>NW_028277125.1:55415833-56039722 GCF_059951505.1 Python bivittatus | reverse complement strand
TGTGGTGTGAGGGAGATGGTGGGATTTGTTGAGCTTGTATATTCTTATTGCTACCATGTTTTGCATGCATACATCTATAGAGCGAGAGAAAGGGGGGGGGGAGGGGGGTTGGCTAAATTTCTACAAATGTGAAATGTCATAAAAACATTTAAATTAATTAATAAATTATGAATTTTGAAGTAACATAAATATTGTTCTTAAAGCCCAGAAACTATGTGCTTAGCTTCAGCAAGATACAGTAGCTGAATCATACAGCCTTGGATTAGGGTTGCCAACTGAGATCCCATTCATCTGGATCCTCTGTCTCACTTAAAGAAAATAGAATCCAAATCTGCAAGTGCTAATTTGTGGTTGTACAAATTGTTAAAATTCAGGTATACCTTCACTGTTGAAAGGCTGTGATTAGGTCAGGCTCTTATCTTCACATGCTGGATGAAATGTAAAGATGGAATACCTCAATCTACAAAGGTCCTTGATCTGTTGGGGAAAAATTTAAGCAGGAGCCACACATAATGAAAAAGGTGTCTGAGAGGCAGAATGCCAACAAATTTGGTTTTTCCAGTAATTGAATGAATACTATGAAAGGATTAAGCAATTTGCATTTCTTCCAGTGACACAGCTCTTGAAGATGCAAGAGTTTCACTCTCCCAACAGTGCCACCTCTAAGCAAGGTAATGAATTCAGATTTTTGGAAACTATAAACAAACTATGAAGTTACATTTTTTCATCAATTGACCTTAGGCTGAAATGCAGATGAGGATTTCAGAAGGGGAGAGGGCTCAAAAGATACTTCAGATTTATAAGCACCCAAGGATTTAGATCCTTGGAATAATCAAATCTCCCTCTGTTTCACCTTCTTTCTCTCCTAATAGCCTCTCATACATACTTTCTCTCCAATTCAGCTCTAGCGCCCTCCTCAGATTCCAGTTATTCCATACCCTCTCCAAACTCTCCCAGGATCTCTCATAGATCTTTCCAGAATCTTCAAGGCAGGGAGACAATAGGGTCTGTTTATATTTCATGTCTGTATGTTTTTGTTTTTGTTTAAATAGGTAGTTGACTGAAAAAGAAAGTATTTGACCGATAGTCATTTGTCATTTTCAATCTCTAATCATACTTCTGGGTATAGTCTGAGAAAAGGAAATGAAGGAAGTAGGTAATTACATTACAAACTGGGTGCTGCATTTTACAGGAACCCAAGGCTTAAGAAACGATAGGAGGGAAAGAGAATTTTGATGGACACCACACGTGATGCCCTTAACCATCTTATTGTAAAAGTAAAGGTTCATTTATTTCAAGGTTACCCCCTGGGGACTTCAAGAATACATCCATGTAGTTTTCTTGGCATAAATATGGGAGTAGTTTCCTTCACTGCCTTCTGCATTTTTTTTTTTTTTACTTCTCAGTCTACCCTTCAATCCAAGGTTTTCTGTTGATTTTTCTTCCAAGTATTAACCAGATATGACCCTGCTTAGCTGTTTGGGATTAGTTAGTTGACTAGGAACTGCCACCTAACTGAGATAACATGCCAAGTACTCATATTTATTGTTGTTTTAACTGGGCTATGCTCTAAATATGCCTGTGCCTTTCAGTGGGCTTCCTTCAGACCATGGTAAAGTGAGGTTTTTATTTCATATTTTCCTATTATAGAAAGCAGTTTAGCATTAGTACTTTTCCTCAACCTCTTGGCATTTCCCTGTGTGTGTGTGTGTGTGTGTGTGTGTGTACACAAACTTTAACATTATTGTCCAGCATTATGCCTAAGGTAAAACAATACATTTGGCCAAGTGGCAAAAAGGAGTGTCAGCCCTTACAAAGAGCATCAGGGTACATTTCCTGGCCAGATGTGAATATCTGGGGTCTCATATTCATCACCTATCCCATCTCTTTCAAACTGAGATGGTAAAGAAGAAAGAAGAGGCACGCGTGATCAGGCTTTAAGCCAGGGATGGCCAACCATGGGATTCTGGGAGCCACATTTATTTGTCTAGAGTACAATGGCAGGACAGTGATACACACTGAGCAGAGTTGCATCAAATCTGTGGTTACTTTGGAGCCTTGTTTTTGTGGGTATTTAGGCTTTTCTTTTTCAACTGCACTAACCCAAGTTTATTCTACTGCAGGAGTGAGTGGGTTTTTTTGTACCAGGGGCCTCATTTTTTTAATATTCCTCATTTTATCCACTGAAGGCTGGAATGAGTGGGGTGGGAATGAGCTGTGCTTGGATGGAAACTAGGAGTTTTTGAGAAAATCCCTTAGCCTGGATTCATTTAATTGCAGGGGCCTTTGCCCTGAACTTTCCTTTGCAGTAGGGCTGCTTATAGTACTGTTGGGCCTGTGATAACACCTCTCTGTATAATTCTTTGAAGCTTCCTATAAAAAATGTCTTTATTTGTCTCAACCAGTAAATCAGAGTTTGACCACATCTTTGCTTCTGATTTTGCTGTATGGACCCTGTGCTGATTTCTCTGTCTTTGTCAGTTTACCTTCACCTTGGATTAGGGGATATATATTGCCCATTCCAACTTAGACAACAACCCAACTGGCTATCTTTCTTCATGGAGGACTCGTGAGTCATAAATATAATATAGTGGCATTTCTGCCACAATTCTGTTGTTCTGCCACTTATGTTACAGTCTGGGCTATTTCTAAAGAATCTCAGTTTAGCATGCTTTCATTCCACAAATTATATCCAGTGGAGAGACTTGTATTAGGTTGATTACTTTCATGTTGTTGTCTTTAAAGCAAGGAAGAAATCTGTCACCTCTCTTGCCAAGTTTGACATTTACATTTTCTCTTACGCTGACTCCCTCAAGAAAAGAGGGAGAGAGTTTGAAAATTGCATAAGATGCTAGTCATTCTTCATGTTCCTTAATATTAAATGTCTGACATGACGGATATTTGCCTGGCAGCCACAAAACCAACTTAGTAATAATGAAGCATTATTTTCTAGATACAGGAAATATCTAGATAATGTTTATGGGAAATGAGATATATTTATCAAATTATTATTATTATTATTATTATTATTATTATTATTATTAAGAATTAGAATCACATAACCATTTCTGGGAATAAAAAGCTTGATATAGGGTTAAGAGACAACTCTATAAGCCTTCTACATATAATGTGAAATTTTAAAAATTCAAGTGGCATCAGCTGGGGAAGAATACTGATAACAAACAGAATTTGGGCACGAAACATCTATAGACAAACAAAAAAATAGTCTCTTATCTGTGGTTCGTCTCTCCATTGGGAGATTGCTGTCCCAACAAGATTCCCTGAAACAGATAACTTTCACACACCCTTTTGCAGTAACAGCAAATTTCTCTCCTACAGAATAATGAAAAATACTGTTTTGGTTTTAAGATACTTCCTTTTCTTTGTCTCATCATTATTTTTCCAACCTTTTCATATTCTCTGAGTTGAGCTGATTACCTGATTGCAAGACTTCAAGTGGTATGGGGAAACAAGATATGATTTTCAAAATTAAGGAAATAATTAAAAGTTGTCAAATAAATAATTAGAAAAGACAGACCTTTTGGAGAAAAGCGCAGCTCCTGTTCTGACCAGCCATGACCTTGTTCCCTGTTTTATCTCCTAAGACTCTTGTGAATCAGTGCCTATTGACAGGCAGAATGACAAACAATTTGCTAACTGTTGGTCATAATAGTTGCAACCTACTGTGTAAAGTACACTGTTTGTGGCCATCACAGGGATAGTGTTCTTTGTTTAGAATTGAAGAACCTGTTTGGGGGGCTTGAGTGATTTTAACTACAGTAGAGTCTCGCTTATCTGACATAAACGGGCCAGCAAAACGTTGGATAAGCAAAAATGTCGGATAATATAATAATACAATAACAAACTGCACAGAGCGACCATTAGGAAAGGTGAGACATGACCAACACATGAATCATAGACTAGACGTGCGCGCCTGCTGCACCTGTTGCAATCGATTTTTGCGTTGCGGCGCCACACCATCAGGAGCAACAAGAAAGAGTACACTCACGCTCGCAAACAAGCGGCACACTTTTCTCGTCGCTGATTTATGCGTGTTGTGTTTTTTTTTTAGGGGCGTCGGATAAGACGGAATGTCGGATAAGTGAAGGTTGGTTAAAGAGACTCTACTGTAATATCATTAAGCCTTCTAAATGTACTATAAGTCAACACGTGTGCTGACACAAGCTATGGCAAGTTACCTGGCTGTCATTTTAAGGAAATAGCATAGCTCTAAAATAAGCATATCATAGTTAAAAGGCAGAACCAAAAACAACCACAAGACCCCTCAACCCCCCCTCCCAAACCAGAGTTCTAATAGAGCTCCATTCACTACATTCCTCAACCCCCTCCCCCCATAAAAATGGCATTTGGCTCGCCAAAGGTTGTCTACCCTTTCCAGCGGGAATACTCAAGTGAGGAAGAGCTTCTTGAACTTTGTGAAAATGTTCAAGTCCCCTAGAATAGGGTGGTCCACCTCTTTCAAGCCAAAGTCCCCATTGAGAAGTAGGTGGGGTCTTATCTCCAAATCAGGCTGAGTTGAGTGAGGGCCAGGGTGAAAAGTAAAATGTAAAACATAAGTAAGCATATTATAATAATATCAAATGTTTCAAAGCATTAAACTTTGGAGAGATATTTTACTGACAAATTTCGGCAGGCAGTAATACTGCTGAAATTTTCCAGCAACACATGTTGGCAGTTTGGGTGACAGGTTGCCCTGGAGAATCTCAGTGACAGCTGTGAGATGGTTTCTGGAAGCTCAGAGAGGCCTATATGCAGCCTGAGGATTGCCCATTTCTGTTCCAGAAGCCCTCCCTTCCTTCTTTCTTTTGTTACAGACGGAATAGGTAAACCCTGAGTGCCATTCTGTGATTTCTCAGCCACACACATTACACTAGCAGCTAGTAACCTGAATCTGGGAAAGAGTTGGGAGAAAAAAATATGAGGTCCCCCCCCCCCCCAACTAAACTATCTCACAAAGGGGAAGGAAGTTGAAATAGACTGAGGAGGTGGCAGAAAACAAGTAGTAGTTGAATTGAGAGACAAGGAGAAGTTGGCTAGCAAGCAAAGCTGGATTTAGGCAGTTTCAGGCTGCTGAAGAAACACAAGTTCCTGGGTTTAGAAAAAGTTCAGCAAAAAAAGAAATGTTAATGCCCAGATCAGTATCAGATCCCACAGGATCCATACTGAATAGGTTCAAAAAATTCATCACATTTAAAAGTAGCAACCTGAGAACTGGCATAAATCATTAGAATCGGTAGAATCTAGGCACAGTCATATTTAAAGCAACTCATTGAAATCAGTAGGTATATTTAAAACTTGATGAAGTCTGGATACAAGCAAAAGAGAAAGAGGAGGGGGAGAGAGAGGGAGAGAGAGGGAGAGAAAAGAATCAAATCTTAAAGCCACAGAAAAACAGTCCATGCATTTAGAGTGTAAATCCTTCCTCAAGGATACTGAAATATATAAAAAAAATATAGATATGTGGTGTCAGCTACTTCCAAGTTGGGGAATCCACAAAACTCTTGCTCACAGTGGCAGAAAAGAATCAGGTGAAAAAAGCCTTTGCTTCTGAAAAGACTGGAGCTGGGAAGCAACAGGATTTAAGTCTGGAATTTACAGAAAACCAAAAAGCAAGTACAGGTAAAACTGAATCAGAAAGGAACTTCTGATTCCAAGAATTGTTATCTGGGTAGGCATAAGTACATTTAGTAGTTAGCTTCTTTTGTGCATGTATGTGTCATTGGGTTACTCTTGAATCCTGGCAACTGCTTGGACAAGTCCTTGCAGCTTTTTTGGCATGATTTTTGGAAGTGATTTGCCATTGCTTCTTTCCTAGGGCTGAGAGAGAGTGACTGGCCCAAGGTCACCCAGCTGGCTTCACACCTAAAGTGGGACTAGAACTCACAGTCCCCTGGTTTCTAGCCTGATGCCTTAACCACTAAACCAAACTGGCTCTCTAGGTAGCACTTTTCTTCTCTCTGTGTCCTTCTTGTCTCTGATAATTTATGTCCTCTGTAGATGCTTAGTTCTTCTGCATTTTATGCATACTTGTATCTTTCTACATCAGAGTGCTTTTCGATAAGAGCAAACTGGTATTTGTATGTATTTGTATTCGTATGTATTTGTATGAGGTTTTCTGAATCTTATACTGTTCATAAATCCTTTATAAAATTACTATTGGTGATGTGGGACAATTGTGTATTTTTACCTCTCCAACTGACTGTTTTTTATGTGTGACTACCAGAAGTAAGAATGTGGTTTTATTTCCCCCCCTTTCTTATTTTTAATAAAGTTGCCTTGGAATTATAGACTGAGCTTCTGACCCAACTCACAAAAGAAAGGGCTGTTTTCTCTAGCTGCGTATCTCAGTGCTACAAGGGCCAGGAGATGGTGCTATACAGTTTATTTCACTTTAATCATTTTTCCTGATTTTTACTTAGAAGTAAAATCATAGGCTAAGGGAGTCCTGTCTCTTTCACACACTGGGTTAAGGGGGAGGATGCCAGTTAAAGGCATTTTCCAAGAACATAGAAGATGGCAGTGATAGCTATCAAGCAGATGTACCAAGGCAGGGTGGGACCCAAGGCAGGGTGGGACCCATGGCAGGGTGGGACCTACAGAAAACCCAGAAGACTTCTGGAAAATAAAATTGAGGCTTCCCATCTTTTATATAGAATCTCAGTCCTCCTGTTATGACACAGAAGAGAGATAAGCTAAAAGACTACTTAAAACATACCTAGCCAGGTAATGAAATATTTGCAAGAGAACAACCAAGCTCAGAGAACCCCAGGGACTCCACAGTTCAACCCTGAGCTACATATATTCTCTTCTGTTGATACAAGTAAATAATTCAGTAAATATCATTTTAACAGATTTCAATAAATTAAGAGAATCAACAAATAATCCGTGTGCCAATAAATCCACTAAAAGCAATACTTTAAATAAAATATAGTTAATTGTTTTCAAATAGTTCTCAAAGAAAACAATTCAGTATCCATTTCTTTAAAAAACATTTTTTAAAAATAAATTCCAAAGTTAGCATCTGGATTTTTTCATTCTCCTTTTCTCCTTTTCCAAGCTAACATGATTTAATATTCTTAGAATATTAAATGTCATAAAAAGTGAAGCATCTATCATGTGTAAATCCTATTTGATATAATTTCCATTGTGAAATTAAAAAGTATCTGATCAAAACTGTGGGAATGAATCAAGTATCAATGAACATAATCTTAAGAAATTGATGTATAGCAGATTTATGTTTGCACTTTCCTCCCTCTCTCTCTCTCTCTCTCTCTCTCTCTCTCTCTCTCTCTCTTTATTTTTCATTCTATAGATGAGGCTGAAAGATACTTTGGAAAATTGCATTTAATGCCAAAACAATGTCGTGGATGTGTCATGGATGTACTGAAGTAGAAAAATCATACTCTTCAAATGATACTTATTCTTTTGGTGTAATATTAATTTATGGATGGATTCCACATTTGTCTCTCCTTTCTTTCTCTTATGCTATTTTTTTGTTTTTCTCCTTGCCTATATTAAAGTGGGAACAGGAATTTATCTAACTCCAGTGCTGACAGTGTGATATACCTGTATGTAATAAAACACTTATATATCTATAATAAACATGTTGGAAAGCAAATGAATGTCTTCACTGGACTGTCATTGGCCAGGAAGATTATAGTGGCATCTTTCATGTTAGACTCTGAACTGAGTAGACCAGATGTTCTCCAAAGTTTCTTCCAGCTCAGCCTTTCTATGATTCTCTGATAATGTCATTACATGATGAGGACAAATGCAGACTGATTTACATGTACAATTGAGGGCAATTTTGATTTCTTCTTCCAACAAAAGGCTACATCAGAGAATTATCCAACATAGGCGAGCAGATTTGGAGGGATGGATTTCAAATCCCTGGTTCATATGATACGCTTGAATTATTTAAAGTAGCAGTTGATTTATAGCCTAAAAATTATATTTGCCTAACTGCAATCAGCCAGTTTTGAACTACTCTCACTGGGTAGATGGATGGTACCAAAAGAAGAAATGTAGAGCAAGAAAGATTGGTTTGGCTTAAATAGCTTGCTTGGCCCCACCTCTTCTGTACAGCATTGCATCAGGATGCACTGTGCATCTGTGCATTAGGTCTGGACATGCTCAGGCCTTCTGGAGGGCAACAGAAAAGTCCAGTCTTTTGTGAATAATAATAATAATGGGCATATTATCAAAATTGGGAAAAGTCAAGGATGGGGCTTATGGGTTTATTAACAACTTTCACCCACAATTCAAAACTGCTTTTCATATAGTGATAATAATGCTGGTCATAACAGATCGTTATTATCATTTCTGCCCCCATCTATTGCTATACTCCAGAATTTAGTCCCATTCGGAATTTGAATACTTTTAATGGATAGTTATGAGCTGCGGTACATAATTGTGCTATATAACAGTTTAACCTCTTCAAATCCTTCTGTTAAGAAAAGCAAGGTGTCAATATTTCACAAGGAATACCATTTTCTGGGGGCAGATATAACAGAAATGTGGGATTGAAACCTGTGGTTTGAATGAATAGAAAATAAGAATTTACCCCAGAAGCCAGGTTCATAGTTAGCTTATATAACTGTTGACATTATTGAGCAGAGAATTTCATTCACACCTAATGAGAATCTATCCACAGAATTTGTATAGGAGTGTGTTTTTCTTCAAGAATGAAGTTCTTCTCAGCTTGAGTTTCCTTCAGTTTGGAAGAATTATATTAAATTTCATGGAAGGTTGTTAACTACATATGATCAGCTGCTCTAAACAAAGTCAGTTAGAAATGATAGCATAGCTGAGAGTGAAAATGTAACTATTGTAAAAGAATATAGAGATGATCAAGCCAGAAAAGAAGACCACAGCCGCTTAGCATGAAAGCTCATCACTGCTTGATTGATACTGACTGTGAAAGATGACACAAGAATAATGACTTTGGGTATCTGGAAGGAATAAGCGACCTTTAAAGTGGGTGGGTGGGGACTAGGAGAACACAGTCTTGAGAAACAGAGAAGCTCAAAATAACCCCACCTTGATTCTATTTAGTATAAGATGGGACAGAAGGAAGCTTGGTGGCACCTGTAAATTAGCCATTAAGTCTGCTGGTGGGAAGCCAAATCCTGAAACCATCTTCAAAACAGGCCAGCTTTTCAGAATATTACCTGAATATTTCATGTGGTTCTTAATTCATCTATAAATACTTAAGGATCGATTGTAGCATGCCTTTGTAAATTAAGTTCCAGTAATAAAATAGCTAAGAACCATCCTGAATATTCACAGGCAGGTGGAGGAGAGAAGAGAACCAGTTTGGTGTAGTGGTTAAGGCACCAGGCTAGAAAGCAAGAGACTGAGTTCTAGTCTCGCCTCAGGCACGAAAGCCAGCTGGGTGACTTTGGGCCAGTGACTCTCTCTCAGCCCAACTCACCTGTTGTTGTGGGGAAAACAGGAGGAGGAAGGAGGATTAGTATGTTCACTGCCTTGAGTTATTTATAAAAATAATAAAGGTGGGATGAAAAATCTAAAAAGAAAAAAAAAATGAAATGAGCACCGTAATGCAAGCTCTGCACCTTTTGTTCGTGTGTCATGACACCACATGGAACTATAGGAGGGGTGGATCTTTCATCGCAGTGCCATGACCCTTGTTTCATCATTCTGATGAAGTGATCAGATTCTGTGGATGACTCTGGTCATTGATTTATTTGGCCTGATATTTGGCCTGCATACAAAAGCTAAAGTGTAGCTTTTCTTAATTAAATCCTTTCATTTTTTCCCCTTTTGAATACTATAATTCTGTTCGAACTGGGCACCAATAGTTCTTTATTTTTTCCTCAGCACCTAGCAGATTTCTGAACTTCAGCTCTGTAATTATCATTAACTTGGGCTTCATTTGATTTGAACACACACACAAAAAGAGGAAGATAGTATATTGAAACAGCAAATAGAAAGTCTACTGAGCGTAGAAGAGAAGCAAATTCAAATATTTCAAGATGTCTCTCGGAGAATGCTAAAAAGAAAAAAGAAAATAATGTATGTTGATGCCATTTGTGTTAAGGAAAAAAAAAGCAACTTAGATACAGATGGAAGATTCCATTTGTGTTGAAAGTTTTTCTGTATACAAAGACACTTTTGATCAAAATACCCTCACAAGTCCTTTCACTGAAAAGAGCTTAATGGCTCAGGATATCTCAGATCAGGAATGCACAACTATGGACTGAGACAGTTGTCAAAGAAAAAGGGAAATTGGACATAGTGGCAGCTTTAAATTGATTCTACGATGGAGACAGCACTAAATTTTACTGAATGTCAATGGATTAAATTCAACATAAAAATATAGCAAAATCTTCCACAAACTGAAAAAACAAAATGTGGATATTGTCTGCCTACAAGAAACACATATAAAAACAGGACATATTCATTTGTTAAAGTGATGAAAATGGGACAAGAATATATATATATGTATATATATATATATATATAGAGAGAGAGAGAGAGAGAGAGAGAGGGAGGGAGAGAATATATTCATCTCTACTTTTAATGTTGACTTTTTATATTTTTAAATGCTTGTTTTTGTATATGTATTGTTTTTTATTTGATTATTGTACATTGCCAAGAGTAACTTCTTGTGAGATGGGGGGCTATATACATTTGTTTAATAAATAAATAAATAGACAAATAAATAAATAAAATAAATAAAACTGCTGGACAGACTAAAAATAATGGAACAGTAATTTAAAGCCCTACATGGCATGGGACCAGGTTACCTAAGGGACCGCCTCTTCCCCATGACTTCAACCTGTCTCACCCGATCACACAAAGAGAGCATGCTTTGGACCCCCTCAGTAAAAGAACTCTGATTAGTGGGGTCCAGAAGGGAGGCCTCCTTGGCTGTAGCCCCTGCTCTTTGGAATATTCTGCTCCCAGAGGTGAGATTGGCCTCCTCACTCCTGGCCTTCCAGAAGGCTTTGAAGACCTGGTTCTGCCACTTGGCCTGGGGTGGGGAGGGAATACATCAAGTGTGGGGATGGCTAGCCCCATTGAGGTCTGCTGTCTTCAGCCCCAGATCCATCATCTTCTTGGACTTTCTCCTTCTTTTCTGGTAATGTTTTGTATAATTTTTTTATGTTTTGTGTATTTATACATATTTATTGTTTTAATGTTTTGTGTGAGCCGCCCAGAGTCCCCCACTGGGGGGAGATGGGCAGAGAGAAATTTAATAAATAAATAAATAAATAAATAAATAAATAAATAAATTTACATTAAATTGCCAGCTTGGGAAGTTCTAGATTAATTCAAAGACAGAGCAGGGAGGATATTAGTTTTGAAAATACGGAAAGAAGATAAAATAATTGCCTTGGCTTCTATATATGCGCTGGATAAAAATAAAAAGCAATTTTATAATAGATTTGTTTCAAAAACTAATAGAACTTGAAGAAGGGGAAATACTTGTTTTGGGAAATATGAAGAGCTGTGGATTTGAATTTAGATCAGTTGACAAACACACAAGAAATACTTCCACAAAAGTACTTCAATATATGGAGGAACTGGCATTAACTGGTGTTGGGAGATTAGAAAATATAACTCCAACAATATTTGATTGGGAACTTAAACTTGGAAAATATGCAGCAATGGCAAAATGAACAGTATATATTCACAATAGAAGTTTAAGCAATATTGGAAAGAATTTCAAGAAAAGAAAAGAACAGAATTTAGAGACACATGGAATACTAGTATCACGTATGGCAGAACTGCTAAGTTTCCAAATGAATTCAATATTGCTATAATTTGTAAAATCATACATACTATATACGATAATTGCAAGTACTCTTTTTGACATTCCTTCATTGTGGGTGATTAGCAGAAACATTAGCATTTGTTTTAAAAATTCTCATTAAAAACAAGATTTGTATGTGCAGGACTATTGTTACAGATTACTTGGAAGTTAATGCTCATTCTGAAGTCATTGGTAAATCTATGGGCTGAGTCCAAACTAACTGGTACATACACCATGTGGTAAATACTGAATGCAATGGGAAAATCCAATGTTTATAAAGGAAGTAATTTTTTGCAAACAACAAGTATACATTGTTAAATGATTACATTAATCTAGAGCAATAGCAATAATATTATTTTTATTTATTTATTTATTTAAATTTATTGGCCACCCAACTCCAGGGGACTTTGGGTGGCATAAAAAACTGGAGAAAACATAAACACAGCAAAAATGAACAATAATCACAAAAAACCAAGGTAACAAGATAGGCATTCATAGTCAGTTGGGACCAAAGTGCATTGAAATTAAGTGCATTAATATCAATATCATGGCACAGGACCTGGATATTTGAGGGACCATCTTTCTTCAATTGTTTTTGCCTGTCCTGTAAGATCTAACAGCAGGTCCCATCAATTAAGCACTGCTATCTTATGGGACCAAGGAGATGTAAATTTTCTGTTGTGGCACCCATCCTTTGGAACAGCACTCCTTCTGAGGCCTGGACAGCTCCAACCCTGCTGTCCTTCAAGATGGCCCTGAAAACTGGCAGTTTCTCTAGGCTCTAGGTTAGGATGGGTGCCTATCTTCAGTGGAAGAGATATGTGCTGTGTTAATGGCTAAGACTTTTTTTTCCTCTCTGACATGAGTGTCTTTTTGAAACCATTCAAAACCTGTCTGTGTTGGTTTTGCTTTTAAACCTTGTAAACTAACCGGAATAATCAAGGAGAAGGAGAAGGAGAAGGAGAAGGAGAAGGAGAAGGAGAAGGAGAAGGAGAAGGAGAAGGAGAAGGAGAAGAAGAAGAAGAAGAAGAAGAAGAAGAAGAAGAAGAAGAAGAAGAAGAAGAAGAAGAAGAAGAAGAAGAAGAAGAAGAAGAAGAAGAAGACGAACGATCAAGATCCACAGACAGGTTAATTCTGCAAACCTCTTCGTTTTGGTTTTTAATTAGTGAATATTTCTTTGTCCTTGGTCTTCCCTGACTGAAAATTGTAAAAAGTTTTGTTCTGGGATTCAGAACAAACTGATTATCTAAATCAGATTAAAACCAATCCCTCCTGATCAAGATTTGTTAAAGCAAATCAAACCAAAATCCTTTAAGTATAATTGGTATGACTTGTTTCTCCAGTAGTAATTAAATGCTCCTGATTTCAGTGCTATGCGTGGTTTCACTGCCATCTTGTGGCTATGAGAAATTAAGTCTCCTGACTTAACGTGGCTGATTTGCCAAGTGCAAGATCTAATTAAATATGTGTATCATTTCATATGCCTGGTGAAAAAATAAGGGGGGGGCAAAATGAAGACATGTCTTGTCCTGGCACGGGGATTTGGCTATTGAAGATATTCTCAAGAGTCTTCTCCAACTCCAAAGTTCAAAAGCATCAGTGCTCTTTCCTGACTATACAACATGCATCAAGAATAATGTTTCTTGTTTCTTAGCCTTTTCTAAAACCATCTTGAATATCTGGCATCTCCCTTTCCATGTAGGGCTCTAATATGTTTGGGTGATCCTAAGTATTATTTTCCTTATGTGTGAAATTAAGGATATTGTACAATTTTAAATCTTTCTTTTGTGTTGTTATGTTTCTTCCAATCTATTGGCTACTGTGTTGTTCTCCAGATTTGCAGGCATATTTGGTTAGAATCTGATTCTTCTTCTGTTGCTTGGCATATTTCTGTGGACATTCCATCAATTCCTGTAGCCTTCCCACTTTGTAATGACTGGAGTGCAGATCTAACTTCAACTTCCAGTACATGAGATCCTTGTAAATAGTGAATACCTTTTAAGGTATCTTGGATGTTGACATCTACATTGTACAGAATTTTAGTGTACTCTTTCCACCTTTAAATCAGTTACTGTCTGTCCATTGGTGTCCTTTAGCATACCTATTTGGGGTTGGAACTTCCTTCTGAATTCAGAAATCTTTTGGAAGATGTTCGTTGTTTTTCACGTCTGTTTCTATCTTTGATGTTTTTACATATGTTGTAATATGGCTTCTTATCTCTTCTAATAGCTATTTCAAATTCTTTGTTAAGTTTCTTTCTGAGATCTTTGTCTTTCTTGGCTGTGGTTTCTCTTCTCTTGGCAATTTTCAATGCCTGTTCTAATATCCAGTTTGATTTCTTCTGTTTCTTGGTCTTTGACAGTCACTTTCCACATTCATCCTTAACAACTTCTTTGATTTCATTCCACAGTTCTTCTGGTTCCCTATCAATGACGTTTAGGACTTCAAAGCAATTGTTGATGTTCTCTTTGAAAATAGTGGATATATGCTCAAGATCATATTGTAGAAACTGGTTGGCTCTGTTCTTCCATACTAGTTTAATTTGGAAGTTGCATATGAATTTGCACAAGCTCTGGCCATGTCTTGGCTGTTATAACTTAGCTCTTCCACTTACTTGTACCAATAATACAGTCAAATTCATTTCTGCCTACTCCATCTAGTGATTTCCATGTATGCAGGCATTGTTTTGGTTAGTTGAAGACTGTGGTAGCAATAAAGGAATAATTGGATTGGTAAAAACTGATAAATCATTCCTCTGCTTCATTTCTGTTTTCTAGGCTATACAGTCCAATTATATTTTCCTCCTTACTATTTCTAACTTTGGCAACCAGCATACCTTGCTTGCATGCTGTCTTGATTTCAGATTGAATTTGACCATTAAACTTGTCAAACTTCTTTTCTTCAGTGGCTGGAGCATAAACTTGAATAACTGTCATATTAAAGGGTTGTGTGTGAAGTCTGATATGATTTGATCAATGACTACAAAGTACTTTCTTTGCTATATTTTGAGTATGAAAGCAACATTATTGCTTCTTGTTTTTTGTGTATTACATTATATTATATTATAACCGAAAGTGTCCAATTCTAGCCCATTTCATTTCAATGATGTCTAAGATTTCAATGTGCGGTCGATTCAATTCATCTTCCATTATGTTGCCGTTATGTGCATGCTATATTCCATGTTCCTATTGTAATTCTGTCTTTGCAGCTTCGGATTTTCTTTTCCTGAATGGCAACATTTGCAGCTAGATGCCCCAAAGCCTTTAAGGTAGCCACATCATAAACACCATTAGTACTCTAAAAGATCATCAGCTTTTCCTCAGAAGCATGTTTAATGCCATCCAACCTGAGGGGCCTATCATTCAGCATTAAAGCTATAATATAATAGCTTTATATTAACTATCCATGTAGTTTTATTGGTAAAACACATGAGTTGTTTATCACTGTCTTTTCTGTTCATATGAAATGATGCCTTTGCCATTGTCATGAAAGTGACCATTCACTTCCCCTACATCTTTCTATATAGCTGCTGTCCAATATGCATGCATGCTGGCTTTATCTGGGCAGCTGGGATGACCTTTATGCTTTGCTGGGAGTATAAACTCTTGGTGCTTCCCTCATCCCTCCAAGGAACATTTCTTCACCACAGTGAAGCAGCATAGCAGGACTTGCCTAAAATTATAAGCAATCAAAATAAGAGCAGATTCCTTCAGAATATTGGGTGATGCTACCAACCACATCCCAAATATTTTCATATTTGTAACATGACTGAAATCATTTGGGTGTTTCTAAGATGGATAAGAAGATCAGGGAAACATTTACAAGAGAAAAGAGTGTAATAATAGTTTACATTAATTGCCTTCACATAGACCAGATGAATATATTGTGGTTGTGATAAAGAGATAAGATGTCTAGATTCTCAGAATGATTAAGTCTTAGAAAAGTCAGTTATACAAATGAACATAGAAAAGAGGACTCTGGACTTAATTCTAACTAATATTCACAATCTACTGCAAAATTGCATGATATCTGATCATAAAAATATGACTATTGTAATTAAATTTAATTATTTTCAAAGCACAGAAGTACTAATTAAGCCAATACAATCACAACTGTTTTCCTATAAGGAAAGTGAAGATGGTCAAAGGTCTCCAAAATGTTTTATTGTTACTCAAAACTACAATAATAGGAGCCCAGATAGAATGTGTACCATAAATCAAGAAAGGAATTAGTTCAAGAGATCATGAGCATGGTTACTCAACAGTGCTAAGAAGGCTCTTTCAGAAAACAAGGCTTTCTTTAGAAAGTGAAAGGATTATCTGAATGAGACATACATGACTGAATTAATAGTTCCTGAGACTCTTTTCCTGGAAAGCAAATCGCATTTACAAGATATAAAACAGTAGACCTGGGAAATCCATGGCTCATACAACTCTAAGGACTATACTACTATATTCATTGATAATTTGCAAAAACTGATTGCACAATTTCTCACTGATTTCCAGAAGGAAATAAGGGATATAAGATACAGTAACCTCTGAACAGGCTTAGTGAACCAGACACTCTTCAGTGTCTCCAAAATAGACATGCAATTGTATTCAGTGCTGCTGGTCTCAGAACAGTGAACATGCTGAGATCACCATGAGCTAGTCCAGCTAACAAATAGAAGAATGTAAATACTATCATTAAATCCAGGCCTTATTCCCCGAACTTCTGTGAATTGTGAAGAAGCAAGCAACCACCTTTCCAAACTCTGCATGCAAAAAATAAAAATAAAAAAATAAATAAAAAAGTAAGTATTATTATAAACAAATAAATCAAACATCCATGGTGCTCTGAGGTGATATCCTAAGGACAGTGATTTATTTAATATTTAAAGGAAAGCCCCATGTTGCCTTGCTGTCACAATTACATGATGGCATAAAAAAGCATCTGAAGAGGTGATAATACCCTACCAGCAGTTTTCAAATCAACTGCTTTCTCCACTGTCCCTGTTTTGCATAAAGTCTACTTTGATCAAAATGGTGGAAATAATTGCTTGTATATGAGAATAGGCTTGATGAACATAGCTTTTGCAAAACGAAGCTCTTTTTTCACTAAACTTATAGAGTCATATACTGTCCTTTTTATTTGTTCCACTTCTAAAATGTTGTTTTCCTTCTTTTCCTACTGTGCCATAGGCTGGCTGGGGAATTCTGGGAATTGAAGTCCACACATCTTAAAGTTGCTGAGGTTGAGAAACACTGATTTAGACACTTGAGTTTCCTGCTGATACATCCCTGAGATTTTGGTTACAGGGTCCTGCACTCCACAGTCATTTTGGATGGGACTGCAGTTGAGACGTGATTCCCTTGCTTGGCTTGTATAGAGGCATCTGCCCATTTAAGGCCTCACCTGCATTTCTGAAAGGACTGTTAAGCATGACATGGGCCCCTTATTTCTATGGGTTTACCATGCTTCTGGAAGAGTGATATTCCCCTTTTTAAAAAGTGAGAGATCATCTGAATTAGTGGTAAACCTGTCTTCTAAAAAAAAAGTGTCAGTGGTCCAGTCAAATTAGCCTGCGAAAGATCACCAGATCTTCCAGCAGTTTCTTGCTGCTTCTGTCCAAAATGAGTACATTACAGCTTTTCAGCCTCTACTGTTAACAAGTGGTTATGGGTTTCCACTTTCCACTGCTTTTATTACTGCAACACCATTTTGCATATTTCATGGGATGTTGCTGGTTGTGGCCAATTGCACCCATAGAGGATTGGGTGGCCTGGGATATTCGGCATGGTGCAAAATTTACAAGACTTCTGACTGTTTATGAACACAGGTCTATTTATCTTTTTGAAGGCCTGCATTCCTATCAATCAATATTCCAGCTGACTGGTCAATGGGGCACAGGGAGAAGCAGGATGGAATTCTCTCGATGTTCTTCTGAACTTGGTCCCACTCCACCCCACAGAATGTCAACTGGGATATTTTGACACATGACATCCCTGTGTCAGTCCTTTCATAAAACTGTGTTCACTTGGGCAACTTGAAGGATCACTCAATTCTCCATCTCAGACACAAATTGGAAATCCTCCACCTTTGTACCACAACACATTATGGAGAGAGATTGGCACTTGTTTTTCCCACAAGCAGATGCAGCTGGGTGGGACAAATCTAGGGACTCTATCAATTGTTGCTCTGAAACGGTCCCACATTATATCTGTAAGGACATCACCCATTGCTCAGGGACATAAAAACTTAATCATGGGGTAATCTATTACAGTATATTTCAACTACTTTTTGCCAACTCAAGGATGAGAGGAATGCACATTAATGCAGCTGTCAGAAAGAGCCCCTTTTTTATGTTGCAGCACAGTGTCATCTAATTTCAGCCACATTATATATAAGAGTCAATTGACTAACATGCAGTTCAGGTGTCTTATCTTTACCAATAAACAGATTGGGGAGGAGGTAATATCCCTAGACTCTGATTCAGATCAGGAGCATCTGCTTCTTTTCTAGTATAAAAAGATAATTAATGTCACTGCAGGTCACTGATAATCTGATCTGTTGCTTTAGAGTACACAGCCTATTGAGCCAATTTGGTCTAGTGGTTAAGACATCAGGCTAGAAACTGGGAGACCATGAATTCTACTCCCACCTTAGGTGTGAAGCCAGCTGGGTGACCTTGGGCCAGTCCCTCTCTCAGCCCTAGGAAGCAGACAAAGGCAAACCACTTCCAAAATTCATGCCAAGAAAGCTGAAGGGACTTGTCCAAGCAGTTGCCAGAATTCAAGAGTAACTCAATGACACCCACACAACATCCCCACCCCCCACCCAGCCTATTAAAGCCACATAAACTACTAGTACTGCAATTGTACCTAGAAAGTGGCAGCTTTTTCAGTCAGCTATGGTTATTTCTGAGCTTATTTGCATGGATGGTTTTTGCAGAAAGTGATGAGAAAACACTGGACTACCACAGTCATTCTACACATGAAGTTTGATTTCTAATCTAATTCAGTTTAATTCTAAACTGAAAAGAAAAAATGTCTCTGTTTACTTCATCTAGGTGACCATTTACCAAAAAACTTTATCTTACGGCTTTTTCAGACCAAGGCTGCTGGACACAAGTTTATTCAGGAGGTCTCTGAAATATTAGGAATAACCACTTTTCATTCAAACCAACCCTAAAGCAGGATTCAGCCACAAACATTCTCACAGTAGCCTTGCATACAGCTTAGTTTAAAAAGTATATTTCTTCCCTCCACTGTTTTCTTAGACTATCTGCAAAAACCATCCATACAAATCAGTTCAGAAATAACCACATCTAACTGAAAAAGCTGCCACTTTCCAGATACAATTATAGTACTAGTACTAGGCATCATTGTCCTGTTGTTGCTTGTGAGAATCTTCTTCAGGCTGGGCGGTTACCTATATGTAAGTATTAGCCTGCCAACCAATGCCTGAGAAATGCCTAGAATGACTAAAAAAGCCATTCTGGGCTCTATTTAGTGTTGCTTTCCAATGTGCATTGCTATTCAACATGTGGCTATCAGATGACTTTCACAAGTTGGAGGAATCAAGGGTGCTTAGGTTTATGAAGTTTCAGCTCCACTATGGCAGTAACACCATGCAAATCTGGACATGTTTTCTAGTTCTTCCCTTTTCTCCTACATGTGAATCTTATTAGCTGCAGATCCTTTGAGAGTGTGTGATTCTAATCAGTGATTTGTTCATCCCCTGACTTTTGGTTTATTGATTTAGAAGCTCTTTAGAGCTGTATCATTATTGCCAGCGTTTTTCTCTCCACAGGGACAAAACAGTAGTTTGTTAATTGTGAGTTATACACTATTTGAAGTTGACAGTGTGTTTTGAAACTAGGTAAGAGAAGTGACATATTTATACAAGGTTGGCAGAAGTGGTTGTGAAACATAATTATTGTGGAGATGGGGTCTATAGGCAACAGAGGGGTGCTTTTGCTGCTCTGCAACATCACTGAAAATATTGCTGCTCTGTTTTGGCTCAGTCTTAAACCTTAATGGCCAATTCTAGTAGCAAGAACTGGAAAGAAAATAAAGATTTTGAGTTAATTTTGAGTTGAATTAATTCTTGAAATTAGTGCATTCATTGTATACATTTGAGGTATATGCAACTAACTGCCTGAGTCTGAAAACTTTGGATTTAGAAATGGTGGAAGTGGACTTGGTCAGTAGGTCATTCATTCATTCATGCATTCATGCATTCATGCATTCATGCATTCATGCATTCATGCATTCATTTTCTTCTTAATATTATGTTTTTAGATTTATCAACAGTTCATTCTAGGGGTTGTTTTAATGGTTTGTATGATTTTAATCCCAACTACATATTGGGGAGTTGTATGCTTCTAAGAGTCAGCAGATTGGAGTCACCTTTGAATCTTGTAAATAAATAAATAAATAAATGAATAAACAAGCAAACTATCCATCTATCATATTTTCATCTTGCCTTTCATGCAAGGATCTCAAAGTGGCTTCAACAGTTATTCTTTGCTTCACTTGTTCCTCATAGCAATTATCTCAGTTTGGGTGGAGAGACTTCATGGCCAATATGGATTTGAACTCAGTTATCAATGGCCTTAGATTGGCACTAAAGCTAGTACATGTTATCTTCCTATCTTTAGACAAGTCATTTATAAATCATAAATCAGTCCCAAGTGGGAAGATGGGGCTCAACACTTTCACCCTTAAACAGAGGCCATTGGGAAAGATAATTCTTCTGTTCATGATCATTATATGCTGATGATACCTAATTGTACTTCTCAATACCAGGCTGCCCAAGTGAAGCTGTCGACAGCTGAATATCTGAAGGACAGTGAAGAAGATGCACTGAAGCTAATATTCCATGAAAGCTTAATGAATACCAAAGAGACCAAACGGGCCTATAAGAAAGACCAAATGAAGAATAGAAAAGAGACATGGCAAGGCAAAGTATTACATGCCCAGTACACAAAAAAACTAGCAGGCAAAGAAGATAACAACAAGACCTGGCAATGGCTAAGAGCAGGAAAGTCGAAGAAAGAGACAATGGGCTAATGCTGGCTGCACAAGACCAAGCCTTAAGAACAAATGCATATAAAGCCAGAATGGAGAAGACAGCGACAGACAGCAAATCCGCCTCTGCAAAGAAGCTGAAGAAACAGTAGACCAGCTAGATAGCTGCTGCAAGAAGATCGCACAGACTGACTACAAACAATGGCATGACAAAGTAGCAAGAAAGGTGCACTGGAATATCTGCAAGAAATACCATTTGCATACAAGCAAGTACTGGTGGGAGCACAAATAGTAACAGAAAATGAAGAAGCTAAAGTGCTCTGGGACAGACAAGCATGTGCCACACAACACCCCAGACTTAACCATTGTTGATAAGAAAGACAAAAAAGTCTGGATAGTGGACCTTGCAATACCTGGAGCTGCAGAATAGAAGAGAAAGAACTGGAGAAAATCACAAAATACAAAGACCTGCAAATAGAAATAGAACAACTGTGGCAAAAGAAAGCAAAGATAGTACCAATAGTTATAGGTGCCTTAGGTGTAATCCCAAAACAACTGAAGCACCACTTGAAGACCATCATCACTGACAAATTCACCATCAGCCAATTGCAAAAGGCAGCTTTACTTGGAACTGCGATGATACCTTTAACACCATCAAACAACAACATCTGCCTATCCCAGGTCCTTGGGAAGGACTCGATAGGTAGATAAAAATGCCAAATCCAATCTAAAGAACTGGCTGACTGTGCGACCAACTATAATAACAGCAACTAAATAGTGATTTTATTTAGATTCACTGACTGGAATAGGGTGGGAGAAGCTAATGCAGTTTTGATTCATCTCTACTTATCATATCCAACATAAATTATGCTCACCCCAACCTGTCAAACAAACATAGCCTCCCCATGTTGGAGAGATTTCTGCCTTGTCCACTGTAGCAATTTAGCAGCTAGGATGACACTGGAGTCACCAGGTCAGTTCCAGCTTTCCATGTATATTTTTTTTCTATAAATGAGTGTAAGTATATGTGCTTCTGTGTGTGTGTGTGTGTGCGTGCGCGCGTGTGTACATTATGTTGGACTACTGTACTGCATTTTCAGTACAGTTGCATGAGTGCTTGCCAAGCTCGGCTTCAAATGGCAAACAAAGTATCAGTGTGCACAGAAGTCTGTGAAAATGCCTTGAATGAATGAGAGTCACCATGCTGTGAGTGTTCATATAAAGTGATTCTTGGCTATTGCATTTTTATCTGTGACTTCATAGTACAGGAGCACTCCATGTAGGGGAAGAATTGATTGCCTCTGAAATTACTGCAACTTCCTGTTATAAATGCTGATACTGCTGTCTCTTTCTTCTTTGTTTATCTGCATTGCATCTACATGAGACCATAGACCATAAATAAATTTATTTATTTATTACATTTGTATAGCCAGCCATCTATAGCCAAGTGTGATTCTGGGCAGCTCATAACAATTAAAACAACAACAGAAATAGTAGAAAATAAATAAACACAACAGCATGCAACTAGCCTAAAACCATGACAAAAATTCAATAAAACATAATCATAGTCAGCCAGTGAATATAAATACTTTATCCATTTAATATTGCGATTGCCAAGGCTCACCATTACTGCTGGATCAAGTGGGACCAAGTCTTCAGGCCCTTCCTAAAGGCCAGAAGGTAGGTGCCAATCTAAAGATTTTCCAAAGGGTGGGCACCACAGCAGAAAAGATTCTCTTCCTGGGCCCCGTCAGATGACATTCCTTAGTAGATGGGACCCGTAATATGCCCTTCCTGCTGGATCTGATGGGACAGATAGATATAACCAGGGAGAGGCAGTCTCCATTAGCTCAAGACTTGTTAAAGAAATCATTATGCACACTTTGTAGGCTGAGGAAACCACTTGATTGGAGTAACATGGTTGATTGACTGATTGATTATGAGCCATCAAGTCAGTGTAAATTCTTAGTGACGATATACAGAGACCTACCTCAGGATGATCTGTTCCCAACCTGCCCCTTTGGATCTTCAAAACAGTGCACCCATCACCATTGTAATTGAGTCAATTCACCTTGCTGCTAGTCGTCTTCTCTTTTCTTCCACCTTCTCAGCATTATAGATTTCTCTAGAGAGCTAGGTCTTCACATAATGTGCCCAAAATATGATAATTTGAGCCTGGTCAGTTACACCACAAGTGAGAACTCTGAATTGTTTGTTCTGTGATCCATTTGTTTAATTTCTTGGCTATTTATAACAGGCTATTTACACATTTAAAACAGTGTTCTCAGGAGTCTTCTCCAGGAGTAACATGAGCCTAATATACATGTGTCATATATTATGGAGCTTGTTTTTAATATGCTGATATGTTATAAACTGTCACTAAAATAAACACACAGTTCTTTGCACAATGTTAATCAGGTTTAGATATGACACTGCATGATTATATTGGTTTGCAATAAGGTCCAGGCAGCTGGATATAATCAAATTAAAATTTAAAACTCTTTGGGAGCAATGGACAGTATTTTCACAAATTGCCTATAAATTAACATTAACTAGGTATCCCTGCTGGTAACATCAAAACCATTTTTACTGTCTCATTAACAGGGAAATTCATTGCTCAGCTCTTGAACTATATCAGTTTTAGAAAACACTGTGTGACAAAATCCAGAAATCATGGATTTGATTTGTATTCATTTTGGGCTGCTACAAAGACTGAACCAGTTCTTCTTCCCTATCATGACATGACACTGATCAGGAAATTAAAGGACATAGCATTTCTTCCATTTGAAATGCATGTGTATACACACACATCAGTCTTTTCAATACAGGAAACAGCCACTGCAGGCCTAAGAAATTGTATAGTCTACTGTGATTCTCTTATTCATTTGCTTTAAATACAGGACTCAGTGAAATCCATAAAAGAAGCTGTCACTCTATTTTCCCAGCTCTGTCTGTTGGATTTGTTATAGGAGAAGTTTAAAATATACAAAAGTCCAACCACTTTCAATAAAGTACATATGGGACGGGGAAAATATTTCATAAGCATGTATTTTTCATGGTATATCATGTGAGAATTAAGAGTTAGTGGTCCTGCATTATTTGCAGGAAATTTGTCTTGCTTCCAGGTAATCTTAATTTTACAACTTTAGCTGTGAATATCTAAACTTTATTAGCACATACACAACTAAATGATGCTGAGAAACATACAGTGCAATTGTAAATACATCTACATTTAGAAGTATGTTTGACTGAGTTCAGTGAAATTTATTTCTGGGCAAATGAGTACAAGATTTTAGCCACAGTTATTTATGATTTTATTTATGCACCTTAGTTTCAGGACCCTGCAAGGCCCTAAAAACGTGGTTTGGGGCCTGGGTCTGGGGCCCCGGAAGTATGATAGAGTTTGTCCCTTGACTTTTTTAATGGTTATTTTATGATGCTTGGCTGCTATGTGTTTTTATTTCATATTATGCATTTTATTTGTTTTTATCTATTTTATTGTAAGCTGTCCATATTTGAGATAGACAGCTATATAAATCAAATAAACAAACAAATAAATAAGATGGGGAATGGACCCCAGTTCAGCAAAAAAGCACTTGCCCTTCAGGTAGATACCCACAAGTTCACTCTTGGATATTTTTTTGGAATTTCAGATAACAGGTAATGGAAAAGATCACTTCCTGTCCTCTTGGGAACAACTGTCTGTTAAAGTAGTGCAAAGCCTTAAAAAAGGGTGCTTCACACAATATGTTGGTGCAAGCAAACACAGAGTTAAAGCAACTGTGTGCTTTGGAGGGTTAGCAGGGTTATCTTCTAGGCTTTCAATCAACTGCCTGTAAGAGTCCCTGAACATTGGCCTTATTGGTCTGGGCTGATTGTAACTCAACATATCTGGAAGATTGCAGATTCCCCACCCCTGGAACAGTCAGTCTTGGTTTAAATAGATAAATAATCAAAACTGTAGAAAACTGCATCTTTTGTCCATAATAATCAGTGGGAATGACATTGCCATTTGTCAGCTGATGTACAAGTACAAAACAAATGGATAAATAATTGTAATCCTTAAAAAAAGAAATAGTGTGAACATATCAAAAAGTAGAGATTTTATGCTCTTGACTCTTTCCCTGGTACAGAAAGAGGAGGAAGAGCAGAGGGGGTTGACTTATGCTTTTAGAGCAACCAGCAAAGAGAGAGTCAGTACATCCTTCTCCTGGGAGTGCTGTCAAGTTGTTGAGTGAGAATCTTTGTGGGCTGGGGATGGAAAAACTGCTCCATCAGGTTTGTGTGGAGAAGGTTTGTGAGTTTTCTCTTTTCATTATGTATCAGAAAAGCATAAAGTGGAAGCAGTCTATGCTAGACTGAGCAATTCTGGCAGCCTCTGGGCAAATCTCTCTCTCCCATCACAAAACAGGTATTATGGAGAGAATAGATGTGGAAAGAACACCCCACAGATATTTGTGAACTGCCCTAGCACCTAACTTGATGAGACTGACATAGAAATAATTAAAATAAATGAATGAAGCTTTTTCGTTGTAAGGACTCCTTTATAGGATTCTCTCCCCATGGAGGCTCATTAGGTACCCACAGTGACACCACCAGATAAAATTTATGAAGTAGTTCTCAAATTCATCTATTCATATTCCTTCACAGAAAGCTAAGTGGTATCTTTATCTTCCAGAGTCTACATATTTGCCTTCTCGAATTTTATACATTCCTTAGAGGGTTTTTGTGTGTGTGTGTGTGTGTGTGTGTTTGCCTTCAAGTCAGTTTTTGACTCCTGGTGACTGCCCGGACTAGTCTCTGCAGTCTTCTTGGCAAGGCTTTTCGGAAGTGGTTTGCCATTGCCTACTTCCTAGGGCTGGGAGAAATTGACTGGTCCAAGGTCACCCAGCTGGCTTTGTGCCTAAGGTGGAACTAGAACTCATGGTCTCCTAGTTTCTAGCCTGATGCCTTAACCACTACAGCAAACTGGCTGTTTTCTATAGTGTACGGTCCAATTATTGAAATATTATGTCCAACTATTATACTAACTCCTTCATGGATCACTGCCTTGTCGTGGTGAAGGGGATTGCATAACTCAGTGAAGCTAAGAGCTATACCATGCAGGGCCACCCAAGACGGACAGGTCATGACAGAGAGTTCTGACAAAATGTGGTCCACTGGAGAAGGAAATGGCAACCCACTCCAGTATCCTTGCCAAGAAAACCCCATGGACAATGTCAAAAGGCTAAAAGATATGATGCCAGAAGATGAGCCCCTCAGGTCAGAAGGTGTCCAATATGCTACTGGGGAAGAGCGGAGGGCAATTCCAAGTAGCTCCAGAAAGAGTGAAGCAGCTGGGCCAAAGCCGAAAGGACGTTCAGCTGTGGTTGTATCTGGAAGCGAAAAGAAGGTCTGATGCTGTAAAGAACAATATTATATAGGTACCCGGAATGTAAGATCTATGAACCAAGGCAAGCTGGATGTGGCTGAACATGAGATGACAAAGTTGAACATCAACATCTTGGGAATCAGTGAATTAAAATGGACAGGAATGGGTGAATTTAATTCAGGTGACCATTATATCTACTACTGTGGGCAAGAAACCCTTAGAAGAAATGGAGTAGCGCTCACAGTCAATAAGAGAGGGGGAAAGGCAGTAATGGGGTACAACCTCAAAAATGACAGAATGATCTCAGTGCGAATCCAAGGCAAACCATTCAATATCACAGTAACCAAGTCTATGCTCCAACCACTGATGCCAAAGAAGCTGAAATTGACTGGTTCTATGAAGACCTACAGCACCTTCTAGAACTAGCACCAAAAAAAGATGTCCTTTTCATCATAGGGCATTGGAATGCTAAAGTAGGAAGTCAAGGAGTAATCGGAATAACAGGCAAGTTTGGCCGTGGAGTACAAAATGAAGCAGGGCAAAGGCTAATAGAGTTTTGTCAAGAGAACAAGCTGGTCATAGCAAACACTCTTTTCCAACAACACAAGAGACGACTCTACACATGGACATTGCCAGATGGTCAATACCAAAACCAGATTGATTATATACTGTACTTTGCAGCCAAAGATGGAGAAGCTCTATACAGAACACAAAAACAAGACCAGGAGCTGACTGTGGCTCAGATCATGAGCTTCTTACTGCAAAACTTAGGCTTAAATTGAAGAACATAGGGAAAACCACTAGACCACTCAGGTATGACTTAGATCATAATACTTGTGAGTACACAGTGAAGGTGATGAATAGATTTAGGGGATTAGATTTGGTAGACAGAGTGCCTGAAGAACCATGGATGGAGGTCCGTAACATTGTACAGGAGGCAGCAACTAAAACCATCCCAAAGAAAAAGAAATGCAAGAAAGCAAAATGGCTGTCTGATGAGGCTTTACAAATAGCCGTGGAAAGAAGGAATGCGAAAAGCAAGGGTGAAAGGGAAAGATATAAGCAACTGAATGCAGATTTCCAGAGAATAGCAAGGAGAGATAAGAAGGCCTTCTTAAATGAACAATGCAAAGAAATTGAGGAAAACAATAGAATGGGGAAGACTAGAGATCTCTTCAAGAAAATTGGAGATATCAAAGGAACATTTAGTGCAAAGATGGGCATGATAAAGGACAAAAAAGGCAGGGACCTAACAGAAGCAGAAGAAATTAAGAAGAGGTGGCAAGAATACACAGAAGAACTATACAAGAAAGATCTTAATGTCCCTGATGTCCATGCTGGTGTGATCACTGACCTTGGGCCGGACATCCTAGACAGAAAAGTGAAGTGGGCCTTAGGAAGCATTACTAACAACAAAGCTAGTGGAGATGACAATATTCCAGCTGAGTTATTTAAATACTAAAAGATGATGCTGTTAAAGTGCCGCACTTGATATGCCAGCAAGTTTGGAAAATGCAATAGTGGCCACGGGATTGGAAAAGGTCAGTTTACATTCCAATCCCAGAGAAGGGCAATGCCAAAGAATGCTCAAACTATCGCACAATTGCGCTCATTTCACATGCTAGCAAGGTTATGCTCAAAATCCTACAAGCTAGGTTTCAGCAGTATGTGAACTGAGAACTATCGGATGTACAAGCTGGGTTTTGAAGAGGCAGAGGAATTAGAGATCAAATTGCCAACATTTGCTGGATCATGGACAAAGCATGAGAGTTCCAGAAAAACATCTACTTCTGCTTCATTGACTATGCAAAAGCCTTTGATTGTGTGGATCACAACAAACTGTGGCAAATTCTTAAAGAGATGGGGGTACCAGACCACCTTACCTGTGTCCTGAGAAATCTATATGCGGGCCAAGAAGCAACAGTTAGAACCGGTCATGGAACAACCGACTGGTTCAAAATAGGGAAAGGATTACGACAAGGCTATATACTGTCACCCTGCTTATTTAACCTATATGCAGAGTACATCATGAGAAATGCCAGGCTGGAAGTATCACAAGCCGGAATTAAGATTGCAGGGAGAAACATCAACAACCTCAGATACGCAGATGATACCACCCTAATGGCAGAAAGTGAAGAAGAACTAAAGAGCCTCTTGATGTGGGTGAAAGAGGAGAGTGCAAAAGCTGGCTTGAAAGTCAACATTAAAAAAACTAAGATCATGGCATCTGGACCTATCAATTCCTGGCAAATAGACGGGGTAGAAATGGAAGCAGTAACAGACTTCATTTATTTGGGCTCCAAGATCACCGCAGATGGAGATTGCAGCCATGAAATTAAAAGATGCTTGCTCCTTGGGAGGAAAGCTATGGCAAACCTAGACAGCATATTGAAAAGCAGAGACATCACCTTGCCAACAAAGATCTGCATAATCATAGCTATGGTTTTTCCAGTAGTAATCTATGGCTGTGAGAGCTGGACCATAAAGAAGGCTGAGCGCCGAAGAATTGATGCCTTTGAACTGTGGTGCTGGAGAAGACTCTTAAGAGTCCCCTGGACTGCTAGGAGGTCAAACCAGTCAATCTGAAAGGAAATCAACTCTGACTACTCATTGGAAGGATTGATAATGAAGCTCAATCTCAGATACTTTGGTCACCTAATGTGAATAGAGGACTCTTTGGAAAAGACCCTGATGCTGGGAAAGATTGAAGGCAAAAGGAGAAGGGGATGGCAGAGGATGAGATGGTTAAATAGCATCACTGAAGCAATGAGCATGAAACTGAGCAAACTCAAGGAGGCAGTAAAAGACAGGAAGGCCTGGCGTGATATGGTTCATGGGGTCATGAAGAGTCAGACACAACTTAATGACTGAACAACAAATTATACTAAATCAGGACTGGCTAGAGAGCTTGGGATCCCTGTCTAGCTGTTAGAATTCTAGCATCTTGGCAGGGTCAACCTGAACTGATATTTCAAGCCACCCTTTCAAATTTCTTACAGTATGATGGCACAATACAGCATCAGTGCAGATGCATTGTGAGACATTTAAAATGGAAACTCTTCACCATCCCTTACTATCAAGACATAAACTGTCCCTGGCTGGAGTGTAGTGGAGGGAGCACTATTAGTATACCTTTTGCAGAAGGCATACATAGGTCTTGTAACAGATCTAGAATCCACTGCTATTTCAAATCAAGCAACTTTGGTCAGAAGGAATATGGGTTGTGAAAGTTTCAGAGAAAGACTTCCAGACATGCTGAAACAGCAGCCATCTAAAGATTGTCATGCATGCTTCTCTTTCACTCTACGTGGAACTAATTTCCATCTTAGAGAATCAGTGTATGCGCTTCTGAAAATGCAGCCCCGGTGTTTATTTTTCTGTAGTTACATAAGCCTAGAAGCTCTTATTACTTTATAAAAAGGTACATGCATTGTAATTCATTTATAATTGTTTCTTATGTTGATTGCTTGTTAGACTATAGTTTTTTCAAGTAATTTAGCTATAAAGTTTATCTCTGCTACTTAAGAGATTCTGAGGGTATATTGTTTGTTATACATTGGAATGAATGAGTTGAATTAATTGGATCATTTCCAGCTATAAGATCAGGACTAACTACATTTTCATTAGGAAATTCTAATTAAATTTGGGCAAAGTCTCAACATTTACATTTCAAATTCATGAAGGATATAATCCATCCAAATGGTACGTAAGTTAAACCACCTTGATTGTAAGAGAAGAACTGAGCATAGACACAGCAAGAAAATCTTTTTTTTTTTTTCCTAACAATAATCAATGAATGAAGCTGCAACACACTTTACTGAATTAAATTTACTGACTTGCTTTAAGGCCAAACAGGATTTGAAACAGGATTTCAAAACATTTTCTCCCCATACTGTTTCTGCATTTCCTTCTTTTGCCTGAAAGAAATGAAAATGAATTACAGGGAGGCAACCATCTGACATTTATATATATAAAAAATGAGAACACCTTGTTTGACTTATTAACACAGGCCTCAAAGCATATCTCCAGATGACACCAACAGAACTCCCCCACTTTCCTCCAGCTGTGAAAAAGCAGTTATCTCTCTAATACTGACATCTATTAATGAGCACCTTGACTGAGCTTGGCTCTAAACTTAAAACAAGGGGGGAAAAAAGAAGAAGAAGAGAAACTTTTTTTTATGACAGGACCCTCATTTTAGCAATTTCAGTAGCTATTTCAGTTTTGGAAATGTTTTTTCAAAGCAAGAGAGTGAATAAGGAAATTAATGTATCCTGATCTTAGCATGAGATGATAAAAAAGGGTAAAATAAGCTCACCCTAATATCCAAACTTGCAGTGGAAGTGAAAGATCACTGACACAGTTCCAGTCTATTCTCTAACCAATCACTGTAAGTGTGCTTATTAATATGTCCTAGTTTGATTTATACTTCCCTAATTTCTGCTGCAGCAAGCAATTCTTCAGAGATGTGATTTTAGGAAGAATGTATCAATGAATTAAGTTTGCTGCGGATACAGTCATTACACATACAGACAATTAAGAAATAATTGTCAAGTGTTCTACAAGAGTACATCCATTAACAATAGTCATCTCCTTCTTTCACTCCAGAGAACCAGATTGGTATAGTGGTTAAGGCATCAGGCTAGAAACTGGGAAACTACAGGCAAGTTCTAGTCTTGCCTTAGGCACAAAGCCAACTGGGTGACCAGTCACTTTCTCTCACCCGTAGGAAGGAGGCAATAGCAAACCACTTCCAAAATTTTGCCAGGAAAACTGCAGGGACCTGTCCAGGCAGTTGCCAGGAGTCAAGAGTGACTTGATGACACTAAAAGAAAAAGAAAAAGAAAAAAATCTTTCACTTCAGTCACAAAGATTGTCCATGCATTAGGTCCACAAGTGCCAATGAATAAACATTCACGAGGAGCATCTTGTAGAATTCAGAATTGTATAGGATTTTGGCTTGTGGATTTCTGATTGTAGGACCTGCTATCTTCTAAGAAGCAAATATAGTTGCTAGATAGTGTCCTGATGAAGTGGTTATAGGTTGTTTGTGGATTCCAGTGATGTGTTTTAGCACACTGTGAAGATATCAGGCATTCTTATGCAGCTTTTCCCCAGGAGGAGCAGAGGAAAAGATAATAAAACAATGTATGCTTGAGGCAAATCTGGAGATGTAGACTGAATTTCCCAGAAGACATCTGACTTCTGAACTTTTATACAAGAAAACTCAAGCAATCTGCCTCTTGCTATTTCTGAAGCTGTACTCCAAACCTCAGTCTGTTTGCTTTTTTCCACAACTTATTGACTCTGAAAAGATAGAGGAAACTTGGCTCTTTCAAATGTTCTGTTTTCTGAATGTTCAGGGCAATGGAATATTTACCCATTTTCCCCAAACAACATTCCTTTGAGAGATAAAAATATTGACTTGCTTGTGAGCAAGCATCAAATATTAACTGGAACAATAATGCACTAATGAATGTTATTTTTGTGAAAAGCCATTGTATATTTTTTGGTTGGCCACAGGGTGGCATCCATTCTACCTATTTGAGTAGAAACCTTTCCTTTGGGCTTCCAACAAAATGGCTAGATCCCTTCCAAGCTCATCCTTGCTGGAAAACTAAAGTAGGGGTGTAGAAGGACAGTAACAAGATGTGCCTGTTCCAAAGGTGCAGGAAAGAGAAGTGATGGTAGAACTGTTTTATTTATAAATGATTGTTTGAATAAACAAAAGGTAACATATATTATCCATATAACACTTTGTCCAAATTATTTATTGTGAGAGATTTGTATAGTCTATTGTAAATTCATTGAGAAACATATTTTGTGCAATATCTAACTTACCTTACTGCATATCTAGGCACATTTATAATGTGCATTTTACCCCCAATTCTCATTGCATATGCAATTCTGCAAAATGATGTAGCTAAAAATGAATGAAGTAGGAAAAAAGTGTAGAGCAAGGCTTCTGGAATTCATTTCAACCACAGTGATAATAGAAGGTATCTGTATTTTATTCTATGTAATGAAGTAACATGTTGCCTCTGTGTGTTTCTGTTTTACCTTCATGTTGTGTATGGGTGCAATATGTGTGCACATGAAACAGATGGATATGTGGATATGCTTCATTTGGGGTCATGTAATCAGAAGGGAGGAGGGAGGGAGGCTTAGAATGGAATGGTGATCTGCAGACTGAGCTAATGCCCCATTGCTTCTCTCATAGGAATGCATTGGTTCCCCCTCACCCCCAAATAACCTGATCTAGTCCATTTTCAAACTATGACTTTCCTTTCTCTTCCAATCAATTTGATCCCATTCAGTTCAGTTTTCTGGGAATTATCCAGATGATAAATAGACGGAGTTCTGAGTTTCTTTATGTAATTGATTTTCCCTCATTCCATTGTCTGGGATGAAAAAGAGAAATCATATGATCCAAGATCTAAAATATTCCCTCAAGCATTTGGGCTGGGATATTAAAGGAGCTCTGTTGGTTGCTTGGTTTTATTGTTGCTTTTTTGTGGCAAACTGAGTTTTTTTGGCCCCGGATTTTGGTTATGTGGGTCATTTAATGTTATTGTTGCATGCACCTTGTAGTCAGTAGGATGCAGTCAATAGTATGTTGATTTGCAAAGTAGCCTGTAGCCTAGAACCTCTAAATCCTAGCTCTCATGGAATAGTGTAAATATGCTTGACATAGAGCAAGTCTTGGTTGAACTTCTGGCCAAAATTGGCATTGTCCTTACAATTAGCATAGAATTCTGCATGGGGCGTAACTAAGGTTGGTAACCTAGTGCACACCTTCGTAGCTTACTAAGGAGTGTTTTGTGCAGGCCTTAGTTGACATATAAGAGGTGAAAATGAGGAAGAATGGCTAAGTTCAGTGTGACATTATGCCAGACAAGAAATAGCAGGTAATATTTTTTGCTCTTCAGCAGGTCGTGGAAAAGTGTACGCAAGAAAGGAGGTTTATTGTACATTTGTTGGTTTACAGAAAGCATCGTGAATAGGCTTGAATTATGGAATGTTTGCACAGATGCGGAGTTGAAGGTTGGCTGTTGAATGCAATAAAAGAGGTATATGATAGAAATAAAGCATGTATAAGAATAAATGAAATGCTTGGCAAATGGTTTAATGCTGAGCAGGGGGTAAGACAAGGATGTGTGATGTTTTCTCTTTTTTTAAAACTGCAGTTATGGATAAGTGGAAACTGAATGCCTGCGCTTATGTTAGAGGTGTGTTGGCTGGGAATTTGAAGATAGCAGTCACAGCTTATGCAGATGATGCTGATTTTGGCTGAGAACAACAAGTGTTAGATTCTGTAGCTTATAACATGCAATGAAGAGTGTGGATCTGAGAAATAATATAGCAAAGATCAAGATAACTGTATTTCACAGGGAAAACAGAGTGAATGGAAAATGTCAGAGGGGTCAGGCAGGAAGAGCATAAATGGACAAGTTTATACCAAGACCTTCATTCTCATTATATATGGATGAAATTGAAAGGCCTTTTGCAAGACCTAGACAATGCCTAGGCCAAGTGGTTAAATCTAAGGACACTATTCAATTTAATAAGTGAGAGGAAGGCCTCCCTAGTAAGTTGGACTAAACATGCCCAGTCCTTGTTTGGTTTCTAAATGTACCAAGAGGAAAATTTCTGAACTATCCCCCTCCCATCCTGGTTTGTGTAATTCTCACAGCTGTGAGATTATAGTTCCTTTTCCTGTCAACCAACCCAAACTGTGCATTAATTAGAGATAATCATAAATATGAAAAAAAGAAGAGGTAGCAAAGATTGGAGGAATCAAAGGGTGGGACATAAACAAAGATATGACAAGGTAAAGAGAGTGTGTTGATTATAATAGAGAGAAAATAGAGCTCCTTGCCCCTGTGTCCTTTGACTGGATCAAAGGCAAGCCAGCTTTCCTAAAGAAGCTTGTTTCTCCTGCTTCTAATACAAGCATGCAAGGTGAAGGTTCCCATTGTTTCACTTCACTCCAAGTCTCTCATTTGGCAATCTCGGTTATGGTACTACACATGTCAAAAGAAGTTTATGTCCAGGTGCAGAGAAGATTCATGTTATCAGGATGAAGTTCAGCCACTTCACAGAAGCCTACTGCTTTATACCAAGAAAAGAGTGCTACTGCTATTGCGAAAGAGACTCTTACCCATGAGAAATTGTTGGAGAATTACTTCTGTTCCTGGATAAATTAAGAGAAATGATCCACCCAATTTCTCTAGTCACACATCTGGTGGAGAATTTCAAAAGGCTGTTTGTGCCCTGTTGGAATTGTCCAATACATTGTAGTTTTAAGTGTTATACTGGACGTACCAAAAATCAGGCCCCATAAACAATTTATTCTATAAATTACACTATAAATGTTCAAATTGGTTGCCATTTTCTTCTAAATACTTCCTTACTCATTTGATGCATGACCTTCGAATATTCCAAAGTACAGTAACGTTTTCTCTGACAAAGAATTAATAAAGCATACTGCAGTTGACCTATGGGGCCTGACTTTTGGTATACCCTGTATATTTTCTTATTAACTTTCTCTTCAGTTTAAAAAAAAAATGTAAAAAAATGCCTCACCACAGCCAGTGTCCTTGACTCTTATGAATAAAATACTGTATGAAGGCTTGGCTGGAATCATTTCAATCAGAAACTTCCATAAAATCTAAATTTTTGTTAGAATTGTGAAATGTGCATTGCTCATCCCCTTAGGAACGTATGTTGCAATGTTGCAGTACATATACAAAAAATGTGGAGCTTGCATTACAATATCACGTCACACATTTTGAAATCCTTCCCTTCCTACCAGCACCCATTCATTTGTTTTTTGGTACCGAGCCAGGACTTGTATGCTTAGACGTTTTAGGAGAAATCAGGAAAGCCACACACACCTAAACTGCGCTCCAATGTCAGCTGAATCATCTACGTGATCCAAGCTATGATACTGACCATATTTCTCCATGCTGTATCTAATGACTTCTTTGTCCAGAGAAACTCTCGTAATCTTCATGTTGGCCACTGAAAACCCAGTCCAAGAACAATTCACATTTTCCTAATCACTTTAGTATGGGCAGTTCTGCAATAAATTTGGAATCAGCTTCTCATCTTGATTACTTCATTATTTGCTGCTCACCACATATCACTGGTCATCAAGGTATAATATTAAAATATGTACCTCCCATTCAGATTTGCTGATCTACCATCCAGAGGAAGCTGCTTATAATATATTCTCAAGCATATGAAGAATTAGCTATGACACTATTTTTCTGTGGCAGCTACACTACTGCCATGGTGTTGGAATGGTTGCTGTGTGGAACTTTACAGGACATTACAAGAGCATATTTGTCCCTCTGCAGTGTTCTTCTATCTCATCATAATAATGGTGATAAATTCTGATTTAAGTCCATAGCCTACTCCCAGGCTATTGTTCTGGAGCAAGTGGCATTCAAGATTACTTTGGAAATCAAAACAAGAGAGAGAAAAGCTTCATTAAAACTGCACTTTTGCTATATACAAGACCACTTTGACTAGTTGATGAATTAGATGGTGTACCTGCAGGAAATGGGATTTTCAGTCAGAGGCCTGTGACAGCATGAGTAAATCTGCCTGGGTAGGTTAACCCTTTAAAAATAGGCTTTGCAAACCCTTTCCTCACCAAGCTCTGGTGCCTAAGGGCAGGCTTAATTAAAAGTTCCTTCAGAATATATTCCCCACTGTTTTCAGCTACTGTGTTTCAAACATCTGGTGTTCTGCCAAAGCAGGATCTTGGCATATATTAAAGTGACAGGTATAAAAGATAACATGCCTTTTCCATTTCCACTGTTTCTTATGCTTGTAAAGTCTAAAGAAAATATGTGTGAGAGTGAGAGTTGCATAGTTAAAGAACACATTATAAATACTACCCACATCTCTTTGTGTGACTGTTCTGAAAGTTCTCGTGCCACGTTCCCAGTTTTGCCACTTTCAATACACAGTTTGTACTTGTCATAGGGAAAAAGGTAGCTGCATTTAATGTTTATGATTGAAATTGAAAAATCTATAGCCTCTTATAACTCATGTTGCTTAAGAGCATAGTGACTGAAATTTCACCTGTCTGTCCAGATATACATACTTACCCATACACACATATAGGTATGGGAACCCTTTTGATGGATCATAGCTCAGTGGTGGCATATTGTTTTGTATGTAAAAAAAAATAACACCTTCAAATTTGGTGGATCTCTCATGGATCCTGCTCCTTTACCAGTATAATTTAGTGACATGTTGAACATCAAGCCCCATGAGTTATGAAATGGAGCATATCAGAGCTGGTATCACTGGGTAGAGGAACTCTGTAAGGAAGGATAGTGACCTATTCAAAGATACCACTTAGCTTTCAGTGAAGGAATATGAATAGAAATATCATGTATTCAGTTTTAGCATTTCTAGTTTTTATATATTACCCACCTTTTTTATAGAAGCTCAAGGTTGCCTACATGGTACTATCCCCCCCTCCCCAAATATGTTGAAATAGTTTGGACTGGCTCATACTCACCCATGGCTGAAGTTGAACTAGAACCTGGCTTTCCACACTTCTAATTCCCCACCTTAACTGCTACACCATACTGGCTCTCATTATACTACTGATTAAGTTGATTAGCAGACAAGAAGATAGCAGCTTTTCCACTCACTCTAGGCCTTTTATGCCTGTAAATCCCCTAGACCCCAGATATAGTGTACCTCCTTAAATAGAGCTGCATTAGATGGTAACTTATTGGTTCTGCACCTATCTAGGAAGGCTTTTTTCCCCTTTAAATCTGTCAAAATGCTGATTGTCAATAAAATCAATCTCATATTACAGCTCTTGATTCAATCTAATCCATAACAAATTGAGGAAATGATTTTTATATATTCACTTGTCCACATCTTGTGGTGACACTAGAATTTAAATCCCTTAAACCTAGTGTCCAGGAGCTGGAAAGAGACTAAAGTATTAAATTCTACATACAGTGCTGATGTGCAGGTCCTTAGCTTATGGATATATCATAAGAAAAGGGGGAATATAATTTAGGGTTGGAAAACAATATTGCCTTATAATTTCAGAAAGCTCAAGGCATAGACCAACATCAAAGCTGCAAAATACTGTCAACTTTCCAGCTGTTAACTGCCTGTTTTCAACTTGTTCTAATAATTTTCTGTTTTGATTTTTAGACACAAATCCCAAGGCTTTCCCATAAGTAAGAAATGAGCAATCAGATAGTGTAGTTTCACTTGTATTATTCTGGTACAACTTAAAATTTATTAAAGGTTAACTGTTATTTTAATAGAGTCGGGTAGAAGAACAATTGCATATCACAGTAATTCTCTCCCTTTACTTCCTTCTCTTTACTGTTCTTCTAGACCAACGGGACAGACCAATGGGACTAAAGAGATACAGCCTGGTTCAGATAATTTCCCACTGATCTGCCTCTTAAGACAACAGATGTCAATTGTTCTCTCTACCCAGTTACTTAATGCTTGTGAATGGTCTGATTAAGGTTTCCTGCTGGTAGATAAATGCCAAGGAAAAGCCTTGGCATTTACGGAAAATAAATGAGGAAGAGAAGCTGAGGCGTCTATTATCAGAGTGGTAATAACGGAGAATTCTATGAACCTCAGTCATGTAATTATACAAAATGATGCACGTGAAGGACTAAATTAAAAAAGAAGCGAATCTAACAATGATCCCTCTGTTTGTGTAAAAGCATCCTGAGATCCGAATTCCAGTGACCTAAATAATTATTATCAGCATTCAGATAATGGAAGCAGGATATTTAATTCAGCTCCAAGAGCTACCTTCAAGCTGCATTTTGAGCTGAAAAATGCACAAATACATATGCTTAAATACCAGCTGAAAAAAACAGTTGTGTGTGCAGTAGTTTTGGCTCTGTGCTTAAGTACTATTTCATTTACAAATAAGGAAGTTTAAAAAATTCCTTAGGATTGCTCATTTGAAAATCTTTTGTGGAATTCACAAAGCTGAGGTAACACAAGCATCATCTAGTTTCTAAAACAAGATTGGAGTAAAACTGAACAATCTAATCGTTCCTTTATTTCCCAGTAAGAATGTGTTAATAAGTCAAAGTAGACACCATGTCAGTATGACACGAATTTAGTTATTGGGCTGTTTCATCAAAGTTTGCTGATTTCTGTTAGTGCCAAAAATATGCATTAGCTATCAACTGTAGCATTTCATAGTCTGCACGTTTGGAAATATGCTTTCCCTATAAACACATCCAGGTTTTTGTTGACTATTTCCCTAAATATAAACATTTTTGTGTACAAGCTTCCCAAGAATGTTACTACCACTTATGTTAAAGTGTGATTTGAAGTGGGGGTGGGGAGATAATTTTCCTAATTCCGCTGGAAAAATGATAAATTTATGATATAGATATGTTGTTGAACTAGGAAAAAAAAAGACAACAAACTAGGTCTGTAATAAAGCATGCATTTAGTATTATTACATTAATGTTTATTAAGGTTAATAAAATTGGCATCACTTGTGAATTCACACTTTCCTTTGTCATCACAGTCTGGTCAAGTGTCCCCAAACAAGCATCTGTTAGATTGAGAAGAAAGAGCTCCCCACTCCCCCCACAGCTAATAGCACTTACCATGATGTTTATAGTCATAGCAGAAAAAGGAATTCATCACTACTCATTGTGATGCTGAAGTTGTCATCCCTTTTGTGTTCTTCCGCTTTTATTCTCCAACATATTCTCCAACTCTGGTAGGCAAAGTAATGAACTGGAAACTCATGTTGCTATCTTTATTTCTCCTTGGGCCTCTGGACCCTGTGTACCGACCCAGAGGCACTGTGGGAAATCAAGATGACTTCCGCTCAACCATGTGACTGGTGCCTTCTGGCAAATCAAGCAGCTGCCATTCTAAAAAAGTCAACGGCTAACATTTCTTAAATGCATAAATTAATAAAACAAACCCAACAATTACAGCATTATTTAATCAGTTCTACTTTTATTCTATTTGCAAACAGTTATCATATATTATATAACTCCCTGCACAAAGGAAAATGCTCTGAATAGTTAGGAGAATTCAGAATTAATTTATATGACTGGGTAATCATTTTCAACTTCATTAAATACTCTAAGTCCTCCTAATACATTATCCATATCTTGATGCTAAATTTTAATTGCATGAAGTCTGCTCCCTTAGTAATTAACACATTGTATGTCCCCTCCTAATTCACAAACTAATTGTCATTTCCCAGATCTTAATATTATTTGCTAATTCTGCAAATAACAGAGAAAGAACTTTACTGTCAAAACTCTAGAGAAAGTGACATTCTACAGGCACAGCAATGACAAAACAAGTTAATTTACTGCAAAGTCCTGAAAGATGAGGCTTTATAATTGCATATTTGTTACCTTCATTAAAAAAGGTAAATGGCTCTTCAGTTACATATTTGCAAATTTTTTACACATTAGAAAAGTGTTAACAAGCCAGTTTAAAATTAATTGAATAGGTCTAAGATCTTCAAAGAGATCCTAACATCATCAAACTCCTAATTGAAGATGAGAGTGAAAGAGACATAAATAGGTTATTTAAGGAAATAGAAATTGAGACAGTCATATTAACTACAGCAGAGTAATACGTTTATACATTATATATGCTTTACAATAAAGAAAATAGTAGGTTTTTCTATGTTTCCTTCCTTTGGCTTTCCTGCTATAAATAATATAGTAGAAAATTGTACTGTACTGTATGTTACATGTAAAGTTGTATAAGTACATCCCCTCCTACTGTCTTATTGAAAAGCCAGTGTTGCTTGAGAAGTTGTTTGTTCTGCCATCTCTCAAGTTATCAGACTTCTTACAATCTGCCTGAGGTCCCTCAGAAACAGTTAGATGTTCTCCTACGAGGTACAATTTTATCTTGATTTACAATCTTTTTAAATATATATATTTAAATAGATTTAAAATATTTTTAATATTTAATATTTAAAATATATTTAAAAATATATATATTTAAAAAGATTGTAAATCAAGATAAAATTGTACCTCATATATATATAGGATTTTACATAGAGTAAAAGACAAATATTAATAAGCAAAAGATAAGAAAGGAAAAAGGAGAAAGAAATGCAATAGGAGAAAAAAGAAAGAAAAAAAAGCTAAAGTTATGAAATATGACTTCCAACCTTCTGTTCCACAGTATTAACAAACCTATTGTCTCCCCTCCCTCTTAACTCTTCCAGAAACCCCTTTAACCCCTTATTTAATTCTCATCTGTTTCAATAATTAAATCCATAAATCATCATTTCACTTTTTTCTTCTTTTAGCAATACAAGGTTTCCAGTCTTTTTTTTTTTTTTTTTAAACACTTTATCTTCATTTACAATCAAGGTGAGCTCTTAAGTTTGCTGTATGGAGATATAATGATGTAGAGACTAAAAAGCCCATGCATAAAAGGAACACAGTTCTGTGAAACACTAGCAAAGAGGCCTAAATCAGCAGTCATATTGAATTACTAGGACAGGTGTAGAAACATCATAGCATCCGGAAACAGATGTGTGGTTTGAGGGGCTCACAGTGTGTTTGTTGTATTATGTGTTTCAGGCCACATGGAGCAGTTGAGGCTACTCAGTATTGTTTGGTACTATCATTTGGAGCATGGGGCCAGGGGTGTTGTACTTAGCAGCCCCAGTGGACTGCACCAGATCCCAGAAGCTGCTTGAGGAGACATTGGAGGAGGCAGCTGGCTTGGAGGTGGGGCTGATACCATGGTCAGATAACTCTCTGGTCGCTTTTAGGTTCACTGGTGTCACCCTACCTTGCAGGAGAGAGGGCCTGATAGATTTCTCCACCCTTTTTGCATCTGTGGATAGCTACCTATGGCCCTGTTCGAGGTGACCCAGTCTCTGGAGGGGAGGGATGGATCACAGGACTATCTGCAGGGCTGCTATGAGGAATATTCTTACTATGTATCAGATAAAGTTGTTCTGATTCACTCACAGTTGGACTCCAATTAGGCAGGTCCAGATGAGGTTCTTGAAGTATAGCCTTGTAAGAGTAGTTGGAGTGAGTATGACTGTGACTTTTAAGGAAGTAGACAGGATCTTCCAGTTTGTGATCTCAGCCACCTGTTTGTTAGATCTAGGTCCACCCTGGATAGTTAAGGCTGCCTGGGAAGTGGGGCTATGCTGTGGTGCCTGCTTCTCTGAAGGGAGGATAGTCCCCTCAGCCTTGAGCCTGATTACTTGAGGGACTACCTGTGTCCATATGTTTCCATTTGTCCAGTGAAGTTAGCTAGAATGGGCATGCTCCAGTTCCATCGATTAAGTAATATAATCTTGCAGGACCTCAGAAATGCATCTTCTCCGTGAAGGCTCCTGCCCTCTGGAATAATATCCCCCTGGAGGTTGTATTGCTTTTATCCTTTTGACTTTTTGCAAACTACAGATGTACTTGGGTTAGGATGGTGGTCGAGCCCCATTGGTTTGGCTTTTTGCTATTTGTTCTGTCTTCTGGTTAGCTGTTTTCTTTTAATTTCATATTCATAAGCAGCCTCAGAACTGAAATAAATAAATAAGGGATTTAGCTTGGACCTGAACAAGGGTCAAAACAGCCTGTGTCACTACCGAATAATTCAGAGGTTGCCCAATTTGACTGGAATTCAAATACAAATCTGGATCTAGAAATCCATGTTTCTGTATTATCCATTAGTTAGAAATGGAAATGTATTTAAGAAAAGGTTGGAACTTCAGGAACAGTAATCTCCTGTGAGGGAATGAGATATACCTAGCTTCAGGCCCAGAATTTCAAAGATAGGTGGTAAATTATAGATTAAAAAACAAAATGAAACAACATCAACACAAAACAATAGCAGGATATTGCCACTTATAGATATTATCTCCTAGCAAAATTGGATGAAATTTCCTGGCAAAGTCAATACTTCTGAAGGAAATGTGACTGTCAAGTTGTATGAGAACTGATAATAGCTGGTATGTGTGTGTGTTCAAAAGCCACTTTTGTTCTTTGGTATATATAAAAGAAAGGATTTGCATATCCTTTTAGGCTTTACGTGGACAATAGTTCCAGTCGTTACAAAAATGGTATATGGCAGGGCCAGACAACTTTTCAATGACTAATATGATTTCTTTTTTACTATGGGAAGAATGGTCAGCAGCATCACACAGGTGGATGGGCTAGGATTTCTGAAAGGGTATTTTTTGGAAAAATTGCTTTTGTTTTTATGGGGTTGCCTTTGAAATTCACTTAGAAACTGCAATTGGGATCAAATGCAGTGGCCCTCTTATTAGTTGGCACTTGTTGCCAAGTTAGCTTTATACCTGTGTTGCGGGTCCTCCATTGGTGACAACAGGTTTTGAGATGCAATTCAAAATGCTGGTTTTAACTTATAAAACCTACAAGGGTTCCTGCAGGACTCTCTTCCCCAACTTGTGTTCATTCAAGGAAAAACTGATAATTCCCCATTTTTATAAAGTGAGGAGTGAGTTTTTTTCCCAAAAAGTGAGTTTTTTCTCTGTAATGGCCCTGATATTGTGGAACAATGCCCCTTTCAGAGATTAGATTTGCCCTGTTGGTGATCACTTTTCAGAAGCTGGTGAATATGGGCCTCTTCTAGTTTGCTTTTGGTAGTAAATTGGGTGATGCTAATTGTTATTTTTGGTGGTTGTATAATGGCTCTGGTTATTATTTTGGGAATGGATCTTGAATGAATGAATTATATTGTAGCCAATTTTTAAATTGGTTAACTAATGACATTTATACCATGTACACTTGTTATTTGTTAACTTTTGGGAGTCTTTGTGAAATATGGTGGCATACAAAATCACTAAATAAATAAATGTGCATAACTTTTATTTCTTTTTAAATCCTTGTATTTTACTGAAACAATTTCTGGGGACTCTGACAGTCACAACAAAGGGAACTGGGGAGGCCATGATCTATCGATCATAAGTTGTCCACCCCTGGTATCCATCATATGAAAGTAATTTATTTATATTTACAGATATTTTGTTACTATATTTATTATAAGAGTTTAGTACCTAAAACATTGCCAAATGGATTGACATGAATACCTTCCATAAATGAATAATATTATTGATTGTCTTTACTTCTCTAACTATAAACATTTTTCCCCCATTGGGAAAGATGTGATGATAATTGAGATTTATTAATTAAACCCAATGCATTTGAATGGATTCAGCTGAAGCAGAAATCTGGTACCCAGTTAGTTAGACCTGGCCATTACATGCAATAGAACTTATTTTTGAGAAGACATGAATGGATTGAATGGCTTATCAAAAAAATTCTGGGCAACTAAAAGTTTGTTTTTCTTGTACTCTATGTAGATCAAAGCATGTATGATGGTTCTGCCTACTCTGGATCTCTTTTTGACTAAATATAGTAAGATTTGCACTGTTTTACAATAATTTAATCTTATTAGTCCTACTGATCACATTTTTGTTAATGACATACACTAGTTATTTAAATGTACCACTCAATACATTTCAAATAAAAGACAGACATGTCAACTTTTCATTGTTTTTGTTGTTTTGATTCAATTTAAATTGTCAAATGGAAAAAAATAGAGCTTTTTAAATTGTACTTCTGCTGTAGCTAACTCATTTTGATATTGATTCTATTAGACTTCTAATAGCATGAAAGCTAAAAGAAATCAAATCGTTCCACTTTCACATTCATAATTATGTGCAATTAAAATCTTTACATACCCAAAAGTCTAATAAGAAGTCTTGCACCCTTCAACTGTCACTCCTCATTATCTGCAAGCCCAACAATGTTACAATGACACACTGTACTCTATGAAATGTGTTAAAAAGAAATATATTTTACTGATGTATGTGTTCTTTAATTTCTCTGAATTAGCTTTTTGATATGGATGCTAATTGTTTTGTTTGAAAGGAGTCACCATAGATATATGATTTCTTTAGGCCTGTTGCTCTTCAAAAATAGAGTTAATTGCAGGATATATATATACACACACACACACACACACACACACACATCAAAGAACTGAATCTTAATACAGTTGTCTGATAGTGCATTAAAAGAAAAGCTTCTCTAATTGTGATCTTATAGAAGGCTTGTTGATTCTTGAAATTTTCCGTTCTCAGTTTATTCATGACATGAGGCAAGATGCCTGAGATTTAAATAATAAGTTTGGCAAAATTAGCTTTTTAAAAAAGAAGCATCATGTCACTTCAGCTCATGTTATACAAAAGTTCTGCTACTAAGCTATAATCCCCAAAATGTGGCATCTTTAACTGGTCTCCTGGCATAATTTGCTAGCAACCAATGCTACATTTAAGAGTTCAGTTTGGGTGACATGCCCCACGTTAATAGAAGGCTTAGGTGAGAAAAGCAGATAAAAAGGTAGGACTATCTGCATTTTGCACAATTAAAAAAAAAAGCCTCTGTAATTCTGACCTTAAGAATAGAACCATCCTGCTAAAATCGGTGTTTTTACTTCCAGCACCACAAATTGGCACTTACATTCAAAGCCCTAAAGTAGCTTCTCATCCAAATACCTGACGGAGCCTCTAGCACGTACTGTATTTTGAGAGGTTCTAGTGAAGCTAGTATCTAAGTCCCTTTACTATGCAACAACAAAGAGGATTTTTTAGTATACTCCCCCTTCTCCACAATAAAGGTTCTTTAATGAAGCCCAGCTGGCATCTACATTAGTTTCTTTTTGCACTTCATTTTAAGACCTTTTTGTTTTCCCAAGCATTTTAAATTGTGAAATCCCTTGGTCTGTTAAATGTTTTAGTTGTGGTCCCATCTTATCTTATGCCCTTTTCAATAACTGCAAATGTGGATATAAATAAACGAAGGATATAATGAATGTTATCCATTCAATTAGTACTATATATATATATATATATATATATATATATATATATATATTTTGGCCTTTCTTACTTGTCAACAGTACGTAAGCCAGTCTGGTGTAGTGGTTAGGGTGCTGGACAAGGAACGGAGGACAAAGGTACTAGTCATCCCTTGAGTGCAGAAGCCAGCTGGGCGACCTTGGGCTATTCATCTCCATCCTAATCAATGTCAGGCTCTGCAACAAGCAGATAAAAATTAAAACTCCTTGTCATATCATGCATTGATAGCCTTGCTGTGAAAACTGAAGCAAAACAAGTGGTCCCTGCAACCAAGCAGGTCAGATGTTAGGAACAACAACTCAGTTGTCAACAGTGGCCGGTCTGATACTTTCAAGTAGTACCTAATAAAGACTGTAATTTAATTTACCACAAGAAATTTGTTTTGTTTGTTGTTCCATTCTTCTTTCTACAGAGCAGTTGGTTCTGATCACTTTCTAAGAAAGGAGAAGAAAGGGGGAAGAAGAAGAAGGGGCCAGCCCAAATAATAAAAAGCAACAGTGATCGGAGATAGCAAAAATTGCAAACAACCATTGGGGGTTCTCTACAGGATAGTTGTTTCTGAATGACCTTTAATGGATGGAGATTTACCTCAGCAAGTAAAAACAACAAGGAGTGGAATTACAAAAGTGACCTGGGCTGTTGGCTGTCAGCATAATATAAATGCATGCAGAGCAAAGCAAGCCCGTCAGTCTAATTTAGTGTGAATCAAAACACAAGAGTTCCTACTGAAAAACTAAATTCAAAGGGCAAAATAAACACACAGTCAACCCAAAATAGAGAATCAAAGATTCCAGGAGGCAAACATAATATGGTAACTGGGAGTTGAAGAGCAAGACAGAAAGACAATCAAGGAAATCCAGAAGATTAAGATTTCCAGCATTCAAATATTCCGCAACCTGCAGCACTCAAGAAATTGGTTATTCTTGCACTTAAAGACAATTTGCTAAAGCCTTACACATACAATCCCTCAGCCTTCACCCACAGCTATGGCCTATTGGTTCTAATTACAGGCCCTGATGCTTCAAGGCTATCTGCTACTTGTGAGCAGTACTACACACACGGTGAGCTTCTCCCTGCAAACATGCACTCCTCCTTTCTATCTTCTGTCTCTCTACCTGAAATCACACTGTCTTCATGGTAGTCTGATGACTAATTCGCAGTCATTCACAGTCAGAGAGCTAGGGTCAGAGTAGCCATTTCGGTGGTCCTGAGTCCTCTCTTTTGGCTCTGCTAGAGGGAGTAGAGTTTGCTGCATCAGTCTGGCTAAAAGCATCTCCTTCCATCTAAGAAGGAATCATAAGTTCCCTGATATAAAGGCAGCACAATTCTTGCTATCTGCTGTTTCAAGAGGCAGACTTCTGTACAACAGAGGGAATTTAAAAAAGGAAGAAAAGAATAAGTCTGATGATTAGATTTTCTCAAAATGTTGTAGAAGCTTGACCTACTTTATTTGAAGAGGCTTTAGCTCAAAGATGATCATTTTGTTCTATTCAGCCTCTTCTACCTTGTAGAAGATGCTAAATTCCATCTTATTAGAGACTATAATGTAAATAACTTGTTTTAACTGGTTTTTAATGACTACACTTACTATACTCTGCGATAAAACATTTTCATGGAAAAAGAAGTGCTTTCACCATTTTTAAAGAAGTGTTATCCTAAGCAGAGCGAGAATGAGATAGAAACAGTAGGGAATCAGGAACAGAAGAAACACTACATATGAGAAGGAAACAGATTTTCTCTCTTTTTTTATAGAACAAAGTGAAGCTAGTATCATAAAACCTAAATATAACAAAATGGAAATATCATTTCTCTGTTCTTTTCTCTGCATAATTTGCAGGGCGTTTTTCAGTTCTAAGATTAGTTCCATTTTTCCTTTTCAGACCTACCAGAGTGTGATCTGTTAATATCAGTAGGATGGAAACCTAATTGCTTTGTTTGGGGCATGCAGCTATTATGTTTTAGATCAGCCTCAGTTGGTCATAAAGGCAAATTATTGTCTTGTTCTTTGCCCTGTGGAAGTAGCCTCATGTTTTGTGTGTACATAATTGGCTGCTGTACCCAGTTGATGAACTGCAGCGAGACCATAGAATATTAAAATAATTCTCACCATGGTGGGTAAGATGAGTTATCATAATAGTGACAAGCACTTTAGACAATGGCTTGGTGAACTATCAGATAGATAAGCATATCGTGGCTGGTGGTGGTCCCTAATTTATTAAATACATTTTCATGTATTCTACACTGGCTGAACATGTTGATGGTTGTGTTTACAAACATATATATTGATATCTTAGCACCTCTATTATAATTGAATGTATAAATTATCAAAAGTTCCTGCTTTCCTTTTTATTTTTATGAGTATACAATATAAAATAGCCATGGGTAGATCCAGTGACATTTGCAGAGCTTTAAATAAAGTTGATTTTTTAATTCTGTTTGTTTGTAGATTGCAGAAGATCCAAATTAAGTAATTGGAGTTGAAGTGTAATCATCTTGATAGTTCCTTGGAAGATTTTCATTATCACTTAATTTATGTTTACGATGGTGAACAGATGGTGTGTGAGCATGATAGTTCAGCTGCATGTATCATTTTCCAAAAATATGACTGGAAACAGCATGCAAAGAAAGTGATAGGAATATATTTTTCTATTGATGAAGCAATAGACCTTCTATCACAGAGCTGCATAAATAAATATCAGTTGACATATGTTAACATGTTCTGTCGTGTCTCCATTTTGTCTCATGGCTTAGACATAAACACAAGATTTATATAATTTATTGGTTTGTTAGGGTGTGTTTTATATATGGTAAATAACTAATTGTGGCATGTGCAATGTAAGCTACAAGAAGAAGAGGGAGCAGGAAGAAGCAGCATAAGGAGCACAATATGGATTGGGTTTGTGATATAAAAAAACGAATACTGCACCATGTCCCTGGGAATAGGGCTAGAAACTTAAGGCTCTCCTATCCTCCACACAGACTCTTGATTTGAACCTGGACCCATATTATGTCTTTAAAAAAATCAGAAAAGAAATGGAACTGTGTGTCACAGGACCTACCCTGTGTACCTAACCTAGCCTGTGCTACAGTACTTGGGTGCTGTGAAGAATACTGACCCCTTGACAGTGATGAAGTAAGATGTTGAATCCTTGCATTAAAGAGGAGAGGAAAGTATTCACGACAAGCAGGAAGATGTTTTGGAATGACATGCTTTCCAGAAGCATTTAGTCTAAAGGTATCTGGCTGGGAATTCTGGGAATGATAATCTCAACACACCTAGAGAGCACTAGATTCAGTAAAAGAAGGCTGCAGTCCATGCAGGGAAGAACATGCTGGTGACCTAGTGCTTTGTTTTGAATCACTTGAAGGTCAACACTTTGTCTTAAGCCACATCCTTGCACAATGTATAATACAGGCAATCTTTTGAAAGGCCCTTGGTGCCTTGTTGACATCCAGCTAGCTATAGCTCAGAAAAAGGGTGACCCAATGCTTCCTCTTCATTCTTATGCACTGCTTGAGCTGCAGTGTGACCATGGATAACAAAATAATCAAGTCTGTTCCAAACAAACACACCACAATTTTACTCAGAATCTGAGCAAACACAAACCAGACCCCAGTCTCCAAATCCATGGAACACGAACTGTGTTACAGTTCTAATTATTGCCAAGTGCAAGAAAAAAAGAAAATGCACATTAAAAATGAATGCAAGGCAAACAAAGCTTACGTCTGGGTATTCACTTTTGAGGTACAAGATTGTACACCGTGCTATAAACAAGCTACATCAGGTAAGCCTCCTACCCATATCTCTAATGAATCATTTCAGAATAAATACAAGATTTATAGTTCACTCTTTGGGGTATGTCTGGGACATCATCGCTAGGTTGAAAGTATAATGTGAAGTGAGAAGTCAAAATCCTACTTCCATCGCTCATTTTTTCAAAATCATGTCCCTCATGGAGTACCTCTGGGATCTGTGAGGAAACCAATGTTTTTAAACTTGTTCATGAATACATGTATCTTGTGCACAATATACATTTATAGAGGGTAGTAAAATCCAAAAATGATGCAAAGAGCTTCAGAAAGTTCCCTTGAAACTGGATGATTGCTCAACCAAATGGCAAATGTAATTCAGTTTAAGTATGTGTAAAGTGATACACATTGGGACAAACTTCCTAACTGTGCAGTTGTGTATGAGGGTTTGAATTGAACCAACATTGCAATGTCCTTATAGAAATTTGAGGTATAACTATATCTGGAATACTGTGTACAGTTCTGATCATATATCTAAAAAGACACAATAGAGCTGCAAAAAGGGACTTCTAGAAGTTATGATACTAGGTCCCTAGGCCCACTGTCTGTTATTTCACTGTTTACAGCAGAGGAAATTGTATTCTGGAAGTCTGAGATTTCAAAGTTCAATAAATCTCAGAACTGGCCTAATAAAGTGTGTCAACTCACCCCCTAACCCCCACTCCACATGCACACATACATACACAGGCGTAAAAAAATCATGCCACAGATTCCTCTGGGATAAAATTTAGAGAGTTTCACTCCAAAAGAATATCACAACAGGAGAAATGTTAGTGGCAAGTAAAGTCCTCTAGCATTTGTCCTTCCCTAAAGCAAACAAACTGTGGAGGAGTTGGCAAACTGCACTAAATTTTGCAAAATGTATTAAGGGCCCAAAAACTCAAAAGGAGTCTGATAGCACCTTTTCCAACTAACAAATTTTATTAAAAAGCATATTCATGAGCTGGAGCATATTCATGAGTGGAACCACTCTATGCATCTGATGAAGTGAGTGTAGCTCATGAACACTTATGCCTTTTAATAACATTTGTTAGTTGGAAAAGGTGCTACCAGACTCCTGATTTTTTTTTTTTTTTGCTAGCATAGAGTAACACAGCTTTTCTTCTAAGCATCCATAGTGGCAAAAGACTCTTTCCTTGGACAGGTTTATTTCTCCATTCTTTACTTAAATGTCAGTGTGCTTTCCTATATAGGGATCTTTGGAGGAACTTTTTTTTTAATGATTAACACTCATTAAAAAATACTTTTAATTTATCTGAAATTTTAACTTTTTAGAAGACTTGCAGATTTCCGAATAAGTTGCTTTGTTAGGAAGTATGTTAAAAACTTTGGAATCCGAACCACTTTCTATTTTTGTATGTTGTGATCATAATTCAATGTTGCAAAGAAAAAAAAAGACACATGAATCAAAATTAATTAAAACCTTTCCTTCCCATAAGATTCCTGCAAAAAGATTGTGTTTGCAATTCAATCCTTTGCATTTGCATTGACCTTGCTGGTTGTGGTCTGCTCGATGTGTAAAAAGTATAAAAACGATACACCCAACAAAACCACATCTTAATTCAAACATCGCAGTAGTACGGAGTAAGCCAAGGCTGGATCACTCTTTTTGGTGATGCGGGAGCCGCAATAGCTGCTGATTTACGGAGACTTCTGGTATATTCAGGCACAGATCCCAAGCAAGCAGAATGTTCTATGTCTAGCTTTTTCAATATTAACTTGGCATCTATCACAAAATCCCACACGTTGAAGGCCATTAAAGAACAGTAGAATAATTAAAGGACTTCCATTTTTTTAACCTATGTCTGATGCCAGCGGGATATAATCCTATATTTTTCACTGAGGGGACAGAGCAGATAGCTGCACATGTGGAAAGCAAATATTTAATAAGTAATATAGTGGGAAAAAATATCAGGCTGGATGCCTTTTAATCTTCCATATTGCCAAACATTCTTATGTGGCACATTGACCACGTAAACCTAATTACTCTTTCTCTGACTCTGTCTTGATTCTTGGACCCAGGGCCTCCACAAGAGGAAATGAACACTCCAAACCCTACCATATTCATCTACATTGTTCTACATCCAGTGTTTGGACTGGATGTAGAACAGATTTCTTGTCCTTGTGAGGTCTGCCTTAGTGGAAGTCACTAGTCTGGGTAGGCCAGAGGTCTAATAACACATTTCTGTGGCCTTGTGTGCTGTGAACTATCTTAGTGCCCTCCCAATGAGAAGAACACCTGTCCTCAGTTTATTGATTGAGTCATTTTCAGTTTTGAGAATAAAGTTTCAAATTTATACAACTGCATATTCAGGTTAAGTGCCAGTTCTTAGGCATAGGTAATAAGAAAAAGTGTAATATTTCCTGCCTAAATCATTTGACTGCAGTTGCTTCCATCCTCAATCATTATGAACATAACCTGCCATCCTCTGAAACCTGATTCTCCAATGCAGTGCAACTCATCTTTTCTTGTTTAAAATAAATTCCTTTCCACAACAGCCCTGAGATATTTGCTATGGTAATGTGAGCTGTTCTCTTGAGAATAAGCACAGCATTTTTTTTTCACTCTCAGAACGTAATTTTTAATGACAACTTTGTGTCCAAGCTCCTCATGCTGAACAAGAACTTGCATTCCATTGTGATAGAAGGAGAAATGCTATTTGATACAAGGTAATGTACAGTAATTACTCGTCCATTGCACTCCATGACACTACTGTAATAGGTAGCAGGTCAATGTTTGAATTACTGCTGCTTGGAAAATTGAGCTGACATTGATACTATGATAGGAGTGATAGCAAAAGGGGGGAAAGTCTCCTCATGCAAATAGTTGGAACTACCATTGACTCCATATATTTTGAAATGTAATATGCAACTCAGATCAAGACACCTGCCTTTTGGTTCACATTTATTTCCTTTTAGATACAATAAGACAATCATGGAATAAATTAGCTGTTACGCCTTCTAAAAGGTCACTGAAATGCCAGAGGATTTTTGAATACCATTGGACTGAATTCGAAGATGCCTCTGTGAAGCCTGATTGCTGCTTCCTTTAGATCGATCAACCTGCAGGTTGTTGTTGTTGATGATGATGATAATAATAATAATGTGAATGTGTGAATGTCTGTTCTATGTTAATAAGGACAGAGGCAGAAGCATCAGGTCAAACAATTAAAAAAAACCGAGGAGGTTTTACATTTTCTTAAATGTTCCCACCATTTCATCTGAGAAAGATGACAGGATTTGGGATGATCTGATCTCATTTGCTTTATGAATTAGATAAACAAGTACCATGGTATACCAACCTATATAACGTTCTTCAAGACAAAGAAGATAATAATGTACAAAGAAGCTGGAATTTCACAGTACTAGTTTCAAACCTGTGAAGGAAGACCAGAATTTGCAGTGTTCTGTAACATATACTATAGATAACTACCAGGACTAACATCCATTTTATCAAATGAATTGCAGCTTATTACATGTGCCTTTAGAGAGATATAAGTAAAACATTTAAAAAAATGGTACTTTATAGAATGTGCCTAGGCTGTGTTCTCATCATTTCACATATATATGTAGGTAGCCAAAAGTATTGCTTTATTTCTAAAAACTAAGGACTTAAATACAGAATGTCTCAGGTTAATGTTTTCTTATGAGACCTGAAATTTGTGGGGTATGGGAGAAAATGACAAAATAGGCCTTGTAGAATAGAATCTTTGTTTAAAAATCAGTAAGGAATGGGGAATCTCTGTTCCCTAATAGAAGAATATGGAATAATACAACTACCTCCATTGTTAGATCCACTGTGGTACTTGTATTCCCAGATACTGCACAGATGCATTACAGCAGTATTTCTCAGCTTTGACAACTCTAAGATGTGTGGATCTCAACTTCCAGAATTCCTCAGCCAGCCATGCTGGCTGGTGAATTCTAGGAGTTGAAGTCCACACATCTTAGAGTTCCTAAGGTTGAGAAACACTGCTTTAGAGGATCAGCAAATGAATCCATTGGAACTTTTTCAAGCTTTGAATCCTGGCAGTTTGCTGAAGCATAACATTGATTCTGACCCTGATTCTGACTGGCTTAAAACTACTGATGGAATTTACATATGATAATAGTAGAAATTGTGACTTTGATAAATAGCCATTTTGGGTATTGCCCTTAACATACATTGTGAAATCTAATTACAGGTGTGGAGATGTGTATTTTTAATTTTATCTATTTGTGTGTGTGGGGGGTGCATGTACTAGAGGACTAAGTCAAGATAGAGAGCTAGGACAATTATAGTATGAATAAGGGACATATAAGGTGCAGAACAAGAAAGAAAACTATTACTTTCTTGAGTAATGGGAAGCCTAATGCAAAACTAATATTTTGCAACTGAAAACTACAGAGTTCTCTTGGGGGGATTATAGTGGAAATATGTCACAGTTAGGCATTTCTTCATAACTGTCTTTTCCCTCTTCCTTATTCAGTTGGAATAAATCCATCATCACCATCTTGACACAACCTGCCACCACCTTCGCTTTGATTTATAATGTGGTTCATTGATGGCCCATCTGAAAGTGTTCCACCACAGGCTATTTTTGTCCTCATGGAGGATTCACCATGGCAATAGTTTTAGGGCAGTGACCAGTTTTATGCATTGTTGCTGCCATGGTGTTCAGTCTGACACATAGTCGTATATCATCACACCTTTAATTGCCTCAGCAGTAAATGCAGAGAGAATCTGCTCATTAATGTTTGTACGAGAGTTTTCTCCCCAAAACTATAGAATTAGGACCCCTTTGTTTGCCCTGGTAGCTTCATTTCCACCCTGTAGACAGAAAGGCAGGACATAATAACAAAAATAATAATTTTCTCTTCCTTATCTCTGACATCCATACCTGCTTATTGTGTACACATCCTGTTAGACTGTTCACAACTTAGATGCTATGCTTAAATCTGAACTGGCCATTGGGTTCTTTCATGTTGATTTACTTTAGTTCTTTTTCATTTTGTTTTACCTAAGACAGGTTTCTGGAGAGGTGGGATTTTTCCACATATCATCTTATCTACCCTATTCTCCTCATGGCTTGAGGAGCTAGCTCTTAGTTAGAAGAAGGCTAGAGTTCTCCTTACTTAGCCCAGCTCTTGAATGATCAGGTGAAAGCATCCTCCAGGAATGCCTCTTAATCAGCTTTGGCTGGTGCACCAACTACATCCTTTTCTGGAGATACTAAACCCAGCTTCAGTTATCATTTCCCTCTTCAACTTCATGTAAGAGTAATGGAATATAGTTTTAATGGGCTACCTCTGAAGATGATTAAGAATTTCAAATGCAATTTCCAAGATTTTTACTGAAACCAGCTGATTGGGCTTTGGTATGGTCTTACTGACCACCAATTAGTTGTCACCAACTTGTTCCTGCACTGAGTTCCAAGTGCTTATCTTTGTAACTTCTGAACCCTGTAATTCTAGATATATTTCCTCAGAAAGAAGTCCCATTGCATTCAGCAGGGCTTTCTCTCAGAAAAATAATTATCAGATTGCAGGCTAAATGATCTAGAATCAATGTGAGTATAGGCAGCCTCATTATTCATGTGTTTCCACAGCTAACGTGGTCGGATCTGCATTTATCAATTGTGAATAACTGAACTGCAAATAATGAGGACCTCCTGTATTACACAGCAAGAGATCTCTTTCCTAGTAATCTACATTGGTTATATATACTGTGTGTTTACAAAAGGTACGGTCTTCTTGGGAGCATTTCTCCAGATTTGGAAAACACAAAATGAAGAAATCTACTTCATATGGATCCATCCCCTCTTGGCTTCCACCTAATAAAGATACATTTCTTTCAGCAAGCATTTCCTAGTTACTATTCTTCAGAATTTCATTGTTGCTGCTGCTTTCCTTTCAGCTTGTTTTGATACCTTTTGAATGTATCATATTCTTTTAATATGGAATATGAATACAGAAATTCTCTAGGTAGGCATTATCTCTCTTGTCTGTATGATGCAACTCTGTTCTGTTAAGACACCATTCAAACTATTGTGCTTTTTTGTTTTCTATTTGTATTAAACAGCAAAGAAATACATGAGGATATTTTAGTGTCTTAGGTCCAATGTGATAGCAAGTGGGTAAACATTCATGAAAAAACCAAATGTGTTTTCCCTTCCTCTGTATTATGTTTGTGAATAAAATGTAAATTGAGTTAGCTGGATAATTTGCTAAAATCCTTGGATGCAATCATTCTTATGTTGTTTGAACAGAGGAAGAAAGTATCAAATGTTAGGGAAAAAGACAACGTGCAATTATGTATGACTGCTAACACCCTAAGGGACAAATTACCCACAATGACAGCAAAATGCGGCACATTTTGCTTTGTGCCACTGAATAACTGACTTCCTGTTCTACTATGGGGAAATATACGGAAAAAAGACTTTGCTTTGGGATGAATGTTAAAGCCCTCTGGCTGTGTTTCTGGAAGTCCAAATCTGCAGAATTTGGCAAAGCTTTATTTTTCTGTCATTTCAACACTGGGGGATCTTTATGCCAAACATATGTGGAAAATCCACTCAAAGAGAACTCCAGTTCTCCATTCAAAATAGTTCTTCTCAAATATTCAATGACTGCATGGAGCAAGGGGAATCAAGATGGTACCACACCTCTCTGGTCCTCCACATGTTTATCAGACAACTGACCTGAGACTGCAACTCTAGCAAAGCATTGAGAAGCTCCAGAAGTGAATGTTTATTTGGTTTTGTTTTCTTTTAGAAGTAGGTTAATGGAAAATATTTTTTTATTTTTTAATTCTAATTTTTGGTTTTTAGATAAATTTACAGAAGGAATGACATTGAAGACATTCCTCTTAAACAAATATGGTCAGAGGCCACTACTCTCATATCAGCTCAGCAGGGAAACAAGCAGTCACTATAAGAACATAGGAAGAGCAATGTATGTTCAGACCCAAAGTAGCATTGGGCAGAGAAACGCTCTTGCCTTTTTCCCTCCCATACATTATGTGTGGAAATCAGGCAAGTGGCCACTCAGGGGCAAAGAATAAAAGAAAAAGGAAAGAGGTCAAGAAGGGCCAGGAGCAGCTGTAAGAGGGAAAAATATGATTGCATAAGTGACAATGCAGCAGCTTATTTAAAAGTATGAAGTCAGATGAACCATTACTCATAAAAGAACAAAGCAAATCTGTAGAAGTCAGAGGCTGTTGTGAGGAGTGGTGATGGCATTGATGTTGGTGATCATGACATTTGTTTTTCCTTGCAGCACTTTAGTGACACTGGTGTATTGCCAAAGTTCAGTGGCAAGTCTGAAGAGTTATGTGGAGGCACATTCAAATCTATTGGACTAGATTAGAGTATACACCCATGTAAATTTTGGCAGTCAGCTGCAATTTTTCAACTTTATATTTTCACAATGAATGCCTTAATTTTGCCTTAATTTTGCAGTTAATTCTGAATTAAAAACCAATCCCCATATTTACAAATGCATTTTTTCCCCCAGGTACAAGTTATAATACACAAAACTAATCATCTCCCAAAACGTATTATGACCATTAAAAGAGCAACAACAACAACAATTAAAAGTTAAAAAACAAAACAAAGCAGGTTCTGGCTCCAAATTCTGTAATCCCAGAATCACCAGTGTAATGGTTCTCAACTCCTGATTTGATTTTAGCCAATCCAATTTGTAAGAGAGAGAGAGAGAGAGATTGAGAATCTGATCTGATAACGGCACTGAGACATGACATCTCTGTGGATTAAAAATGACAAACAATGACCAGTTGGGAGAACAAACATTTTCCTTTGGGCTTTCTGATCTTATCAGATTCAGTCACCTGCTCAGTTATTCTTCCCACTAAGCTTTAAGCTGATACTTGCCTTTAAACTTGTCTCTTGCTGTATCTGAGGTGGTGCACAGATGTTGATCATGTTTGCTTTCTCTGGATAACAAGAATAGCTGACTTATCTGTCCTAAGGATATCTTTGTATGGAGAAATGTACAAGTAAGTCTGGGTGGGACACAATAGGCAAGAGCTGGGAGAGTTGCTGTTTATGCATTAAGGACCTCTATCAGGACCAGTGTTGTCTTAGTGGAGAAGTACTTCCCCCCAAAAGCAGACCTGTTTGAGCAGGTGGAGACCATAGGCTGGTGGGCATTCTCCCAGTTCATCTAGTCCAGATAACTGAACAGATAGCTCTTTTTGAAATGGAAGGGTCTTGCCATAATATTTCTCTTCCTCTTCACTAGTCAACTGGATGACATCAATGTACTACATGGGGCTGCCTTTAAAGACTACCTGGAAGCTGCAGTTAGTGCTTACATGTCATTATTAACTGGCATTTTCTGTTGACAGCACATTATGTCTGTGCTATAGGCCCTGCATTAAACTTCTAGCTGCAATTCAAAGTGCAAGTATCATCTATAAAGCCTAACATGGCTTGGCATCTGAATACATTTTCCAGCCAGAAACAACCCTACTCACTTATTTGTTCAGTCGTTAAGTCATGTCTGACTCTTCGTGACCCCATGAACCATATCACGCCAGGCCTTCCTGTCCTTCACTGCCTTCCTGAGTTTGCTCAGTTTCATGCTCATTGCTTCAGTGATGCTATTTAACCATCTCATCCTCTGCCATCCCCTTCTCCTTTTGCCTTCAATCTTTCCCAGCATCAGGGTCTTTTCCAAAGAGTCCTCTATTCACATTAGGTGACCAAAGTATCTGAGATTGAGCTTCATTATCAATCCTTCCAATGAGTAGTCAGAGTTGATTTCCTTTCAGATTGACTGGTTTGACCTCCTAGCAGTCCAGGGGACTCTTAAGAGTCTTCTCCAGCACCACAGTTCAAAGGCATCAATTCTTCGGCGCTCAGCCTTCTTTATGGTCCAGCTCTCACAGCCATAGATTACTACTGGAAAAACCATAGCTATGATTATGCAGATCTTTGTTGGCAAGGTGATGTCTCTGCTTTTCAATATGCTGTCTAGATTTGCCATAGCTTTCCTCCCAAGGAGCAAGCATCTTTTAATTTCATGGCTGCAGTCTCCATTTGCGGTGATCTTGGAGCCCAAATAAATGAAGTCTGTTACTGCTTCCATTTCTACCCCTTCTATTTGCCAGGAATTGATAGGTCCAGATGCCATGATCTTAGTTTTTTTAATGTTGACTTTCAAGCCAGCTTTTGCACTCTCTTTCACCCTCCTCAAGAGGCTCTTTAGTTCTTCTTCACTTTCTGCCATTAGGGTGGTATCATCTGTGTATCTGAGGTTGTTGATGTTTCTTCCTGCAATCTTAATTCCAGCTTGTGATTCTTCCAGCCTGGCATTTCTCATGATGTACTCTGCATATAGGTTAAATAAGCAGGGTGACAGTATACAGCCTTGTCGTAATCCTTTCCCTATTTTGAACCAGTCGGTTGTTCCATGACCGGTTCTACCTGTTGCTTCTTGGCCCGCATATAGATTTCTCAGGACACAGGTAAGGTGGTCTGGTACCCCCATCTCTTTAAGAATTTGCCACAGTTTGTTGTGATCCACACAATCAAAGGCTTTTGCATAGTCAATGAAGCAGAAGTAGATGTTTTTCTGGAACTCTCATGCTTTGTCCATGATCCAGCAAATGTTGGCAATTTGATCTCTAGTTCCTCTGCCTCTTCGAAACCCAGCTTGTACATCTGGTAGTTCTCAGTTCACATACTGCTGAAGCCTAGCTTGTAGGATTTTGAGCATAACCTTGCTAGCATGTGAAATGAGCGCAATTGTGCGATAGTTTGAGCATTCTTTGGCATTGCCCTTCTCTGGGATTGGAATGTAAACTGACCTTTTCCAATCCCGTGGCCACTGTTGCATTTTCCAAACTTGCTGGCATATCAAGTGCAGCACTTTAACAGCATCATCTTTTAGTATTTAAATAACTCAGCTGGAATACTGTCATCTCCACTAGCTTTGTTGTTAGTAATGCTTCCTAAGGCCCACTTGACTTCGCTCTCTAGGATGTCTGGCTCAAGGTCAGTGATCACACCAGCATGGACATCAGGGACATTAAGATCTTTCTTGTATAGTTCTTCTGTGTATTCTTGCCACCTCTTCTTAATCTCTTCTGCTTCTGTTAGGTCCCTGCCTTTTTTGTCCTTTATCATGCCCATCTTTGCACTAAATGTTCCTTTGATATCTCCAATTTTCTTGAAGAAATCTCTAGTCTTCCCCTTTCTATTGTTTTCCTCAATTTCTTTGCATTGTTCATTTAAGAAGGCCTTCTTATCTCTCCTTGCTATTCTCTGGAAATCTGCATTCAGTTGCTTATATCTTTCCCTTTCACCCTTGCTTTTTGTATCCCTTCTTTCCACAGCTATTTGTAAAGCCTCATCAGACAGCCATTTTGCTTTCTTGCATTTCTTTTTCTTTGGGATGGTTTTAGTTGCTGCCTCCTGTACAATGTTACGGACCTCCATCCATGGTTCTTCAGGCACTCTGTCTACCAAATCTAATCCCCTAAATCTATTCATCACCTTCACTGTGTACTCACAAGTATTATGATCTAAGTCATACCTGAGTGGTCTAGTGTTTTTCCCTACATTCTTCAATTTAAGCCTAAGTTTTGCAGTAAGAAGCTCATGATCTGAGCCACAGTCAGCTCCTGGTCTTGTTTTTGTGTTCTTTATAGAGCTTCTCCATCTTTGGCTGCAAAGTACAGTATATAATCAATCTGGTTTTGGTATTGACCATCTGGCGATGTCCATGTGTAGAGTCATCTCTTGTGTTCTTGGAAAAGAGTGTTTGCTATGACCAGCTTGTTCTCTTGACAGAACTCTATTAGCCTTTGCCCTGCTTCATTTTGTACTCCAAGGCCAAACTTGCCTGTTATTCCGATTATTCCTTGACTTCCTACTTTAGCATTCCAATGCCCTATGATGAAAAGGACATCTTTTTTTGGTACTAGTTCTAGAAGGTGTTGTAGGTCTTCATAGAACCAGTCAATTTCAGCTTCTTTGGCATCAGTGGTTGGGGCATAGACTTGGTTACTGTGATGTTAAATGGTTTGCCTTGGATTCACACTGAGATCATTCTGTCATTTTTGAGGTTGTACCCCATCACTGCCTTTCCCACACTCTTATTGACTGTGAGTGCTACTCCATTTCGTCTAAGGGTTTCTTGCCCACAGTAGTAGACATAATGGTCACCTGAATTAAATTCACCCATTCCTGTCCATTTTAGTTCGCTGATTCCCAAGATGTCGATGTTCAACCTTGTCATCTCATGTTTGACCACATCCAGCTTGCCTTGGTTCATAGATCTTACATTTCAGGTTCCTATACAATATTGTTCTTTACAGCATCGGACCTTCTTTTCGCTTCCAGATACATCCACAGCTGAACGTCGTTTCGGCTTTGGCCCAACCACTTCACTGTTTCTGGAGCTACTTGGAATTGCCCTCCGCTCTTCCCCAGTAGCATACTGGACACCTTCCGACCTGAGGGGCTCATCTTCCGGCATCATATATTTTAGCCTTTTGACATTGTCCATGGGGTTTTCTTGGCAAGGATACTGGAGTGGGTCCCTTCTCCAGTGGACCACATTTTGTCAGAACTCTTTGTCATGACCTGTCCGTGTTGGGTGGCCCTGCACGGCATAGCTCATGGCTTCACTGAGTTACGCTAGCCCCTTCGCCATGTCAAGGCAGTGATCCATGAAGGGGCACTTGCTTATTAGGGATAAACATTTAGTAGTACCCTGTGAAGTGGTACTACTACTGTGAAGTGAAAGGGGCTGATGCTTGAGGGTGTTGTTCCTCAATAGCAATGCCTGTCCTTTGAAGTAGACTCCCTGTTGATACCAGACTTATTCCAAACTTGATTTCATTTTGGAAGATGTTCAAGACTGAGCTCTTATATAGAGCATTTGTTGAATAGTTTTGAATGTACTGGAAGATTATGGTTTTGTTTTGGATAGCTTGTTTTATAATACATTTCTGTAATTTATTTTAATGTTTACTATGGACATTTTAACATGTACACTATATAATAGTGTTAACTGCTTGGAGTCCTATGGGAACTAGCAGTATACAAGAGGAATCAATCAATCAGTCAGCCAAAAAAGAACCCATTGCTACATATGAAATGCCAAAAAATAGATAAAAAGAACAATATAAAAAAGTTCTGATTGTGAAGTAAGCATGGAATAAATCAGCCTGTCACGCAATGAATTAGATCATGTCAGATGGGACCCCAGATTGTTGCCCCAGGCTCTTTAGAAGACTATTAACTATAATTAATCACTTGGATTTATGAGCCTGTGCAACCACTATCCTGCTAATTGTCATTTCTACTATTGCACCTAACACTGAAGTTATCCAATCATTACTAGGCTCATTTGTGAGCTCTTTTAAAAAGACAAATATACATTGACAATCTATCTGATTTATTAATTTATTCTTAATCAGTTATTAGATTAATATCTCACCTTTCTCCCAGGAGCTCAAGGCAGTGTACCCTTATTTTGAACAAGAGTATTATGAGGTACATTGGGCTGAGAAAGTGACTGGCCCAAATGAGATCAACAGATCTGAAAGCTGCTACCTCAGTAATCTATTATTATTTGGGGGATGCACAGTCAACAAACTTTGAAGCCAAACATGTTTCTGGACAAAAACTGATTTGAATAGAGCCACCAGCTATCAGTCTGATCCTGACTGAATCTTAGCATTATGTAATTATTTAACTGATCTAGTTCAACATGGAAGGATCCATTAAACTCCAAATATGAAACTCCACAAGTATTACAATATCAAGTATTAATATCTACCCAGCTGGAACAACCTTATCTGTGTGCTGGTTTCCCTGGACTGTGTGTACTAGGCGGATGTAAAGGGATGGCCTCATTCTGTTAGTTTGGCAGTCCAAATTGGCTGGCTACAATATTTTATCTGCAGGTCTCACATTCCCTAGCGTATGTTCTATGATTCCCCCTTCCAATATCTTTGCCTTGCCTCACCCGATAATTTTATTCTCTTTAGCTCTAATTGATCTATGTGATACTGGAAGTTGGCTTAACACTAACTCAACATTTATTTATTTATTTATTTATTTATTGGATTTCTCCCCCGCCCATCTCCCCCACAATGGGGGACTCTGGGCGACTTACAGAAAACATTAAAACTATAAATATGTATAAAATACATAATACATCTAGAATTAAGAACAACACTAAAAAAGGAAAATCCAAGAAGATGGGAAATCGGGCCGGGGACAGCCGGCCACTATGGGGCTAGCCATCTCCCTGCTTGAGATATTCCCTCCCCACCCCAGGCCAAGCGACAGAGCCAGGTCTTCAAGGTCCTTTGGAAGGCCAGGAGTGAGGGGGCCAATCACACCTCTGGGGACAGAATGTTCCAAACAGCGGGGGCTATTGCTGCCCAAATGCTTATATTAGCATCAGTAGGGAATAATTAGGTGTACAAAACAGGCCCTTTATATGATTTCCCTTTGTTCTTTTATGGATCTCTCTTGCTAAAAAGATGTACCTGTCCCATGTTTAATTGTTTCAATTTTTGTTTCAATCCAGCTTTAATATGGGTTGACTTTTGTCCTTTTGTTCATGCCTTTGGGAATGATTCAGATTAGTAACTCTAAACTGATGTTTGATGAATGCTATTCCTTCCTTGCTTCCTTCCCTCCTTTGCTAAGATTATAGTTTTTGGCTTTGGTTTTAATAATTAAATGTATTGTTCCATTATTCTTTATAAGCTGTTCAGAAGGCATTTCTGCATAACCACACTTTCATGCCAACACCTTTTTTGTAGTGCTCAATGAGTGTCTCTCAGTGCTGAGCTGACCAGCACTCTCTGTAGCGAACCAATGGGGGAGCACAAAAACCAGCATCTAGCCAACACTCACTTCTTTTTCTTGCCTGACCCCATTACTTTTCAGAGAGAGAGCGCGCGCGCGCTGTTCTCAGTTTAAGAAGCTCAGTGAAATTGTAACAAGGCATCGCAACATTTTGACTTTAGCAATTTATGAAGCCCAGGAAATCGTGGCATACCTGGACTTAAGCAGGGTGGGAGGCAGATTGAGGCAAGAGCCCCTACTACTGCCCACCCTGCAGCTACAGCATTAATGTTGCAAATTGTTTTCACAGCGTTAATCCTGGAACTGGAGTTGAATCAGGAGTGAAGCAACCCAGCTGCAGAAGAGCTTCTGAAGACCCATGATATCATAGAGTGCAAACATGCGGCACTAATCCTGACTGGCATAAACCAGAGGGGGTCTGAGTAACTTTTTCATTCTGAAAAGTGTTTTAATTTTAAATAATGAAATGTTTATAGCTCCTATTATGTCAAGACTGACAAAAGGCAACTTCAGCACAGGAGAAACATCGTGGCAGTTTTCCCTACCAGCGTTGATGTAAGAAGTATTGCAGGACATTGTTTAAATATGCATTCAATATGTATTGTTTGAAGTTGCTGCGTTTGATTTGTTGTATATTAATACTTGTTTCTTGGTTTGGCTGTTTTGGTATAGAATGTTATTGTTATGTAATTTTTACTGCAACTCTAAGTATGTCATGGTATATATCGGTTTGATTGCTTTTGTGTAATTTTAACTGTTAGTGTTTACTTGTTAATTTAAATTGTGGCTGGACCACAGCCCAGTTTGGAGTACATTGTAAATAAAATATTTGTTTGCTGTGGACTAATTTTATTGGATGGAATTTTATAACGACTGTGTTTTTCTGATTTGCACTGCACTTTGGTAAAGGCATGTGGCTGATGATGATGATGATGCATTTGTTTTTTTGAAAATGAATGAAGCCATTTCAGTTTGAATTGTTGTCCTTTGGCTATTAATGTCGCTTCATATATACAGATATATATACCAATCATGCTATCTCTTTTCAGTAGTAATGTTATACAGAGGGGAGAAAAGGAGTAAGTAATACTAAGTTGCAGAATTTGAAGGTGTGATATAACAAAAACAAATTAAAAATAGCTAAATCTAGTTTATACCAACACTATGCATCATAATCCCCTATACCTTGTTATCCTTGTAAACCAACTTTGTTCCCACCACCTTCATATACCGTTTCATACATTGCCTTTTTTTTTTTTAATTTCTCACCTTTCTCTTTTAGAATATCTCATCAATTCCATCCAACTACAACATCTGCAGTCTTGGTCTTTCCCTTCTTCTTTCATATCTTGCTTTGCAATGTAATCCTCATTCGTTCTATCTCTATGACCAAACCATCTCAGTATATTTCTTCTGCACTGGCCACTCACTTTTATATTCAGTCCACATTAACTCAGTATGCATTAATTTTTTTTTCTTCCATTCAACTTTCATTCCATAGTGTGTGAGAAAGAAGAAATGCTTCTTTCTTCAAACTTACTAGAGGAAGAAATCTATTTGGGAGGGGGGCTAGGAAGAAAAGCAGGGAGACAGCAAAGTTTAGTGGCAGTAGGCCTAAATTCAGAAGGCAAATGGCTTTAATATCACCTGTAAGCTAAACTGAGAAACTTCACGGGCTGAACACATCCCAGCTGTCCACTTGTTACCCTTTGAAAAGTGAAGTAATTATTTTGATTTGCTTTTGCAGACATGCATTCTACCTTTCTGCAGTTCTCCAAGGTATCTAACTACTCATAAAGGGTGAGATCTGGTTGCTTCAGAGAACATCCCACTTAGTATTTGAAGTTCACAAACCTCTCCAAAGCAGCCCTGTTCAATTTGGGATTTGGCAATTCCTAGGCATGTCTCTAGAATTTATACAGTGCAAACTATGAAATGTAATCTGTTCTTTAAATCTTTCATTCAGTTTGGTTTATGATAATGTGTTTGAAAGATTTGTCGGCTCCTTCTGGATATACAGAGATGGCAGGAAAAATTGCCACAAATATTTTAGGAAACCAGAAGAATAAAAGTATGTTTGTAAAGGGCTCCCCCCAACCGCAGAAAACAAACAAAGCCAACAATAATTCTCAAGTTATTTGAAGTCTGTCCCAGAGCTTGGCAAATACTGCATTGCTAAGTCACTCATTTCAGAAACATTGCTGGATCGCCTGGGCAGATTCCAGTCTAATACAACCGCATGGTCCTCTATCACAGAACGGCCAATTCCCAGTCTGCAATATCCTGACAGTAATGGAAAGCAAAATGATCTCTAAATAATGGTTTGAGATGGTTACTTGATAAAGGGCAGCACAATAATTATGATCAATGGAGCATGGATTCAATATATATTGCCTATTTAGATGCACTAGATTAGCTTAACAGCTTTCTTTCATGTTCTGAGCATTGTGTGTGTGTGTATGAGAAAGTGTGTGTGTGTGTGTATGTGTGTGTGTGAGAGAGAGAAAGGAAGAAAGGAAGAAAGGAAGAAAGGAAGAAAGGAAGAAAGGAAGAAAGGAAGAAAGGAAGAAAGGAAGAAAGAAAGAAAGAAAGAAAGAAAGAAAGAAAGAAAGAAAGAAAGAAAGAAAGAAAGAAAGAAAGAAAGAAAGGAGTCTGATCATCTCTGAGAAAAAGAAGGAACAGCACTATTTGCTTTCTGTTAACAACTACAGAATATAAGGGAGTGAGAATTACAGTTACAATATAAAATAATAATGCTGTAAAGAATGTTCTTTCCATACACTGTCACAGAATCACATTTCATTATTTAATTAAAAGTGGAAATTAAGATATTAATTAATATTAATGTTAAGAATGAAACCTGTAGGGTGACAATACAGGGTCAACATATATACAGATTTCTCCTGTCCAAGCCATCTTATTTTGATGCTTCCCACTCCCATCCCCAGGGACAGGTGGCTGACACTAGTATGAAAACTGTCTTGGATTATTCCAAGAGATTACTGTCCTAATCACCTTGTAGGAACTACATAGTGAAGTGTCATATGTTACAGCAGTAGTATTTTATAGCTCTATAACTTGAATTCATTGTTTTAAAAGGGCATTTTAAAAAAAAATCATTTACCTAGTCTTCTAGAATAAATCACAGAAGCCAGTGCAGCCAGCCTCCCAGGATCTTGGCTAGCCCTTTGGCTTATTTCTTCCTCAAAAACTAAGCCAAGTGCAGATGTTGCAGAATCACCTCCTTTGCAGATTTTTACTCATCTGAAACTAACCTCCAGGCTTCTGGGGCAGAAATGGTGAACTGAAGATGGCTCCAAGTATGGCAGAATGAAGAGCTGGTGAGTAGATCTGCTCCTTGTAATTCTTCTCTGGACAAGGAGAGAACTTGAGATCACCCACAAAAGCTCCACAGAGTTGCTCCTCATGAGGAGTCTGCAAGACAGAGGTTTCCAGCTGGTTTAGAGCTCTGGGAGACAAGGGAATAACCAGCTTGCTGAAACCACGGTTGGCACCTTTAAAAAGGACACTGAGTTCACATATTTCCTTTTCTAAACACTTTCAGAAATTGCTTGTTAACTGCATTTCAGCTATTAGGAACCTTTGGACTGACATGTTTTACAGTACCAGGTGAATTTCCTTCAATCCTTAGCGAATGAAGTTTCAAATATAAGTTTAAGGACTTAATTTTTGTTTGTTTGTTTGGAACAAACAGCGGAAGGGTGATTAGAACTTTGATTTTGGAAAGTTTCAAATGGACTAATGGTCCAGGTGGATTTGAAATAAGAATTTGGAATTAATCATAAGAATCTTTCCCATGGAAAAATTGAGACCCAGTTTGGTCTAGTGGTTAAGACACCAGGCTAGAAACCAGGAGAATATGAGTTCTAGTCCCACCTTAGGCATGAAAGCCAGCTGGGTGACTTTGGGCCAGTCATTCTCTCTCAGCCCAACTCACTTTATGTTGTTGTTGTTGTTGTTGTGGGGAAAATAAGAGGAAGAAGGAGTATTAGGTATGTTTGCTGCCTTGAGTTATTTATAAAAGGATAAAAAGTCTAAAAAATGCTTTTGTTTTGAATTCTCTTTAACAAAACATGATAGGATGAGACTTTGAAGATTGGACACTAGAAGGAACCAGAAAGAACTAAAGATTACAATTAAAGGAGAAGAATATTTAAATTCGACTGGTTAATAAAGAATGGAGCAAAGTACTTTAACAGTGGACGTTTGGAAGGATATTTTTGAACAATGACTCAGAAGTTAACTTTAAGAGTGTCTGCCTCTATAGACAGACTGTGTTTCAAAGAAGTTATGAAAGAGGAACAAGTTATATCTGACAAGATTGATAATGATTTGAAAGTGGATTTAAAATGACAGGCTACAAGAATGATATGGAGAAAGCTGCTACACTGGACATAAAAAAGAAGCCAGCTGATGTCTTAATAATTAAAAGAGATATATAATTAACAAACCAAGAGACTGACCTGGATAATTTATCTATATTGGATTTACAAAAGAGACTTGTTAAAGGTTTGAAGAATTTTGTGAGAAGGGCAAAGAAAAAATGAAAAGAAATCAAGTTCTAGGACATTATTTGAAGGGACTAAAGATCAAGATTGTTAAAAATAAAAGGAAGGGATATAAAGTTGGTTTATTTATCAAGGTTAAAATAGATACGTTTTATCTTCTTTTAATAATAATTTTATTAAAGATTACAATTAGAAAAAGAAAAAGCTAATACAAACTACAAAAAATATAAGAATAAACAAATAGAAAGTGTGGGGGAAAAAAGAAAAGAGAAAAGAGGGAAAAAAAGCACATAAAGAAGTAACTTCCCCCTTCATCACAAGTATAAATAATTTTAGTAACTTATCACCATCTCTTAAAATACAACAAATGCTCTCTTCTTCCCATATCTCATCTCTTAATTACAAACAAAATCCAAAAGCCTCATCTGTCATGGCCAGTTCAGACTTGGAAGATGATTCAGCTGGAAGAGTCACAGGCAGGGAAAGCAGCATTGCCTAGCAACCACAGAGACAGCTATCACTGGCCCCAGAAGATGAAGAGGCAGAGCTAACACCGCCCCCCAATTCAAGGGCCTGCTGCAAAGAGAGCAGGGCTGGACAAAGGTGCTCAGCAAGACTATTGGCAAGAAAGAACCCCACCTTGTCAAAGGAGTAAATCCAGGTCACTCCACCCCTATATAAGGGGAGCTGCATGTCTCACAGATCCGTTGATGATGACTCTTTGTTTACCTCACCATCATATTCCTGAACTCCTTAGCCTGCCTTCTCAAATAGTGACTTTGGACCCTCATACCACATTTGTTTGACCCTCTAGTATCTTGTTTATGAATTGAACTCTCTTTAGTCTCTAATCTAAGCTGGTTGAGTTTTTGTGGGCTAGGTATTTTGGGTGTGAGGGACTAGGATTGTTTATTCAAACCTTTTGCTATTAGAGCTGTTTGAAAACCTTTTAGTAAAGATATAAGACTTACCTGTGTGTCTGTGATTTCCACTGGCCAGGCCAGGACATTGTTATTCTTTACTTATCAGCAAAAGTCCATTAAGAGTTACCGAGATAACTACATATCTATTTTAACCTTGATCAAATAAGCCAACTCTATATTCCTTCCCTGTACTTTTAACAATCTTGGTTTTTAATCCCTTCAAATAATGTCCTAGAAGTTGATTTCTTTTCATTTTTTCTTTGTCCATTTTAAGAAAACCCTTCTAAACTTTTGTACATCCAGTAAAAGAAGATTATCAAAAAAAACTCTTCTGGTTTGATATTTGTATGTCTCCTTTAACTATTAAGACATCAACTGGTTTAATTTATATGCCAGTATATCATCTTTTTCCATATCATCCTTGTAACTTGTCATATTTAAATTCACATTCAAATGAACTTCAGTCTTATCTGTTATAGCTTGTTCCTTTTCTGAAACATCATTAACATACCATCTATCTATGGTGTCAGGCATTCTTAAAATTAATTTCTGAGTACATAGTTCAATAGTATCCTTTCAAACATCCACTGTTAAAGTATTTTGCTCCATTCTTTGTTAATGAGTCATATTTCAGTATTCTTCTCCTTTAATTGTAATCTTTAGTTTCTTCTAGTTCCCTCTAGTGTCCAAGATTCAAAGTTCCATCCTATCATGTTATTGTTGTTGTTGTTTCTTCCAAAGAACCCAAAAAATGACAGTTTCCCACAGGAAGAATTTGTATAATTAATTTCAATTTTTTTATTCCAAATCCATCTGGACCCTTAGCCCATTTTTAAATTTTCAAAATCAATACTCTATATACCCTTTTGCTGTTTATTCCAAAAAGTAATATTTTTCTGAGTTCTTAAAGTCATGTGTAAAACTTCTTTCACTAAGGAGAAGGAAACTCACCTAGTGAACGCGATAAAAACTTGCAGTTCTGAAGGTTTTTAATATTTCAAAGCAGTAAAGAACAATTCCAAAAATGTTTAAGAAATGGGGCTCATTCGAGCTTTTTGTCCATAAAGGCTGCATTACAACTGTGAGCTTAGATGGAATCCCTTGACTCCCAGTAGCTCAACTCATAAGTCAACCACAAAAGCCTTGGTTCCTGCCATTTACTCATGAGGAGTGGATGTCTGGAGTGCATGTGGGCAATCTCACAACGTCTCCTTTCTTGGGAGAGATTTTGTTGGCCAGAATCATGCATCCAGCTGCCAATCTCCACCGTAAATGCCATCCCGCTTTGGCAGGGATGTCTAGCTCGCCATGGCCTAACCAGAGGACCATTAGTTTTTATCTTTTTAATTGTAATTTTTAATAAAATTACTATATAAAAAAATGAAAGTAACCTCTCCCCTTATTCTAGCCTTTCCTGCTCTATGATCTCAAAAAGAAATAGAAATCTCTCTGGAAATAAGATTGGAAAGTTTGGCCTAATCTCCAAAAATATTTTCTAAGATAAACCTGGCCCATTTTCTGAATTCATTTGAAAAAATCAAGCTAGCAATCACTGACAGTTATATACTGTAATTATACGGAGTAAGAAAGACGACCTTGGCAAAGATATGCAGGCTCCATTCCCTAGGCCAAAGGGGCTGAAATATTTTTTAATCATATAATAAGTATAAATACCTATATAAAATTAATGCAGATGTTAAGTTCATGATTAAATCTAGACTATATAACAACATACTATGTCACCTTCTCATTTTTAGAACACAGAAACTTTCCAAAAATAGATAAGAAACTCATATTATGGATCCATTCCTTGATTCATGCTATTCTAGTAGCAATTAGCTACAGTACCAGGCATGCCCTTCCCCTCCAGGGGCCGGTTGCTGCCCTGGGCAGCTGAGCTGCTACATTCTTGAAATCCTTTTGAATAATCTAGCAGTAGTTCTAACAATGGCCTATTAAGTCAATCCTCAACCTTAGAACTCATGGTCCGTTCAAACCTTTATATCTCTCAGTGGGCACCTTTTTGGTTTCTGCCCAAACTGGGTGAAGCATGAACCCCTTTCTTTCCCACCACCTGCCCATAATATTGCACAGCTTCCTTCCTTCCTTCCTTTTTTTTTTTTTTTTACAGGTAGTGTAGCTTACCAACTGCCTTGTTTAGCAACCATTCGAAGTTATAATGGAAAAAAAAACAGCTTTGCGATCAATCCTCGCATTTATGGCCATTGCAGCATCCCAAGGTCACATGATCACCATTTGTGAGCTTCACAACCAGCTTTCAATAAGCAGAATTAATGGAGAACACAGAAATGAAATTGCAAGTTGTAGTCATGTGATGTCTCGCTTAATGACCGTGGTGCATAGCAACTGAGTTGCCGGTCCCAATTGTGGTTGGTAAGCGAGGACTACCTGTATTTTTTTTTTTAATTTAAGTTGCAATGTAGAAATATTGCTACTTTGTTTCTATGAAGCTGAACTAGCATTTCTTCATTTCTACAAAGTTTCCATGGGCCTACAAAGGAACTAGAAAGAAAGAACACCCTATTCCCTATTGCTTTGGTTATTAAAATATCAGAGCTATGATGCTACAATAAGGTGGAGGAATGGAGAGCTGCTTTATGAAGATAATGTGGGAAGATGTACAAACATCTGGGAAAGGAAAGGAAAGGCACAGGGACTAGTGAAAAAGGAACAATCCCTAAAAGGAATAGGCAGGCACTATAGATCGATCTACACAGAAACCAACCAGCAAGGCTTACTTTCCTTGCACAGATAGTAAGGGCAAGAAGCAGGGAAGGTCCTGCAGTGGCCATAGTTGAGACTGAGCCCCAGCCCAGTCCCATTGTCAACATCCAGCAATAGCATGGGAGAGAAGCAGCTTTGACTGCAGTGGAACTGACCACATAAAAAAACAGAACAGTATCCAATAGACACTACCCTCTCATAGAAACGAGCTGTGCATCATAAAAGTTAGTAAGAGAGCGGTCTGTCAGTACCCCAGGTTATTGAAAAACTGTTGTCAAACAGAAGAAAGTTAAGAATATATTAGTTTTATCATCAAGCTTCTTTAATATGTCAGAATTGTCAACCTTAATTTCCTGATCTCTATTTAGCTACTGAATGTGCAGTGGTAAAGATATAGTATTTTGGACATAGGAAAAAGACTGCTACCTACTGGTAGATAAGCTGATTGCTATTTTTAATTTCTCTGCTATAGAGAAGGTAGAGTTCATGTAATGTTTTGTCCCTGTTATGCTTCCTTTTTCAAATGCAGATTCCCAATGCAAAAATTAGCACTGTGAATATTCATAGGGTTGATATGCTGAGCTTTCAGATTGCCAGGTGTACAGTTTTGTTTGTTTGTTGAGCTTTGCAGGTACAGCCAAATCCAAAAGGCATGTACTGTGCAAACAAATACATTATGAAAAAGCCTCAAGCAAATGCCAGAGAAGTGCAAATTTCTGCTTTATTATGTTGTTTATGTGATATATTGAAATATATCCATGCCTGATTCTTGCTTCTTTTCTGGGGTGAGTTCCCTGGGTGTTTGTGCAGGCTGAATGCAGAAAAAAAAAGTTGTACCTTTTTTTCTTTTGGAAATTTAACATTTTATTTTCTTCTTTAGCGTTCCTATTTTTGGACAATTTTTCTGTAATTTGGATGAGAAGTAGCACTTAATATAGAACGCCACTCCATTTGCTTTTGTGTCCTAGGATGAAAAACAACAACCGAGGAGTTTGTTTTGAGTTCCCGTTGTTCCCTATGGCAGAACTCAAACTATTTTGAGTTTTGTTCTGTCAGAACACAAAACATTCAGAATGCTCTGGCAGAGGGTTCAGAGTGGAGTTACCTTGTTTTGAAGTTTATCTTTTTCTCCGTACATTCTATAAATAGTAATTTTACAGTTCCAATTCTGGAAAAAGAATCTACTTAAATCTCTTTATAATAAGGTTGGCTGTTGTGATAGGAAGCTTATTTTACAGACAGACTTTTGCTAATATTTTGTTCTTTTATCACCATGGTGTCTAAACACTTTTTCCTTTGGATGGCATATCCCAAATAGGAAATCCTTTTCTCAAAATTTCAGTTTCTTAGTAGCTCAGGAGTAGAGTTCTGCTTTGCATTCAAAAGGCCCCAGATTCACTTTCTGCAATGTTCACATAGATCTGGAAAAGAGTTCTATCTGAAATCCTAAAAGGTTTCTGTTGGTCAATGCAAAGAATACCGAGTTACATGTATCGGTGCTTTGATATAGTATAAAATAGATTTATATGTTTCTGAAGTATCGATAGGAGTTCAATATGTTTTAGTGCCATAATTTGGATAATAGACTTACACTAAATATACACTTATCATAAATATAAATGCAAAGAGTCCTTATCAGTATGTTTATTTGTAAGGACCGTTACAATCATTTTGCCCAGCATGTTCCCCTTCAGTGATTGAGATCTCAATAAGGTCCTGCCCCATCCCCTGCTGGGGAGGGAGTGAAAGCCAGCTACCATAGTACATGGTAGATGAAAGTATATGTGTGTTGCTAACCCACTCGAAATCAACTCATGGAAACACCTACATTTTCATGCTGAAAGAGACCAATGGCCCTTATCTTTAGGAACCAGGTGCTTAAAATAAATTCACAATCAAGAAACAGTGGAAAGATCCAGTCTTGTCGTTAACTACTTTGCATATTGCAGTCAAAAATATTCTGTCTCTGAAATGCAGGTTACTTTTTGATTTTTTTCCTCCAACACTGTTTACTAAACATGTTAATCTCAGAAATAAGAGGGGCTATTCTGGCTTTGCTCTAAGTTACTTGTCAATGACAAGTGGCTGCTAAATCATTGCTTACTCTGAAAATCTGATTCCCACGTGGCAATGATTTTACTGGTTGATTGTGCGCCATATGAAAATGCACATTATTTTCCTTGCCCTTAACTCTAACACTTAATTCCAGGGATTATTCTGAATTTGTATTTTAATGTCATTTGAAACAATGAATATTTTGTTTTTGCTTCCATACTGTGTTGTTTTACTTTTAGCCAGTTCTTCAAAGCTGAAAAAAAGATGAGGTTCTTGTATGTGGTTTTCTTTTATACCTAGCTAGGTGAATCAATGGCTTGTTTGCCAAATCCTGTGTTGGAACATAGCAGAATCTTTGCAGGAACTATCTTGTGTACTTTTCAGTGATTGTTACACCAAGTACTCTAAGTGTGCACAGATGAAATGATGAAAGTATATTAAATATCTCTGTATGATGCTTGAAGTAGTAAATGAACTACTCAGTGAACTACTCAGTCATTCATTTAATGTGTGAACTGACTCACTAAGCTACGGAACTTGCAAGTGGCTTCAAGCAGACCAGCTTCATTTAAAATCACTGACCGCTTAAAAGAGATAATTAATTTCAACATTCAAAAGCTATATATAAAAATCAAGATACAAAAAGAAGCTTACTGAACAGTTTCAATACTGCATCAGTATGGAAAGAAATGTTCCCTTAAGGGTCATTTTTCAACACTCACTTTCCTGGATATCAAGAAATTATTTCCAAATAGGAAAATGAAGAAGAAAAGTCATTGTTTCACAGTGCCCAATCTTGTCTAATTTATTCATCCTTTTTATTTTTCCTAAGTCCATGTTATTTGTTATTTGCTTAACTGGATTTTGCTTATAATGGATTTACAGCTGGGCGCTCTGTAACTGCAATGGGTATCCTGCCACTCCAAAGAGACGATGCATTCTAAGGTCTGCTATAGAAGTTTCCGTTTTTACAATGGTGCAATCGCACTGGTTCTTCAACAGTATGATATGCCCAGTATTGTATAACAAAGGACATAATACAAGTCTGAAAGAGCTTTCAGACGAATCAAATCCTAAGTAATGAATGAAGAGGGATAATACAGGTTCCTTTGAAAGGTTCATTATGGGAAAAGCATTTTAATAGAAAAATACGTGCCACAGCAAATGTCACAAAAGCATTAACATTAAATAAAGGCAGACAATATAGCTTAATGCCCTACAGATCACTGTACACTAAAAAATTGCAGATGTCAATATTGTAACAGTTTTCAAAATGTTATGGTATTCCTGAGAAATGCGAATCTACTAAGAAATATTTTTTATGCTCCAGTTCTGCTGCATAGCTATAGAAGCAAAGCAGGGGGTAACTCTGCAAATGATGATAATATTTGATATACAAATATGTTGTATGAATTTTATAATCAGTTAATTGGTTTATTAAAGTCTAAAATCTTTATTTACTTGGAAAAGCAATAACTAAATGAATATTCACCCCTTTTAAGACTTTTATATTAATTATGTTTATGAAATGCTTGCAGCAGTAATGTTAGACAAAGGGAGCTTTATCTTTATATGCCAAAGCTACATTGTATTCTGGTACAAATGATGGTACTGACTTTGTGTCTACATAATTACTGAAATCTTATCCCTTTTCTGTTTGCACATCATCTTCTGTTTTTTGGAATAGCTAAACTCCATTTTACTTTTTAATAACATTTTAGAAATCATTCTGATTCAGGTAAACAGAATTTGATTGCTTTGATGGATTGAAAATGGTTAGCTCAGTCAGAGCTTATTTGATTTGTTTCTTCAGGGATTACAAAGAATAGGATTTTATCTCCCAAACTGACAAAAGAGGCAATCTCTGCATTTTTTTGCTTACGAAATGGCAGTTGCACTAAGCCACAGTGCCTTCAACATGGGTAAAGTATTAGTCATGGGGCTGCTTTTTATTCATCTGCAAAGTTTTATTCCATATAGTGTATGGTGTCAAGCTTCTTTGCTCTTACAAATTAAGAGCAAAGTGGGGTGAGCTGGGTGGGGGCAGGTCAGAAATAGTAGAAGAAAAAACAAAATTCTATGAAAAGCAGCAGTGGCGCAGTACATTGGCACACAATATTAAAAACAAACACTATCTCTCTCTTTTTTTTTTTATCATAATGGCCCTTATAGGCAAATGGTCTTAGGTTTAATGCTGTGGATTTACAGCTAAAAATACCCTCAAACCTGGAGATGTCAGCGGACTGATTGCTTGTCCAAGTTCACCCTGAAGGTTCTCATGTGGTTTTCATGAGAGCTACAATCTACGACCCAGTCAGATTACAGGGCTTCCTTGATGCTACTTTCCATTTTATCCTGTGTGACATGACATTTGTAAAGCAGAAGGAGTCAAGAAAATGTCAATATACAATATAGAGATGATACAAGCACCTCAAATAATATGTTTGCAAACCTTCTTATGCCACTGGTCACTCTGCTGAGTCCTCTACAGTGATGCTGCCTGTAATGCTGATCATCTTATTCTCAATCCCTTTGTTATTTCCTATTTAGCACTTTAAAAAAAATCAGGAAATAATCAGCAATGTTGTGATAGTTTACCTTATTCTCGCTCCACTTCCTTGCAGATGCATGCCAAGCAGTAGCCCAGGTATGAAGAATGTCATTTTTATGGCTTGTGTTTGAAGCAATGTTTTTCACAAAGAGTCCAAAGGTTATGTGCTTTGGGGCTTCCCAGAAATATAGCCAGAGATGTTCTACTAGGCAAACACCCTTATTCAAATGGTAAAGTGGCACTCTCTTTGATTGGTCTGACACCTGAGTCCACATCTTAGAAAGTCTTCATCCAGATATTTTCTAAAACTGTGAGGTTTGAGATTACAATCCAGGAAGCTCAAAATCACTTTTATAAAAAGAGACTAGAAAAATGCTGCAGCTATCAGTGATGGTATCCCCAGATTTGTTACAGAAACCCTTTCCCATCAGGTAAACCCTACCTTCATTTTGCCACTTGTGAACTGTGTGGAGAATGCGTGTGACAGAGAAATGTTTAAATCTAAAAGAATTAATGAAAGACAAGGAATGAAATAGCTACCTTTCCCCTTGTGACTGCTAGGCCCTCTAAGATGGCAGGCCCAGCTAGTGGATTGCCAAACAGGCCAAATCATTTAAACCTTACTGAATGGCCTAATTGGGTGGCATGAAATCTGTAAAAATGGTGGCACCTGGGTAAGGAATTCTGGAAGTTGAAGTCCACACATCTTAAAGTTGACAAGGTTGAGAAACACTGGTATAGAACAATGTGCCTCTGGTGCTGCATCCCCTATGAGCATTTATTTATTTAATTGACTCAGATTTGAGGTTGCCTGATTCCTTAATGAGTCTGGGTAGCTTACAATTAAAAGAGAAAAATAACATGTGTGTGTGTGTATGTATTCTACTTCCCTATCTCCCTACCTCCCAATCGACTGAAAAGCTATACGCTACCAATAAAAGCCTCTAACCACAGGGTTCTCTGAATGCCATTAGGGTTGGGAACTATACGAATTCTTTGGGTTTTATTGTTTGCAAGGAAAATCTGCACATAAGGACTATCGTACATTACATAAAGGGGCAGAAATGAACCACGTAATCAGACTTATCATGATCTGGTGTTCCAATCATGTGAATCATCTATACGTGAGCTGCTGCACTTTTGTAGATGGGCAGGAGGCCCCTAGCTTTAAATCCATTGGGATGCAACATTCCCTGAGTGGTCTTGGGTCAGTCATAGGAATGCTGCAACAATATAAACACCTAGATTTTCCTCTCATATTAAATAGAGAAAGAGTATCATATAAATATAAGAAATAAACAGAGTTCCAATAGTGATTGGATGAAGATTGAATATTTGGAGTGCTGCCTGTGATGAACTTATTTTCAACCATAGCTTCTCACTGGCTCTTCACAAATCCATGCAGGCACTCAAATAAAAGAATTAGGGCTCAGTTTGCTGATAAGGAACTAAGGATAGTTGTTAATTTAGATTCTAGTAAGAAATAGTTTCAGGAGAAAGAGGTGTGGCAGACATGGAGTGGCAAAAGAGAGAAGTCTTACAAACAACCAGGAGTACTCTGGAGAGAAGAAGCTTGGAAATAAGGGTGATGATGACAGCTAAAATGGACACTAGTGGCTACTGAAGATAGCTGCTGGTTTCCATTCAGAGAAAGCATAGCTAGTGATCCTAGAATGGATGAGGCAGTGTTTGCACTCATTAGTCTGTGAGTAATCTGTAGTCTCTAAAGCATTTATGGGTGACACCTGGAGAAGGCTACCAAAGAAGAAAATTACAGTGGGACCTAGAATGGGTAGGGTAGATAGATGGGATTGAAGAAATTATTGGGATGACCTTGGAAGAACTATGGGTTATTTCTAGAATATGGGTTATTTATATGGATACTCACCATTTCAAGATGATGAGTATCCATATAAACATCAGGAGCTGAGCCCAATTTGGTAGCAGCTAACTAATAAAGTGTTTTCTGTTTTGCAATTTCTGCCTTTTAAAATTTAGTTTATTAGTCATGTTGGCTCTTTTAAATTGGGATTAGGTTTTGGGGTGGGGGCTATTTTTTTTTTCTTTCTGAGCTTCTTACTTTTCCCTTTGCTTAATTTTTTTTAATAAGTGCAGTTCCACCATTTTACTCTTTTTTCAGTCACTGAGATAGAAGGGTTTTACTCCAAGCTTCCAAATAGCCCACAGGAAACTGTGAAATCCTGCTTTCTCATGTGACTGGAAAACTGGTGAGATGGTGAAACTACACTTATTAAAACACACACACACAGAAAGCTTGGGAATATATACACATTCTTCCGGCTTTTGAACCAGCAACATCCAACTTAATGAGGCAAGAGTCATATTTACTGTGCTATTACAAGTGAGGTTAAAGGGGAGGTTTATAAGATATTAAAGCTATCAGTAAGCATTGGTTCACTTCAAGGGGCAATCCTTCCTCTGCAAAGTAAAGCCAAGTGCTGAGGTTATCCTGCAACCCACTGAAGCATGCTAGCCCAAACAGACAAGAGCCTTCAAGGTAACATGATATTGAAAAGTGTCCTTCCAAAGTAGAGCAAAGAAACTCACCTGAGGCCAGTTAGAAGGTGAATGGGAGGTTAACAGAGGGCAATGTCATCCATTTCTGCTCTTCAGAAACAGTTGCCTTCCTGTATGGTTAAGCTCATAGCTATCATGCTTTAGCTCAGAGTTTCTCAACCTTGACAACTTTAAGATGTGTGGACTTCAACTCCCAGAATTCCCCAGCCAGCATACAGCTTTAGCTGATTGGATCTGGGCAAGAATATCAGTGGTTAGAATAATCAGTCCATGCTCCTCCTCTTTCTTCTCTTTGGTGTAAGTTTCCTACTCACTGAGGAAATGAGCAATAAGAAAATCTTTTAAAATCGTAGATGTGTTGTTCTTTTTCTCTAATAAGCTGTTAATAATTGAGCCCACCAGAAGAGGCAAGGATCACAAATGTGAGGAAAATGAGGTCCCACAAAAAAGGACCCCATACCCTCATTCATAGTATCTTGCTCAATAACCCAAAATCTGAGTACAGCACTGAGAATTGTGGAAAGCTTAGAGGACAAAGTAATCATAGCTAGCCAAAAACTTGTTTTGTCCATCTACAACTAAAGAACTTCTTTTCTCTCTCTCTCTCCACTCGGATACAACTACGTCTGGTGCTACTAGTGTCTAAATGATATGATGATACTATTCAGATTTTGAAGATTACTTTTGCCATCCATTTTACCATCCAGTAGCTGGGTAACTGCTGAGAAGGACTTTAAGGAGGATTGGTTAAGAGGTCAAATGGAACAGAATTTCAGACTGAAATGTACACTTTTCAGAAGACGGTTATACAGGATATGCTTAAAAAATCACATTAAATTATATGCAATGGCATATTGTACTTAAAGTATTATATTTATGAAATTTTGCCATCAGGAGAATGAGAAATGGAATGAACTGAAATGTCTAATCCTATTCAGGAAACAAAATTAAAGTGATAGGATGAGTTGGAACTCTTCCTGCTGGTTATCTCTATCCTGTGACAGCCAATAGATAAAGAAGAGTGGATAGAGCAGCAAACACAAGGGAGCTTATAAGAACAGCCTAGATGAGGCTAAAGACCTATCTTGTTCAGCATTATGTGTCCACCCAATGACTGGCCAGATACATACAGGAAACTCTTCAAGCAATGAGTGATGATAGATCTATTCCATAGTTGCTGCTATGGAATCCTGCTTTTGCAAACAGCTATAGAGATGCTACAGCAGCCATCTGTATTTGCTCCTGACTTTTTCAATGCCAGCAGAGTGCTGAAAATGCTCTAATATCTTAAAATAGGTAATGACTCCTTTCAATGCTAAAATTAAACATATACTTTGAATTCTGGATAAACATACTTTGAACATATTTCTCTATACAGTTGAATTCTTGCAATATTCATATGTATGTATTTGTGAATATTTGAGCTTGTCGTAATAGCTTTCTTATGGCATTCTTGAAGCCTATCCCAAAAGGGCCCTCTTCAGAACAATTGGACTGCAAATTCTCAGGCAGCAACTCAGGGCTTATTGGGGACTGTAATCCAAAGAGATCAGGTTGGGCAAAGCTGTATGGTTCCATTTCTGTTCAACAAGGGCCACATTTCAGTGAAAAAGATAACATTTCCATTTTAGAGAGTAGCAAGTTCACCCATGCAGTTCCCTTTGTTTTACAAGGCCAGGTGAGATCAGACAGTTCATCAGTGTTCTCCCGCTTAAACCTGAGAGTTGAGTCACAGGCTTCTTTGGTTTAATCCTGTATTTAATTAAGTGAAGGTCAAAATTGGGGTCAACTTGATTGGTGAACTTAATCCAAGACCCACAGGAGGTACAATGGGTGCTTTGGGAAAGTGTAATTCCAGTGAGGAATCAAAAAAAGACAATATAATTGAATGAGTTATATGATAAAGGTAAGGGTGGAAGGTGAGGGTGAATAAGACTCTTTCAAATGTATTTTACAGAACTAGCCACTAGATAGCAGAATAATCACAGGAGTCCAAACTACTCTGCTGAGCAAAAAGAAAGGTAAACAGTGCTTCAGCAGATGAAAATACAATATGTATGACTGTGTACAAATAGTTCATAGAAGAGAGAGATTTTTTTTTCAGCTGTTATTCAATCTGCTATTTCCTGCTGGTCTTATCATAACCTGAGCTTCTTTTCCACCATGGTGAAAAAGGAGCTTATTTTCTAACTACAGAAATCAAACCCAGACTTTTGTCATCTTGAAATACAACCTTTTTCTGAAGCAACCTTTCTCAACAAGGTGCTTTTCTAATGTATTATGATTTTGTCTTCCAGAGTAGAGGTCCCAATGTGCCAGACTGGGAAAGTTGTTTTAAAGGAACACCTTAACAAGGCACTTCACAAAATACAGTATTGTACCATGCTGACTGATGGATTTGGAACTAGTTCTACGGTGGTTATTTTTAAAGATTCCTGTCTTTTGTTCATTTGCCAATATATTGTATTGGTAACTACTATCAAACTGAGGCTGGCTGGGATCTATGAGCTGATATAATATAGGGAGGTTTCCATTTGAAAGAGAATATATTTAAATTAAAGTAATTATTTTGCTGTTTGCCAAATAATGGGGTAGAAAGTGTAAGAGATGAAAAAAATGACTTTGTGCATCATTGAAGATTCAGTACAGATTTTAGAGTGGAGATAAATTTAAGATGTTTAGATCAAATTATTTTAGCCATGAATCCCTTGGGTGGGTTCAACATCTGACTTCTAGCCCATGTTTTTCTTCTGTATTTGCAATATGAAGATAATATTAACCTACCTTGAAGTATAGATTCTTGAAATATATGTTGAAAAATGTTGAATGAGGCCACTGACCAAATAAGCCAAAACATTAAGAAGTCAGAAAAGCACCCCTTTAGATAGAATTGTCTGCAAAAGTAAGGAACACCTATTATATGCCTTATAGTTCTATTAACTTATGGAGCTGATGATTTCAAAATTGGTGTTCATAGTTCACTTGATGAAATCATCTCACAAAAATACCACAGATTCAAAATGGCTGTCCATTAACATCCCAATTACAGCTGCTGGGAAAGCTATATGTGCTCAATTTTATAATGCAGCTAGAATGCTGCTGGTTCTCTAGTGTTTGAACAGAAACCCAGTAGCAACATACATGCAATACTCTTCCATTAGTTATGGAAGGCAACTTCTAAAAGAGAAGGGCATAGAACCCACTGATGGGAAAAACAGGGATCAGGGATTCATGCTACAGTACTTTTCTAAAGTCAGATATGCAGCATATGAGCTTTTCCATAAAAAAGCCAAGGAGGTTGAAGCATGCAATATCTTCTTTCTTTGATACTTTATCATGTACTTTCTGATCAATTGAAAAAGGACTTGTAATCTCCATCTTCCTATAGGATGCTAGTGGGGAAGGATGAACAGAGTTCATGAGGCTAGTGCTTTGTACCATCAGTGACCTATGCCACAATGAAAGATAAGCAACTATAAATGGATGATATTACACAGTATCATTAGTGATCATAAGAAATGTCTATTGAGAGAGGCATCACCCTTAGCTTTCAATTTCTTGGCTCAAGGGCCATGAATGAACAATAGTCTTTGCCTTATTTCTCATTCCATCTTAATATAGCCATGATGGGGAATTTTTTCCTGATAAAATACTTTTCATGGTATTTGTGGCCTGATGATAACTAAAGTGATCCAAACATCTTGAAATAGGATTATTTGCCAAGCATGTGCATGGATATTCCTTAGAAACTAACATTTGCTTGTTTATTTGTTGATGGCCACAGGCAAAAATAAAGCTAAAAAGTAGTGTAAACCAAAGCATAAAAATCACAGCTAAATAAATACTAAGCAGTTATAACAGCATAGTCTCATGCATTCAAAGATCTTAAGCCCATGTTTACATCTTCACTGTACTGATTCACCTACACACTTGCATTACAATTCATGGAGGAACTTGAGATGCCTGCAGTGAGATGGGTGGCTATATAAATTGATTTAATAAATACATAAATAAACTTCAGAAATTGCTTCCTGTTTTTCAGTTCAAAATGTATAGGAGACAGCTAGACTACACTATGTTCTTTTGTTATTGAAGGATGTTCTTTCAGTTGCTTGTAGCAGAATATTCTAACATATATAGTACATGCTTGCAATTAAAAGGTCTGCTCTTCAGGAAAGTTTGGACGCTGGCTTGAGGGGCAGGATATGGTTATTCATGCTCAAGAGTAACTCTTGGCTAATCCATTTTCTTTTTTCCAAAAAGGGCAAAAACAGAATACCATCAAAATGCATATACTACTACCTTGGGTGCTGCTGTATCAGACTTATCACTTTCTAGGATGCTGTATGACTTCAGCTTGGTGCAGTTTTGTTACACTTCACCTCCTTAAATGAATTGGCTAAATGGCTGATTTGGGCCAGTTCATCATACAGAACTTTATAGTCCAGTATAGTGGACTATTATTGTGAATTGCCCAGAGTTCCCCCATTGGGGGGAGATGGGCGGTTGAAAAATTTAATAAATAAATAAAATAAATAAAATAAATAGCATTTGAGTCATTTAAATACTGAAGATGGGAAAATAGTTTCTAACATATTCTTTTCTAATAGGCTCTGTTTAAAAGGATACTAGAAGTCCTGAGAGCAAATCTCAGCCCCCTTACCCCAATTCTATATTTGGGTCTTGCCTTGTGTTCATAGCACTTCTTTTCACTGAAGCAGAATCTGCTGGTCCAGTTGTTCAGTTAATGACTCTGCCTTTGTAGGCCAGGTTCTCTATTACCTCTGGTTGGAACTACCATTTTCTGCCTTATAGGGGTGATTCAGCTTGCCATGAAGTCATTGTTCTTCTCAGTTTTCTAGAGCACTGTTCCACCTTTGTTTTGTTTTTACCTGGATTGCACTAAACTCTCTGCATCTGTACTTCCTTCCTTCCCTGCCTTTTATCCTAATTCTGTCTGGCTGACTTTTAAGAATAAACAAAGGCTGTTTAATAAGGTGCACCTTTGGTACCTACTCAAGTTCTACTGGGTTTAGCTATCAAATAAGGCTATCTTAGTTGGCATATAGAAAGGTCAGAAAGGGTCTTTACCCTTCTTCTTACACTTCTTCCTTCCTGTGAAAATTAGGAGAAACAGAAACGGACAGAGAAGATCTTATGGGATTGAATAATCTGGAATGGAGGTACCATCAAATCCAAAATCTTGCAGGGACTTGCCAGGAAGGTGGATTATCATAAAGCAGGATTTCTTCTCCCCTTAGTACTTGCTCTTTTTTTTTGCTGATACATCATTTTTAAAATGTTCCCTTCCATTAGTCCTTACAGGGGGGGAAATAATTTGCTTTTCTGGGTAGCATATCCTGGAAGGAAAAGAGGTTTGAAATGGTATCTGCTGTACATGTAGCAGACATTTTGGTCCTCAAAGTGGGAAGAATTGTGAAGAGCAATTATCCATCCACTGCAGGGAAGTATTGTATTGTAGACTAGGAGATAACTTTTCCCTCTACAGTCCAATCTAGACAAAAAATTTCAGGTTGTTTTATTTTTTATTCTATTTTCCTTTTCAGCCCTGGTGACTGCAACTGACTCCACTCTCAATCTATATTTCCAGAGTAGAAAAATGAGCTATTTTCACAACAGAAGTACACTGAAAAAATGTCCACATCTCAAACCAAGCTCAGAACAAGTACAGCTACACATAAACAGTGCAAATAAATGCCAATCCTGAGGAGAGGTCATATGTCATTATACACATTTGAAGGAGAATTGTTCATCTGTGGCTTTTCCTCCTATTGCAGCCTAGCTGACATAAACTTGCCCCAAAGTGGTATCTTTCTTAGGAGTGAATTCAAATGTTGCTCGGGCAAATGTATTTGCTTGAACATCTGCCTAGTACGTTCTGTACCTGACTGCTACAAGGGGTCATATTATTGTGCTGCAGAGAAAAATTTTCCTCTGACATTGCTGGGTTAGAGTGTTCCCTCCCACTGACATTTATTTCAGTGTAGAAAATAATTTTCATGCAATTTCACAGGTGAAGTATGATGATCTTGCACTGACTTAGGTATCTGATAACTGAGGGTGTGGGTCAGAGTGCCTTATCTTTCACTTACCATCTCTCTGGTGGTCTGCAACGCTCTGGTTTCCCATACTTCCATTCAATCCCAACGGATGATAGAATGAGAAAACTGCTCCCATTGAGATTTATGACACTGGGAAGTATGGGCAGCCAAGGGAGCTTCAAAGGGCTCCAAAATAACTTGTCACACCCTCTTGGCAACTTTTTAAATACGTCTTTTTCTGGATATGTAATTTTTAAGAAGGTACATGCATGCCTGTTCCAAAGCACCTTTTCAGCTTCAAATCTGAAGCATCACACTTCCCTACTTCAGAGGGATGTGTTACAAAAAGCAGCACAACAAGGAATAGCTTCCTTTACCACTTTCAACAATAAAGTAAGCAAAAATACCATGGAGAAAAATTCTACAGAATTATCAAGCATCCTGAGAGCAAGGCAGAAAACAGAACAAACAAACAAACTGGAGAAATTGCAAAACAGATTTTGGTACAGTGTTATGTCAGAGCATGCTTACATACTAGTTCAATAGTTCAATGGGAATAAAGTTTTTTTCCCATTGTTTTCTTTCAACTCTCAATTATATTAGATTTTAAAGAGTTATTATGGGCCCACCTTACTCTAGAACCACTTTGCACATCACAGGAAAATCAAGTCTCCGTGCTCCAGTTGCTTTGTGGCTGGCCATAGTAGCTTCTCTAATACATCAAGAAATGTGGCTGGGGAAATTGCATGAATTTCTCTGAATAGTTCATGTAGCATGTGTAAATCTTCCCCAATCAGTTACTGTATGTGTGTGTCCATAGGATTCATGGATTACAGGATGCCTTATGGATATTGGTATAGGCTTGTTCCTGACTGTGGGAAGTTTGGATAGGAGAGATGTCTCAAACTCACAGCCCTCCAAGTGTTTTTCTGTAGCCCGTAATAATAGTTCATTAGTCAGCAATAGCACTGAAATAGAAAGCTGAAATAGAAAGTATAGTTGTCCAATTCTATACAGTGAGAATTCTTGAATAAGTTTAAGATGGAATTGTGTGTGTGTGTGTGTGTGTGTATATATATATATATATATATATATATATATACACACATACATACATACACATATATTTAGATAGTCTGACAGGCCTCCAACTATGTTCAATTTGCTTTCTGTTCTTGACCAGCTCAAGCCACAATGCAGTCCAACAGCTATTGTGCTAACTCATTTGCTTTTGATGCCAACTTTTCCTCCAAAAACATTTGGAAGCTTCCTATGGAAGGAGATGGACAAATGGGCAGGGATCAACAAACACAGAAGCAGGCAGGCACCACCTTCTTCTTCTCTCCAGCCCCACTAGGAGAAATCAAAGGGTCAGGGCTGGTTAAGAAGGCATCTGGAAGGGGAACTGGGCTGCTTGGCATTGGCAGATATGGGGTCCACTCATGTGCTCAGTCACTGGCTGGAGAAGGTCTGGCCAGCACAGAGAAGAGAGAGGCAAAAGGACGGTCACCATACTCTGCTTTTTCTGCTGGGAGTGAGGTGAAACCATGACACAGCTGCCAGAGCTGGAGTATCGATCCAAGCACTGGGTTGGCAGCAACACATTCCTATGTATGGCAGACATATTCACCATACTGTATATCTCTTTTTGGTACAGCACAGCGGGGAGGAAGAGCAAGATACAGTACGTCATTCTTTGGCTCCCCCCTTCACAAGTTTCACACTTGGGTTTAAAGGAAAAGAGCTGTCATGTGAAATATTTTCCTCCTTTCCACAAGGAAGAGAAATAATGAACAGAGGATGAACTTACAGTGCCATCCCAAACAACATTCCCTTCAGCTCTCCTGTGGAATGGATGAACAGGGCCCCAGTGTAGCTTTTCATGTGAGGGGTCAGTCAAGTAGACAGGTTGTTCCTAAAAAGAGAGGTGGAAACAATCTCCTTGGGCTGGCCACTGGAGCTCAGATGGCATGAGCAGTATCAACCCTGGTTGAGGCACCTGTCGAAGGATAGGGATCAGAGTGGTAAGAAAGATGTCCTGTACTTGTTTAATTTTTGCCTCCAGTAACAAAAGACTTGGATGTGATGGTGGAGAAATGGGAATAAATGTGCTTACCTTGGAAACTGCAGTGCCTATCTGCAGCAGACCCTCCTAATGGTATTAAACTGCATCACCCTTGGCCAGACTAGCTGGACTTGAGAATTGTGATTCAGCGGCATCTGTAGAGCCTTATATTATACCCTAATATGTAAGAATTAGGAAGCAACTTTTGTATCAGTATATGAAGAGGCTTCAGTGTTATAGCCCTTGAGTTAATGAACTAACATTTGTGTGGTCCTCATGAAGATTTGAGTATGAAACCCCTGATATAAGGTAAACACATAATAAATCTGAAGACACCCATGCTAAGTGCATAGGAATGCACAGATTAACACAGGGATGATGCACTAGTTTACATATGCAATCTCTCAGTCTTGCACCTTTATGGCAAAAATTGCATAGGTTTCTGGTCCACTTTTCAGAAGTTACTTTGGAATAGCGCAGTTGTCCTGTGCAACAAACCAGACCTCAGTCTGGCAAGTGCCATCGAGAAATTCCAGAAAGGAAAAGCATACAACAGTTTTGGGGATCAGCTGCTTCCTGAAATGTGGTTGATAATGCGGTTATCTGTCTGTAAGGGAAGTTTAATGGAACAAATAACCAAGCAGAAAATAAATGCTATGAGCAGCTTCGGTATGAGAGGAGGGATATAAATCTAAGCAAATTGCACAGTAGGAGTCATACGAAAAAGTAGTTTTAAGGAACTCAGCCCATTTTTTAAAACATTTCTATTGTGCAGAAACATCAATGGAGTGAACAACAATGCAAATAAACATCAAAAGCCTTTCTTTTAACATTTATACTTTAATAATAGGTTTCTTTGGAAAAACTTGAAATTCAAGAAATCAGTATTGTTCTTCAAGGCAAATTATGTACAAGCTGCATATTTAATCACTGATTACAGGGACAAAGATGCAATGGTGGTTTCCTCAACTAATTGCATAATTGGTTCTACTTTGTTCTTAATCTCTTTGTTATTTGCACCAAGTCAAAAATAGCTATTTGGAAACCACACCTCTGAATGTTATAGTCAGATATTAAATTGATTTTAGTATCAACTTTAGTGTTACATTTCGTTCATATCTTTAACATGTTCTGTTTTTTAAACTAGCCATTATGAAGTACTTCAGAAGTACAAGGATGGAACATAAATCAAATACATCTATAACTGCCTTTAATCTTCATTTATAAAAAATAGTAAGAATTATTTGGTTTTGAAAAACTAACATCTCCCCCAGTGCATAAATCATAGGCTCACTATAAGTGTTTGACTGCAATATGCAGAAAACTGCTTGCCATCAAGAACTCCGAAAAAGTCAGGATTTCCAAAAGCAGAAAGCCTCTTGCCATTCTTTTCACTAAACACATTCAGACCTCTAAGAACAGTGTTACTAAATGATTTTGTTCCCAGAACAAAGCTGCATGCCTGATTCTTCTCTGCAGAACTGCTTAAAGGAAACTGGGTCAACCAAAAATAGTAGACAAACACTAGATATGATGCAAAGCTGTTTTATTGTTACAGAATAAAATTACTTAGTGGTAAAGATTAATGATAATAAATACAGTGCTGATGTTCCTTGTTCATGATGGCTGTTACAAGATGAATCTATTACCTTTTAGGGAAAAGGCAAAGGGTTGACTTGTGATGTGTTGTTTGTTGTCAGTCAGCATCAAATACTGTATGTGCTGTTCATCCTTTATTTTATATAGTTTCATACTTGGAAAGAAGTCTTGTCCTGATTGATGGTTCAGACTTTCTGAAGCAATTAATATTACTTTGACAGCTTGCTTTGTCAAAATTACTGGCACCTTTTCTCATGATGGCTTGAAATAATTCTATGTTTTACTTCCCTGTCTGATTGTGGTGGTGTGCTCATTCTGTAGGCCTCTTTTACTGACACGGACATCATGCTGTTTCTCTAGAGGGAGGAGTGCTTATTTTTTATCAGTTCCATGTTGCGATTAAGCAAACCTCTGTACTTTGTTTCCTTTCCCTTGTCCATAAGCTAGTTTAGGAACACAATTTTTGGTAGGCCTTATTTTTACTTTGTTGATACTTTATATATTTCTTCACATCTTTCTCTATTTCTGCCCGCTGATCAACTTTGGTTAGTTACAGCCATCTCAGAAGTTTCCATTGATTCCTTATTTATGTATTAGAATAGTTTCTTTCAGAGGTCTGCAGGGTGTGATTAAAAAAAAAAAAAGTCAAGATGGCAGCTACATAAAAAATAGGTGGAGCTTTGATTGAACCATTGGGCTGCCATCTTGACGTTTTTGACCTCATCCTGCAGATGTCCCTGGTTTTTTTAAGCCAGGCTTTTTGCCATAGCTAAGAAACCATACATTAGCTGCCCAAATATCACAACAGCTGCTTTTAATTGCCTGTCAATCCCTTTAAGTAGACCAGACTGGAAAATCAATTCCACAGGAAGACCAGAAATAAACTTTACTGAGATAGGCTATAATAACAGAATCTTCCAAGTCTGAGAATACTATACCTTTTTCTTATACCCCAGTGAATCAGGGAGGGCTTGTCTGAGCTACTTCTGAATATTATCTTGTTTCCCAGGGCTTAAAGAATGCTTCGGCACCCTTTTCCTAGATGGCAGTTCTTGCATATTTCCATCAAGGTCACCTCCTTTATTCTGTACATTGCTATACTAATGTCTGCATGCTCACACCCTCCCTAGTTTTAACTCTCACTTGTTGCAAGCAACTGTCTGAATGTTTTTTTTTTTTTTTCCTCCAGAGGAAACTTGGAGAGGATCTTTTGCACTCAGTTCCTGGTTGTTTTGCTATTTCTATTTCTACTTTTCTATTATTATTATTATTCCTGTAGCAGCACAGCTGGCATTCTTACACTGGATGTTCTGTTAGTCCTTTCACAGGAAAATCATATTTTCAGCAATTTAGCAGTAGTACTCTCATCAGAAATTCACAGCGGGATGAAAAAATATCTCAGCTCAGGAGTTAATTACTTAAAAACATGTTCTTGAAAAATCTATTTCTCCCCTTGGGGCTGTGAGCTAAAAAGAATATCTTTGTGTAAAATTTCCACCTTTCCCACTATAACTGAAATATTACTCTGTTACAGTGTTCAATAAAAAATGCAGGCAATTTCAATCATAATGTGTATCAATTACTGTTGGTAATTTGGAATGTTTTTAAATGATTATGTTACCCAAATTCCTAAACAGTTCAGAGCCTTAGTCAGTATGAATTTTGGAAAGGTTTAGCAATCCATTCCCAGTTTAACCTGCAATATTTTTACTAAACTTTATGAAACAATATATTCCCACAAAATATACTGAATTAGCTTTGTACATGTTAACTGCTGCAGGGATAATATATGCCTTTTATTGGAAAAGACGTTTGATCCCTTCTATGGAAGAACAGTTAATTAAGTTGTGGGAGTAAGCTTCAATTTCTAGAATAACTTTGTATCTCAGAAGTTGATCTGATACAGAATTTAATTCAAATTGGAACCCATTCCTAGATTACAATTCAATAATGCATTTGTACCACATCCAAACTTTGGGTTTCTCTCTGTATTAAGTCCATATTTTAATTTCATAAGACCTCTAAATTAGAATAGACTTTTACTAGTACAGACAGAATTTAGAGAAGTTCATCGTTTTATGATTTATATTGTGCTGCCCATAATTCCTGATATCCATACATTGCTAAAAGCTTAAAAGTGATTTTCAAGCTTTCAAAACAATATAATATATTCAGTTATCCATAATCAATTAACAATACAATATACTGGAAAATTATAATCTCTATGTCATTTGTAAATCCATTGTTTACTTATTTATATCCTATTCTTTTATCCCTTTCTTTGGTTCTTTTTTTTCCCCTATTCATATAATTTTCTCTAATATTTTTTAAAGGAAAGTTCTACCTATCCAAGTGAGGGTAAAAGGCTGAAAACTGAATTAGATCAGTTAGCTCATTCTAAGAACCATACCACAACTTATTACATATATATTCAAAGTTTATAAAATAGGCCAATATAGTACAGCTTGTTAATTCTTCCATAATCCAAGATTATTATTGTTATTGTAGATAAAGATACTACAGATAAATCTGGCAGCCCTGATTTAACTCTTTGCTTGACCATGATGCTTGAAAGTAAGGATCTCTTGGTCTGTCTAAAACCCTTTTGTAAAGATAAAATTTGATATTACTCCATGAACATTTCCCTGAGGTTTTGTTTGATGCCTTCTTAGAGGGAGAGAATAAAATGTGGAAATAAATAGGCTCTTATATTTAATTATTTACTACACTTAAAATTCAGGGTTTAAAACAGCTTGTGTGCTTCTGGATTATGAGTCCTGAAAATGCACAAAGCTGGACCTCAGCATTGGCAGAATGCTATTTACACTCTGTTTCGAATGCATTATTGTACTAGGAGCATACAGGCAGAGATGACACCTTCCCATATTAATAGCATGAACAATTTCTGCTCAACTGGCATACAAGAAATGACACCTGGAAAGAGAGACTCACATTTTCTGCAATGATCCTTAATTGAACCTCTGGTATGATATTTAACCTGCACATCTGTCAATCTGTCTTCTTCATTTGTGGAGATCAACATGTGTAGGTCACAGGTGCACTGACTGCAAAAGTTCTCCCTCGTACTGAGAAAACTCTTGTATTTAGTGTGGAGGTAAAAGATATACTCAGTGCCAATTAAAATGAGCTGGGCTATGGGTGCTATTTGAAGTGCCTTATTATTGTGCATTTCCTTCTTGCAGTGTTTAATAGCAGATTTATTTATCTGAACACCTGGTCTTCTGAATGACTGTAGTAGCTCTGCCTTCCTGGATTCCCTCCTTCACTTGGAGAAATGATCTTGTTTGGAATTCTTACAAGATGACCAGTTTTCTGGACTCCCTTCAAAAGAAAACTTATTAAGAACAATCCAATTAGCCTTTGGAAAATATGAGCATTATCTAATTATCTGTGACCTTTAACATAAGCTTGAGCATGTAGCAAGAGTTTTAGGGGGTTGCTATCAGACAGATGGATTAAAAAAGTGGTTGCACTCTTACCTTTCTTATACTTCACTGTGGTAAAGGATCTTGTTCAGAGATAAGGTACTAATAATCATACAAATATATTGCATGATTTCACAGTAGAGGAAACTGTAAAGACTGACAGCTTTCCGAATTAAAAAATACTTTAACTTTTTTAAGGTATGAATGTCTGTGGTTCCGTGTGTTCTTTTCATTTTTTTGTAATGGATGGTGACAACGACGACGGCAAGGATGATAGATGTCATCATGTAGGATATTACATTGGCTTTTGGCAGGGGGAACTGAAGATTAATGTTGTAGGTTAAAGAAAAAATTGTGATTTTCTTTTCATCTAAGGGAGGCATCTTAATTGTCCTTAGAACGCCAGTTTGGGAGGGCAGCAGAGTCTCAAATTCATACATTTTATGGGCACATTCCCATATATATTTCATCTTGTGGGAATGAGTCAAGATACTTTGCTATCTGAGAAGAAGAATAGGAGCCTTTCCAATTCTATGCACCGAAACGGATTATCTGGCAGTTACACTAACTTTAACATTGAGGGTGGATATATTATCCTCTGCACATGTACAGTGGCTGCAGTCTACATGTAACAACCAGAGGCCTATGCACTTGCCTAGCTTACATTTCAAGAAAAGCAGCCACCACCTAAAAAAAAGTGTTCTTTTCTAGCTGATGGCTTTTGACAGATATGAACAACTAATATCTCAGGACAACTAATCTTGCAGTCGTCTAACTTTGCTAATGATAAGGTCACTCCTGCCTGCTGTTTGGAAGGTTTCCTTCTAATGTTACATTCCTTTAACTTTGCATTAAAAAATCAATTCTTAATGCAGACTTAGGGGCTTGACAGAATTTAGTAATAATAAGTAAATAAGTAGAAATGCAATGATTAAGAAGTTCTGTACTGAGGAAAGTTATTTCACATGCTGTAATGATGCAAAGTGCAATGAGAAATGTAAGCAGCAAGCATGCTTTAACTGAAGAACGGGAGAAGTTAAAATTAGAACAAATCAAAATGAATTACTGAATATCATTTTAGATCTAATTCTAGACTATGACTATTAGATACAATTTCACGGAGTGGTGAAGGGAAAACACCAGCCCCCTTGTGAGTAAGCCATGGCCCCTGAGGGTAAGTGCCTGCAGACCCACTGCTTGCTAAACATAAAGGCTGCCCTAAGAAAGGGCAAATGTGGGGGTTGGAGAAGAAGGTGGAGGGAGATGGCACATACCAGAGGGTGAGAAAGAGAAGCCTGAGGGGGAAGTGCCTGCTGGAATTACCTTTATCAAGCTTGGATAAATAGACTCCCCCACCCTTCTAAGTTGCCTGGCCAGGACTCAGCTCATTTTCCAGGCATGGAGTAGAGCTGGTTCCTCACATTGGAAAGCCTTACTTACAGGGAGGAAGGGGCCAGAGACTTTCCAGGAAGGAATTGCCTTTATGCTCACAGCCAAGGCTGGAAGGCACATTGAGACTGTTGGTGGAAGAGGAGAACAAGCCTCAAACTGCTGCTGCCAGATCCATTTTCTTCCTTGGTTTGATCTTTTATTTTGAAGAATTACTTTGATTTCTTGGTTTGGACTGCTCACATTCCAAAGAGTCTGTTTCTGAAGACAACCCCTGACCGTGAATGCTTAAGGGTCTGGGGAGAATCAACTATAGCAGGTTTTCTAAATCTTTGGACAGTCCAGTGTTTTCTCTCTGTTACTCACTAGTTAGTTCTCCACCTCTCTGTCTAGAGGGGTCTCTGCCACACACATTTTTTTCATAATTCTTAACACACAATTCTGCATATATTCGAACTTACTTATTAAGTCACTACAGGATTCCTTCATTCTGTTTCTCTATTGCAATACAACTTTGGACATAAAAAAAGTTGGGATGAATTACTTCTTTGTTTTATTAACTTGATCTAGTGTGATTTGATAGAACTCCTGTACCTTCACTGGATACACTTTAAGAAACTAAATTCTCCAGTCTTCAAGAACAAAAACTAAAAACACTACAGACTCCTCCAAATTGTAGAATCTGAATTTAGGCCATTTTCCTATATATGCTTTAGTTTGTAACTCATGTCTCCAATATTCTTAATGGATTCCACTGTCCTACTAACCTAATTGCTGCCAATGTTTTTTCCCAGATTTTATTATAACCTTTCTATATCAATGGGATGTGAAAGGCCAAGACAGACATTGGTGCCTGCTCAATCTAGAGATGAATGAAAGGTTCATTTTGTTTTCATTATAATGTAAACTTAATTTACACTAATTTGCACTGAATTTGCACTGAAGATGTTACCTAACTGGGTAATGAAGCATTTGCAAGAAAACAACCAAGCTCAGAGAACCCCAAGGACTCCAGTTAATTTATATTTGCTAAACCAGTACACAAAGTTATATACCAATGTCTAGTAATTTACAACTAAAAGATGTGTACAGAAATGTAAATGTTAGAGAAAAGTAAACATAACATGTGCATGTTAGGCAAACATACAGAGGAAAATGCATTTATCAGAAATAAGTACAAATAAATATGAAATGTCACAGAAACTTCAAGAAATCATCAGCTGTGGAATTAGAATACACATCATATTTTCTGTAACATAAAATTAGAAGGAAAATGATACTGAGTGAAATTGAAGTTGACAATCACCCTACTCCAATCCTGTTTTGAAAGTTATGAACTACAGAGTCTATTCTGGTATTCAAAGCATAAGCCAGTTTTTATAAGAAATACTAATACTTAATATATTATATATATGGTTATTGTGAAGAGGTTTTGCAAGGCAATTAGTTGGCCCGGAGCTTAATGGCAGCATTCTGTTTGTGCTTTTCCAACTCAATCAGCTGGCTCTCAGTGTACTTCTAGATTCAGTTTAAAGTGCTTTTTAAAAGGGAAAACTTTTAAAGCTCTTAATTGTTTGGAGCTGAGATACCTGAAGAGCTAATTTTTTTCTGTAGGGGCTTTCTTGCCCATACATTAAGCTGTCCCATAAAGGCAGATGGGGAGGGGGAACTATGATAGAAAAAAAATCTACTTGGTGATGGCATTCCTTTTGTGGAATGGTATCCCATCAAGGTTCACCTTAGTTTTTAAATCTGTTTAAGTGTTTTTTCATTCTTTTGATTTTATATTACTTTTATACTGTTTGGTTTTATTGTAATTTCAGTTCTGAGGAAGCACTTCAAGCAAAGAAGTGGACAAAACTTTAGTCTAACAGTGCCTAACAGGGAAATTCCCCTGCCATTTGAAAGGCAGGTGCAGCATTTGACTCTGGACGTAAGGCCTCAGAAGATACGTTAGCATATTTTCTGCTAGGTTTATTTTCCAAACATTCATCAAGAACCACCCTGTGAAAAATTGAACTGTAATCTGGTTTAAATGCTAGAGGCATATAAAAACTCAGGGGGTTTATTAAGGGTGAAAATAAATAAAAATATACATTTTTAAAGCACTATGGACAAAATGCAACAGAAGTCTGGAACTATTACATAGGATTACTTTTACCATAAACAGAGTAACTGCATTACACTTTATCTTCAGAGAAGAAAGCAATTCTTACCTGGTGTAATGAACTGTAACATACTACTTTAAACTGAAGGTAGAATGCTTCAGTGTTTGAATGTTCTTTCTCCCCACACCCAAACTTCTTTCATACAGATAAATAACATAGTTACTTTATAAGGAAAACACTTAAAAATGAATACCCCACCCCTCGCTGCCATCTAATTTTGCTACATACAGAAATCAAATCTAGACGTATTTGGTCTCTGAAAATAACCAGCTTCTAAAAACTTAATTAATTTACTACACTATTTGAAATAAAGATGTATAGACAAAGGTGATACATAATGACAAATAAAAAATACGTAATGACAAATAAAAAAGCATAAAGCCAATACACTGAGGAAATGGAAAGGTGCAGAGAAGAACGATGAAGAAGGTGAAGGGATTGGAAATCCTATGAAGAACTGTTAAAAGAACTGGTTACGTTTAGCCTTAGAGAAGGCTAAGGGGAGATATGAAAGCAGTCTTCCAATGCTCAAAGGCCTGCCACAGGGAAGAAAATGTGGATTTATGTTCCACAGCACCTGAGGGTAGGACCAGAATCAGTGGAGAAGCTTAAGAGAGGGAAATAAGGAAGAATTTCCTGACTGTGAAAGCTGTTAAGCAGTGGAACAGCCTCCTTCCTAGAATCATGGATGTTCCATCAGTGGAAGTTTTCAAGCAGACGTTGGTTAGCCATTTGGCTGGGATGGTATGATGATTCCTGCTCTGGGCAGGAGATAGGACTAGGAGACCCCCAAGGTAAGGTCCAACACAATAATTCATGACAGGTTTAAAATTACTGAACTAGACAGCAAGAACACTCAGCATAAAAGGAAGATCAAAAATATTGCTTTCATTCTGAGCTGACTTTGTGCTTTGTGGCATTGTCATATAGACAAATTTGATTGCCTAAGTGTCAGTTGGTTGAACTGGTTGTCAATTGGTTGAATTTAAAAAAAAAGTGGAAACTGAAATTGGTTGCGGCTGAGCATAAGTCACAAACAGCAGTGAGGTGAATAGGGTAGGGTGGTTAGCTGAGATCTCAAAGGGTTAATTTTCACTATGAAAATAATTTTTTTCAAAAAACAAAGTACTGTAAGAAAATAACATAATTGCCTTCTTAGTAACAGACTGAAAACTTTCCTGCCTTTCATATTCTAACATGTTAATAAAATCAGGCATCCCAAATACCTACGATTTAGCCTTTCCCCCCTATAAATTATCCAAACTGTGTCATTCATATGAATGATTTGGAATAGCAGTTGCCAGCTGTACTATAAAGAATGAATCTATGGAAACTGAGAACGGGTTATGGTAGATTTACTGTCAAAGGCATGATTTATAATCTGGAAATGTATGCAGAAAGAGAGGCCCACCAACTGGGCCTGTATCATCTGAAGCAATCAAATCCCACAAATATGGGGCAATTTAGCATTACCATTTCCAAGTGTTCCCCACAATAAGGACCCTTGTGTGTTGAAGTTTAATATTCAGAGCAGAAACCACAAACTCTAACAGCCGCTCTTGGTCAAGATAGCTAATAACAGTTTCCAGGCAATGGCACTTTTGTAATAGTTTTGCTCAAAGCAGCTGGGGATTTACTTGTATGTCTGCTTCTACATCTGAGAACCAGAACATGATAGTGGGCCAGACGTTCATTTGCTGTATGTATTGATATAATTTCATCTGAATTTATAGTGTGGGAATTATAGCACTGGTGAGAAATATAACCCAAATTTCTTCTCACTATATTACAGGTATTATAGTTTGGCGGGGGGGGGGGGGGGGGAGAGAAGGAATGTGGACTATTGAATCAGAGTATTCCAAGTGCATTCCAATGATTTCTGTATCTGAACGTGCAAATCGGTGCTATTTCCATCAGCTTCATTAAAGGTATGGTCCCAACAATGAATCTTTTGACCAGATATGTCTTTGCATTTGATAAAACATAAAGATCCATTATACTTGAAAAATTTACCTCAAGGTACACCAAATGTGGTGTCATGAGAGAAGTTGGCCAAAAAAAAGGTTGAGTTCAAAAATTAGTTAGATCCAGTTAGAAACTGCAGTGGAAAAAATTCTAAGCCCCCCTCCTGGACTTATTTATTCAGTGTGCATTGAAGCCCACTCACCATGTGACCCTGAGTAGCTAACATGCAGTTAAAACAAAAAAGTCACCAACGAAAATTAAAATACATCAAACAGTTCATATATCTACACAAATAACGCACCCCAAACTTGGGGTCATCTAATTTCCTGGCCCAATGAGCTTTATGAAAGGTCAGCATGTCTGGCGCCATGATTGTGAATGGATATACAGCCCACCCTGTGCTTCCCAGGGCACACACATACATGCACATACAACATGAGGGTATAATATATACATATAAGCAAGATATATGCAAACACTCTGATTAGGACCCCCCCCCCTTTTCTTTCATACATATATACACATGGGAAACTTGCTCCCACTAGAACATTGGAGCTGATCCTGAGTTCAAGAGTTGTTTCCCCACAGAGATTTTCCAAGCAGAATCCCTCCTAGCTTCTATAGAATTTATTCTCATCATGCCTGCTACCAAACCCTCCCAACAGACTCTACAGAGTACTGTAAATTCCTTCCATTCTAGGGCATCCAATAAGACAGAGAATATTCCACCTTTCATTGTGATCTTTTGACAGCTTTTTCTTATATAGTTAGGAAACAACTTACAAGCATATGAACAGTAACACAAGATATAACAGTAACTTTCTACAATACAATTTAATACAATATAAATTTTTTTTTAAAGATGCAGTATACACTAATTGACTTTGCCAATGTCTCATGAAGCTGGCTGCATACTTCTGCCTTCATGGGTCGGGTCATCAGTCTGCTTTTCTTCTCTTTCTTCCTAGCATCTTTCTCCTATCAAACTAAATCTCCAAACTGCATCCCTTTCCATTACCTGTCATTAAGGGTTGGGACTAGTTAAACTATTAGTCTTCTCAAAATCTGCACTTTCATTCACCCACCATCTTTCGTCTTTCAATCTCGTTATTTAGCTCAATAACTTCAACCATTCTTGCCTTGCACCAACTTCACTGCAAACCACTGGGTTGTACAAATATTGTTCATACACATATACACTGACTCAGTATGTTACTTTGCACTGATGATGTGACCTAGTTGGGTAATGAAATGTCTGCAAGCAAACAACCAAGCTCAGAGAGCACCAAGGACTCCACAGTTGAACCCTGAGCTACATATATTCTCTTCTATTGAAACAATGTCACTGTTACATATACTACTGTGCATTTTAAGAAATTTTCATCTGAATTCCAAATCTTCCTTTGTGTCTGTATATGTAATAAATAAAAGAGGACTTTGTATACTTTTGCTGTGATGAATGTCTTATTTATGACATAAGCATAATGATTAAATTAGGACAATGTGCCATGTCCTTTTCTAATATGTAAAAAATACATATTTGAAAAAGAGAGATTTTGATGATAGCTAGATCTTATCATTTGAAATAGCACTCGTGATTTCAATTCCCGCTTTTTCCCCCAGCCATCTTGTTTCCTCTCTCACTGTGTCACGAAGTGAGCTTCAAATAAAATGACAAATCATTCTTGCCAAAGATCTCAGTTGATTGAAAAAGGGTTTTGTTATTAGACTAAAGGTAACATGAAATTAGGTTACCCATATTTGGCTAAAAGAATATATAGGAAACACTTGATATAAAATTAAATATAATTACAGTAAGCAATAACAGCAATAACTATTAGGTAAGATTGCACAGAGACCCACACAACTTGCTTAATGGACAATTGTGATACTTCAGATATAGTATGCCCTATCTACACCCAAAATTGGCTTGGGTACTATAGGGACTTCTGGAAGAAGCAAACTGAAATAGAGTTCAGGAACTCCCCCCACCCCATAAGCCAATGTGGTCATTCTCCCTTAAAAATAAGAATATATCAAATCTATGTTGAATCTATAGCTATATAAAACTCTATACTTCTTAATTTCAATTGATCCCAGACCAATGAAATGCCTCCATAGCAAAACAAAAAACAAAAAACACAAAAACACAAAACAAAACAAAACAAAAAACCAAAACATATTCACCCCAGCTTCCAGGAATTCCCTAGCATTTTTGGATTTAGCTTGGTCTAGGATGCTCACAGTTTCCCAGTTGAAACTATGGTTGAGTCAGTCCATGTGTTGTAAGATTAAGGAGTTTTCATCATGTCTTCTGACTGCTAGTTAGTGTTCATGGATGTGCTCTGCTAGTCTTCTGCCTGTCTGTCTTACATAGTTGGCTGTTATAGTCCTTACCCTGTATGTTGTAGATGACTCCTGTTTTTTCTTCTTGGACTACTGTGTCTTTTGGTTTACTTAAGATGTTTTGGAGGGCTTCAGTTGGTTTGTGTGCTATGGTGATGCTGTGTGATTGTAAGAGTCTGTTGGTTGTTTCTGAGCTGTTTTTGATGTGTGGTAGTGTTATCCTTTTCATAGCTTGTGTTGGTTGTGCTGGAGTGCATTGAGTGATCAGGCACTTTTTGATAAAGTTGCATGGGTATCTTTTTTGTTGGAAGATGTTGTATAGGCAGTCTGTTTCCCTTTTCTGGTGTCCTGGATTGCTGCAGTGCATTTGTACTCATCTGAACAATGTTTTTACACAATTCCTCTTGTGGGAGGTTGGGTTGTTGCTTTGGTAATGGAGTGCTTGGTTAGTGTGGGTTGTTTTTCAATAGACTTGTGTTTCTAATTTGCCGCCATTTCTTTTGCTGATGAGGATATCCAGGAAGGGTAGTGGAAGCTTGGCATTCAGACAAACCAGCCATCAATAGACACATAGAGATCAACCATTCAAAAGAGCGAATATAAAAGCTAAGAAGGAAACAAAAAGACCAAAACACATCCTTGCAAGCAGCCAACACCCAGATAAGCAGGGATTAACACCAGACAAACAATCAAGCAGAAAACAATACCCTAATCAAGGAACTACCAAGGAGAAAACCACACCCCCACCAAAACTGGCAGGCAAGCTACCGTATATAAATACGGAGCAAACCGCACACTCACTAGCACTGATGATGTTACCTAGTTGCGTAATGAAACATCTGCAAGCAAAAAACCAAGCTCGGACAGCACCAAGGACTCCATAGTGACACTGTTGTTCAGCATAACATTATAGCATTTTTCTTACAGTCACTTGAAATCTAACTGGTTTCAGAATAGTTTTGTATAACAAACAGGCTATGTTATGCTAAATCACATGAGAACTTTTTTATTATAATGGTTGAATTTTGTCATTAATTGATTGCAGCCTATTGTCTTAATCAGTTTCCATGCCTGATTCCCAATGTGACAAATCAAAGCCAATTGCAGACATTTTCAAGGAAAGAAGAAGAAAAAAAAAGACAATGAGACAAAGTTTTCAGAATCTAGTCTTACTTTTGGGACATTACAAGTTCCTTCTAATGTCTTGGTTGAAGTGCAGAAACCCTTCTGGGATCCATAGGAGGATCATGTGGTATGTCTTCTTTCCTTCCATTGACTGAATAGTTGGCTTTATTGCAAATCTTTATAAACCTAATGAAATTCCCTTCACCTATCTTTAAGGATTAGCATTAATATTCAGAATAAACTGCATGACTGCTAATCTTTTAATGTCCCCTAAGATATGTACCAAATGAAATTTATAAATAATAAATGAAAATCCACTTTTTAAGAAATAGCAAATCACTTTCTACTTTTCCCAAGCAAAGTTTGTGTTTCTTTAAGAAACAAAGCCAGCAACTCTGTTAATACTTTATCCAATCCAGCCTAAAGATTAGTTTGATTGAAAAGCAAATCAAGCTTGGTATTGTAGAATCTAATTAGCCACCACATTTTCCTCCTGTGACCCCTAAAGAAGGGATATTCCACCAACATTCTTGCAAAAATCTTTATTTTTTTAATTCATAGAGTTATACCCACACTGTGGATATAAAGTATATTCTCTGTTGTCAAATGAAGAGAATGAATGCCAACTGAACAATACTGTGGTCTTTGGGGGCTTCATGCTTCTGGAAAAAAAAATTAATCTTATACCATGTCTGTTACTAAGATGGTATATTTTGAGTTATTCTAACTATCATCCTAGCATTTGGTTATCTGGAAGGGTCATTATTTGGAGATCTTTTTTCAGAATAGTTCAGAAGTAATTACGTAGGTGTGGCTAAAAGTATAACCATATACATATCTACTCAGAAGATAACAATAAGTTCAGTAGCACATACTCTAAATCAGTGGCATAGGATTGCAGCTCAAATCCAACTGCAAGTAACAGAAATTGATGCTGGAATGATTTATCATTGAATCATAAAAATAGGAAGGGATGTTCTGTGTTGGAAGAGTTTAAAACTTCCCACTCTAGGCTCTGTTAATGTACCTATTGACAGAAAGCTCATCAACTCCTGAACTAACTGATTCCACTGTCAGACTGCTTTTGACATTCAGAAACCTGTCCTCCTGTGTTAAATGATTCAGTGCCACCAGACAATTCTAAACTGCACTCAAAGTGGTGTTCGGGAGCTTGCAGCCTACTGTGGCTAGCAATTTATTTTAAGCCTCAGTGATTTCTGTGAGGTTTCACCTTCTGACAGTGTTAACTTGGACTGATTTGTACCTTCTGTTCTAAATAAACAACTCTCCTTGAATCTTCATGTCATCCTTAAAAGCACTGTTGTCGTCATCATCAGTCTCAATGACTGGGGAGAGTTAGCAAGAGGAGGAATGTTAGAATGGAATTATCTCTTGGTTGAACACATATCACTCCAAATTTTGTCAACAACTTATCAACTCTTGCTTATTTATAACCAAATTACTGACAGTTTCCTGAAGCAAACACTAAATATAGTTAGACATGTCTGACATTAAACTATATGTATGCTCCATTGAACAATAATATTCTTTCACTACTTTCTTGTCACAATCCTTTCCAAAGGATTACATTTATGGTATGGGATGAATGGAGCATGTGAATTGCACCTTCAAAGGATCCTTTTCCTCTTCAAGGAAAAAAAGAAAGAAAAAGACAAGTACCAGAAACTTCAATCAATGTCTCAGAACTGAAAATGATGACCCTGTCAAACTGTTGTCATTAAAGGTAACTGACCATATTAAAAGAATATTAAAATATAGGCTTCTTTGCATAACATAATGAGTAAATGTGCTTTTAAGTTTTTCACTCTGCTTGGAGGTGTGTAGGTGGCATTTTCATTCCAAAACTTTGAAGTCAGAACAAAATGTACAGGTAGAGGGTACTAGATCAAATAATAATCAACTTCAAAAAGCATTTTGGCTGCTAGATATCCCAGGGCTAATTTCCTCTAGACATTTTAAATGTAAATGTCTAAACTCATTTAAAAATGGTAAATTGGTCTAGGTTCAGTCAAAACCCATCCTGACATGGAACAGGGAGAGAGTGCTAATTGTCATTTGTTTGTCGAACGAATTCCATTTGGAAAGCAATGAGACCTCCAAGCTAATTCTTTTAAGGTGAGCTGGTCGTTGTATTATCAGTTAAATGCAGTAAAATGGATAATCACATGATGATAATGAAAACGGAGCCTACGTTAATATTCAGGCTTACTCTGCCAGAGGGCAGATAGTGACGGAACTTAAGTAGTATAATGTTCTATTGGGTACAATGGCACCAAGTCTACTCTTTAGCTGTAGCGATGCTTTCTTTGCATTTTAAAAAACTTTATCAAAGCACCATGGCAATGCAGAAAATGTCAAAATGAAATGCACTGTAGGCAAATTGTGATTTCATTAAGTTTAAATTTATTGCTTTTGACTGATGTATTACTATGCTTGTTAAGAACCAGTAATTTAGAATATGTGCCTGCCTGGTAAAATAGCTTTGTCTCCTAGCATAACACTTTACACAGACTTTGAAAGAACACTGTAATTCAAAGAGAGTGGGATGTTATTTTTTTTCCCTAAAGAAATAATTTTGAATAGTCAACAGTAGTTGATCTTGTGGACAGATAATCTCCTGCCCTGATTCTGAATATATTGTTAGTTTCCTTGGTAGTTAATTATAGCCTTAATATTTTTTTTTTATTTTTGCTACTGTTTGGATGACATTTAATTCACTGACAATTTAAACTTAGGAAAAAAGCTTAAAATTTTTACTTGATGTGTTGCTTCAGTGAGCATATATATTGAGTATAACTAACTGTATCTAAGCTAAATTTTAAAATTCACTGTTGGCAAAATTAGCTGGTTTATATGACAAAGTGACATCTGAACTTGCAATATTGCAAAGTAGGATGTTCTGACTGCTCATTGGAAAGATTGATACTGAAGCTCAAGCTCAGATACTTTGGCCACCTAATGCAAAGAGAGGACTCTTTGGAAAAGACCCTGATGCTGAGAAAGATGGAAAGCAAAGGGAGAAGGGGATGGCAGAAGATGAGATGGCTAGATAGCATCAATGAAGCAATGAACATGAAATTGAACAAACTCTGGGAGGCAGTGAAGGACAGGAAGGCCTAGCATGATATAGTTCATGGGGTCACAAAGAGTAAGACATGACTTAACGACTGAACAACAGCAACAAAGGATGTTCTGCAAGATATCTTTCAATGTCTCTTAGCTGACAGTTCAGTTCAGTTCATTCAATTCAAGCTGACAGTTTTCATAATCATTAAATCTCTGCTTGTTTGGAGAAATGTTAGACTGTTACATACATGGAGAAGGATAGGACATCTTTCTAGAAATCCATAAAAACCAGGCTACCACATTATCAGTATACAAATAAGATCATTCTTTGGACTAAGCAAAATTCCTATGTCATCTACCTGAGTTCCAAATGACCACATTTATTTATGAACCAAGCAAAGAGAAATGATTGCTTTAAAAACAAATGACAAAGATATAATTAATTATGTGAGACTTTGCTCTCAGCATTCTAAATCCTACAAATAATTTGAAAAGCAGTGTACAGGTGGTGGGCAAGGAGATACCTGGGGCTCCACAGCATAGTGCATCCAGTCTTAATACTCTGCCAGCTCAACAGAAATAAAAGATTTCACAAAGATATTTCCAGAGAGAATGGACAAGAAGAAAGAATGAAAATTCCAACTCCAGATCCATGTTCACACATTTCAGGAACTGAAGCACTTTGGGTAAATCCCCCTTCTCTTAAATCACTCACATGAAATTGACTTCCTGGAGCAGTAATGCATTTAGTGTGAATGTATGTAATGAGAACATGTGTATGTCTATAGGTTTTCCTTCTGCAGATACCATTAAATATCATTAGAATGACATTCACAGATGGTATCTAGAGCCCTCACTTGTTGAGTGCTCCAGATTAGAGGTGTCACAGGTTTCCTATTGAACATAACTCAGAATTATGACTAAGCAATGGGAATCAAAACTCAGTAATGCAATATTTGTTTCTTAAGGTCTCTGGATTTGATAGTTCTTTGTTTATAGACATTTCTAGCAGAGAGAGGGAAAAGGTCAGATCTCCCTGAATATGAAGGAAAATCTCAAATGAAGGTTGAAAGGGTTTTAATAAATGAAATAACTGTATACAAACTAAGTAAAATGATTGTTTGACTATCTGGGAAACATGAAATAGCAAGTGAAATAATAAATGACTAATTTTATAAGATAGCCCTTAATCTTAGGCAATCATTCATAGAAAAAAACGCCATTACCATCCCCAACAAAATAATACTAATAGTAATCCAGTGGAAAAATAAACCAATTTTAAATAGTTTAAAATATGTAATTTTCCAAACTTATTTGAACATGGACTCCAAGAGTCCTAGTCTGATGCATTCCCTACTAGATCAACAATTTTTTACACAGAAAAAAAAACAACACCTTCCTTTTTTCTATGTTCTACATTGCTCTTGATATCTCTATCCTCTAAATGACTGAGTACTTAGGCTATATTTTCCAAATTCCTGGTTTATTCCATACTCCCCAACGTCTTCCTAGCACCTCTTCTGTAAACCTTTAAGTGTCTGGCAAAATAATTAATCTCCCATCTTTTAAAATTAGTTTAGCATTTTAAGAATTCATATAGTTGTTGTTATGAGGAGGGATGGGGGCATCCCCATAGTAAAGGCTGTATTCAGATGGGTAGAAAGATGTTTCTCTGGTAGGTAGGTTTCTGAAAAAAGCCCTGGAGTTGGCGTGTTGTGGCAGTGGATGAGAAGAAATAGCATAAACACCTTCAAGAAGGTCAAAGAGGAGCAAGTGATGACATGTGCATCATGACATCACAATTCAAACCATGACTTACATATTTGTGTTCTTTGTTGGGGACACATGTAAAAGGGTGGATGTTATGTCATTATGTATACATATATCATCACTTTTTCATCATCCCACTTATTGATTGATTGATTGATTGATTGCATGATTGCATTTATACCCCCCCACCATCAATTCAATGCTTGGCAGCTGACCCGGATACATATACCTATGTTCCCCTTTCCACAAGGGTATACATTTTACCTAGCTGCTTTGAGCTCTTGGGATGGAGACAGAAGTTTGGCCTCATCACTGCCCAATCAGGAACATTATGTGGCCATGAAGGAGAAGTACCAGGAGCCAACTACAATGACCCTCTGTCAAATTCAAAGAGAACTCATGCTACATTTACTTCATCCCGTTGGGGACACATGTAAAAGGGTGGATGTTATGTCATTATGTATACATATATCATCACTTTTTCATCATCCCACTTATTGATTGATTGATTGATTGATTGATTGCATGATTGCATTTATACCCCCCCACCATCAATTCAATGCTTGGCAGCTGACCCGGATACATATACCTATGTTCCCCTTTCCACAAGGGTATACATTTTACCTAGCTGCTTTGAGCTCTTGGGATGGAGACAGAAGTTTGGCCTCATCACTGCCCAATCAGGAACATTATGTGGCCATGAAGGAGAAGTACCAGGAGCCAACTACAATGACCCTCTGTCAAATTCAAAGAGAACTCATGCTACATTTACTTCATCCCGTGCATCCACCTCTTCATGTGCAGCATTTGTAAGCTAGTGTGAGTTCAAACCATTGACTTGAAAAAGACTGTGGATCTCTGGATGATACAGTAGACATTTGGAGATTTCAGCAAACTGATGTATTTACATTGTGTTATATTAGAGATCTCTTGAGTAGGCAGTATATGGATTTAGATGAACACAGTTAAGATTTAGACACCTGAGATGCAAGAAATGGCCATTTATCACTCTTCTGTTTCATGTTGTGTTTTGAATAGTGTGGAAACAACAACTCAGGCACAAGCACTGAAATCTTGTTTTAAGGTGCTGAACAAAGTTAGCATCATGCTGTGAACCACTAGCTGGAGCTAAAGACCTGTAGAGCAATTTTTCAATATAAAAAAAAATACAATAAATCTCAAGGCTTGTATTGCCTGAAGATAGTGACTTAAACCTAGAGTGTTTAAAAGCATACTTCAAATAGACTTTGGACAGAAATTTTTGGACAGTGATTTTTCTAACTTTTCTTAGAAGACAGAGATTTCTTAGAAAATGGAAGCATTGGCCACTAGTGTTTGTTGCAGTTTGCAAGACTAAACAAATGCGGAATTACTTCAGAAGAAGCAGGGAGCAAGACTCAGAGTTCCTAAGGAGAAAAGGGAGCAGGGAAATTGCTGGCATAATTGAAACTAATAGAAGCGAATATGTGTAGCTCAGGGTTGAACTTGGGGTTCTCTGAGCTTGGTTCTTTTCCTGCAAACGTTCCGAGCACTGAAGATGTTACCTAGCCAGGTAACGAAACATTTGCAAGAAAAGAACCAAGTTCAGAGAACCCCAAGGACTCCACATAATTGAAACTAGCTAGATAACATTAATCAGCAACTGGTTATTGATGCTTGCTCCACATAAATACTTATTGTGAATTATGAATAATCCACACAACCATAAAATAGATTATTAAGGACTGCTTCTTATCATAGTTATTGCTTTAGTCAAAATTAGGAGTCTTATTGTTTGGCACTCCCTGTATAAAACAGGACTTCCTAAATTGCTAAACTTAAGCTTTGAAATGCTATTCTTTGAGAAATCCATTTGACTTAATTCCTGACTTGGTGATTCAGATGAAACACGATATTATGGTGGGGTATCATATCTGGGCTGCAAAAATCTAGAAGACCAACAAAAGCCTCCAGTTCAAGTTGTCCACATCTTCTTGTGCCATCTAGTGGCTGTCTGAGTTTAGTACCCCATGTAGAGTAAAAAGAAGTGAGCAGCAGCTCCTTCCAGTTGGGAGAGAGACCCAGGGACAGCAGTGATCCTGTTGGGGCTGAGGCTTCAGCAGGGCAGCTGCTGTGAGGTGCTGGTTCTGGGAAGCACAGTCCATCCTTCTCTTCTTGCACTTTTCTCGCTGCCCGTTTTTTGGAGGCCAGGAGCTGACCTTCCAGCCAAGCATTCCCCCAAACGGGCACCCTCTAAATGTATGAAGACAGTCATTCTTATGCCCCACCCTGAAAGCCTCTGTGATAAGCCAGCGGTCAGCCATGCTTGGGAGATGACTAGCCATGGATCCACACACCTACATGGAATCTGGAGTGGGTTTAGGAGGAAAAAAGTGAAAAGCCAATTAAACTCTTTTCTTTTACTTCTGTGCTTTGCTGATAAGGAGCTGGGAACAGAATATAGTTTTGCTTCTCATAGGACAAAATGCTCCTAACATAGTGCTTAAGTACACTATATGCAATGTTATTCTTATTCTTATCAGACTCCTAGAAGTATGAGTTTGTATGATCTATTGCCTTTTTTTGAGCCATTCAAGCAAGATATATATGATGTCAACACGTCACACCTGTCAGCATCTCTTTAAATCAAATGTGTTTTTTTCTGGAATGAGCCCAGGAAAAGATGCAATTCTTCAAGGAGATGCTGACAAGTGCAACATGCATATCCATGTTTGCTCCAAATCACCTTTCCTCCTTCAAATACAAATTGCTGCGCAGCCATCCCTCTCTCTCTCTCTCTCTCTCTCACACACACACACACACACACACGCATGGACAGTGTTTATTTAAGAATGCATAGAAAAACCAACAGTTGGATCCAAATGGAAGTCAACTCTACTTTTTCCGTGGGGTTTACTACTGACTCCCATGTATCTCCAACCCCTTTTAGTGCAACTTTTGCCATTTGAGCGGGCCTCCCAACCCATTTTGATGGGTTGTGCAGTGAAAAGACAAGAAAACCCAGTTTCACAAGCAGTATTCTCATTCCAGTTTGTTATATGTATATTTAACAACTTCTTTGGAGTTGTTACTTTTCATATTGTTATTGTTATATTGTTATTAAGTTTGCCTATTTTATTAGCTTATGAAAATATCCACATTCTTCAACTGAATGCCAAAACCAAAGATAGATAGATAGATAGATAGATAGATAGATAGATAGATAGATAGATAGATAGATAATTAAATTTATATCCCACCCATCTCCCCCAGATCATTTACTGCCTAATCTTATCTATGACTACTTGAAGTACATTCCCAGGTAAGTAGGTGTAAGTTTTCAATCTTGGAAAGTTTTCAAATTTGCAAATGTACTAAACCATTTATGACCAATTGGAAAATGTGGGTTTGGTGAAGGAGATTGTGCTTTTAATCAGTAAACCATAGTTAAGCAAAATCATGGCTCATGATGTATATGAACTAGCAGCATAAGTGTTAGCTATGTTAAGAATGGAACTAAGTTTGAGTTAATGAGAAGTTCACAGAGGAGTTCATGTGATAGAAGAGATAGAAAAATAAATAAAAGGCTGGTTGTTAAGATAGCTTAACAAAAAGGGAACTAGTCATAGATCAAAGCAGTATAATTTTTCTTAATCAGATACAAACATCGAAGGCTCACTTGTCTAACTTCGCTTGCCTAGCAAAGATCAAACGAAGCTATTCAGATTCAAAAACATACATCCAGGGCAGGAGTAGGCAACCTATAATTCCAGGGTCACAAGTAGACCCCTTTGCACTTTTATGTGATTCTAGGAATCCTTTCTGGTCATAACTGCCAACATTCAGCTGTACAGTTTCCTTGCATTTTAAGGTAGGAAACATGAAAACTATAGTCTGTGTCCTCTACATAATTTTTGAAAAAGAAGCTCCTAACCCTTCCTACAATAAGCAAGCCAGACAAACAAAACACAGAAAATTATGGCTGCACTCTCAAGGGTGTGCAGTGGTCACCAAACGTGGCCTCTCCTTATCTACACTATGCTTGTCCTATGCCCCCCTTCTGGAACGTTACATATCAACCGTGCATTATTAGCATTGATCAGTGTTGCCCAATGCAAAAACAGACTTAAGGCTACACTTCTAGAAGTATGGGGACTGACTTCTGGGTCGACATGATTTGGACTGCACTGTAAGTCCCAACTGCCATCATGCTATCTCTATAAGGGGAAAGAATAGCATTACACAAATGCAGCTTTGAAGGCAAAAAGGTAGCAGCTTAACAAATTAACAAATGAGGCCAGAGTGCTGGGAAGTGCCTTTCAAAGCGACAATATCTGGTCCATCCAGACGAAATAGCACCTACCCAGCCAAGACCTCCTAATCATCTACATAGTCTCATCAGTGGCACAAGCTGGCTCCTCTGGCAGTCAGACATTTGGAAACAGATAAAGCCCCTGAAGAATGCGTCCTTTCTCCAGGAGAGATTAATGTAGATGTGAACACATTAGTGCTGTTTAAGTAAAATTATACCCTCTGACAGATAACTGGGATTGGAACTATTAGATTACCAAATAATGGACCTTTTAAATTCTGTCATCATTACTTATCAAGTACATTAACTTTCAGCCTGTAATTCTGAGTATGGTGTTATTGAGCTTTTGGAAGATTAAATTACTGGACTTTTGTTTGTGAATGTCTCTGTGAAATTTCCTGAAAAGGATCACCGTCCTCCTCTATTGTGTCAGTGTGAATGCCCCATAACAGACTTTATGAGATATTTATAGACATACAAATGATAGGCCTAATGCACCTAATGCCTGTCTACCTGAGAGAAAAAGTAGGACGGGATTAGATAACATTCTTACTATATGTCTTTTGTAAACCTGCTCAGGGGAAAGGGTCTGGAGTCTTTAATTCTCCCCTTCTCCTTACTACCCAATATATTTTAAATATTATCCTTTGCATATATCCTCTGCAGTAAGACATTCATTCACAAAGGCTTTGTTTTTGTTTTGTTTTAAAAAACATGTCTCATATCTGTGTGGGTATATGTGAAGCTGAAAGTCAACATGGTGTGGGCATGTCCACTCATCAGAAAGGATCTTGTCCTCTGTCTTGCATTCACCATGGAACACGTATCTGCCCACCCTCACATCTGCCCTTCCTCCCTCCGTAAGAGATTTGGAGGTCACATGGGGTATTGCAAATAGTGGGGGTGGGTGGGATGGAACGACCACTAATTTCTAATTTTATAGGCTATTTAGGACTGGATTGCAGGATTTCTTTCAGGGCTAGCCCTACCTTTAAGCAGAATGAAACAATAGCTTCAGGTGGCAGAACATTGGCAAAATGATGGCAAAAGAGAGTTGTGTGCCTTATGGGATGTCCTGTACTTACCAAGATAGCGCCTTCAGGTTGGTAAAGTACAAAGTCCATCACTAGTGCTGGAGAAAGAGTCAAATGCCAAGTTTGTTTGGGTTTTGTACATGCCAATTTACTATTGATTTAAGGCAGTGAAACACCTGCCTTTGTATCAAAGCAACTGACAATGCTACCCATTCATATGCTCATTGGAACATATAAAATCAGACTGCATGTGAAGATTGACAGTGTGAATGCAAGAGAGAGAGAGGGAGAGAGAGAGATTGATTTTCAAAATATAAAAGGTGAAAGGTTTTGTCCATGATGTCTTAAATTTGTATGGAGATCTTTTTTTTTTCTCCTGAGAGAGCACTGAAACGTGAAGCATAGCATTGCGTAAGAATTATGTAGTTGTGTATGGTTCTGCTTCAGACTTCTTGTGTCCATTCATTGTAGGAAGGACAGTAAATAACTATGAGATATGTACTTTGCAAAGATGCTTAAATTCCCTCTCTGGATCTTTTTCTAATCATATTCATACATACAATTACCCAAGCAATTATACAAGGAGCAGTGGACACATACTGGCATAAAGCCAATAGGATAGCCATTGTATCATATAGCTGCTTAGCCTGGAGCATATAAGTTAGAAAATTGGAGAGGTAAGAACCTAAAAAGAGCAGATATGCCCCCAGCATCCCTTAAACACAGTCAAAGTCATCCAGTCAGGATCTGTGCCAACAGCTTGAATATCACACATGAAACAAGATAAAGGCAGGAAATACCCTTATATTATAGCTAATGCTATGCCAATTTCCCAGTGACTTTTTATTACATGAAAAAAACTTGAGCTTGTCTATCTCAAATTATTATTTTAATTGCTTTTGGTAATTTAAGGCAGGGGAGGGTGCTATTTTGTTGTGTACATCTTTCTGCACTGGGTAGCCTTTCTGTTTTCTCATGTTTTCTGAAGGAACCTCCCATATTTACATACACACATAACATCCTATTCCCTCTCAGGATGAGCAATATTATGCAAAGCATAGAAAATGAATCAGAAATAATAAGTCAAGAAATCAAAGATATGAGATGAAAGGAAAGGAAAGGAAAGGAAAGGAAAGGAAAGGAAAGGAAAGGAAAGGAAAGGAAAGGAAAGGAAAGGAAAGGAAAGGAAAGGAAATATGGTTTATGCCAATTCCATTCATTATACTTCTTATCCTTGACTATCATTCATCCTTCCACAATGTCCATATATTGATTCCATATATCTTTTTAAAATTCTTTAATCTCTCATCTCTCTTTTTGTGAGGATACCATCTACCTTTTCCAACCAACAAATCAAATCTTTATTACAGTCATACCCCAGCATAAGAGAGTGGGATGTAGTCATTAAAAATAAGCACAAAGGATATAAATATATATATCAAGAGTGAAAATGAAAATCTAAAAAGAAAGAATTATAAAAAGATAAAAGATATATAAATTTGTTTGCAGCAGCCACTTTCCCTTATATGTCTCCTTTTTTGTAGTGATTCTTCTAGGAATGTGATCTGCACATGGACACGATAACCTTGGCTAGCAGTGGCAATAGGTGGAATGGAGGAACTGATGGACCAAAGAAAATTTATCTACTTCTGGGGATAAATGGTTCCCCTGCAAGGGAAAGTTATTGCTTTTCACTGTTGAATAGTGGGATTAAATACAGCAATGCAGGTTTCTTCCAGGTGCCATGCAGATTTTTCTTTGCACCAGTACAGAAATGGTTTGGCATTGCCTTCTAGAACTATTTTCAATGTACCAACTTAGACTACAACCCTGGGTGTTCCTGATTGCCTCCCATCTAAATACTATCCATGCTTAACACTGCTTACTTTTTTCAAGGTCAGCCAATGTTTTTTGGGTAACGCCGCTTACTCTAGCATTTATAGATCAAGTGCGTATTTAATGAGCTAGATATACTGCTGTACTTGTTTTAACGGTTTTTCAATAACTGTATGATGTTTTTATTCTTGTTCACCACCCAGAGTTCCCTTTCAAAGATGGGTGGCTTTATAACTTTGTTAAATAAATATGTATCAAGAAAAAAGAGTTTAAGTACCTCAGAAACTCTCCAACTCACATTATACTGCCAACAGTGCTCCTAATAAGTCATAATGATGTCAAAACAATTGTGTGTGCATTATTATGTCATTCTGCAAATGGTGTGATTATGAAATAATGTCACAACATCTGATACAAATGCATAAGTTGCATTATTTATATGATGGAGTCATTTTGCACATGACACCATTTGCCCTCTGCCACCCATGTAAACTGCCCATGTAGGCCCACAATCAAAATATTGTATTTTAATCACTTGGAAAAAGATTAAAATACATTTTGCTTGGCTTGCTTGTTTCTTTTTCATGTTTTAATTACCATATTTTTCTTGCTTCTAAGATAAAACCTGTTATATTTTGATAGCAGACTTCAAAAACATTAATATTCTAAATATGTCGAAAAGAAAAATTAATTTAAAAAACAAGTACTGATTTTTGTTGTACTGTTTGTTATACGCTCTTTTTTTAACTTTACTCCCTTCGATTTGCTGTGAACCAGGTACACATTCATTTTGATCATATAAATTTGGTTTAAAGAAAAATCTATATACCTATATGTTTATTCCAAAGTGTCTGTTGACAAAAAGCTGTATATATATTTAAGCATATATATTAATATCCATAAACTGGCTTACAGATTACACCATCTGAATGATTTGATAATTATTCAGTAACCTTAATATCAAATACGTCTCACAGATACAAGCGCTTCTACTTATCCTTGGGGAGCTAGTAATATTTTCATAAAAACAAGGAATATACTACTTGATGTTCCGTTTCTTGTGAAAGCTGGTTAACTTAGCCAAACTAAAACAAAAAAGACTAACATTGTATTATTATATGCAAGAAAATAAGCAATACCTATATTTAGATTTGAAGACTCTAACCCTATCATGTTAAAATAGATTATTTTCCAAATATTAATTTGTTTCTTGTATGTGGAACTGCAAAAACAAGAGCTATTTTACTTACATTTAATTTATGAGATGTAGCAGAGCAATCTGAATCCCCATATTTTGTGAATTATGGGAAACAATGGAACAACAGAATATATTCACAATATATTGTGCCAAAACATTATTCTGTGGACAAAGAAACTGCTTCTTTTCTCACCCCCCACCAAAGGTGAATAAATTCCAATGACATCCTTGGGTGGGGATTATTATTCTTTAATTATGAGGTAGCCTAGGGAACATGTAAATACTTCGTATTGCATTGTACAGTCTGCAACCTCCCTTGCTTCCTATGTTTTAGTTAAATCCCAAGGGAAGACACAGAAACAAATGCTTCCCAAGAATCCAGATAGCCAGGGAGGCTGCAATGATGGAGCCACTAAAAGAGTAAGAGAGAAACAGAGGGAGAAAAATAAACTCTAAAGCATGTTTCACAATCTCAGCAACTTTAAGAAGTGTGGACTCATCTTAAAGTTGATGAGATTGAGAAACACTGCTCTAAAGCATCCCAAAATACCTAAATAACAGTGGAAAGAGATTATATCTCCTTAAAAGGGCTCCAGGAATAAGGTGTTAAAGGGTAATAAAGATTTGTTAATCCATGACCTCTTTTATTTGCAGGTTTTGCAAAAGTCAGAACTGTAAAATTGATGTTTTCCTACTTACCCATTTCTCTAAGTACCATAAGATTTTACTCTTAAATGTATTTGTGAAATTTCTGACATTAGTATTTATTTCCTTGCTAGGGTTTTTTTTGGTATGGGTGAATCAGGATGGCTTTTCAGCTTTCGGTGTTCTATTTTCAAAATTTATTTATAATTTATGTATTGACTACTGTGCCACCTCAGTCACCACAGTGGCTCTGGGTAGCTGACATAACAGGGTTGAAACAGCAAGAGGAAAAAAACAACAACATAAGAGAAACAAAATCAGCAATGGAATACATACTGTACATTGGTGAAGGTAACTAAATCAAACATATTCCCAGCAATTAAAAGAGAAAAACCACGAGGCAGGAGATCTCTACACCTGACCCCTACTGAAAGAGACAAGTTTAACAGCTTCACAAAAGCCCAATACCATCAGGTCCAAATGGACCTAAGGGGGACTCTGTTTGGGGGGGGGCGGGTATAGCTACCAAGAAGCTGCCACGTGTGCCTGATTTCTGCTGGTTCTGCAAGAAGACAATCTCTCTAGTGTGCTTCTTCAGCCTCTGATTCAGATGATTCAGCTGACATCAAAACATGGTGGGATTTCTGTTTTTTATCCACCAGCAGAATGCGCTTTAGCAGCCTTCAGGAAACAGGAACACCTTGATGCTTTAAGCAGATATTTCACAAACTGCCCCTCTATGCTTTGTACAGTCCTAATCCTAATTCAGGGACAGGGTGAATTTGCCGGTGCAAGGACAAATCCAATTCCAAATCACAGAGGGATCAGCACAGCTACAGTAACCTCATGACTAATTTTATGCCAAATCCTTTCCTCTCATTCATAATGTTCTTACCATGTTCTTAATACACGTTGAGCACAAGAAAGGCATTGTTTCTGACATCTAGAATTTTAGGAGACAGTAAGATGTGTCTACAATAGTTAGAAGCATATACTCCTGCCGAACAGCTGGGAACACTGAGGTTCTGAAATGAAAAATCTATTTATGAATTAGACAATAATGTGCAAAGGGCAGTAGTTTTACTGTTGCTACAACTACAAGATGCTTAAAATATTTTGATGCTGATGAGCTACTAATCTCTTGTTAAAGAGAAAAGCAGTCCTCCATCCTGCAAATGAATGGGCATATGGTTGGCATGCATGGTTAATTGCATTCTTTTTCTCCCACCACCCCCAATAGCCATTACCATTACCATACTGCTATCAGCATGATCTTATTCTTCACTGTGTTTAAAGAAACAAAAATAGGCCTGTTTTGTGATTTAGTCTGTTTCCTTGCATAATAAACATGACAGTCTGAGACTGGTACTACCTTGCGTTTTCCCACAATGCCAAGAGATTTTGGCCACCTTTCAGCTAGCAACAACAGTTTTGCAGTGCTTCATCTGAAGCTGCAGGGCTAGTCATTGTCTCAAAAGTAGAAACTCATGCTACATCCTGCCTCCAAAATTGCCTTCTCCTTCCAAGAACCTCTTCTCCCACACTGAATAGAGGTGCACCTTTTCCTCCCCTGCCCTTCTTTCAATGCCAGGAACTAATATGATGAGATTGAGAGCACAAACCTCCTATTCTTTGGGGGGGCTCTGCTCTCCATTTACTGGTGAGGGAATTAATGGGGAAGATAAAGCTACACCATGCAGAGTGGTATCAAAATGATTAAAGTTGGGGCAAAGACGCCATGTGGAAAAGTTTCCCTCCCCCTCCCTCTCTTTTGCTATCATGTTGTGAGAATACAAAGATCATACAGAATGTCAGAGAATGAGGAAGGAGAATGTAATTTTGCTGAACGTTCTTTGGTTCTCAAGCAGGGGCATCTGTGGATGTATCACCAGGCTCAAAATGGAAGGCATGACTGGATGATAGAAATGTTGTCTTTTTTGATGTGCATCACATGCAGCGTATGCATATAAAACAGAGCAGGGCTTTGGTTGTCTAGTTGCACCTACCATTTTAGTAATGTTGACTTCCCTGCAGATGTTCCCCCTCCTGAGTCAACTAAATTTGACACTGAGGACAGCCAAGTATTACTATGTCCTTGTCTGAGGTTCTTCTGGATCCCCTGGAGATGAAATACTTCAAGCTCACTTGTTGAGAATCAGTGTTTCTGCAGAGCAACCATACCTTACCTTTACCAAGTGCAAAGGCAATGCAATTCACTTTACTGAGTCACCTTCTATTGTTCCAAGGCTTTATGTTATAATTTCAGTAGTCAGAAGAGGCTTTGATTTACTAGAACTGCCAGATAGGAAGATTAGATGACATCAAAAAGAACAATGTCACTGTTTCACTTTTAGAAAGAGGGTGAGGCATTGCTCTGCATAACACTTTCAAGAGTGCTTTACACAAACCTTTGTCAAAGCAAGTACACTTTTGAAGCTCTGCACAGCCCTATTAAAGTCCATTTGAAATAGAACATTCCTTCTTACATCCAGGGAGTGATCTTTTGCTGTTAACTCTGACCATGCTCCCTGGATTCTGACCTCTTGCTACCAGCTCTGAGCTTGTTTTAACCTTTGGACTGCTTCTTTGTTCTGTTCTTCTTGCTAATAACCTTGAATTACAAGATGATAATCTTAGATTATAGAGTGTACTTTGCAGCTTGAATCTGACATTGGTTGCTTCTAGATCAACTCTTACAATATGTGCTATGGTAGTATAACTTATAAATTAGGCTATAAAATAACCAACTGCATTGTAAACTAGTATATTATGATGTGTTTAAGATTCAGTATGGCTGCGTTTGGGTGGCTTTACATGACATCCTTGATGAAAATGGCTGCATGGTTTGGGGTCTGGTGATCTGCGAGACCACTTACTATGTAAAAAATCTGCCCACCCAAGATGTATCGGAGAGGGAATTTGGAAGTGAAGTTACTCTGTAGATGCTCCCCTCCTATGAAATGGCCTCCTAGGCTTAAGGTAGAGATAAGTAACGTATAGTGACATCATCTGTTACATCTCCATACCTGCCTGCCTTGGCTCTTCTGTTTCCTGAACTTGGGTTGAATGATAAAATATGAATAGTTAGTTGGGCTCTCATTATGGGAATATAGGGGATAAATGTTCCCATTCCCTATCTTTTGAGCACTCACATTGAGGTAAACACCATCCTGAACAAAATAAAAATCTTACATTTCTCTGAAAATACAAGTTCTTGTGCAGGTTTTAAGAAAACACACACAACAGACTTGCTCACACAAGATAGCTTTGTCAGTGACTCTTCCCCAATCTATTCACGAACCTTCCCATGCTGGCAGCATATGAATTCAAAAGATTGGGTTGGTCAACTGGAAACCAGTTTTTTAGCTTCCTTAGCAAGGAAGCTGGGAGTCTATCGCTTTCATCCTCCTTCCTGACTTTTATTTATGTTCTTTTTCTGTAAAAATCTGCAAAGGTGTCAACGAAGTGAGATTTACTTACCTACCCCCATTTTTGCTCCTTTCTTACTTCTTATGTTGTGAGGCTGAAAACGCAAATAGTCATAGAGGCAGAGAAGCCCCATTTTCATGGGCACTCTCTTGGACTTCATCTCATTCATAAGAATAATTTAGTAGTTTACATGACACACAGGAATTAGTTTAGCCCCAAACAAGGCCAGGTCTTTCAGGGCACTAAATCTAACCCCATTTGGATTAATAGGCTAGGTCAGTTAGCTGGATTTCATATGTCATGAAAATGGTGCCTAGAAGTAATGCGTGCACCCAACTGGGTAAGGACAAAATGGCAGAGGGAGAAGGGATTGTATGCAGACACAGAGAGAAATTGTATAGTGGCTGTAGAAGCACAGCAAAACATAGTTAAAAATGACTGTGGGAATTTAATTAGAAACTTTAATTAGGAGATTAGATAACTAGAACAAAGAAGACGAGTGAAAAGGCTTCTTAGTAATATAGTTAGCTCTGTAGAATATTGATAATGTAACAAAGGAAAGGGTGGATATGCATAGCAAATTCCTAAAAATTACAGATACATTTTGAATTAGTTTCTGTCTAGCTTAATATATTGGAGTCTCCTAAATAAAAGCATTAGTACACTAAGTTGCCTATTATTTGAGCTTTAGGCTAGAGGACTAACTTTTGGATGCAATACATTTTGGTATCCCTGCCGGAGACAAAACATATAGCCTAGCTACAGTTACCTCCAATAGCTTTGAGTATCTCAAGCTGTCCAGAATTTCCTTCTTTTTTCCCCTGCAACTTATATGTGCTGCTTCCTTGGAAAAATTTCAGCTCAATCTCTTTTCATTTATTTTGTATAACAGTAGCTACTACTAATTCCTCTGCTCACTCAGCCTTCTGTACATAAAAAAGCCTACATGGTATGAATTAAAAAACCTTGCCTCTTTAGTAGTGGTCTTCCCTCTACTCCATTTTTTTTTTTTTTTTTTGTGAAGCTACACTAGTTGGAAAGATACTTACTACTGGGAGAAAGGACTGTGTATAATTCCATGAGCAAGGGAAAAGGGCAAATTCTGACTCCACAGTGCTGATTCTGGCAAATATTCAATGTCTGGTGGAATGCTCCAAAATGCTTTGTGTCTGTGCAGCCTGCAAAACCTGAAGCACTTTTTATCTCCCTTCAGAATTTTACCCCAAATATGTAAGGATTGGGGTGAAATCAGTTACTGAACAGTTTGTTCAGCCATACTATGCTTTATAACCAAGTTTTGTTAAACTATGGAATACAAACCACAATGACTATATTCATACTGTACATCTTAGAAAACCAAAACCAAACTTACCGTGTTATGCTTGGTGAGATGTGCAAATTCAGTAAGTAGCTATTTGGAGGAGAGGGTGCGTGTGCATGTAACCTCCTCCCCATAGGAGTTATCCTTAGTTTAGGCCAGTGGGTTGGTCCAGGCAGAGAGAAGGAAGATTATACAGTATGTACTCCTCCCCTGAATGTACTGATTCCATGTATTACCTGATCATATAAATATGACTTACATCTTTCCATATTCATTTAGTTGAGTTTGAAAAAACATTCTAATAAACTGGAAATATTACTCCAAAACACTATCTGTTTCTGTTTTCTCCCTGCATGAATCCCACTCAAAAATTGATTGGAAAACGAGTTATAAGGTCATTTTCTTAATTGAATAAAAGATCCCAAATTGGATACAAAAAGTTTATAAAATTGCATTTACTATCATTGAGATTAAAACTACATGTGAAATTCCAATAATCGTCATGATGGCATATCTCTATGGTCAGAGGGAAAAAAAAGGATTATGCTTTTAAAGGAACAGAAAGAGAGAAGAAAGAAGTGAAAACCCATTAATTATTGTGACACAATGCTTTAACAATTGAAGCTTTCAGTCACTTACTAGTGAAAGGTTAATCATTTAAAATTTTCTGAGAAAATCTAAGGTGTTACTAGATAACATGATAAATAGATAGAGGGATGAGAAATAGGAGAAAATTGCTATATGCATTGCTAAAGGGCAAAAGAAAATTGCAATTATTGTCTTTTGTTCACATGAACCCAGAGCATTTTTTTAGCATAGTAGCCTAGTTATAATAGCATGATATTTATGTAGCATTGTAATATGGGCAAAATCTACCAGCTGGGTCCTACATTCCACAAGGTTTCATGGGGTAATGAGAGCATTATTTGGAAATACTAGTGGTTTGTCCCAGAATATTCCAGCATGGTGATCAGCGTTAAATATCACTGATAAAATGTAAGAGACTCCACATTGCTGAGAAGCTTTTAATACTTTTGTACAGTCTTGCTATCTGATTCCACCCAGATGGGCCATAGTTCCAGGCTAAGAATGAAGAGCATTCTTATTAAGGGCCCATGAGTCCTCATTCTGAATTGATTTCCCAAAGTTACGATTCTCCGTTAGTGCTAGTGGAAGGTAATTCTCAGAGAAAGGGTGACTTTCAACAGTCATAATATAAAACATTTTCATAATATAATGTAATATCAAAATACTATAATACTATACTACTATTATGTAGTAATATTTAGCATTTATATAACACATTTCAGTTGTTCACAATGTTTAAAGTACAATATTTTAGTAGTTGCCAGGATCGTATCAATATAGGTTAATTTTATTGTCCCATACACCGTTATAGCTTATGGCTTGATTCATAAACTAGTCTAAGAAAATCCTGTTGGCATCCTATACCTTAGAGTTATCAAGAGTCACTGTTTGTATTTGTATTGAATTTTGTGTGAAATTTGTATTTATAAATATGATTTTACATTTTTAAATATATGTAATATGAATTTATTTCGTACAATCTTTTTATGCTGCTATTGGAATGATGGGAAGTTAGGTAGGGAAGATGGCTTGAATTCAAATGAGATATTTGAGAAACACTGGACAGATTCTAGATAGACTCTTGAGCAAGCAAAAGTCATTTCCATCTGATTTTACTCCATTCCTCTTTTAGCTGCTCTCTAACCCATGCTGGGCAGAATGGATTTCAGGATCTTTTCCAGTATCTTTCTATCTTTAGCTATTTTTCAGCCAAAGAAATGTTATTATTCGTTACAGTGTGAGATAATTGTTTGTTCTTAAATTCTATCCTTAAGATATATTCTTCCTACTGAAATCACCCCAGTGGTATTTAGTAAATAGCAGTATTAGTATTTAGTAGTATTTTGTATTTAGTCTGAATTAGCAGGCAACCATAGTAGCAGCTGATGGATGGCTAACATTTTTGCATTTATAACATTTTAGTTCTTTTGACATCTTGTTAAGCCACCTGGAATTGGTCTTTTGAGGTCTGCCTACTCAGTTGGAGGAGCCAATGCCTCACCCAGTAACAATAAGAACCACAGATTATACTAGAGTGAAATGACGTGCTCTGATTTGTGCTACACATCAGTATGCACTATCCTGACATGGGAGCTAAAGCCACTACATGCACAGTTGAAGAACAGTATTTACTGCATCTTCCCCTCTGTCTTGTCAACTGTTTAGTAAAGGGTTGTCCCCCACCCCAAGAGAGTGGGATAAGTGACACATTCATGGAAATGAAGCTATCAATGGCTATATATAGCAATATATACCACTTCCAAATGCAGAATCAGTGTAGCTGTGAAATAGTTGCTAGAGACCAAAATGAACTGAGCTGTTGCATTTTCTCCTTTTGTTTCTCAGGGGTACCTTTGGGAAATAGGACATTGGATCAGATAGGCCTTTGGACTATGGCAATGACTTTGTAGTCTGATTTGATACTGTTCACTAAGTTATTCCTTTTTGACCAAAATCAGCATTAATGTAGGTCATTAGGGGTCCTTCAGAGGGTTTCTCAGACCTCAGTCTTACATGAAGCAATCAGAATTAGAAGAGATCAATGAGTCTAAGTGAAAATGGATCAGCTTCTGGAAGAATTTGCAGCCAGTTTCCTACAGGGGAAACTGACACTTAAGGATGTGTGGAAAGTCCAGCTGCTTGAGAAGACTGATCTTCGGGGAGCAGCTGCTTGCCACTTCTGTTTCTACTAGGTAAAATGTATTCTCTTATCTACCCTGTATCTCCAGTAAACTTATGTTTATATGGTAATATTTAAATTCTGAAACACTATTCTTTCACCTCCAGGATCTTGACTTGATTAAAGTTCTCATCCTATGGGAAATGAGTTTGGCAGCCTAAGCTGAAGCTGTAGTAGACAAAAGTCCTTATCTCTAAATTCCAAACATAAATTCAGTTCAATTCAGCATAACTGAAAGTCCATGCACAGCTGGCAAAGATGAGGAATAAGCAGTGTCAAAAGTAAATTATTTAAGTCTTCCAGTCAGTAGTGAATTCCAAGTAGAAACAATTGATCTGCATTAACTGCTGTTGAAGCTGGGGTAGGGTGGGTTGAGAATCCTGATTAGCATGTTTAAAAATGAATGAACACACACACACACACACACACACACACACACACATGTTAAAATAAGTGGAGGGGAAGAAAGAGGTCAGCATTGCAATATAGAAAAATTTTGCAAGTGCTCTGACTCTCTCTTTTATTGTTTGCCTAGATTATTTCACTTTCTATACCAGGATAATGTAAACTGGACAAAGAAAGTAATCAAGGAAGGAAGGAAGGAAGGAAGGAAGGAAGGAAGGAAGGAAGGAAGGAAGGAAGGAAGGAAGGAAGGAAGGAAGGAAGGAAGGAAGGAAGGAAGGAAGGGTGGGTGGGTTTTGTGTAAGTCCTTCTATATGTCAATTTCAAGAATGGTGTGTGTATGGATAAAATAGTGCAGTGATGGTGGTAGTGACAATATGATTATAACAACTAGTCATGATGATAATTTTGTATAACAAAACTATACATAGAGCTTCACATGCATTATTTTGGCACAATCCTAAGAACAAATGTGTAATTTTCTTCTTCATTGCAAATCGTGGAACTAAAAACAAGTCCCTTGCCTAAAGCTATCTAGCAAACTTTTCTGGGATTACCCATACAATGTCCTTTTTCTTTCTTTGCCAGGAATCCTTAAGGCACAAAGTGCTATCAGCTCAAGAAAGGAAAGCCCCACTGTTCATGATTCATTGCATGTACAAGTTGTGGTTTCAGGATAATATTTTACAGGTAGTCCTCAGGTTACGACTGCAATTGGGACTGGGATTGCCATCATTAAGTGATGCATTGTAAAGCATGATGTCACATGACCACATTGCTTAACAACAGCAATCCAGGCAGTTCCAGTTGTTGTCATAACCCAAGACGTGAGGGAAGTTAAGCAGGAAGTAGAAGAATCCCAGATAAGGAGCATGAGGGTGCTGCAAGGGGGTGCGGGAGGTGTGGATCATAGGGAGGCAGACACTCTTAAAATTAACTTCTGAGTCCATTGTTCAAAATATTCTTCAATATGCCCAATGATAAAATATTTTGCTTGATTTTTTATTAGTAAGTCCAATTTAAGTGTTCTTCTCCTTTAATTGTAATCTTTGCTTCCTTCTGGTTCCCTCATTTTCCCGTGGGAAGGATTATTACAATTAATTCCAAAATCTTATTTCAAATCCATATGGACCCTTAGCCTGTTTGTAACTTTCCAAAATCAAAGTTCTAACCACCCTTTTGTTGTTTATTCCAAAAGAAAAAAAATTAAGTCCTTAAACTTGTATTTAAAACTTATTTCACTAAGGATTGAAAGAAACTCACCCAGCACTGTAAAACCTGTTGATCCAAAGGTTCCTAATAGCTGAAAAGCAGTTAAAAAGCAATTTCTGAAAGTGATTAGAAACAGAAGTATGCGAACCCAGTGTCCTTTTTAAAGGCGCCCACTTGGTTTCAGCAAGTTATTTATTCCCTCATCTCCCAGAGCTTTAATCCCACTGGAGAATGCTGTTTTGTGGTCTCCTCATGAGGAGCAACTGTCTGGAGCACTTGTGGGTGATCTCAAGTCCTCTCCTTGCCCAGAGAGGAAGTAGAGTGGGTCTACTTGTTGGCTCTTCATTCTGCCACAGTTGTTGCCTCCACTTTTAGTGGAGCCATCTTCAGTTTGCCATTCCTTCCTGGGAAGTCTGCACAACATGATTGATTGAATGATCAGTCTTCTATTGAAGAATGAATTGGTGGACACCCTGCAACCTAATTTGGCCCTCCAGACCAGCAAGTTGCATACTCAAGTACTCAACCCTTAGGGTTCTGTATTAAAAAAAATGGAAGTGCTGCCACATTATTCATAACTTCAGGCAGGAAAAAGTCACAATCACTCCTAGATTTCTGTTGTTGGCTGTGAACATCTTAGTTAATCTTCCCTAATCTGATACCCTCCACATAAATTGAAACTAAAATTTGAACTGAGTTTTAAGTCCACCATATTTGGAGGGTACAGGCTGGGGAAGGCATAGGTTGGAAAAGGCTGATTTGAAAAATACCACACATCTGCCTTCGTGCTCAGGTGGATTTACTCCATTCTACTAGTACTGCTTTTTAGACTACTTTTGTTTGGCCAGTTTTTACCTGTTTAGTTCAGAGGATACAATTTCTGTGCACACCGAGGTGGAAAAACCTGTATCAGCCTTCCATACTGTTAATTGGGGAAAAAAATGAGATAATCAAATTATTAATTACACTGTATATTTTATATTTATTTATTTTTCAAATTTGTCACTGCCCATTTCACTGCAGAACAACTCTGGGTGGTTGTGCCCTTTGCCCTTTCTCTTTCCCTGAATCTGTATTTTTCATTTCCACTGAAGCAATAGGCTGACTGTAATAAATTGATCTAAGGTCATACAGCAAAATTCTACCTGGATCTCCCAAAAGCTATTCCATCTCTGGAATTACCACTGCATCGCACTGGTCTAGAAATCAGTTATAACAAACTAGATGTGCCCTAGGGCCAAACTAAACATTTGCTTAGTATGTCAATGCTTTCACTTTTCTCAAACTAATAAAAGATACAGGAGCAAATCTTGGGGCTATAGTGCCTGGGGAAGAAAGGGAAGGGTAAGGATACCTCTTCCTTCCCCAAACAGTTAAAACAAATATTTCCAGCCCAATTTGGTTGCAGTCTTAGGGAAAAAAAGCTTCGACGATACCAGTCGGAATGTTTAAAACCATAGTGTTCTAGTGATGGGTGTGTATTTGGCTTCCTCTGAGATTGCGCTGAAATCTTAGCTGAAATAAAAATGGAAACAGAGCTCTACCCTATGCCTGAATCCTGTGTCTGTAACAGGATTGGCACAGTGGGAATTTAGGGAGGTTTCATTTTTTTTTTTTTTTTACTATTCAAAATGCATCTGCACTAAAGAACTCCTTCTGCGTATCGTTAAAGATCTACTTACCAGAGAACTTCCTCTGCTGCTACAGATAGGAGTTCTATAGTGTGCAGTATGTCATCTTGCACTGAACATAAACTCTGCAGATGACATTTCTCCCATTTCCCATGCACAATATTTTCTGAAATACCACAGGAACAAGATCCAGGGTATCAAGGGTTATTCAAAATGTAATGCACAAAAATTGCATGGCACAGAAAGATGGTGGTAGGAATGGGGAAGACAACATTACAATTTTGCCGTTCCATCCATCAATCCATCAGTCCATCATTAATCCAGAAATCCAATAATAGGGCTATCAGATTTATTCTGCATAAATCTAAACAACCATTAGATGGCAACAAAGAATTAGAGGCAGATGTCAATGGCTTACCAGTATTTACCAATATTATTTGTCAATTTGGAGTATCAATTCTTATGCTCCACAGAAATCAGAGCTTTGTCCATTCAAATTGTGTTAAAAACCCTAATCTATGACATTAGTATGCTTTAATCAAACTACAAAACTTTATGGAAATTTTTGAAATGACAATGAATGTTTACAGATAAATTAGTAAAATAGATATGAAAATATATATTAAAAATTCATTTCAAAATAATGTTCTACAATAAATAATTTAGAGAACATTGTTACATGTTTCTAGCATCCCTATGCTTTTGCTAAGAAAAGGAAGCAGGTAATTCCTACACGGAGTAATACTGAAACATCCAAGTTGAACTACTAAGCCGTAAAACAAAACAAAAAAATAGCAACTGGCTGGGGATTGTGACCCAGAGTTTGAGAATCCAAGAGAGAATTTTCTGGCTATCTCAGAGTTTTCCAGATTTTGGCAGACCTTATCAGGTAATCCTAATTAACAAAGTTAAGAGATATGGAAGTTAGGGAAGCATGCACTCTAATTCATACCATTACCAATGGCATACCTGTCTGTGGCAACTGTTAGAATAAGGTCATATTTTTTATATTGAGCCTCTAGGCAAAACCTCTTTCTTTATGGAGATAGATGTACAATGTCTCTTTGTTTTTTCCTTCAATACCAACAGTTTGCTCCCTAGAAGATGGACGGTTGTTTCATTACAGAGCTCTTGTCAAACTTTGAATTACTGATCATAAATAAACACCAAATATACTTTGAAGGGTTTGTTTGAGCAGCACTCCTTGTTTTTATCAGTATGACTGTTTAGCGCAACACACACAAGGCAACAGGGAGAGAGATGGGCAGATGAGGAGGAAGGAATCTAACTGGCTGAAGAGCCAAGAGTTTGCAATACTCTACCCATATAAACAAGTTCCTACTGCAGTTATAGATGGCAGAAATAAAAGGGAGCTTTTTGGCTCACAGCTATAAAAAAATTATCATAGTGATGAAGTTCCTCTGCCATCAACAGAGCTGTGATAACGTTGTTTGATGATGATTTTCCCATGAATGTTAAACAGCTGCCACTGTGGAGGGAAAGGAGCTTATCTGCACCTAATACTGATCTCTAATTCCTGCCCTTCTTGAACCATCCATTTTCTAACAGCATTAACTGGTAAATTTACATCCCATCTTAATGCTGCTAAAGAGGACAGGAGATGAAGAGTAAATGACAGGAGTGTAATGAGGATGGCTTTTTTCTCCTTTCTCTTTAATGGCTGAAGATTTACACAATTGTCTGTAAGCTTATAGAGAGAGAGCTTACCTGAACCCTTTGCCAGCATGGATTCAACTTACAGGAGCTTTTGTTAACTAAATACACATAAATATTTTTAAGGCGGTTTAATATTGGGACTTCAAAGAAAGCCAAACGAGAAAATGCAAGATTAAATTACTATTATTCTTATTAGAATATAGAATTATTTAAAAAAGAAAAAAATCTATTTAATATGTAAAAACTATTCATCCAGACACATACACATGTACTCTCATACTTAAAACAAAAACAAATTATATTGTGATGGCCATAATAGACTTTTAGATCCTTATATTTTCATCAGAATGATCTCTCAACCTTAACAATCAATGAGTCTCCAAATTTATCAGTTAGAGTTTCATGTCATCCATAATGTGGATTTCTTTCTAATAATGTCCTCAACATCCAAATGTGCCAAGAATGGGCTATTCTTCATTCAGAGCAGTCCTTAAACATAACTGATTTAAGAAAATGCAGATTTTATACAATCCTGTTTGTACTGAATCTCAAAACAAGTGAGTTTAAGTAAACAAAATTTGGGGGGAGGTGATCAAAATTTTGTTTGTTTTCCTTAAGTGATATCCAATATTTTGGAAATTACAGTTAATTTAAACCTAATACAATTTCAAATCCTATGCCATACTATCTACATGCCAGTGATGTGTTAATGATTCTAAAAATAATGACACTGTTCTGTATGATATAACCAAAGAAAGACTGGCTCTTCCTGACAACAATGTTTAGGTCATGGAATTCCCTTCCTTGAGAACCATAGTGAGCCTCTTAACCTGTCCAGTTTCAGTTATGTATGAAAATAATTAGCTTCAGTCTAACTTTTTATATTAATTGACTTACTAACCTAGCCATTTCCTTAGTTTTTACTGAATTCATTATTTTTATAAATGTTCTTTAACTATTATATGATGTCTTAGGGCTGAAACATTAATTATATACGTACAGTATATGAAAGGCATGCTTATTTTATTTCTGCTGAATGCTGTTTTTTTTTAATTTTTAATCTGTTATCAATTTTATCAATTTTTGTTCCAGCAATTATTGAATAATGTAATATTTTCTTTCCTACTCCACCAGCTATTTCAAAACCAATATGTTTCATGATAAATGGAGTATTTGCCTTTATCCATAAATCATACTCTAAAGAGAAATTCTGATTGCCAGCTAACAGTAGTACTTAGTAAAATTAAGCCCTCTGTTCATCTACTTCTTCTGTCTTATTAATATGTCATGAACACCTAAACGAGACCTGTTACATTAGTACAGCTTACTTCTTACCTTTCTGCCTCTTTACTATGTTCATTTTATCCAATGCATAAATAAGTCTATACATCCTAGGCCAGGTCTAGCCATCTCAATACTTAGACACGTCTTGTAGATGCTTTGGCAGAGACCCAAGCATTTACATTAAATGTTTTAATCTAAATTCCATTCATTCTCTACCAAAGGTTGTTATGGCTATGATGGAGAAAAAAGAGCAACTCTGATAAAACATGATCTTGTAATAAATCAGTTGTAAAAATAATACATTAATAAATCAATTGCAAGTGATAGCTACAATAATGATGATGCTATCCATTCAATCATGTCTGATTTTTGGCAATTCTATGGACCATTTCTCTTCACATTTTCTGATCTTGTATGGCTTCTTTTAGTTGTTTTATGCTCTGGCTGGTGACGGCTTTGATGGTGTCTAGCAACCATGTTTTTGGTGGCCTTGTTTCCTTTTACCACTGACCATTCTGAGCATAACTGCCTTTTCCAGTGAGTTTGATCACATGACATGGCCGAAATAAATAAGGCAGAATTTTGTGATTTTGCCCTCTAGCGATATGTTTGGTTTTGTATGCTCCATAACTTGCTTGTTTGTCGCCTTTGCTGTCCAAGGAATGTGCAGGAGCCTTCTTCAACACCACAGCTCTAACAAGCCAATTTTCTTCTTGTCTACTTTTTTCATGGTCCAACTTTTGCAACCATATGTAGCTATACAATAGTGTGGACTAATCTGCATTTAGTTGCAAGGTCAACGTCCTTGCTTTTCCATACTCGCTTTATGCTCATCGTTGCTGTGTGACCTATGCAATTCAATGCTTTATTTCTGGACTGCATTCACTGCTTTGATCAATCTGTGATCCTAGGAAAGTGAATTCTTGAACACATTCTATCTCTTCACCTTCAATAGTTATTTTGATATTTCTATTCCTTGCAGTGGTCATGAGCTTGGTGTTTTTGATGTTCAGGAAAAGGCCAAATGTCTCACTTTCTTCTTTAATCCTTTTGATCAGATGTTTCAGGCCTTCTTTGATTTCTGAGAGGAGAGTTGTGTCTTCAGCATATTGAAGATTGTTGATGTTCCTTCCTCCAATCTTTACTCTGATTTTTGATTCTTCAAGTTCTAGCTTCCTTATGATCACTTCGGCATACAGGTTGAATAAGGTGAAAGAATGCAACCTTGCCATACTCCTTTCTCTATCTTGAACCAATCAGTCTCTCCATATGGTGTTTGCACAGTGGCTTCCTGATTTGGGTACAATGACTGCACCAACTTGACCAGATGTGTTGGCACCCCCAGGTCTTCTAGGGCTCTCCACAGCTTGCCATGATTGACTTAATCGAAGGCTTTCTTGTAGTCAATAAAGCAGATGTAGATATTCTTTTGATATTCTTGAGATTTTTCCACAATCCAGCATAGATTTGCAATATGGTTACAAGTGCCGTGACCCCCTCTGAAGCCAGCTTGAACATCTGGTAATTCTCTTTCGATGGTCTGTGACAGACGTTGTTATATGATTTTTAAGGAGAATTGCCTGAATCATGAGGGCAATTGCACGATAACTGGAGCAATCCTTAGAGTCACTTTTTTGGCAATGGAATGAACTCTGATTGTTTCCAATCCTGTGGCCATCTGTTGATTTCCCAAATTTTCTGGCACAAAGCTGTGATGGTTGCGGGTGGCCTCAACTAGTTACAAATACGTATATGTATGTATGTGTGTATGTATGTATGTATATAAAATTGTTACAAATCCATCAATAAAACATGGGTATACTAAGGCATGTTTTCCACCCCTCCCCCTCAAAACAGATCAGTGTGTATTTTAAAGAGTTCTCATGTTGTGCTTTGATGTTATCTTCATATACAGTGAATCATGAGTGAAGTTATTTTGTGCACACAAAAGTATGTTGTAAAAGAATAGGAAATGAATCAGTGCCCTGAGCAATATATTACTGATGGACTTAAATCCTCAAATATATGTCTTGTATTTACAATATTTCTGTGAGGCTTACAGAAAGGGAAAACAAGACTGTTAGAAAGCCTCTCTCTCTCTCTCTCTCTGTGCGCGTGCACATGATTAATTCCAGGTTCAGATAGGAAGTGCTTACACACCTTGAAGCATAAAACCCCCAAATACCATACAAATTGCTTTAGTATACTCTGGTGTTCCTGATTCTGCTGTTAATACTAAGCTCTACAAAGAAAGATGAGAAAGACTCTGAGGCCCAAGCACAGTTAGCCAAGGTGAATCCTCACTTCCCCTCCTTCTGCTGATTAAGAAGTGAGGATAGATTTCTCTAGCTGCATATGAGAAAAAAGATAGTGGGGAGATAACATCTAAACCCATAATAAGAAAAAGAGATTATGTTAACTGTTCCTTAAGATGTTCTTTTGTGTCAGAGAAACAAATAAACTGTAGGCTTTGAAAAATCAAAGAGCAATTTAATGTTGCAATTCTGGGCAAACACAAAAGAATTTCATAAAGAGTGGCTGCCTCCTGTTGCAGGTAGATCACAGAACTCACTGTTTTCAGCATGTCAGCAGTGACGCCCTGCTACACCCCCAAATACCATCATGGGGATAAATGGCTGTCTGACCAGCTTTATCTTTGAAACTAAAATAGAGGTAGTTTTTGTAAGCTTTACACTGAGAAGGGGAGAGATATTGCAAGATTTCTATTCTCCTGGAAGATAAGTACTCAGATCAACTGAAAACGGAAGGAACTGGGCAGATAGGGGATTCAACACAGTAACTAGAAGGTAGGGTGGATTTGGACAAATTAGAGTGAAATTGGTTCTTTTGTTCATGGTCTTTTTAGTATCTGAGTGTGGCATAAGTCCTCTAAGCTATGCAAAATTCTGGTTCTCTGAGTCCATCAAACAACTGTTTAGAGGGCAAGGGAAAACATCATTTAGATAGCAATAATGGTACATGAGAAAGTGAGGTTTAATCCTCCTCTCTGTATGGGCCAGTCTTTTCATGAATGTACTGTGCAAAAGTTTTAGGCAGGTGTGAAAAAATGCTGTAAAGTAAGAATGCTTTCAAAAATATATATTGTAATTGTTTATGTTCATCAATTTACAAAATGCAAAATGAGCAAACAGAAGAGAAATCCAAATCAAATCAAAATTTGGTGTGACCACCCTTTGCTTTCAAAACAGCATAAGTTCTAGGTACCCTTGCACACAGTTTTTGAAGGAACATGGCAGGTAGGTTGTTCCAAACATCTTGGAGAACTAACCACAGATGACCTGTGGATGTAGGCTGCCTCAAATCCTTCTGTCTCTTCATGTCATCCCAATGATGTTGAGATCAGGGCTCTGTGGGGGCCAAACCATCACTTCTAGGACTCCTTGTTCTTCTTTACACTGAAGATAGCTCTTAATAACATTGGCTGTATGTTTGGGATCGTTGTCCTGCTGCCGAATAAATTTGGGGCCAATCACACACCTCCCTGATGGAATGGCATGATGGATAAGTATCTGCCTGTATTTCTCGGCATTGAGGACACCATTGATCCTGACCAAATCTCCAACTCCATTTGCAGAAATGCAGCCCCAACTTGCAAGGAACCTCCACCATGCTTCACTGTTGCCTGTAGACACTCACTATTGTACCACTCTCCAGCCCTTCAGCAAACAAACTGCCTCCTGCTACAGCCAAATATTTCAAATTTGGACTCATCTGTCCAGAGCCCCTGCTGCCACTTTTCTGCACCCCAATTCCTATATTTTCATGCATAGTTGAGTCACTTAGCCTTGTTTCCACATCAGAGGGATGGCTCTTTGGCCGCAATTCTTCCATGAAGACTGCTTCTGGCCAAGACTTCTCCAGACAGTAGATAGATGTACCTGGGTCCCACTGGTTTCTGCCAGTTCTGTGCTGATGGCACTGCTGGACATCTTCCAATGTCAAAGGGAAGTAAGCATTATGTATTTTCATCTGCTGCATTAAGTTTCCTTGGCCAACCACTGCATCTACGGTCCTCAATGTTGCCCGTTTCTTTGTGCTTCTTCAAAAGGGCTTGAACAGCACATCTTGAAACCCCAGTCTGCTTTGAAATTTTGGCCTGGGAGAGACCTTGCTGATCCAGTATAACTACCTCATTTCTTGTTGCTGTGCTCAGTCTTGCCATGGTGTATGACTTGTGACACAAAACAGTCTTCCACAACATCACCTTAGTAGCAGAGTTTGGCTGTTCCTCACCTAGTTTTAAGCCTCCTACACAGCTGTTTCTGTTTCAGTTAATGACTGTGTTTCAACCGACATATGAAATTGATGATCATTAGCACCTGCTTGGTATAATTGGTTAATCATACACCTGACTCTAATCCTACAAGATCCCTGACTTTGTGCAAGTTGTACAAAGTATGCAAGTGTAAGAATTGATGCTGGTTTAAAGCCAAAGGGTAGTCACACCAAATATTGATTTGATTTAGATTTTTCTTCTGTTCACACACTTTGCATTTTGTAAATTGATAAACATAAACAATTAAAATATACATTTTTGAAAACATTCTTACTTTACAGCATTTTTTCACACCTGCCTAAAACTTTTGCACAGTATTGTATGTGTGAGAGATTTTGTATGCCAGCCCACATCCAGCCTTGATATGTGATCCCAATCCACTGTCATATGTAGCCCTCTGTGGGGGGGGGAAAAGATATCCCATCCTTGTTTTAGTGAATCATTTGTGTTTTAGAAAATAGGGGGAAAGTATGTTTCAGGAAACTTGTTTTAGATTTCTGAATATGGATTAGTAGTTAATGATTTACCTGCTGCTGCTATCATCATACAGTATGTAGGGAAAAGATTTCAGCTTCCAATTCAGATCCAGATCTCTGTAGCTGTGCCTATTCTTCTGTTATTCCTGTGAGGAAACCGTGGAAGAAAAACCCAAAGCATAAATGACCAATTCAATATAGATCATAGAGTCACCACTAGTTCACCTCTGGAATGTGATTCTCTCAGAATAATATTTAATCAGCCATCTAATTCTGTTATTAAATTGACACAAAGTAAAGTTAGAATACAAGTAATTATATGCATGTGTAAAAAAGTTGGAATTACAGTTACATGGAAAACAGTTTTTATCTAACATGGACAATGTATGTTTCCCTTTTTGGTATTCATTAATTTACAGTGCCTTCATAGATGTGAGTGATAATGCTCTGTTAAATGTGAATATATGCTAGACAATAGCTTCTCCTTTTAAAAATGAATATATGTTAGTCAATAGCCGTAGTATTATTCTTCCTCCAATTCTCCTCTTCTGACTGCATAGTTTTAGTATATAATGTTATTACTTTTTATTATTCCTTATTTCCTGATGCTATGCAACACACTGAGAGTTTTTTGCACCAAAGTCAAATTCCTTGTAGGTCTCATACTTGGCCAATAAAGTATTCTATTCTATTCTATTCTGTTTTGTTCTGTTCTATTCTGTTCTGTTCTATTTTCTATTCTATCCTATCCTATCCTATCCTATCCTATCCTATCCTATCCTATCCTATCCTATCCTATCCTATCCTATCCATTTGTTCTCATTTTCACCTGCCCTTAATAATATGAGAAACTATAATGATTGCTTATACTGCATTGTGTCATCATTTGCTATATAGTCCCTTATTAGTAGGATAATCTAGATGGCTAATCAAAAAGTAATTTGTGTCCATTGTTTAATTTACCTTCAGTGAGGTTACTACATAACAATGTCTATGTTATTAAGAATTAAGGTATTACACAGCCTTATTATTACATTATATGGATATCTAAGGAACTAAATGATTATGGATCTACTGGGATCTCCTAATCTGAAAAGGAGAAAGATTTTTTAGCCCTCAAGATTTTTTTTTTTAAAATAAGAGCATTAACTCTTTAATTGGAGCATGATGTTTAATTAGAATATAATCCACAAAAAAGAAATCACATTTTCTCTTGAAATAATAAATATGTATAATAAGAGGACATTAAAATGAATATAATTCTAAGCAAATTCAAAAGTTGAAGGATCCTAAATAATAACCTTCTCAATCTTGTTTCAATCATGGCTTTATTAAATAAACATTATCTGTTTGTTTTACTTAATATAACAGTGAGGGAAAGGAGAAGCTGCACCCCTCCCCCCAAAAAAGCAAAAAACCCAATCTGTAGGTTCAGCTTTCATATAGGAAAGGCCTGGGTGAAGAAGCAGGTCTTTGATAAGTGGTTAGAAGATATAATTGTAAGCACCTCATGAATTTCAGGAGGGAGAACATTCCAGAATACAAGTTTTACCACTGAGAAGGCCCACTGTGAGTAACCCCAAGATTTTATTCTGTGTTTTAGGGCAGATGCACATGATCTTAGCAATTGATCCAGTTTGTAGTAAACTGGATCAATTGCTGATCTGTCTGGTATCCTGGTTCCAATGGGTTCATAGTTAAAGCACAGCCTTTAACCTGGTTTAGTACTGAATTGGTAGCCAATGTTAAATTTAAGTTATCATATTTGTGACTTTTTTGACATAGCATTAGTATATGGCATATCAAGTTCAAACATTTAAATAATAATGATAGTAATGGTAATCTTAAGTATTTAGAAAAATTGTTGCTAAGAATTCAGGCTTTTGTTCATCTTAGTAGCATTCTGAGTCAATTATCAAATACCAATTTCTGTATGGCTGGTGCTAATCTTTATATGTTGCTGCTATGTTTCCTTTTAATTTATACCTCTGATTTCTTTAAAAAGAGATTACTACTGAAAAGAACAGCAGTCTGCATTATCTATATCCTGTGCTGCTTCTTATTTACCTTTCTCCCCCACAAAAACTCTGATCTTAGTTTTGCCTGAATAAATAATTACGACAAATTATTCATTGTCAGAAGAGATTTTAGCCTGCTTCTTTGTGAACTTCAGGAACATAAAGATTACTGATGCAGAATATTTCCAAAAAGATATAAGACTTCAAAGGATAGTGGTTCAGAGATATAGATCTATCCATTAAATGGAATCAGCCTTACACATACGTACACACATACTTCCTATCCATTTCATGATATGAAGCCACTTGGTGTAATGACACTTTTTGTTTAGTAACTGGACAGAATTACAATCCATTTCACAAAATGGTGAGAAATTTCTATATTTGCAGCAAGTACATTTACTCCTTGCTCAGTGTTGAACTGTTCACTGAGCATTTTGTCTATTCTCTCTCTCTCTCTCTCTCTCTCTCTCACACACACACACACACACACGTTGGTGTCTTCTTTTGACTCCTGGAGACTGCCTGAATAAGTCCCTGAAGTTTTCTTGGCAAGGTTTCAGAAGTGGTTTGCCCTTGCCTGCTTCCTAGAGCTGAGAGAGCGGGACTGGCCCAAGGTTACCCAGCTGGCTTTGTGCCTAAGGCAGGACTAGAACTCACAATCTCCTGCTTTCTAGCCTGGTGTACTTAACCACTACACCAAACTGGCTCTGTTCTCAGATATGCTTTACTTCAGTTATATACCAAACCTGTTATATTCAGCAATCATCCTTCAACTCGACTCACGCAAAACATTCTGTAATTCAAGCCTATTCACATTATCATATGCTTTCTCTAAAACAATAAATGTGCAATATACTTTCTCACATACATTTCTCCATGACCCGCTGAAGAATAAAAATCTAGCCTGCAAAGCCCCTGCCTGACTTAGAACCACACTGAATTTTCCAAATTCTGCTTTTTATCACTTCTTACATGCTTGGCAATACCTTCCTAGGCACCTTTAACAAACTGTGGTCTTTGCATTCATTACAGCTACCGTTCCATGACACATTTGCAGTCATCATGTCTTCCTGCCAGCTCATCACATATCTAGACTTCTGTGTTCTAACCTAGATAAATATTCTGAGTCCAGTTTATGGTAGCTTTGTTAAAAACAAGAAGCTGAGAGTACCTGTTTAGTTTAGATTCCCATAAGAAAGTTTCTTTCCTAGGAGACAGAAGAATGGGCTACAGGACTCAGCTGGCATTCGGGGGAAGGTCTTAAAAGTAACAAAACTTGAGGAGGAAATGGGAGTGGAGATTTGGAAAAAAGCTGGCAAGTAAAATGGAGTAGACATCAAAGGGTTGTCAGTTTTAGGGCACAGAAAGCTTGGTTGGTGATTCTAAAAGGCCAGGGTTTATACTGCAGAAGACCAACTCTGTTAGTTCCAGAGTGGAACAAATTAGAGACAGGACCAACCTGAAAGACCAGAAAGGGATGTAGAGTTCAGACGAATGACCAATAACAAAGGCAGAAGGTATAGTGGAGGTGTCCGCAGGTGACAGATTAGTTAAAGCCGACCAGCTAGAAAAAGAATCAGTTGCCAGGCCATCTGAGAGAGAGAAACTTAGCCACCAGTCTCTCTAAGCTCTCCTTTCACTCTAGAATTAGAACATTGGTAGGGTTAAAATTAGAATAGTGTATATTCTATAACATAAACACTCACTTCTATAACATAAACACTCACACACAGGCTTAGAATTGTTTTCTATTGAACTCTTGATAAGTATGTCTTATCAACTAAGGTTAGGATGGAGGGACAACTCATTAACAATATTAGCTATGCTTGAGGCTGAGAATATTTTGCCATTCTCTTAAGTTTGCTTTATCAGTAGTCCAAATAGTTTCCACATACATTAAACAAGTCCTACAGCCATGCCATATTTTAACATTTTTCCAGTTCTGTCATTTACACCTGCAGCCTTACAATTTTTCAGAAATGTCACAGCATTTTGTTTATGGATATTAACTTTATAGCATTTGTTTCCATTCTATTCTTTGGTATGTTGCTACCTTTCCCATGAAAAACTCCAAAACACTCCTTCCAACTTTCCTTCATTTCAGCTACATCTCAAATCATGTCATCACTTTAATTCTTGATTCCATTTAGCCTGCTGGAGGCTCCTTGTTTAGCCATATGCACCCATTTTCAGATCAATGATTTATTTCCATTAACATTGCTCTGAATTTTCTCATCACTTGACTGTTCCTTGCTATCTTTGACAACATTCTCTGCAACTTTCTTGTTATCGCTATATACATTACACAGTATCCTCATTTTTGTCTCACCCATTTTTCCTTACCCATGTTCCCTTTCACTTTATCAGTCCAGCAAGCATTCTTTTTCAAACTTCTCATTAGCGTAACTCCACACATTTCTGTGGCACTTTGTAACATAATTCTTTTCACTCTGTTCCAAGCAATTTCCATATCCTCTTTCCACACATCCACCCATTTATTCTGTTGTGAGAATAATCTCTCCACCTCTACCTCCTCTTTTCATACAGGATTCATATTTTCTTTTACTGCAGCCATTCAGTCTCATTCTTTCACTTCTTTTCTTCCATTTTTTCCCCAGATTTACTTTTGACACTGCCAAAAAATGGTCTGTCCACATTCAAAATACTTGTATAATTCACTAATTCTCTCATCTTGTTCCTACCCACCTAATTCATGCAACCTAACAGAATGACATTTTTCCATTGATCACATTCATTCAGAATGTTTCACAATTTTTCCAAAACTCACATCTGGTTCTTCTATTGTTACTGTTCACTGAAGTGTAACATGCAATTATCTCCAACCTATATAGGTTGGACTAGTGTTCTTCTGAGATAGCACTAAAACCTGACCAAAAGGAGCCCAGAATATCAGCTGATATTCAGGGTCTCTTTGAATGCTCCCCCAACACCAGAACACCAGGCTGAGAATTATAGATGGCCAAATTCAGCAGTTTAGCCATCTGTCAAAATTCACCTAGTTCCCAGCCCCAGCCCTATTCCTCATTGAGAAAAATGGTTGGTGGATGTTTTCTCACTGGTTGGTGATAATTCATGGAAGAAGAGAAAAAAGAAACAAAAGTAAACAAGAACACATTTGTTGACACAGACCCTATGGCAAGGGAGGGACAAATAACGAAGTATGCATTGCAACCTCAGGTTGCAAAACTCTGCCCCTTCTGTACTTACATTGTGACATCATAACCCAAATATGAGAACGTGGAGCTTGCATTGTGATATCAAGAGGCAGTGCCATCAGTTTCACATCATCACTATATCAGATATCTCTATATTATGGAGCTATTTGTGTAATGATATGCTGCCTCACTGGTTTCCCATGCCTAAGGGAATTCCTGTCATAGTCTTTTTCAGCTCAGAAAGTAGGAAAATCCAGGAATACTGCATAAGAACGGAGAGATGTGGGATCATAAGCAATAAGAATAATATTCTGAACTAGTCAGCAATGAAGTAACACAACCAAAGGAACTTCTAAAGCAACCAGAACAAGTATTAGAAAAATAATCCTCTTTTACAGGAGGGAATTTTTTGAACAGCACTACTACTAGCTGCTTTTCATAAACTAGCACATTTTTAGGGCCATAAGAGTTTGCAATAGACTGTTGTATCTCCTTTTAGAACAGAAGGTGCAGAATAAAAGTGTGTGGGTCTGCAGTCCAGCATTCCTGTATCTACATGGTTTGTAATCTTGAGAACTGGGTAATACTGTTTATTTATTTAGACATGTATATGCTCTCCAATTGCATAAGTACCTAGACCCTTTATAGTTTAAGCATAATCATAAAATAATTATATGCAATAATTATACTAAGTAAAAAAAACCCCATCTAAATGCCTTCTTAAATTAAGGGGAGAAAAAAACCTTACAAAAGCATTTTAATTGAACAGCTTCTGCATCTCCAGTTGGTAGCATAGAACAATCAGAGAACCTCCAAATTCATAAGCCACACTGGAGATGAAAGGAATATGAAAGAATATTGATGTATTTATCTTGTACAGTGACTTTTAAATACAGCTACAACTTAAAAGCCCATAAAATATTTATCCAACTCAAGAGGTCACCCTTGGTCCCCCCTCCCATTTTTCTCTAGAACCTTGATAAGCAAACTTAGTTTGGAATTCAGTTGCTGAAATTTTGATTGACATCATGCATGAAAATCACATTAGTCTGCTTGTAAAACTTGCTCTGCATACCTGTATAGTACAGGATTAATTGTAAAGCCCCATTTATTAATTTACAAGATATTAAAATTGACTTGGTTTCTGAATACCTCAGTAATAAGGTGGGACCATATGTACTCGGTCATTTTACTTCTAGTCTTTCAACTGGATTAGGGTTTTTTTCCCCTCTGGCTGAAAACATCAAGCCACAGGGCACTTTTAGCATTTGCTTCTACCTGATTAAATTCATTAACCATGCAGGTCAGAGTGTTTGACTTTCCAACATATTTGCAACCTTAAGTTCAAGTGCTAGATTTTCTGGGTTGCTATGCAGCAACAGTAAAACTTAGGTGAATTTTTCTTTTGGTTTGGTTTGTGGATACTTTTTATTTCTGATGTGCAATCGCACTGGAATCATTGGTTTAGTAATTTAATTATTGCTTTTATTTCTTCTGTTTTGTTTTTGACTGCATGCTCTTTTGACAAATGACATTTTTTTTAAAGGCATGAGATTCACAATGTAAACCTTCATGAACAGGTGTTCATTCAATAAGGTGATGAAAGTCATTTAGGGTAGTGGTTAAGATGTTGGCTTGGACTGGAGAAACCAGATTTTGAGTCCCCACTTAAGCTCAGCGCTCACTGGATGGCTTGGGTGCAATCATTCTCTGCCAGCTGATCTACTTCCCAAGATGGTTGTGAGGAGAAAATTTGGGGGATCCCAATGTAAATCACGCTGATCTCTCCAAGAAAAGGCAGAATGTAACTGCAGTAGAGATAGATAAATATTCTTTCCCTGGAGGGTCAACAACATTCAAATACAAGCTTTCTCTTTAAACAATTTTTTTTCATTTGCTATAATGCAGAGAATCAGTTAGGAAGGGGTGGGAGGGAAGGCTTCATATTGCACTTCAGAAGCATGTATATTATTTGTGTAGGTTATTATAAATAGCAATAATCTGAATGGAACACATTGTCTATATTTCCCATCCCTATTAAAGACTCCTCTAAAAAAAATGCTACTTTTGCACCAGCTGTGCAAAATGTCTAAATTCTTCTGGACATTTTGAGCCATGTCAAACAGTATATTCATAGGTTTCTGTCACATGAGAACAGGAATGAGACTGTGCTTGCTAGTCTGCTTGTTCCTTATAGCATATTCCTACTGCTGTACATACACCGGGAGCAAAGGTCTGAAGCAGAGAACTGTTTGATGCTATATCTCTGGATTACACAGGAAACTGAGAAATGTAGTGCATTCCTTTTCCAGTATCTGTGGATACTGGAACATGATGGAACACATGACTGTTCTCTGGTTCAATGCAATGGAGAATATGTAAATATGAATATCCAAGTAGGTTGTGTTTTATTCCCAGGCAAAGAGCCACTGGAGTCCTAGCCACGCTTTCAAACATATATAGGATATACACAAAAGGAGGGGTAGCAGGGATGAGTATGTCGACGCTTTTCCCTCTACCCCACTTCCCATCATCCACATATAGAAGGTACTGCAAAGAGCCTCTGTCTATAGAGGAACTGTGCAAAAGCTAGAACCCAAATTTTCAATGCTATGAAGACACCGCCTCCTTCATGCAGTGCCATATGTAACTCATGAGAGGAGCAGGAAGAAAAGAATGTGGCTTCGACTTTCAGCCTGCAACAAACCTTGGTGTATTGCACTAGGAAGATTTTCTAATTAATAATTTGAATAACCAAGATGTCATGGGTAGAGTTAATCACTTAAAAAATACATTTAAAATGTTAAAGTCACCTCTGGAGAAATGTAAGGCACATATAGGTTTTCTGATTTAAATTATCCTTGAGTGTTCATGATGGATAGAAAGAGAAGAGACATTTTAATAAAATGACCCAATCAAATCTGCCTTGCTCAGCCAATTTTTCACAGAACAAGTTGACAGGGAATTAAGAGTTCTTTATAATATATGAAAAAGGTCACACATCTAGATTTAGTAGCATGCTAAATAGCTACAGTAATTTATTGTGATTATTTCATTATGTTCTGTTTCCCTGGGAATGCAAATCTATCACAATGATTTCCTTTCAGATAGAAACCAGTTAAAAGCTGACCACAACCAAGATGTAATTTAAGATCACAATTAAGTCCCTTTGTCTTCTCTGTCTCTGAAAATATGAACAAATACAGACTCCATCAGGTAATGAGTTGCTTCATTGTATCATAATTCTGAAGTGATAAATATATGTAGACTTAATCATTGGCCCAATTTAACCCAATGAATTAGCAATATGTTTTATGGAGTCACAATTTATATTTCAGGAGAAAAGGGCAAACAGATCTCAACATTTTTAAAATTATTCCAGCCACAAGTTGGTGAACAATATGCAGGCAACTTCATGACTTGACTGTTAGGACAACTTCACATACAAACACACCTTGAAGGAGCTTATAGTAAAATTAAGATAGTATAAAACATATTCATTAAAGGTGTGGGACTGGGGGGAGAAACAAACAAAATGTAAATATTTATCCAACATATATGTGGGGAATACCTGCATAAAAAGATTGATCCTCAACAAGCTCCTAGAAGATGCAATAATGGTAATAATTATCCATACCTTGGTTAGAACTCATCTTGATTACTCTAATGTGTTTTACAAGAGGCTGCCCTTGAAAAAGATCTGAAAATGTCAATTAGTGCAAAAGGGAACGATTAGACTGCTCACCAGTGCAGGAATCATATGATGGTATACTGAAATATCTGCACAAGCTACCAACTCCCATTTAGGCACATTTTAAGATACTGGAGTTGAATTTTAAAGCCTAAAGGGCTTAGTGCTCTATTATTTGCAGAACCCCCCTCTTCCTTTATGCCTGTTACTTAGATCAGTGGCCTTTCTGAAGATGCCACGCCCGCTTCCCTCCACCCCGCCAGAAGCTTAACTAGTACGTGGAAAGTAGCTTTCTCCTATCTGACTCCTAGACTCCCTAAGGAAGTATGTTTGGCTCCCATTCTCCCAGTATTTGGGAAGATGGAACAAACACATCTCTTCTGCCAAACTTTTAATTGTTAATTCTTTTAATGATTAATTTTGATGTTGATTTTAAAGGTGTTAATTTTTGTTTTGGGTTTTCCTTGGTTTTATTGTTGCAAGTTGTCTTGAATGTTCAACTAAACAGAAAGGTGGGAGATAAATTCAGGAGCAAATAAAAATAAGAAAAATAGGGGCCTCACACATTTTTGGAAGGGGAAACATTCCAAAATGCATTCACCTTGAGTAATTGTAGAAAAATACTGTAGGCACTTCCACACAAGGACTCTCAACCAGCTTCAGAGCAGCTCTTGATCTCAGTTGTGTTCGAGAATTAAGATGATTTATTTCTGGCTTATCTGTAGATGTTTTGAAAATCACAGTAAAACTAATTGTTGGTTTGTTTGGGGGGAGATGTTGGAAATACTGCTGCTCTGTGGATCTTCTGGATAATTCATTTATTTACATAAACTACCACGTCAACCAAATAAATGCACTCAACAAGAAGTAAGGACCTGTTATTGGTGTTACTTCCCTTTTATATGGCACTTAGATGACAGGATTTTTGCTAAGCAGTACCTGCAGTAGCTTCCTGCAGAACAGCGATTTTAAGGTTTTGAATTTGGCAGATTTGAAGATAATTATTAGATCTTTTTCAGACTAATATGGAGTGAAGTGGTGGTAGTGTGGAAGTGACCTCTATCACTCTCAGTGCATGAAGCACGACTTAGTAATCTAATCAGACGTTGGGAACAATCAACAGGGAAATGATGCTGCTTATTTGCTTTGCTGCATCGCATGGTGAAACTGAATGGAGATAACTTGTTTCCTCCTCTTCCATATTGCTAGAAGTAGAATTCACTGAACAAAGAGATAGCCAGTAGATTCAGAAAGAACACAAAATAGCATTTCTTTGTGCAATGTTTAAGTGATTTATGGAATTTATTGCTTAAAGCAGTGTTGTCCAAACTTGGCCACTTTAAGATGAGTGGACTTCAACTCCCAGAATTCCCCAGCCAGCCATGCTGGCTGGGGAATTCTGGGAGTTGAAGTCCACTCATCTTAAAGTGGCCAAGTTTGGACAACACTGGCTTAAAGAAATGGTGATGACAACTGTCTGGTTTAGAAGGCAATTAGAACTGGAAAACAGACCTATCAAGGGTTCGGCTGTGATTGCTAGATAAAACCAGCAGAGCTACTATGACTTGGAACATCAGTTGCAGGGCTGGAAATACAGAGTGACTTATTTCTGCATGTAAATGTTCCAGGCCTACTGTACATCCTCTGTTTATTTTTTAAATATATATATATATATTTATATTTTTATTTTTATTTTTATTATTGGTAAGTATTACAACCAGACGATATGATAAAGTACAACCAAAAATATAACAGTGCTAATAAAATCAGAAGAAAACAGTTAGAATAATGAATGAGTGACATTTGTAGAAACTAAAAATATATCCATCAAATGTTAATATAGAACTAGCTAAATCCTTTAACGTATAATTAAACCTAGCTATATAGACCATCTATTGCTCCATCTTCTCAGTTTTGGTACAATATGTTGTTTCAATGCAACATAATTATATAATTGCTTATTGTTTATATGCAAGCCTGTATTTATATAAATATACATATTCTCCATTCACAGATGTGCAGGTATATAGATGGAGTAAGAATGAGGGTATTTCTTCAAGAGTGAGGCATACACATAGCTATATACTGGGGAAAACTGATATTTCAGAATTTGGAATATACAATTAAGCAATCAAGTCCAAAGTTATAGACTACAGACTGTATACAAACATTGTAAAACAAAAACGACTTGGCTTATATATCCACCCACCATGCAGGATAGAGGTTAGTATATATTATACTAACCTCTTTATATATTAGATGAAAACATTAGAGAATGTGCTATAGAAACTTAAGGGTATAGTGAATGTCATATGAGAAAATGTAAAGAGAAAGAGTATGTATGTTAGTAGGAAACATGTATGAGATATATTTATCAAGCAGTGTTGGAAACTGAACCAGTTTCTCATCTGTATACTTTTGCGGGAATGAAAAATACCCTGTTTGCAAAGGTTGCATTCATTGTGAAGTATATTTTTCCAGTGCATGATTATAGGAACTATTATTTGAACTGTTCATTGAAATTCTGGACTGCTGTCTATAGAAGGTATGGTATGATTCCGCATCCTTTTACTGATATTCTAATATAATGATATTGGGGCAGATAGAAATGTTTATAAAAAGTGCCAAATACTTGTCTCTGTTCCTAGGAACGTTAAATTAAGATTAGCAAAGAAAATGAAATTTAGCGACAGAGCTATTAATGCTGTCCTTTCAATAACGAGTTTATGCATACTGGATGCATGAAATGGTTTGGTGCTGTGGGGGGAAAAAAGGTCTGCAATACTCGAGAATCCTGAATAAATAATTCTCAATTAAATGTTAGCACCTAATTATATTAACATAGTAATTACCAATGCAATTATGAAATTGAAGATTAACCTGGAAATGTAGGCTGCCTAATTTATTTTTATGATAGCTAGAAGTTTAATAGAATGTGTAAAGCTTCTGCCATTTGAGGTATAGTGGGGTTACTCTAATACATAATTTAAGGGATGCTAATAAAGGAGCAAAGCATTCAACACTCAGGGAAACTCTCACAGGCATGGGCTTGCTGACAAGTATTTTCATTTTTATTTCAACACTATTTCTTAGCATTTCTGCAGTAGGGTTCTATAAGCTGCATTAGACCTCATCGGACCATTAGTCCATCTAGCACCATATCTATACACAGAAGGGGACAGGCAATCTTATGGTCCTCCAGATTTCCCACAATCCCTTTTCATTAACCATGCTATCTGTGGTTCATGGATTAATATCCAAAATGTCTTCAGGCAATCAGATTGCCTATCTTATCCATGAACTGAGTTCTTTCTTTGATGTGCCTAGAGCTGCAGGAATTAAATCTGAGAACTTTTGCATGCAGAATAGGTATTCCTTTACTGGAATAGGTAGTCTTTCCTGGTTTAGGGATATATCATCTGAGTATGTCTCTTTTGGCAGTTCATTCAGTGGGCTTTTTGTTTTTTTGTTTTTTAAAAATCACATATTGGGCATAGATGACAGCAAAGAGATACAAGCAAAGCCGACTCTGCTGGCATGTAGGGGTCATGCAGCTTTTAAAGCCCAGACATGGTGTGCCCAAGTAGCACAGAACATGGCCATCTTTCTAGAGACTTGCACACATCTTGCACACATTTCCATAAAAAGAAACAGCATTTTCTCCTCATCTGACCTGCATGAGCAATTAAGTCTAAACACCACCTATAAAAAGGAGAGCATAGTAGTATATTTGTAAGAGAATCAATGTCACCCAACAGGCAAAGACATTTTTGGCCCTGATGTGGGATATTGCTATATTTTCTTTCCAGTAAGAAATAAAGCTTTCTACTGTTTTGTATTTTAATTGTATTTTGTAATATAATACAATAAAGTTATTAAAAAAAAAAAGAAATAAGGCTTTCTAGTGCAGCAATCATAAGTCGTAATTAGAGTTAGCTGGAGTAAACGGTATTCTGACTAACCCCCATACTGTAATGGGGGAGATGATGCTGTTGTTACACTCATGCTAGGGGATATGTCTTCAGATAAGGAGGGTAAGCCAAAGTGGAACCAGAAGTATCATGTGGCAGTAGTCCTGTCGCTGGAGATTCCAGCAGTATTGCAGCCAGTGACCATACTCTGGCTTTAACAGACCTGGCAAGTTCAGAGGAACTCACCTGCAGCCACTAAGAGTAAGAAGACACTCAGTTCAGTCACTTTGTCCTCGACAGAGGCATTCAATGAAGATTCAGAGCTGAACTTCTCAGATTTGAGAGGCTAGCCAAAAGACACATAAGCCCTAACATAAGATCAGACTCTGGAGTAAGCTACTTTTTGATGGGACTCAGTAGTGTATTGGATGGAGGCTCAGCATGGTTTATTTATTGCACTCCCTCCCTCTGAAAGCAATTTATCTAAAAGTCAACTCATGTTTGTGAATAGTCTCTTTTGCCCCTGGTTTTTGTTTGACCTTGTCTCTTGCTTCTTCTCTGGATTTGTCACCTGATTGGTAGTTTAGTGGTCTAGATCTGTACCTGGTCTATTGGACCTTGAATACAGTCTTCAGAGTTCACATGAAAGGCAAATTCAGCTAGCTGTGAGAGCCCAAACTTGGTTTTATTTGGCCTGTGGCAGTTTTATAGTTTCCTAATTTATTGGCATAGGACAGTGATTTTCTTGTCTTATCCTCAGCTTTCTAGGTTGGCAAAAATATGACTGCAGGTTGTTTTCCAACTACTTTGTGCTATTGATTGCCCATTGCTTGTGATTGGAGCATTACTTGCTACTGATTTAGCCGAGGCATTTCAGGGGACCTACAGGAAACTAGGTCCTCTGAAAGTTAGGTCCCTGAGAGAATGAGCTTACTAATCAAGTGAATGGGGGAGTTTTGCATAGGAGACTCCAATCAACTCCAGGCTGCATGGAAAGCAAAAAAAGGTCTTCCTGCCTGAGGAGAATCAACAACAGCTGCTAGAAGTGCAAGTTTGTGTCCTTACTGGAGAAAGTAAAAGGGCTTGAGAAGAATCTTCTATGTGGTAATACATCAAGGAAGGTTACAAGTTTCTGGACAAGACAGGCAGCCCTGGATTAACCATTAAACAAAATAAGCATGTACTTAGAGCACTAAGGGAAGGAGGCACCACTGAGTTTTTTGCCCTAGCGATCATGTCCTTAACTCTTTCACTGCCACACTCAACCTTAGTTTTCAGCAGTCTTAATGGCTTGTCAGTTAAGCAATGGAAGGGCTAAGGGGCATCATTGTTGGGCTGTGCTTAAGGCACCAGTTGGCCTTAATCTGACCCTGAAAACAGGTAAAACTCCTTAGGAGGGGCAGGGAAGAAAACTAAATGCCAGAGAACATGGAGACAAGTAGAAACAGGTGACCCAAAGAACTAAAAGGACCATAAGGCACTTTGCCAATAGGTCAGCTTTATACCATGTGGCTGATTTCTGGGGAAAAGATCTATGTTCTCAGTCTGAAGTCATGTTCAAGAATTGGATAAGATTTACCAAATGCATATTTGATTTCCTATAAAGGGGTCCATAGTTTAATGGAAAAAGACAAAAAAAGATAAGGTATCCTTGGAATTTTTTTTCCCTATGGAACTTTATTTTTTTCAATAATCACTTGCAAATGCATGTCTAGGCAAGTATTTGATCATAAATGGTGGTTATTTTAAACAGTAGGCCATCCATCACAAAATTAATTCAATTTAAAATGGGTTTACATGTACTCAGGGATGTGCCAGGAAAAACAGTTCTACCATTTATTTTGTACCATGGATTCATTTTCATCCAGTTTACAACAGATTAAGATATAGCTCCGCTGCAAAAGAAAAAATGTTACTGATGTGTCAGGGATTAAATATTGGCTGCACTGAGGACATTCAATATGCATGACTTTCTTTTTTAGATATAAATATTTGCTTACATTCAGATAATATTTTGCACAGGAGTTTCAGTCAAGATCAGTGGAAGAGGAGATAGACCAAGCTGAAGACGGAGAAATATATGAACATTCTTTCTGTCCTCCAAAAACAGGGTCCATACAAAGTGCTCTGTGGCCTGATGGGAGACTCATTTTTTTTTATGCAGGAAGGAAGGAGATACACAGAAACTTGTTGCAGTTTATATTTTGGGCAATCATTTTTTAAGGACTTCTGTGAAAATGGTATCTACAATTGATCCTCCATATTAACAAAGATTACTTCACACACAAGGATTTTGAATTATCTGTGAGCATTGCTCGCTCTTTTCCAAGTGAAAGTATAACATTATGTGGTTTGCCATGATACTTTGTATGTTCAGTTTTCCCCAAATAAATGCCAGATTTCCATAATTTTACATAATCTATACCATATACCATTAGGAAGATGAGTCTCTGTAGTTTAAGAACAAAGTAATTTTCTCCATTCCAAATTTTTACAGTGATGACATGGTAGAGGATCATATAAACGTTTAAGAACTTCCTTAAATTTTCATCCCAAATTACTAGATCAAGTAGGTCATGTTCAGTATGAAAAGTTCTACTGAGACATTTGAGAATGCAGTTTATTGTTTTATTACAAAGATAGCATGCTACAGACTCTAACCTGAGAAGTAACCTACATTAGGTTTAATACGTTGGTTGAGTAATCTGGATAAGATGCTAGAAATTGCTATGGGAATATGGGTTATTAGTATTCATTAATCTAAAAAATAGATTTTCAAGTTGAGGTTAACTGCTGCTGACTTTAAGACACTTCACTGTAATTTTATTTTCTTCTTCTGGCTTCACCATTAACTGACAGCCCTTGTATTTCTTTGGATGATCTCCCATCCAAATACTGACCTTGCTTAATTTATGAGCCCAGATAAGGTCAGCCAGCAGCTGATAATGCATTAATAAATGGTGAGTTAATATTATCAAGTTTAAATATTTTTCATATGCTCCCCAATCCATCTTCTTTTAATTCTTCCATCTCAGAAATAAAACCAAGCAAATGGCCAAGGTGACGGCTAAGCATCTGAACCACAGAAGTGACAGTGTAATCCAGATTTAAACATAATTTGTCTCAAAGTCCAAGATGAATTAGTAAATATATAGTCTGATCCTTGTAATCAGATTTTAAGGGGTAGTTTCCAGTTGATTCAGATGATCCCCCACCTTGAGGATATCAAATTATGTATGGCTATGACACTTTGTGAGGTATGATGCCACACAACACTGTAACTTTAAATTCTTTTAAACACATTTAACCCAGATGTATCAATATAGAAAGAGTATAGAATGACAATATGAGAGCAGATAGCTTCATCCTTTGCTTAATATAGTTTTTGATACCTTAAAGTTTCTTTCATTTACAATAAAAACATGTCCAGATTGACATTACCAGTCAAATCATATATTTTATTATCTTCAAAAGGAAATGATTCCTTTGGGGAAAAAATGTCCACTTCCTTTCCCCAGATATATCAGCCACTTTTTAGGTTTTCTTGCTGCTTTTATCAGCCTTCATTTAATGGATGTTAACATTTGCTTTTGAATTCTTCCTACCATTAGATCTTGTTTTAATACAAATAGTGCATAATTATTTGTTGACAATACTTTGCAAAAGTTTAAAAGAAAAAAATAAAACAAAATATAATTCAGAAGATATGAATTAACAGCAGTTTCATTTGTGATTATGCCAGACTAGTAAATTAAATCACAGCAAACTGAACAGGGCTCTAACAATATGGAAAGTATTCAAGGCTAGTATGCTAGACTAGAGTATTGGACCAACTGGACTTAGGTTTCTGTTGGCCCCATTGTTTGTGTCTTAATTTTCAATTTATTAAATATACTAAGATATTCTGACTCCCTTAACCCTATATACCTGTTAGGGGTCTTCTGCATAATTAAGGCACTTCATAATGCTTTATAATACTATTTTATAATACCAGGTGTAAGCTAAAATGGCAGAATCCATCTCAGTGACCTTGTGAAACTCCTTCAAATCTTCCAGCACTGATGATGCAGCAGAAGGATTTATTCTGATTCTCTGAGTACTATCTTCTTCCTTTCTTTTGACTTTTTTTTTTAAGTGGTAGAGTTTGATAAGTGCAAGAATGAACATTGCTTTAACTCCATAACATTTTTTCTTGGCAATCTTTTGTCTACATGAAAATGGGCTTCATTGAAGTGCTTAATTCTCATGACAACTGTGGCCTCTTAAGAAATTCTGGAAAAGAATGAATGAAAGGAAGATGGGGCTACACTTCTGTCCCTTCCCCTGCAACCTCCAGGTATTGACAGGGAAGATTAGAATGAGGCTATACTCAAAGTTATCTGAATGCATTTACAGTCTCCACAAAATGGGGGAACTATCCAATTCTGTGGTAACTGCAGTGAGGCAAATGTGGGTTACATGCCTTCTGTATACTTTTCTCATCAAATGTCAGCCCTTCAAAGTAGGGAAAGTGAAGAAATAGGCAGAATGGGGATTCCAGGAATGCTCTTAATTGTTGTGGGGTAGAATAACAGAACTTTGAAAACTGACAGAGTTTCTCTTTGCCCTTTCTTATACCAAACAAAATCAAAATGGGTTTTTTTTAAGTTTCTTTCTAATGCTTTCCTTTCTCAGGACTGAACAATCTTTTCTGAAACTCCCTATTAACGGCCCACTTATTCTTTCCCCATTCCCAAGGTCAGGCCTACATTTCTTCCCATCAACATGGGAAGACCAGGGAAAGAGTCAGGAGCCACCCACCCATCACACAATTTATTTTTGAACAGAGACTTACACTCATGGGTTGATATTTCTCTCAACTCTTGACAAACATATTTTTCTAATCCAACATTTGCTCACATCATATGCTCAAAGTATATGTGTTTCCTTGCTGCTCTTACTATCACCTCAGGAGAACAGTCATCCTTTATTTAGTCCAGCACTGACCAATTGATTCTTCTCACAGATCATATTAACTATATCCAAATCTGTGTTTCAAAGATGTACAGCTTTCACACTTCACCCTAGAAGAGACCACTGCTTTAACATTCAAAATCTTTCTTGTCTTTTAAATGCCCATATCCTTCCTGATCTTGTTTAATGTTGACATTGCCTTCCTCACTAGGATTAATATTCTCTTTAATTCTCTAGCACACTATCCAGCTTTATCTATTTTGAACACTAAAAACCAAAATTATCTACCACTGCTACTTATTTGCTATCAATTGTTCACAAAGCATGCAGGTTGACATTTAATTTTCCATTTTTTCCTTGTTAATGAGCCCCACATCTTCTTTATTTTTAGCTATGTTTTTTGGTACAATATTCAGATCCAAACAGACGAGTGATTCAGCTTCAGCCTCAGCCTCAGCAGCCTCCCTGTATCTATTGGATACTTGAACCCACATCTTTTCTTAGCTACCATGGAAATTCCAGAAAAGAGACAGCTTTTTTAAGTATCAGCCAACAGATACAGAAAGAATGACCAAGCTAGATTGGAAGTATCCTTGCCTGTTTCAGATGTGAATGCAGCACAACTCTAGTTTTGATCTCCAGTTTTGACTTCAGCTATCCTTTCTTCCAATCCTACCATTCATATGATATATTTCTCATATAATTTAAATATGTATCCTAGTCTCAGTCCCTTTCTTACTCTGAACCAATTTCTTCAAATTCTTTTTTTTTTTAAATAGCTTCTCATTTGTTGTTAAGATTCCTCAAAAGAATAATCAGACTAACCCTTAACCTTAACTACATTGCTACAATTAAACCAACCACTCACCCCAGCTCATTGATGTGTCTTTGACATGATCAAGCAAAAGCAATAAACTACAGCCAAAAACCAATTTGCACACTAATGGGATCTAAATGCCATAAAACTGCTTGAACTTGGAACTTGTGAGGTTTTCTTCATGTTTGTTCTCCTCATTTTGGTGTCCTATTCATAGGTGGCAAACCTGGGGCATGTGGGAATATTGATTTAAAAGAAAGTTGCTGGCTGCAGAAGCAAAGCTTTTTCCCTGTAGCTGGTGAATGGCATTTTAATTTACTATCATTCATCTGGGAATAGTACATTAATCTCTCTGGGAAATAAATGTGGCCACCACATAAAACTAGCAATCATAGGGTATACCTCAATTATAGACTCTTCAAAACAATGGCAAGAAAAGAAAGGAAGCAAACCAGGAAATATAAGTCAGGGTTCAGTAAAATCATGCTAAATTCTGACAGATTGACAGTTCACATGTTCCAGAACTGGAATGCTCTCTCCCCTAGAGGACCAGATGCATATCCCTCTGTTCTCCTGGATTCACCCTTGTCATATGAAGCCCAAGCAGGGCTAGAATTCGTGGTCTTCTGTTGCCTAGCCTGGCGCCTTAACCACTACACTAAAGTGACTCTCTGTCAGGATGGTAGGCTAGCTATTAAATATTTTAAATAATAAATGAATAAATAACTTCCTTCAAATTTCAAAAGTGCTCGTTGAGTCATTTTGCTAAAAAGCACTTGTGCTGAAAAGTATAGGAAGATATGATACCTCTTGTGCACCATTCTGAAGTCTCCAGACTCTGAGAATTTTTTTTTTTTCAAGAATATCACTGAAGTCCAGATTGCTGCAATGCAAAATTTAAAAATTGTACCAAAACACCAATTAAGATGGAACATTCCTGGGATGTGGCAGGCATGTCTTACAATTCTTAAGGACCTTACTTTTAATCTTATGGGTGGAAAAAAGAGAGAAAACCTTCTCTCTTTTGAGATTGATTGGTTAAAGTTGTAATCTATGTCATTAAATAGTTTGGGCCAATCTTATATTTAAAAAGGTAATTAAGGGAAGAAAATAGAGGTATTGGCATGTGATCAGGCCTGTGGCCTAAATTTTATAATACAAAGTCACCTTCATAAGTATAGCAAAACACCTAGTCCAAGGTAAATGGAGAACATACAAAAGATGCTCTTATGGAAAAAAATAAGGAATCTTAACAAAGATTTCCTTCATCACTTTTAAATGCTTTAAAAGCTAGCTTTTGCCTATATAAGCAGTACCAGCTCTAGACTGCACAAATACAAAGGGTCATTATGGAAGCAACATGGTATAGAAAACATTAACAAATTGCTAGTGGTTTTTGGATTTTTGCAGCCCATATCTGGTCTTTATTTATCTGCTTTGTTTGCTGCCCATTTTAGAAGGTTCTGGGTCGCTAACAATCAGAAATATCATCAAGCAACAATCCCCGCAAATAAACCTACCAATAAAATAAATTATTTAAATCTGAGTGGTTTTATAAGCTATATGCTGAAAGAATTCTTCACAGAAGCCCTTCAGATGGTTTTAGTGATCATCTTTCCCTAAAAGGGAATGAATTGCCTTAAAAAGTGCCACTGGGTGACATTCAGCAGGCACAATAAGAGCAGCAAAATATTTCCAATATTGAATAATATGTAAGGAATCTAAAAAATTACCCAATGTAAGTCTTCAATCAGAAGGGAAAAAAAAGAGTTTCCTAAAGGGTATTTTAGCTGGGCTCATTTAGGTGATGCTGGTCTCTTTCTCAAGCTAACCTAGGGACAGACAAGTAAAAAGAAGATGAAAAGGATACAATAATGGAGTATAGTGGAGAACTTGCAATGGTGGATCCTGCTTCAATGGTCAGATTAAAAAGTAGTAGGTTGTATTTCACACAACTTGTTATGCTGGGTTATTTCATTCATGAAATACAAAAGAACATACTTAATTCTCTGAAACTTTTAAATTCATTATTGTTTTGTATGTGTTTAAGTTTGAGGAATGTTGCAACCTCAATTATCTCAAAGCTTCAGAAAAAGCATATTCATTTTCATAAGGGATAGTGAATTAGAAGATTGAATCAAAGGTTATAATAATATAGCTAGATAGAAATTTATATTGGGAAAGAATATTTGATTTTAGAAAAGGAACATAAGAATTTTATAATCAATAATCTTATATTCTGGAATAATATTTGGTTTTGTTTCTTTTTTCATTTGCACCATAATTTAAACTAAAGTTAACAACTCAAAAACGCTAAAGTACTATCAGCTATCATTCTTGTTCCCGCTGCTCTTTGAAAACACTTTTGCAGTGCATTTCAACCATACAGAAACAATTCAAGAAGATGACCTTTGAACATCTATGACCGAATGTGTGATTACCTAGGAAGTCTCATTGATAATGAGCTCATTTGACACATGTCAGAAAGCATTCATAGGAAATGTACAATACTTTCACTTTTACTCTGCAATTATTAATGCATAGCTTTTTTTTGAAGATCAGAGTAACATCCTTTCCTTTTTCTTTAAATGATATAGACCAAAGTTTAATTACATGCACATATTCTTGATAATCACTATCTCGTTTTGGAAAGTGCCTATTCTTTTAAAAAAGAGTAAAAATAAAATGAAATAATCCCAATGTATTCTTATGAAAAGAAAGGAAAATGTAGACTGAGAAAACAGTGGGAATTTTAAATAGTCCTGCATGTCAAAAACATGTTTATTTGATGCCTATATTCAGTCCAGTCAGCTGCATATTCTATAGTTCCCTGGAGGTCTACCACAAAAATTGAACAGGCAACATTTAAACCTTAATCAATGAAGTGAAGCATAACCTTAGGGAAAATAAGTGAGCTAATTTTCCTCAGGTCCTTAAATTTTTGTACTCAAGGCTGGCAGTCTTTTAGTTCCCCAGAAGTTGTTGAACAATAACTCACAACAGCCAAAGGTCATCAGCATAGCAAGGAGTATGAAACACTGGAAACTGTAGCTCAATAACTTCTGGAGGGCCAAGAGTTCCTCTCTCTTGTTCTAATCTTTGGGCCATATTTTAAAATTAATATTATGTTGATTTAGAGTACTTCTATTCAGCCATCACCTTCATCCCACCAAACCTCAGAAACATTTTCATGAATATCCATATGGTTACTCTCCTCCCAACATTTAACACTTCCCAACCAGTTTCTGTTCCGGTTGACTACTAGCAGAACACAAAAATTGGTATCCAGTGAGGGTCCCACCATCATTGCTGCCTGGTTGTATTTAAGTGTATGTGTGTGAGGAGGATACCCAGCCACTCAGTTTAAAAGCTATGATGAAGCAGTGGCTGTGAATCAGGGAATCTTGCCTTCAGTGGATAAAGAATGGGAACCATTTTTGGATGAGGCAAGCATTCTTGTCAATGGAAAACAACATCAGCAATAATACCTCAAAATTATCTATACAACATTACTTTTGGTGTTATGGATAAGTCAAAAATTGATTAGTTCTAACATCATGTGATAGAAAGGAATTTACAGGGAATGACATCATACTGGAAAAAGAAATATATTTTAAAGCTATACAGAGCTTTAGATTTGCTTTTATAGTTATTTCCCAGATGTCCTGTTCTGTCATATTTACCCTAAAAAAAAAGAATGACTTTAAGTTACCTTTCCCTGGCAAAAACAATAGTAGTAAAAAAGACATAAATACACACACACACATGCGTGCACGCAAATGCAAACACAAGCACATAACTATGCATGCCAGAAGGAACACTCTGAAAAGGAAGGAAGGAGGGAAGGAAAAAAAGTAATTGAATAACTTGTTATTAAAATTGAAATTATTTGTAAAATAATTCCTGGTAAAATTGATTCACTATCTGCATATACTAGTGTTTTTCCCCCCTTCTCACATACAAAATGCTCTCTCGCACAAAGATGCATGAGTATGCTCACATTCTCCACTCTCCTTCCAGCAGAGACAATGAAAAAGAAGGAAAATAACAACCACCAGTAACCAGGATGGACATGGTGGTGAAGTAAGAGGAAGCGTAGTTGCAATGGGAACAGAAGGAAATAACTGGATACAAAAGGAAGAACAAACCTGGATGGAAATATGGTCAGAACAGAAAAACAGAGAAAACAGAGGAAGCTACTCTGACATTATGAAAAGTGTGAAAATTTAGAAGGCAAACCACCCCTCCCAAGAGAGTCCTCAGAGGCATCCATGCTTTCTGCAGCTATTTGCATCTCCAGTCAATTGGTTTGTTTTCAGCAAGATCTAATATTTGTTTTCTTAAACTTTTAAAATCAAACATCTTAAAATAAGTTGCTCAGGAAAAAAAATTATCATGGCCCTATCTGTTAAGTTACTAATATTCTAAGCGCACCGTTTTATGCTACAAAGCAATTTGACTATAAGACAAGTTGATATTCAGTGTCAGTCCCTATCCTGTCCCTACATGCTTATTGAACTATTTTTTTTGTTTGTTTTGGATTAAAGAAAATAATAAATATTTCTATTTTGGAAATATTCTCCACTTTTCTGAAATGGGTGGACCACGTGTGGGACTTGGGGAGTAGTCGATCTAGTATAATTATTATACCCTCTTAAAAATGAGATAAGCTTTAAACAGCTAACCCATTTTGTTCTAATATTCAGCAAACTGCAAGAAAATCTCTTCTTACACAATCTTTTGGATATGTCATTTGCCATTTATATTTCATGGCCTTTAGGGGGAAAAAGTTATAAAAAGGTATTAAAGCAAGTAGATAATAAAGCTGGATTCTATAAATCTATAGCAGCTTAGAGTAATCATTAAAGCATGCAAAACTCTTTCATCTATTCAAAAAATATGCAGAGCACAGAAAGCCTACTAAGGTGCATGACAAGTCAGAGTTAAATATATATTAATAAATGAATTAGCTTCATAAATAATAGCCATAATGACATTTTAGGAGACAATAAGTCTGAGGATTGTCAGAAAATGGTTGATGCATGGGCTTCACGTCTCAGTGATTCTTCAAAATGAATAGGCTTTGTGGAGATAGTTCAGACCCACAACCAGCCTATTTCCTTGAATAATTTACTTGTTGTCAATTTGTACAGCCACATTACACATGCAAATTGTGTTGCCTATGCAAACACCACTTTGAGATGATAAAAACAAATTTACGAAGGCTATAGAGAAAGGATTTATTTCACTTTCTCGCCCAGGTCAAGCAATACATGTATCTGACGATTGTGTGTACCCAATTTTGTTGTAATTATATCAGCAAATTATTCTTTATAATCTTATTATTTTTAGCAGTCTCCTTGTGCTTGGGATAATTAGCTTTCTTCACTCAGTGTAAAAACAATTCAACTTGCCAGCGAGGCAGGGCACAGCTCCATTATCTGTTTGGGGTTTAAATTTATTCCCTATATTCTTGGACACTTTGTGTAAATTAAAAATTTCATAGTCCCTAATACTGTACACGCTGTTCATTCAGTGATGAATTAAGGTCCCTAAACCTTACGTTTGCTATTCGATATCTCACCCACTTTATATGTTAATCTGTGCTAATGAATTCCACAACCCCTAGCTACAGTGAGATGACTAAAATTATTACCACTTACAGAGATATGCCTTTTTCATTTAAAGTTCAATTCAAATTGCTCCCATAAACAGTCTGCCTCACAAAGATACCTCCTTTAAAGAAGAGTTACTTACCTGTAAGTAGAGTCTTCTAAAGGTACCATTATCTTTGGATATACACATTCCAAAATCATGTGACCTCTGGTTTTAGTGCACAGGAAAAGTGAGCTTGGTAGAAATATTGTCAACTTGTGAAAATCCCCAAAGACATTTTCTCTTCTCTCTAACCTTATACTCCCTTCCGCTAACCTTAGTACTTGACTCATAATGAAGGATCATCTATTTTAATATTTGTATTAATTTTGATAACACTGAAACAGCTATGCTTGAAAATAGAAAAACAGATTTAATAAGGTGTAAGCTTTTTTTTTTAACTGTCCTCCCTGCACATTCTGAGTTGGGTATCTTTGTGAGCTGTTTTATTTCTAAGTCATTCAATCGCCATCTGCTAGCTCTTAGCCACTCAGTATGTTATTTTTGTAACCTTCTTGTACTGGTCTATGACCAAAATGAATTTTTTTTATTGTTTTATAACTTTTCAAATTTTGTTCAGTGCTAAGGTTACAAATTAAAGTGCTTTGTAACGTGGCCCAATTGCTTAACTCATATTTTGCAAAACAAATCAGAACTGGGTTGCAAAATTGTTTCTTTTCTTTAGCAAGTTTTATTGCTAGGAGAGTCTTAGGCCCAAATCAATCGATTTGGAGACTGCAGCCAAGATGAAACTGATTTCAAATACAGGAGAGGCATGCTCCATGTAACCTCCAACATATATTTATAATGGTTAGGAGTATATTTTGTGAATATTTTCTTACTGGGACATAAAGTGGTTAAAATTCAGAACAATCTCAGATGAAATCACTGCTTTCCAGGCCCATCCAAATCAAGTTGAAATATTAGATCAATGAAAGAATACCAAACTTTTAATCTAAAATGTATAAATAAGGATGCAAAATATATGTATATTCATTATAAAAGAAATAATAAATTGAAAAGAAAATGTGGTAAGAATGCACTTTTGGTAAGACAATTGGAGGTAAAAATAGTACTTGTGAGCAATAGCTCCAGAGAGAACAACTGGGAACATTTCACTGCCATTTTGTATTTTAGAAAACTAGAATGTTTATTTTGGGAAAAGATATAGTTCAACACTGTGTTTATGCTAGAGTTATTTTACCCTCTATGGTAAGATATAAAGCTTCGCGGCATCTTTGAGTCATTACCTATTGCTCTGCTGGCATTCAGGCCACTTTCTGCTAAAGCCCTGGTAATATACTTGTCCTGTCCTGGCACTTGGGCCATGATCTGCTTCAAATGCAGGTCATGGATTGAATTTGGGCCAGTAAATAAATGGAGATAAAAACTTATTTTTAGCAAAATTGATCTTGAGTCTGAAGAAATTCCTTTTAGTACAATTTGAAACAAATGGGTGATGCAACACTTAGACACTACATTTATATACCACTTCTCCTCAAATAGTTCAAGGCAGTTTATGTACTCACCAAGACAATAATCCATCTCAAGGTCATTTAATAAGATTCATTATGAAGTTTGAATGAAACCTAGTCTGCATAGCCTAATGTAAAGTTATTACTACTGTATCAAAAAGGTTAGAATATTATTGTACTATAATTTTATTATTTTGCTGCAATGTATTACTTGCCTTAAGATACCCCCTACATGATTAAAAAATGTTAGAATCCTATTATAAATGTGTCTCAAACTGACAGAAAATACACAGCTCCAAACAGCATCAAACCCCTTTAAAGCTATCTTGAACATTATTATTTCAAAAGATTAATACAAAATAAAACCTGAAAATTTAGATGCTATTTTTTTGTCTTTGTACATCTTTTTCTAAAATCATTAGTATTCCTTTTCAGCAAGGGGTGTTTTATTAAAGCACAATCACTCTGTAGAATTTCCCATTATGTTCACAAAAATGAATATGGCATAGATACTATCCTAACACAATGACTGTAATCTACTAATATAATAAATTCTTCAAAGTATGTTTAAACAAGAACCTCCATTCTTGATTATTTCAGCTTATTTCCAAAACACTATCTAAAATGAAGAAAATTAATATTTCCTTATATTTGTGAAAGAAAATAACTTTAGATTCATTTCTTGCCAGCCACTGTCAAGAACATCCAGTGATAAATGATTGTTTAATTTATCTTAAATATACATTTTAACATTAGGATTATATAATTTGTCTTCTTTTGTGCAAACACATGCAATGTACATTTTAAAGAACATTTATTTCTAACAGTAATGTTTCCAAGCAATATCCAGCCAAATGTTTAAACAAGAGTTAGGTTGTTCAGTGTGAACCAAAGTTTTAAAAATCCAGAATATATCTGAGAGAGCCAGTTCTTCAATATTATCAGTCTCTATAATCTTTTACACTGAAATTTAAAAATTCTGTCAACTAATGGGATTTACCTTATATGGTGCTTGATATCCTATTTATGTAAATCAAGAACAATTGCCATGTATCTTATGTTTTTCATATCATAGCTTTGATCAATTTATCAGCACAGCCAGATAGCTTACAGTACAGATCTAGAAATACAACAGTGGGAAGATGTTGCATTTAAAAAAAAGAACTTTGGTCAAAATTCAAATAAATTTTCTTTCACATATATGATAGAAAGATATGGTTAAATTTTGATTCTCCAAAGACACACTGTCCAGGCATCACACTGGACAATATGGCCTTTGTGTATAAAAAACAGAATTTGTGCAAGATTAACTCATGATTCAGTTGTATAATGAGTATAACCAGTTAACCTCACCTTGAGGAATTTAATGGGATTTACTTCTAAATAGACATATATAGCTCTGAATTATTAAAAGCATAGATATTACATAAAATAATAATCCTGAGTTACTTACTAGCCATAACTAAGTAATTTTATTATTTGATGGTATTGCTTCAAATGTTAAAACATGAGGAAATCTGCTAAACCAAAACTAGACAAAACTACATCATGGCTTAGTGCAGTATGTTAACCCTGCCTTTTTCAGTTCTGCCTGGAGAAATCAAGAGTTGAATTTGTGACGCTTTGCAAGCAATGCATCTGCTATAGGACTATGCTACAGCTATGTGATAAAGCACCAAAATGACTTATCTCCAGCATATTGTATGTCTTTTTGTCAATGGGTATCTGCTGGGGAAGAAGTGTGTGATCTTTAAACAATATCTGACGTCTGTATTGGCTTCTTTCAAATTCTGCTTGTCTTAGATCTTTTCTGCAGAGAATTTGGGTAGGGCAGGGTTATAAGAAGTACAGCTCATAGGCCACATATGGCCCGTCGTTTTGTGTCCCAGAACCTCCCTAGAAGGAGCAGGGCAAAAATTAGGCTATTTTCATTTGGGGGCAGGGGAGCAGGTGAGAGAGCAAAATAGTGTCTTCATTCAATATTTATCTCTTTAGACCATGGAAAACCACTTGAAACCTGCTCTGGCCCTTTGTATGCTGATATGGCCTTTCAGATTACACAACTCTGTATACCCTCTTATTTGTTTTGTGTACAATGTGGTATAGTTTGTTTTGGTGTTTTCAGCAGCATGTGCTGCCATGGTGAGAGAAGTCTGACTAAAATGAATAGCAGTGACACAGATGCATGATGTGCACACCTTTATTTTATTACCTTACATTTTCGAGCAATAGCAACAATGATTATATAGCCTACGGTGTAATTACTGATCTTTCTAGTTATTTTACATTCTAGAGAATCCCTGACACATGACTCGTTCATATGAATAATTGTTTGGAAGAATTCCAAGACAAGAATTTGAGTAAAAAAGGAAGTTACTTCCACTGACTTGAAGAAATAAATCAAATGTTTTGACATACAAGAACTAGATTACTGATGTGAGAAACACACACACACACACAGATTAACTGGAAAATAAAACTGGACTAAATTTGATAGAAGCATCATTCTCTTAGACACAAGGAGACTCAGTGAGCAAACATTCCTTTTTGTATCCTATACCACTTGTGCAGTCAGTATCTTATTCATTAAGACAGGGATTGCTTGGAAAACTGAAGAAGCAGTAAAAAATATTTGTTATCCCAAGAAAGGAAAACCATGAACTGGAAATAATAATAGATTTATACATTTGGATCCCCGAACTGATATGAAAACGAATATACTTTTCTACCAACTTTTCCAGTTACATCAATTCATCCATTTGTAGTATAATCTTATCCTTGAATTATGTTCCTAGATAGGGACAGAATTATTCCTATGTATCTTATGCCAGTAGATCAAAGTGCTGTGTTACTAGAAAATAATCTGTGTTGGCATAAAAGTCCTCTTCCATCAATGGGACATTACTTCTAGCATAAGGGACAAAAAGACAGCAGAACAAAGGAATAGAGTGGAGAATTTGTCTGCTTGATTGGAGTGGTTCTAATAATGTTTTGCCTGCAAAATGTTGATGCAAATTAATATATTGCTGTTGAAGTGTTAACAACAAACTCAGCTTTGCTTGATCGAATAGTATAATTTAAGTGTTGATGCAGTTGCTTGACTGAATAGTATAATTTAAGTATTGATGCAGGTAGACAAAAACTGCAAAATAATATTTGGATTCTGATTTTTTAAAAAATCATGAAAAAGTCCACAGTGTTGCTCTGTACAATACAACATCACGGTTAGTATTACTGTTTCATATACTACTTTGAATCTCAGCCAAATGAAAAAAGTCCATAGTGTTACTCTGTTCAATACAACATCAGGGTTAGTGTTACTGTTTTATATGTTACAAGGGATTTCAGCAATAGTGGGTTTCAGGACAACAGATACAGGAGTCTCATAGAGAACCCTTCTAAATTCTAAGCAAAACTAAACAAATCACATATTGACTTAGTGTGTTACATGCATCTGGTCATTGCAGTTTGTAAATCCTCATTTGTGGATTAACATGTATGAACACTTACAGTTGTTTCACAAACAATAGTTAAATAAACACAGAGTAACAAAAAAACCTGAACATAATATCCATGGCTCAGCATTATATATAATATATAATGCTATCCATTCAATTGTGACTGATTCTCAGAGATTCTATGGACCAGCTCTCTCCACATTTTCTGATCTTGTACGGCTTCTTTCAGTAGTTTTATGCTCTGGTTGGTGACGGCTCTGATGGCATCTAGCAACTGTGTTTTTTGGTGGCCTTGTTTCCTTTTATCGCTGACCATTCCAAGCATAGCTGCCTTTTCCAGTGAATTTGATTGCACAACATGGCAGAAATAAGTAAGGCGGAATTTTGTGATTTTGCCCTCCAGCAAGATGTCTGGTTTTATATGCTCCAGAACTTGCTTGCTTGTCACCTTTGCTGTCCAAGGAATGTGCAGGAGTCTTCTCAAACACCAGAGCTCCAACAAGTCGATTTTCCTCCTGTCTAGTTTTTCATGGTCCAACTTTCACAACTGTAGGTAGCTATGGGAAACATGACTAATCTGCATTTAGTTGCCAGGCTGATGTCTTTACTTTTTTATATTCGAATCATGGTCATCATTGCTGTGCAACCTAGTGCAATTTGACACTTTATTTCTGGATTGCATTCACTGCTTTGATCAATCTACAATCCTAGGAAAGTGAATTCTTGCACACATTTGATCTCTTCATCATCTACTGCTATTTTGACATTTCCATTCCTTGCAGTGGTCATGAACTTGGTCTTTTTGATGTTCAAGAAGAGGCCAAATTTCTCACTTTCTTCTTTAATCCTTTTGATCATATGTTTCAGGCTTTCTTTGGTTTCTGAGAGGAGAATTGTATTGTCATCATATCGAAGATTGTTGATGTTCCTTCCTCTAAACTTTACTCTGATTTTTGATCCAGCTTCTTCATGATCACTTCAGCATACAGGTTGAATAAGAAAGGTGAAAGAATGCAACCTTGCCGTACTCCTTTCTCTAACTTGAACCAATCAGTGTCTCCATATGGCGTTCACACAGTGACTTCCTGATTTGTGTACAGCAACTGCACCAATTTGACCAGATGCGTTGGCACCCCCAGGTCTTCTAGGGCTCTCCACAGCTTGTCATGATCAACATGATCAAAAGCTTTCTTGTAGTCAATAAAGCAGATGTACAGTAGATGTATTTTTGATATTCTTGAGATTTTTCCATGATCCAGTGTAGATTTGCAATATGGTCACGAATGCCACTACCTCTTCTGAAGCTAGCTTGAACATCTGGTTAATTCCCTTTCAACGGTCTATGCCAAACGTTGTTGTATGATATTAAGAAGAATCTTGCTAGTGTGAAGGATGACGGCAATTGGGTGGTAATTGGAGCAGTCCTTGGAGTCACTCTTTTTTGGCAATGGAATGAACACTGATCATTTCCAATCCTGTGGCCATGTGTTTGTTTCCCAAACTTTCTGACACAAGGCTGTGATGGCTGTGGGTGGTACAGGCCACAACAATTCTGCAGGGATGTTATCAACACCTGGGGGTTTGTTGTTTGGCAGTTGGCTCACTGCCCACATGACTTCTTCCTGAAGGATGGCTGGTTCTATTTCTGCTTCCCTTTCCTCATCATCCTGAGGAGCCTGGGCCTCTTTCCTGCTGAAATTCTCGCCATCTGTTCTTGACACCTTGTTGGTCAGAAAGTTCTTTCCCTTGTTTATTTTTGATTATGCTTTTACGAGCCATAAATGGTATTTGAATCCTTTTGACTTGTGCAAATGAATTTCTGATGTGGCCCTTCATGCAGTCCTCTTCTAGCTGCTTGCAATGCTGGTCCCAGTAAACTTCTTTTCTTGCTGGTCTTTGGAGATCTGCATTCAGTCTCCTTGCTTCCTATCGTTTGCCTGCTGCTTTGGCTGCTTTTGTTCGCTCGGCTATTTTAATGGTTTGTGCTTTTTCTCTGGCTTCTTATATGATATGTGTTCAACTGCTGTTTCAATGAATGTTTCAATTTAATTTCCTGCCACAGTTTGTCGGGCATCTTCTCAACATTGTCCAGCAGTTCAATTTTTGAACTATTTTTCACTTAAATTCACCTCTCTCTCTCTCTCTCCACATACATATATATACATACACACACATACATACACATACGTGTGTGGGGTGTGTGAGTGTGTGTGTGTAAGCGTATATACAAGAGTTCCTTATTTATATTCCAGGCAGCCAATGTTTCCCAACTGCCCATCCCTTTATAGACTCTGCTGATTGGTTTTGCAGATGTAGCATTCTGACAATGACCTGATTTTCAACCACGACATGAATATATAGGTATTTGGAAAGAAAGAGCTTCATAGAATGCAAGTAAGTTCCTAGCATGTCCTAGAGAAGGCAATGAAGGCAAAGATTAACTAAACTAAAACTGTCTGCAAAACAAGCTAAACTATACAGCATGGTTAGCAAACAGCAGTGACTGAATCTGCATAACATGATAAGTCCAAACAAACCACCTTCTAGGTTAATTGATGGCCTAACACACACAATATAGACATTAAGACATAATGTAATTTGTTTGGTTTTGGCTTGGCTACTATAGTTTGCAAACCATAATTTAGCTTAATGTGCACACAGTCCAAGGTTAAAGCTGCCCTATCTTGCCTGCAAAAATTCAGATGACCATTAGATGTTAGCAGAGAATTAAGAGTTTTCTGTAACCCTTTGCTGCTGTCTAGTGGATTGTTCAGACTTTTGCAGCCCAGATAGGTCAGTCTTATCTAAGATTTTTTTGTCTTTGCTTGTTAGCAGTTAGTTAATGTAGGAGAGGAAGTTTTCCTCTATTTTGTCCCCCTCCTTATCTTCTTACTAAAGTGTGGAAGGCATTGCTACTGTGATAGAAAAGGGTAGGTAGAAAAAATATGGAATATAGGTTTGGTGAATGACTACAGTAGGTATAGCAATCAAATGGGAAGGACAAGAGATTTAATTAAGAAAATTACAGAAATCAAGGAAAAATTTTATGCAAAGATGTGCATGATAAAAGACAAAGAATGCAAAAATCTATTGGGGAAAGAAGATATAAAGGAAGATGGCATAAATATATGTAAGAACTGTAAATAAGAAATCTCCAAATCATCCTTACAAAGGTTTGACCGACTTAACACTGCCAAACATTCTGGAAAGTGAAGTTAAATGGGTTCTAGAAAATATTATTAGCAACAAAGCTGCAGGAGTTGATGAAACACCAGCCAAGCTGTTTAAAAACCTGCAAGATGATGCTACTTACAATTTGTAAGCAGATGACCAAGGGACCAGAAAAGATCAATTTATATCCCATTAAGAAAATATGTGGTGCTAAGGGAAGCTCAAACTACCAAATGACTGCAGTTATCTCACATGCTAGTAAGATTTCAACAATACATAGAACAAGAATAACCAGATGTACATGATTGCTTTCAAAGAGGCAAGGCACCCAGGACTGCACTGCTAACATTTGATGGAAAATTTAAAGGGCAAGGGAGTTCTAATGATACCTATTTTTGCTTTACTGATTATACAAAGACTGTTGGCTGTATAACACAATGATGTGTGGATAGTTCTTTGAAACATGAAGAATGTGTATGTTGAACAGGCAGCAAAACCTAGAATAGAATATGGAGCAACTCAATAGCTCAGAATAGGAAAAGGAGAATGCAGAGATGGCTATTGGCACCTTATTTAACTTACATGCAGAATATATAATGAGAAATGCTGACTTAAAAGACATAAAATGGAATTAAAATTCCTGGAAGAAATATTAACAACCTTATATATGTTGATGATGCCACTTTGAGAGTTGTAAATGAGGAATTTCTTCTTGAAGGTAAAAGCAAAGAATGCAAAACTTGGTCTGCTGTTAATGAGAGAAATCTACACAAACTTCAACAAGCAACAAACAATGCAATCCAATGCAAATAGGTGGGGAAGAGATAGTAATGGATTTTATTTTCCTAGAGTGAACGATTCTTATCTTTCTCTGTCTATCCATCCTACTTGGCGAAAATGGGAGATTCAGAGTTTCTGCTTGGCGCATTGCCAATACAGGACAGTCACTGCTTCCTGAGTAATGTTCTTCTCCTTCTACTCCCAGCCAATTGTAAATACACCCTGAGCCATTTAGTCCTGGGCTGCCAGACTACTGTGTTCTCTGTTGGTTGGTTGTTCCTCTTTCTTTTATAATCTTGCAGTTGATACAACAATGGTCCATTAAATCAATGAACTATCTAGAAGCTATGTTCCATTCACCTCTTACTTCTCACTGTGGACATACTTTTGATTTCTGCCCAGGCTGGATGAAGCATCCTCACCTTGCTTTTCCATTCCTGGTACATAGTACTGCAAAGCTTCCTTCCCTTAATTTTTTAAAAACATTTTTAACTTGCAATGTTGCTACTTAGTTTCTATGAAAACAACCCACCAGTTCTTCCTTGTCACAAAGTTTCCATGGACCTACAGAGGAATGAAGGAATGAAAAGAACAACCTGTTCTCTATCACTTTGTTCATTGGAGCTAGGATGGTACCATAGGGAGAAAAAAGAAAAGGTCTATGTTAGTGTCAAAGGAGATAATGTGGGAAGACGGGGCAGGGGGAGTGAAAGCTTCCATCTGTGCAAACATCTTGGTAAGCAAAGAAAAGGCGTGGGAACTAGTGAGGAGGGAACAATCTCTAAAAGAAAAAGGCAAGCACTGGTAGATTGGTCTGACCAGGAGCCAGTCAATGAGGCTTGCCTTTCCTGCATAGATGGGGAGGGCAAGAAGCAGTAATATGACTAATCAGGTCTTGCAGTCACCATAGTCTGAACTAAGCACCAGCCCAGCCTTTTTGCCAACCTACTGCAATCCAGATAAGAATTTATGAAGTCGTCTTAAGAAATTTCTGAAGTTGGCTTAAGAAACAGCCAGGCATAGCATGGGAGAAAAATACCTTAGGCAGCAGTATGTAATTGTCCTATGACTGATCTATACAAATAGTAAAGTGCAGATTGAGATATCACACTAAAAACAAAAATACATATTGTTAAAGCCATGGTTTTTCCTATTGTAACATACTGTATGGTGGCAAAACCTGGACCATAAAAAGGCTATCAAAGAAAAAAAATGCCTTTAATTTGTGGTGCTAGAGAAAATTATTGAGAGTATCTTAGACCGCAAGAAAAACAAACGATTCTATACTAGAAGTAAAACTAAATGGCTCACTGGAAGCACATAAAGTTAAAACTTAATTTTTGGGTAAATAATATATTTTTGGCATAATATCAAGGCAATCATCATTGGAGAAGACACTGATATTTGGAAAAATCTAACACAATCAAAAAAAGAGGATGACAGAAGACAAAGTGGCTAGATATTATCACTGATACACAAGCAGGAGTTCACAAGAGCTCAAAGAAGCCATTACTGAAAGACAATTCTAATGAAATACTGCCCATTGGGTCATGAGTCAAGAATGAATGAATAACTAAACACCTGCAACGTTAGTTTTTTAAAACAAAAAATGAAATAGAGGTGTTTCTGTATGACTTTTGGGGAGATGATTGAAAGGAAAAGAAATCTGCCACTGAAAATGAGAATTTGTTAACAGGGAAGGAAAATGAGATGAGTTGGCACAAAGCCAACCCAATGTGTACATCAGGTACGAGAGCATTCGGAAGGAGTAGGATATGAGTCAAGTGACTTCTAGCTGGATCTTAAAAGTTCTGGGATTACTATACTAATAACAGAGTATTAAAATATACATTGGACTGTGGAATAGGTTGAAAGGTATAGATTTCAAGATACGGTTAATGAGTGGGCAGACTCAAAGGATAAACATTGTGAAGGATGAAAAGAAGCATTTCTCTGGATTCCTGGCTCCCTGTTAGAATAAAAGCTAAGTGACTAGACTAACATTTCTGACAGAAATTAAGGCTACAAAAATCTGAATGAATACTAGTTGGCAGTAAAGAGTATTTTCAATACATAACCACTCTCTAGTACTCTTTTGGATTTTTGCAGCCCAATCCAATAGCCTTAACAGAGATGCTCAGAACCAACCATTTCCACAAGGAATGTTTGGGTTTTAACCTACTGCTTGAGAGGAGGACAATTCAGGCTGAACCATGCTGATTACCAAGATCAGTTTGAAGGTATTCTTATGGATTGTTTGATTAACGTGCTGAGGTTATAGTTAGGAAGGCATTTATATTCAGCTTTGCATACAAAACTTTTGATTAATTTACAGAAATCAGTGGATATTGTTTATAATAAATGGAGGCAGCCTAGCAACTATAATGATCCTCTTACTCCTAAATGCAATGATTCTTGCCTTTGCAGCCTTACCTAATATTAAATAACAAATAAAAGAACACAGTAGAAGAGTAAGTCTAACAAAGACACACGTACAAAAAGCTAACAGAACTGAACTTCTCTGTAATAAGGAACACAAGGTTTTAATCGTTTTGTTAACAATCCCTTATTTCAAGAAATAACTCTTTGAAAAGGAATTTTGCAACCGGACTCATCATGTTAAGCCACAATGTAGTTAGTTTGATTTGGATTTAGCATGATGATCTATGATTCCAAGGATTGTGACTTGTAAATCATGGTTCATGGTTTAACATGTCCTGAAATAAGGAATGGGGGAAAAACCTGTAGCCCTGAAGAGCAAATAACTTCCCAATATGTATTAATGAGTATGGTCATCTACAAACATTTTGTTGGCTAAGTTGAAGCAGTTTGCCTCCCCCCTCAATCAAGATGTATAATATTTGAGTCAATCGTATTATTTTGGCATCCAAGCAGAAAGAAATACAAACAGCTCTCCATTTCCTGGCAATGTTCTGCTTTATTTTATTTTTATATATTTTAAAATATTATTTTATATAAATAAACTGGCTACTGGTTTATTCTGGCAGCAAAAGGAAGCTTCTAATTAGGAAACAAAGTCCTGAAAGCTTCTCTACTACATTAGGCTTGGGGAAAAACCCAAACCAATATACCTAAATTCTTATAGTATTATTATTTCTAGAAATCAGTCTCTAAGTGGTAGGTAAGGGAGGATTACCCCCTTGGGTGTTAACTCTTGGCACAAATAACCTGCTGTGTGCTTGTTTCTGCCTTAGCTAATGATTATTAAATCAAACGAAATCAATAGGCAGCAATTTTTCCTCTCAGAAATGTTTACTTCCAGTAGTATAGCTATTCCCCGTGCACTTGTGGAGGGACTGCCTTTTAAACGTCTGTCACACCTCTCAAGTTGCACAAACAACACTTTCAAGATCATGGTTAATACAAGGGAAGGAAATCCGTGGAGTCATTCCTTATTTGAAAATTCAGTGATCACTAGGTAGGGCAGCCAGGAAGGCCTTGGAAAAGATATAAAATGCAGTGATGTGTCTATACCTACAAAGATCAGAATTGTGCAAGCCATGGATTCCCTGTGCACTCCACAGAAGTGAAAGTTGGACTTTGAAGAAGCAGGATAGGAAGACTATTGATGCCTTTGAACTTTGGTGTTGGGAAAACAAACCGATGGATCATTGAACAAATAAGAGGCACAAATGACCAGGTTCAAATTATCCTACTTTGGAGACATTATGCTAAGTCCTAGCTCTCTGGCAAAGGCTCTAATGCTGGAAAAGGTGGAAGGTAAGAGAAAAAGAGGATGACAAGCCACAAGCTGGATGGACCCAGATACAGTAGAGATGGGTCCAATATTGGAAGATCTGAAACACCAGGTTAGGGACAGATCGTCAAGGAGAAAATCTATCTAAATTGTCGCTAGGAGTCGAAAACGACTTGAATAACATAATCAAAAGAAATTCAGCTATCCGAACTTCTTTGGTCATGGCAACACCTGAATTTTTTACTACACTCAGAATATTATTTTAATTTAATTTTTGTGGGGTAGACGGGGTTACCTATACCGTTTTCAAAGCAGTCCAGCGGAAGAAAGCTTTCAACCCTTCTCGATCTGTCTAAATTTTCCCCTCAAATTCAAGCGCTGCTTCCGCGCACCGACAACCCTCCCGCCAGCAGAACCCGGAAGTTTCCACAGGCGGCCTTTCGACTGGAAACGCAGAACGACCGGTTGCTATAGAGACGCCCGCGCCTAAAGGCTGGCCAATGCCGGTCTGTGGAGGGGCGGAGCTCGTGCCGTTAGGCCTGCTGTGGGAGAAGCTCCAAGATGGCGGCAATGTAAACAAGATCCGGCGGTAAGTCGGGATGGCAATTTGAGTGTTACTGGGGTAGCTCTGTGGTGGGGGAATGAGGGGAGTAAGTTGCCTGGGCAGTTTGGCTGAGGCAAGCTGTGGCTTTTCACAGATTTTCGATCAAAGCCGTCTCTTTGGCAGACCCAGGTGTGCAGTTCGGGAAAGATGAGCCCGACCGACGATTTGCTCAGAAAGAAGCGCCCTCGAGTGTGGCGGCGTTCCTTTCCCAACTCTGAAGCATGCTTTGTGCCGGAGAACCCGTGGGTTTTCTCTTCTCACCCCCGCTTTCAGTTGCTTTTATTTATTCATTGGTGGGTTTGGCCATGCAAAGGCCATCAGTGATGTTCGAGCAAAAGCCGTCACCGCTCCGTAGGAAAAGGAAAATCTGCGTTTGGCTGGAGCTCGTTGAGGTGATTTTGGGCTGCTCGGCTGCTTTTGTGTTAAAAGGAACGAGAACATTTGGGCATCAGCTCCCACTGTCTCATAGGGTTCCTAACATTATTTCATAGTTATTGCAGAAAGTTTTGCATAGATAAGTTGGTGAGAAACTTTTAAGCCTGTTTGAAGGATTTAAGGAGTGGATAACAATAAAGTATAACATGGACATAGGTGAAACCTAGAAGGAGATGCAATCCAGATGCTGAACCATTAACACCATAAATATTTGGTGCAATATATAAAACGGGGTATATATCATAGTGTAAGATTTATTAATAGTAGAAATAACTTCTAAATGATAATAAAAGAATATACACTTGATGGTAGCTATTTTGTAATCTGGGGCCAAGACCTGTTGCTGTGAATGACTGAGTGGTATGCAAATAAAAAAGGAGTGGTGATAAGCATGTTTACTTTTCTGCTTTGAAAACATTAAGGTATTTCACTGCTGCTGATTATTTCCATCAGATGGGATCTAATATTGTAATGTCATGAAATTAATGTTGCAGATTGATGAGTGAAAAGGAGGATTAGCCATACTTACTCCATGCAAGCATGTTTGCTCCAAAAATGGAATGACACACCTGCTCTGTACCTGAGTGTAATAATGCTGGAATTAAGAATATGGATTTTTATCTCTGTTTAGTTTTGCCCTTACAATGAGACATGAGGCAAGAAGGATAACATTCTTGTATGAAGGACGATAAGCATCTTTATATTTCATTCTCAGATTGGCTAGTTTTTTGCTGCTGAAATCTTCATAAGATAACGTCTGTGCCACCTACTATAATCTGTAGCTATTGTTCTTCATTCAGTGTATTTATAGGATTAGAAACATCCTGGATTTCTAAACTGGTAAGCTGTGTTGATTTTTCTCAAATGAAGTGTGAATAAGTGTATATACAAGTTGTGTACCTGAATTATAATGTATCAGAGATTCTAACATTAAAACAAATAATGGGAAAACATAAATATGATAAAAGGCAATTGTTTTCTATTGTTTCACTATTTGTAAGTGGGCTCATTTTTGAGTTAGGGACTATTAAGGCTCAGCAATATATAATTTGATATATATTGTTAGTGAATTATTTAGTGGAAAGCAGTTGTATTTAACTATATTCTTAGTAATGCTATACAAATGAGAAAATCAGGTTAACAATTAAAATGTATGTATTTCATTCAGAAGTGACAGACATCAAGAAGTAAAACCAATAATGTGTTGCTTCATATCATGGAATAAAGTTGGAAAGGGCCTTAGAGCTCATCTAATACTACCTCCTGCTCAGTGCAGGATCCACTGAAGCATCCCTGACAGGTGACCATCCAGCCTCTTATCAGGAGACCTCTAGTCTATCTACAACTACTGGACTGCACCATAATCTTATTTTATTAAAAATTACTAGAATTTGAGATTTTCTAAAATAAAACATGTAACAGAAACATTTATAACAGTAACAAAGATTGGGTAGAGTGTTCTATTTTGGAGGGACTAATAAAAAAAACAAAATACAGAAATAAGCAAACAGAAAAACATTACTGCAAAAATGAGGGATGGGTGAGCGACCCAAAGGGAACTACATAGAATCTTAGGGAGTGGGGTATGGTACTTGTTTATTTATTGTATTTACATATCACCAATTTGTACAGCTCATAACAGTTTACAATAGCAAAATAGGGCAATATAAAATAAATAAAATGTTGATAATTCATAAAACCAAAAAGTTCAGTAAAAATATCATCTATAAGTACCATCAACATAGGTAGCCTTAAATATCCAAGGCCATGTAGAACAGATTAGTTTTTATTGTTTTGCAAATTGATGTTAAAATATGTGCCAGTCCAGTGTCAGAGAGAGGGAGATGCTATTTCATGAAGCAGGTTCCATAACTGAAAAACACTCCCTTCAATTTCACCAGATAACTGTCCCTGCTGAGTAAATGCAGTGGACAGAACAGTTTTTCCTGGTGAAGGTGGTTCTGATGGAACCTACGAACCAAGCCAAGTTGAGCTTTAATGGTCTGAACCAACACATTGAATTGTACTCCAAAACTTACCAGCAATCAGTGCAGTTTCTGCAATATTGGTATAACATGAGTGAGGTGGCCATCTTCCACCAGTATTTTGCACCAGATGTTTTTGAGTAGTCTTTAAAGGTTGTGCTGTGTAGAGCCCACTGGAGTAGTCTGGCTTCATGGTGATGAGGCACAGGTTACTGTCACCGGGAGCTCTCAACCAAGATATGGCTACAACTGGAACACCTGCTGAAGCTGGATATAGGCCTACCTGGCCATATCCTGTGCCTGCCCAGAGAACAATAGCTGTAAGTCCAGAAGGATAGCCACAGATTTTTTTCATAGAGTGCCATACCATTCAGAGTTATAACTGAAACAGACTGAGACTAAGATGGCCATACATGGAAATGTATGGATCCATACAAGGTTGTTGAGATGACATTTTCCATTCTTTATTTTTGTCTGCTTCTTCCATCTTTTTGTGTACCACATGTATACATATGCACACAAAAGTTGAAGAGGGACATCTAGAACAACTGCAGAATATGTTTTGTTTGAAAAATTGGTGAATGATGAATAAGTCTAGGAAAATATGTAATTGCTACTTTTATAAATGTAAAGAAAACAGCCCACCTTAAGAAAACTTACTTATGTATAAAAACATTTCTATACTACCACCAAGCTTCATGGGTGATTTCCAGTCCAAAATAAAATACTATAGGCATAGTAGTAAAATTAAATCATGCAGTATGAGGAGTAGAATAAAAAACTACAATTTCTTTTAACAATATTAAAGATTGGTAAAATACCAATGCTTTTTGTTTCCTGCTTTAGAATCCTTTTTGTATGTATATATGTAGTAAAATATCAGGCAATCCTAACTTGAGAACTTTTTCCTTCTCAGGAATAGGAGATTTTAGTGGTAGTGCCAAGGAATTGGAGATTAGTCATCTTCTTCCAAGAAACTGTTAAAGACTTCTGGCAATATGAGCAAATGTTTAACATTTAATTAATTTCTCTTTTCAGATACTTTTCTGCTTTAAATGGATGTCATGCCGCTATTTTTTTCTTATTCTTTAGATTTCTTTTATTGTATTGCTTTATCTTTTTCTAAGCTAAAGTGTTTGCTATTATAGTGTAATAATTTTACTATTCACAGAAATTGAGCTTGGATAGGAAATCTTGTATTATTGCACTGTGTGTACTCTAGTTAAAGAATCATAGCGAATATGCTATACATTTATTCAGATTATTACAAATACATATGATTTTACATTTTCTTTGTACCTTCTCTTTTTTAAAAATTGTATATGATTCAAAATATTTGCTGCTAAAACTGCCAGAACAACAGTAAAAACAAATGCTTATGTACTATTATCAGTAGTTAATTTACTTATGCACATTGGTATTTTTTTTAATAAATTGTAGGTTATTGGACATTAGTTCTAATAAGTCTTTTAAGCTATTTAAATGAAGCATTGCTATTTTTGCAGTTCTGTATTTTTCTCATTTCTTGTATGGCTAATTTATGTTCATATTCAATTTCCTTGGATCTTAAAGAGAAGCAAATGAACCTGAATTAACTGATACAAATGAACAAATAGTTAAGGACTGCAGTGCATCAGGAATTCTTGCCCTGGTTTTATCACTGGTAAAGATGCCCTAGAGATATTTTTAATAATTTTGCTGAAGATTCCTTCATGATGATAGTGAGTATTTGATCTTTCATTTCTAGAGATGTGGAGTGGTCTACTACCTCCTGGTGTGAATGAAGCTGATGTTGCCATAAGTTCAGATGATGATGAAACTGTGTCCCTTCCCAATCTTATCTTAAATGAAAAAAGAGAAGAAAAGGAATTCCTAGGCAAACAGACTAGTGATCATGAGGAAAAAAATATAGCTGAAAACCAACTTCCTTCTGCAGAAGAACAGGAATGTCTGGCATGCCCTCCTGGAATTTCCTTAGATATGTGGAATGTAGGTTTGTTTACAACTCTGTATTTCATTGAAATTGAAGTGTAGATTAGTTATTCCTGTTGTTGATATCTAGGCACATAATCCTTCTGGCAAGAGTAAATTAAATATATTTTGAATAGAATATCGTCTGTATTTTTAAGCTTTTCTGTTATAGAGAAAAATATTGTTTTAATAACATTTTTTTAATAAACTTCTATTTTAAATAAGACTGGAGGAAGTTGTGATGAATTCCTTTTCAACAAATATATAATCACTGAAGTGCTTATATACCAGAGTACTCTTGGATCTCTTTTAGATTTTTTAAGGTTGATTTTGACTTCTGTTGCCATGTTTATGTGTATGTATGTGTGTGTGTGTAGTAAATGTTATGGAATTCTTAACTCACTCATGAATGATTCCTTACTATATTCATTAAATGGATTTCACACTTGTTTGTTAGGGCTTGCATGTTTTGAGAATAATTTAGGAGAAATGCTTTTTTACAGCCCATCATTTTATTTATTTATTTATTTGCTTGCTTGCTTGCTTGCTTGTACATGAGCCTGAAAGAGATGTAGCTCTTTTAGAGCTACATTAAGTTCAGCAACTCTTAGAGTAGTGTCAAAGTCACTGATTACATATAAAAGGAATTTCAAAAGTGGCAAGTTGTATGGCATGTTCAGTAGGGTGCATAACTCTGAAAGCAGATGTGGCTGTTTTAATTATTATAGAAGATGCTGCGTTTATGTTCCCATATGTTCTGAAGTGTTGCATAATCATAATCCTTAGTGATGTTATGTTTTTTTAAAGAAGAAAATAAAGTCCCATTGGGCATGCTTACATATATTAAACTTTTTGGATCTCAGCCTTTATGTAGAGTTTTGAAGTCAATGTCTACAGAACTTCATTCATTCATTTATTCATTCATTCATTCATTCATTCATTCATTCATTCATTCATTCATTTTATATAGCCACCCAGAGTCACTGGTCTAAGATGGGCAGCTATATAAATTGAATAAATAAATAAGTAAGTAAGTAAGTAAGTAAGTAAAACTTTCCTACATAAAAAAAAATGAAAGTATCATGTACTTATATCAAGATAATCCATGAATGTATGAGCTGAGCTGAGTTGCACATGTACAGTGGATATGTAAGCATCTTCACTAACTGCTGTGTTTTGAATATTGTACTTTTTTTTGGTATTGTGGAAAAGTTAAAATAGGTTGTTTTTTTATGCTACTCAATTTACTATAATAAAGCCAAAAAAAAAAATCAGTTTTCTCTTTCAACAGAAATTTCAGAACCTACAAAAGAAAAACCTTGAGATGAAAAATCAAGAAAAATGTCAGACAGTTAAGCGACGAAAGAGAAAGCATTCCCGAAAAGGTTTGTTTCCAATTATTAAATTGCAGGGAACACTATAATAAAGTTCCTAAATAATTCAGTGTAAGGATTGGGTAATTTTATGATCACCTTATTGATTTTCTGTTATTTGGTTGTTAACCAGTAGAATAAAACATTTACTGTAATCCGTATCCATATAAACATTTGCCTAATTCCAGGTGCACAAAGAGGCTTTGGCATTTTTTCTAAAACAGCAGCCTACTTGCTGTAGGCAAAATCATAATGGAATTTATGAGGACTTTTTCAAAGCCCTTTTTGATAAGGCGAGAGAGATCATTCATCACAGAAAATATTCACGTGCCTGAAATAGGTTTTTGCATTTTTGTTCATTTATGTAATACTTTTTGCATGTGGTGTTACATGTGGTGTTCTTAATTCTATAGTGGAAGTATTCTGTAGGAGAACAAAATGTCAATGTCTAGGATTTAATTCTAAATTTTGGTTTTTTTCACTGTTAATTATATCTCAGACATTCTCTTCTGTATTTTAATGGTTAGACCATACAAAATTTAAACAATGCCTCTTCAGTTGTGGCTTTTGATTTAACATTTGGTTTAGTTGGGTGCAGTGATATGAACCTGCAATCCAGTTATTCTAGAGGCTGAGGTTGGCAGATGACTTGAACTCAGAAGTTCTAGGCCACAGTGGGCTATGCAGCTCAGGTCTACACCCATTTATATATTTTAGATTTGCATGCAAATTAGTCTCTGAATCTTTGTACCAGAAACTGTCTTACTAAGCTGATTTGTCTCTGTCATGATTATTCTGTGTTGGAATAATACTATCTTTTGGTAATATTCCCACAATACTTACAGAGGAAAGTTGGAGAGAGAAATTATGATTGAACATATCTTTATATATCTTTAGTGGTTAGTGACCTGTTCTGTGACAGTGCTCTTACCCTTTAATGAGTCTAAAGGGTTTACTTCATCCCCCCCCCCCCCCAGTTACGTATTCTTTTGACTGGGGTGTTTTATTTATTTATTCATTCTACAAATTTATATGGCTGCCCATCTTAAGTAAGTCTTATAAGGAGGCTTGATTAACTAAAGCAGTAGAAATTATCTTTCTATAAATGATTTGGCTATAGGTGCAAAGGCATTGTATAATTAAATTAATCCTACAATTCAGTCCTAAACCTCCAAAACAAAACAAAACCCACCTCTGGTTTTATCATTCCATCGCTGTCTTGAAATCTTCAGCCATCAGAAAAATAATTAAAAATAAGTGCACTTCTCAGTTGCCTGTTACAGCTAAAGGGGATCCCTCTCCCACTGTAACTTAATGCCCACATGCACTACTTAGCATACTATATTATTATACAGAGCATATAGGCCTTTAATTCCCTCTAAAGTTAGGTATGTGTCAGTACGTATTTGTGTTTGTGGCTATGGAAGTGGGGGGGGGGGGACATCATGCTGAATACTACATCAGCAATTGACTGAATTAAGTCGTAAAACTTTTTATTCATAAGAAATTGTTCATACTAAATTTTAGGGTTTGATTTTTTTTTTTTAGGTGAAATGAAAAAGAAAAACAGTGAAGAAATAACTGAAAGGTATTTGAAAACATGACATGATTATTTAAAACTCATTTTGCATAGTCAAAATGTTCAGCTCTTCTTCACAGTAGTGAATTTTTATACAGAAGTGATCCTATCAAGAAATATTATTTGAAAAAAATGTCTGCCCACCTGCTAAAGGATAGACATGTACGGCTTTGTTTTCATAAAGTAGGTATATTCTTTTATATCAAAGATACAAATGTAAATAAAATTGAATTGTATAACTGTTGCCAGATAGAAGAAAATACAGTGTCTATAAAATATGTCCTTTTAGATTTAAATATGTATTTCTTTTAGATAAGTCTGCAATAGAATTATTAATTTTAATATTATATTGCATATGTTACATATTTAAAAATATGATTATTTTCTTGTGATGGGACCTTGTCCAACTATTTGTTCTTTTTTCCTTTCCTTGTAGCCAACAATCCACAAAGGAAAGCCACTTAAAAGAGCTCACTCAATATTTTGGAATCAATGATAGGTTTAAACCACTTGCAAGCAAGGAAACCACTCCAAAGGTGACTTGCTAGATTTTTTAAAATTCATTTTAAGCTTGTATTTCACTTTGTAATTCAAAGATTCTCAAGCTGGCCTACATTTCATTGCAGTGAATACATATGCACGCCCACACACAGACATACAGAACCCTGTAACCCAGCAGCCATTAGTCATGTGCTGATTGGTGTGGCCAGAGTAAAACAAGAATGGGAGAAATAAGGTCCTTGTCTTGATCAGTGAATAGGACCAGGTTGAACTTGTGCTCTTGTTTTGGTCTAAAAAGGGGAGTACAATCTACCAGTGAACCTTGTTCCATGGCCAGTTATAGAAGCGTGTATATAAATGTAATGAATGCATGTATTCATTTAAAGTTTTTATTTTCACACACAAATTGGAAAGACTCTCAATTTGTTTTAATAAATCAGTAAAAAAGAAAAGAAAAATCTCCACTTTCAAGCTCACAGCCTTAAAAAAATATTGGTAAAAGGAAAGAATGTGGGGAGAAAAAAAGGAAAATAAGATGATTCAGGTACCACTTATTATAAGGGTTATATTGATTACTTAAATCTAGTCATTGAAATGTATAATTCTAATAAACTTATATTCAGTGTTGTATTTCTTTTTTCTGTTCTTCAGCTATATTACAAATTCAGTAAAGATAAACTAGAGTTTCAGAGATAAAAATCTGTGACATTATTACGTTAAGTAGTAGTTGTTAATTTGTACAAGTTAAGACAATTTAGGATTTATTATTGAATTATTAAACCTTGTTCTTAATGCTTGATTTTAGACATTTAAAGTGTATCCTTCTACATCTGACTATTTACAGGCTTGAATTCAATAATATAGTTAAATAGATTAGGGGTAGCATGTCAGAAATCATTTCCTTGATGAATATAAGAACTGAGAATTGCAAAGATACAATAGTAATTTGGACTTTTCATGTAACTTGATACATATAGACCAAACAAAATGCCAGAAACAAGCAGACCGACAACAATGAGGATGAAACAGACATGGACGAAGGGGAGCCCAAAGCCGTGTTTGGTAGCTACTTAACAGGGAATAGTTATCAGTTCCCTGATGAAACCACAGAAGCAGGCCCTGGGATTGGAAAGGAGGAAGATATAAAAAAAAAATGCCAAGGATTTACTTGATCCAGCGTGGCATGACAAATTCCATCCTGTCACTGCAAGCCTTGTCTTTCTGTGCCTTATTTTCAATGGATTACACTCAGCATTTAAAACTGTTGGTGTTTCAGAGACTTCAGGGCTTTTAACACCAAAGGAGGGGAGACCAAAAGGAACAAGTACACTGCACAAGAAATCAACCCAAAACAAAGCTGACGCAGGACTAACTGCCACAGAGCTCACCTTACTCCTTTGCCGTTGCTGTGACCTTTTTATTGGACTAGCCATTGGATCCAGCGATAAAATCAGAATCAATAGTGCTCAAGTCCACAAACATTTTGAAACACTAATGGTCTCACTTCAAAAGAAAACTACCAGCAAATGCAATGCCTATTACACTATACAATGCTGGACATGCTATTGACTGGATCAACTCAAAGCCATGGATTGGTCATTTGGTACTCAATCTTATTGAACTTGAAGCAGAATCACCTGCTAAAGAGCTAATAGACCAAATGAAACTTGTAGCCAACAAAGCACAAATGACTATATGTTTCAGTGTAGAAGCGTACCTCAAGCAGTGCATGGATGGAACAATTGCTATGAGGCAAGTTGTTGCTGAGATACCAAAATTTGAAGCAGCTGTTTCCATAGTGAAGAAGAAGACAGGGTCCATGTTCAAGTTTGCCAGTGCAATTCGACACCCAGCCATCATCAATCTAGCTCCAAGAAATTTCCCGAATTTATCTACAGCTGCAAACTACTGGAAAAAATGGCATAGCCCCTCTTTTGCTGGTTTTAAGGCACTGAAGGTTACACCTGGAGCAGCAATATCCATTCCAATGCTGCAACTTGCAGCAACGAGGATCTTGAGAGAAGTACGTCCAATCCAGTCTGGCAAGTTGGGCATGCTCCGGGTTCCATTAGCCAAGTAATGTCGGCTGGTGGGGACCAGCAGACGTGGAGTCCTTGGGGTTCTCTGAGCTTGGTTCTTTTCTTGCAACCTCAGAGAACCCCAAGGACTCCACAGTTCAACCCTGAGCTACACATATTTGCCTCCATTGCTACCAGCAGACGTGCCTTTTCTGCTTTGGTGGCTACCCTGTAGAACATCCTTTCTCCTGAGATTAGGATGGCCTCGACTCATTTGGCTTTTTGGAAGGCCTTGAAGACCTGGCTTTGCACCCAGGGTTGTGAAGGGTCCTGTTTCATGGTTGTGTTGATACCAACGGTTTTTAGATCTCTCAGCTGTATTTATATTATATTTATTTTTGTACTGTTTTTAATGTTGATGTTTTTATTGTTGTTAGCTGCCCAGAGTTACTGGTTTGAGATGGGCGGCTATGTAAATTGAATAAATAAATAAAAATAAATATGTTCAGGAAAGAAATGGATGAATCAGCTATTGAGGTGAAACATTATTATGATTGGTATAACATAAAAATGTTCATTGACATTTTTAAGTGCAGAATTTATTCAAAAAGTAAGGTGAAAGTAATATAAAGGGTTGTTCTCATACAACAGTTCTGCAACTATTTAACAGTACCACAGGATACTCAAAGTTGAAATCAAAACCAACCTATGGTCAGACCTGCTTACTACCTGGATGGAAGACATCCCAGGTGTGCTCAGTAAGCTGGAAAGTTGACAAAAATATCCAAAAGAAGGCAATTGCAATATACTTCAATTTTTTGACAAGAAAACTATATGGATCTGCCTTTGAAGTTATCAGAGGTTGAGCTCTACTCAGTCATAATTTCCTAAACTACTTTAAAAATCATTCTGCTATATATGAATTTGTTACATATGAAAGTTACAGGTGTGAAGTTTAATATTATTTTGGAGTTGATAGCTTTACTTTAGGACATTTTTATATTATTCAGTTGGTATTCTAGGAAGAACACTGATTTTTACTCTTTGTTTTGTTATGTTTTCTAGTCTGGCCTTGAAAGCAGCATAGACAAATGTTTAGCTGAAGGTAATATTTCTCAAGCTGAGGAATTAAGTGATAGATTAGCTACCCGAGAGGTAAGTTACAGTTTTGTTATGTTTTTAATATGGTAAGAAACATTATACACAGTTTTCAATTACTTATTTTATGGAACAATTTTCAAGTTAAATCGTTTGGGAAATGCAGGAGTTATTTGGGAAATTCTGTGGATAAACTCTGTTGTTGAATTGCTTCATTCTGAACCCATTTGTGGTGTGTGAGCATGAAATTAATATATAAAACAGAGGCCCGTAACATGCCAGAATACAAGAGACAGATTCTAACTCAATACTTGGATTCAACAGATGTAAGGGCTATATGGATATTTCAACTTGTTCTACTGCTTCTAATAAAGACTTCTGGACACTACTTCATGCTAGCTTTGAATATGCTGAATATTATGGGACTGCCAGTGTAAAATTAGGGAAAGGACAATATATATATTGAGCAGTGGCAAGTGGCAAAGTTTTTTAGTGTATCATCTTAGGATGATTATAAAGTTCCATAATGATGCAAAACAATAAGGCTTCACTGAATTAATTCTGAATGTTCACCACATTAAGAAATCTTTACAATCTGCTGTCATAGCCTATAAATAAATTACCGTAACTTTAAGAGATTTTGTTGTTGCATCTAAACTATACTGTAGTTGATGTATAGTTTATTAAATCTATATTATTTTTTCAGTAACTGTATTTTACATTAGAGTTTATTGAAACTATATTACTGTTTTAGTAAATTAGAATTTACATTACCTCCCCCAAAAGAGAATACTCACACTCAGGGTTCAAGAGATTTGTTCCTGTAATGTTGCAGTGATTTAGAATTATATCTGAATTGAGAGACTGTATAAACCAGTAATGAATATGAAAAAGTGCCAAGGTGGAAGATAAAAAGATATCTTAATAGCCCGGGACTAATATGCACTGAGCTATGAGTACTGAATTGGATTGAAGATGTGAAGAACTACATATTTGGCCTAGATTTAGGACAGCCTGTCAGATCTGATGAGGAGAAACAGTCAAAGATGACATTTGGGATTGACTAGTTTAAGGTGAACTTGGCAGCCAATGTGTTGGGGAAAAAAGTTTGATATTAAATTTATTTCTAGCTTTCTTTCTAATTAATCATCAACTTTCATATAAATAATACAGGTGGTCCCCATTTAATGACCACTCATTCAGCGACTGTTCAAACTTATGACAGCACAGAATAAGTGGTAGTTACAACTGGTCCTCGGCATTCTGGCCGTTGCAGCGTCCCTGCAGTCATGTGATCGTGATTTGCGACTTTCTCTGCCAACTTTCCACAAGCAAAGTCAATGGGGAAGTCGGCAAGAAGTCGAAAGTTACGGTCACATGAGGTCCTCGCTTAACAATGGCAACTGGGACTGCTGGCATTGCTATTGCTAGGTGGTGCAGTCATGTGACACTGTGCTTTATGACCGCATCACTTAGCGATGGCAATTCTGCCCCCAGTTGCTGTCATTAACTCAGGTCAAATTATTTTTATGACTATTTTTTTTTACAATTAGGATTTGAGACACATTTATTTTGTGTCTTTTAGGGATAGGATGAATAGATAACAAGTAAACTTACTAACTGTTCTCTACTAGAATCCCCTATCTGAGATGCAGTCATGTAACAAGAATATGTTTCCTTCTTCTTATGTTTGAAATTCCCAATACTCAGAAATGTAATTAGTGGCCTTAATATTACTGTGATGGAATGAAATTATGAAGGCCAAGCTCAGGCAGATAACCATTTTCTTAGCTCGCCAGAACCGCATGGGAGGAACAAGAGGATGAGACTGGCACCTCTCTGAGGAATTCACACTGTTGTGGCTGGAGGACTTTGGGAACTGGGGTTTTAGTCTGGGAAGATTCTTGCTAGAGGTTGTAGCTAATAAACATAGCTGGATTGAATTGGCATTGTCTCTTGGAGTTCCTTGGGCTAGGCCTGACATCAATCCTTCCCAAACTAAAACCCCAGTTCCCAATGTCCTCTAGCCACAACAGTGTGAATTCCTCAGGGAGGTGCCAGTCTCATCCTCTTGTTCCTCCCACGCGGTTCTGGCGAGCTAAGAAAATGTTTATCTGCCTGAGCTTGGCCTTCATAATTCCATTCCATCACAATTACATAAGATTGTTCGCAGATTTCTGTCCTCTTTTTATTTTCATATTCTTTAGGAGACCAAATTCCAACCTAAAAAAAAACCATAAAGGTTGATTACAACTTATTAAGTACCACTAATGCTTTTATGTATTTTCAATTTAAATAAAAATATGAATTTGTTGATACAATTAATTTTTTGAATCTGATGAATGAGTGTTTAGTAGGTAAGTATTCTGTAGAGATCAGGTACAGTTTTGGTCACTAATATTTTCCTTTTTCAAGAAACCAGGAACAGGAACCTGCTGATAAAGCCTTTGCTTTGAGGCATGGATTCCAGAATGCTTTAAAATGTTTCCTCCCTTAATAAGTGAAACTAATTTTGATGTATAACATTTATAAGCCTGTAAAACAGATAGAGCAGCATGAGTATTTAAAGGGGAAATGAGGCCAAAAATAAAGAGATGGCTAAGAGAAGCTATGAAAACATGCCCTGAAGAGCTAAAGAATGCCAAAATACAGCTGTCAGTGTACTATCATTATGTCACAGTGAGAACCAATTTCTATGGAATCAGATTGCCTTGGAATTGAAGAAATTGTAAATAATACACACAATCCAAAGAGAAACAGTAGACTGAAACATGAGTAACTTTATTTTACCATGCTGCACTTGGTGCAGTTAGATTTTGATATGGCTGACAATCATGTTTGGATTGTTACTGTTATTTTGATACAATAGTATTAAGAAATGAATATTCACCAGGCTTCGGGTTTTTTGTTTTTTTTTAACAAGTGTGAACTTTTCTCTGAGGTTTCGGGCATAATGAGAATTATTTTATTTTAATTCCTTCCTAAGATGCAGATTGGTAGACTAGTATAGGATACTCTGTATAAAAAACATATTTTGTCATTGAGTTATTATATAGGTGATACTTTACAGTATTTTATTATACCTGTCTGAATTGCCAGTAATCAATAATGCTCACAAAGTAGTGAGATACATGTCAGATTTGTTGGTATTTTCATTTTCTTGGTATCTTTATAGAATTTTAAGATATTGTAATAGTTGTCTGTTTGATGAATATCTTCTTCAAAAGCTTTTTGAAAAACCTGGTATATAATAACAGTACTTACTGGATTAGCCTGTCTTCATATTCAACGATGCTCTCAGTACATTTTTTTTTTTCAAATAACGTTGCTAAGTATAGAAATTGTACAGATAAAAGCTAATACAAACTACAAAAAAAATAAAGGAATAGAAAGGAAAAAAAAGTGCAGAGAAGAGAAAAGAAAGAAAAGAAGAATAATATAAAAGAAAGACTAGAGAAGAAATAAAAAATAAGACTATAACAAAAAAAACCAAAAGAAATAAAAAGTAATTTCCCCCTTTGTCTCAACAAGTATAAACAATTTTAAGAACTTATCACTTTCTCTTAAAATACATCAAACAATCTCTTCATCCCATATCACCTCTCTTATCTATAGGCAAATCCTTAAAACCTCATCATTCAATCCTGGTCAGCAAAAGTACATTAAGGGTTATAGAAATAACAATATTTTAACCTTGATCAAATAGACCAACTTTATATTCCTTCCATTTTAACAATTTTGATCTTTAATCCCTTCAGATAAACTAGAACTTGATTTCTTTTCTTTTTTTCTTTGTCCCTTCTCACCAAGTCTTCCAAAATCTTAACAGGTAAATCCAATATACAGAAATTATCGAGGTCACTCTCCTGGTTGGTTGGTTGTATGTCCTTTTACTTATTAAAATATCAGCCGGTTTCATTTGTATATCCAGTATTTCATCTTTTTCCAGATCGTTCTTTTAACCTGTCATTTTTAAATCCATGTTCAAATCTATTTCAGTCTTATCCAAGTAGAACTTGTTCCATGACATCATTCACATACAGTCTATCTATGATGGCAGACATTCTTAAAATTAACTTCTGAGTCCATTGTTCTCATGTATCCTTCAGTACATTCAATGTTAAGGTATTTTGTTCCATTCTACCTTAACAAGTGAAATTGGTGTTCTTCTCCTTAATTGTAATCATTACTTCCTTTTAGCTCCCTCTAGTGTCCAACCTTCAAAGTCCCATTCTATCATGTTTTTTTTTTTCCAGAATTCAGAACATGAGCTGTTTTCGTATGGGAAGGATTCATTTAATTAATTTCAAAATCCCATTTCAAGTCCATCTAGACTTTTAGTCCATTTATAACTCTGTAATCCCCCTTTTGCTGTTTATTCCCAAAAAACTGCTAAATTCTTAAAGTTGCACTTAAAATTACTTTCATTGAGGATTGAAGGAAACTCACCCAGTGAATGCCATCAAACTTGCTGTTCTGAAGGTTTGAAAAGCAGTAAAAAAGTAATTCCAAAAGTGGTTAAGAAATGAGGCTTGGTTGAGCTTTGTGTCTATTTAGGCTACATTATGATTGTGGGCATAGATGGAAGCCATAGACTCCCGGCCACTCCACTCACCAGCCAATCGCAAAAACATTGGTTCCTGTGGTCTACTCTCGAGGAGCAGCAGTTTGGAGTACATGTAGGCAATCCCACCCTTTCTCCTTGCTCTGGAGAGATTTTGCTGGCCAGGATCCATCCCTGGCCGCTAATCTTCACCATAATGCCATCCCTGCTCCTTCAAGGACGTCTAGCTCTTCATGTCCTCACTGGAAGTCTGATGTTCTCATAAGATTATAAAAGATTCATGAAACAAAGCTTCAGTTTAAAATTGTTCTTGATTTTTCCTTTTAAGATTAGTTCTTACAGCATTAGTTACACTTTCCACCAATTCACCAGAGACTGACATAAAATATTCCTTTCCATTGTGAAATCTGTAAATGAATGCAGCCCATACTTGTAATGTTACCAAAGTTCTATTAATCTCTGCATTGTAAAATGTTTTCTTAAACTCATACAGATCACAAAATATAGAAAATATCTATTAAATGTTGAGATCCAAGATATTTTTAAGCCTGCTTCAGAGAAGTAGTGACTTGATAACTTTTATGAGTAATTTTTTGTGAAATATTTGTAATTTTTATAATTACAAAGAGAGCCAGTTTGGTGTAGCAGTTAAGGTGCTGGCCTAGAAATCAGAAGACTGTGAGTTCCATGCCTTCCTTAGGCATGAAAGCCAGCTGAGTGATTTTGGTCCAGTTACTCTCTCTTAGCCCAACCTACCGCACAGGAAAATAGGAGCAAGAGTATTAGATATGTTCTCTGCCCTGAATTTTATATTAAAGGCGGGAAATAGTAGTAGTAGTAGTAGTAGTAGTAATAATAATAATAATAATAATAATAATAATAATAATAAAAATAGAACGACTAATGCAAAAGAAAGCAAAGATAGTACCAATAATCATAGGCATCTTAGGGCAATCCCAAAACATCTGGAGCACCACTTCAACACCACTGGCATTGACAAACTCACCATCAGTCAGTTGCAAAAGGCAGCTTTACTTGGAACAGCTTACATCCTGTGATACCTTTAACACCATCAAACAACCACATCTGCCTATCCCAGTTTCTTGGGAAAAACTCGATAGTTGGATAAAAATGCCAAATACAGTCGAAACATCTGGTTGACTGTGCGACCAACAATAATAATCCCCAGCATAGATGCCCCCTTGTATTATAATAATAATAATAATAATAATAATAATAATAGAATAGGTTTAAGCGAACATAAACTGATCTATGTTTTCACAACCTCTCTGGCACTTCTAAAAGCCACAATTAAATATTGGGATGTTCTCAAGAGAGTGTGATGTAGTGATTAAAGTGTTGGACTGGTCCCAGAAAGACTCAGGTTCTACTTTCCTCTCCAGGTATAGAAGCTCACTTCCATACCAGTTAAACTCTCAGCCCAACTATTTCATAGGCTTATTGTGGAGAAAGATAAGAGGAGGGGGCCCTTTATATGTCACCTTGAGCTCCTGTACAAAAGATGAACTAGAAACCTAAGAAATAAATAAATAAGGAAGCAGGGATAGGATGGGAGAATTACAGTGGTGTGGTTTGATGGAAATCAGAGGATGTTCTCAAATTAGTGAAAATACATGTTCTTAGGACCAGATGAATAGTCATGACACACAGTGTATTGTCGAAGGCTTTCACGGCTGGCATAGGATGGCTGGTGTGGGTCTTCTGGGCTGTGTGGCCGTGTTCTGGAAGTTTTGTTTCCTAACGTTTCGCCAGCACCTGAGACCGGCATCTTCAGAGTGCAGGAGCACAGACAGGAGCAGTTCTCTCCTGCACAGACAGAACTGCTCCTGTCTGTGCTCCTGCACTCTGAAGATGCCGGTCACAGGTGCTGGCGAAACGTTAGGAAACAAAACTTCCAGAACACGGCCACACAGCCCGGAAGACCCACACCAGTCATGACACACATTTAATTTGAACTTGATTTGGATTGAATCCAAATCAACTTTGCCTTATTGTGTTCCTGGGAGTGTTATGGCAATTTTTCATCCCTAACTCCTTATGAAATTTACCATAGTGAGATCAGAGCACTGCCAGTGATGTAGGAAGAATTCAAGTTTGTGATTTAAGATTTGATAGCAACATAGTTCAGTATGAATTGTTTCAAGATTTAATTTTTTATTTATACACACACACACAGACTTTAACTGGAAACTTCAAATGTCATTTGCTTTTTTTACATGACACAGACTTCTTCTGATTACAGGATTTTCTGAAGTAGTGGGAGAGTTAGCATAGGTGTATGGTAAGCTCTGCCAGAAGTGCTGGCTTAGCTGGTTGAAAAGCTGGTCTCTTCTGGGAATGATTCACTTTCACTGGCCTTGGCTTTGTTCCAGGCTGGGCAGGGCACATTGGCAAAGTTTGACTTCTTCCAGGAAGGAAGAATTATAGATGTAGTAAAGATGATCACTGGGCTTTTTGAGATGTCAGGAGGGTTGGTGTAGCTGGTTGGCAAGTTTGGCCCTTCCTGGAAATAACCTCATCACCAGAATGCTGCCTAGAGAATTCTGGGAGTTGAAGTCCACACATCTTAAAGTTGCCAAGGTTGAGAAACACTGCTGTATTGGGAGAAGCAGCACAAGTAGGATGACATGATGAGATACAGTGTGACAAAGAGACTGGCACAGAGAAAGAACATATGTAGCCTTGCCATCTTACCTCTACTTTTAAAGCAGTAAAGGTTTGAGCCTATGCCTGTAAATGTCAACCTGGCAGCCATTCATTCATTATCAAGACTTACATCTCTTCCATCATGTAGAATTTAAAAGTAAGATCAGCCTTGAGCCAATATTTAGAATGCTGACAACTGAATTAAAGTCCTAATTGTATTTGCAGGACCAGCATGGAAATGTAACATTCCATTAGCACAAGAGAGAGCAAAGTCAGGGCTTATGGCTAGCTAGCTACATTAAAGAAGCTGAGAGCTGAGAAAGTGAATGAAGCCCAAAATGTGTTAGCCTTGCTACTCCAAAAGAGCTCTAATAGGTGTAGAGTTTAATGCAGTGATAAATCTTATTCACTGGCTGTTCATATTAATGCTAGAGAGCCTATCACAACACTCAAACATCCCTCAAGGTATTCTCCATTCTTCATATATGGAACTGAAGTTGTAATATGTTTGCAAAAATCCCAAAAGCAGCAGAAAAGCTGTGGAATCTCTGAAGAGCTTTAGAGCCATCCAATTCAGTTTGTTGCTTTAAAGCAGCTACCCACTTCAGTTTGTGAATCTCCTTCAATGAGGTGGTTTGACTGAAGCTTCCTAGAATCAAATAACCCATTCAAAGCTTTATACAGCCCTAATAACTAGTTGCTGCTATGGATGTCTTAAAAGTTAAGGGATAAAAGAAATGAAAACAAGACTCGCAGATCTCCATTAAGCCATTCAGTTAGCTTATGAGATGACATTAATACAGTAACTTGTACTGTAGTTTTTTTGCTTTATTTTATTTTGGTTAAAAAATAAATACTGTTAACTCGAAGAGAGAAAAAGAACAATGCTTATTTGATTTTATTCATGTTAAGAAACTTGTTTGGATAATTCTTTGCATGTCTACTCAGAAGTAAATCATATTGAGTATACCAGGACTTACTCTTAAGCAAGTGAATATAGAATTGCATCCTAAATTACCTCAGTTGTTATTCTCCAAATACAAATAATATTATCAAAACTGTTATTAATGTCAGCTCAGTACTTTTTGGCATTTTGTATGAATGGTTTCAAAGTTATAATTTTATTGAATAGCTATATGCTCTTTATCTTTGTTTGAAATAATTCAAACTGATTTGTGTATTCCATCATCTTTTCCTATTTTTTTCATTCTTTCTGTTGATTTTTACTCATCCTGTTGATATATAAATAAGTATATACCAATGTCATTACCATTTATGTTCTATTAAAGTATCCTATCAAAATTTAAACTGTGTCCCGCTTTAAAAGAATTAATCAGATTCCATGGCAGTCTTTCTTTAATATGTGGAGCACAATATGATAATTCGCAGCTACAAGCCCATAGAAAGCTAATGAGTTATACTCCTATATATTATACACTCTATCTGAAGTGCTTATGTAAAAGAATTTTGTGGCACATAATTTAGTATAGAATTATTTATTTAATTTATATCCCACAATTTCAGCAAAAAATAATGCTTGAAGTGAAACAGTTGATATAGTATAGAGAGAGTTTATTTTATTTTTAAGAATGAATCGAGTCATTTTTTAAAAAACAGAAAATGTATATTATTGTAGCTGTTCAAACATTTTAAAAAATGAATAACAAAGAACTATATATAACTTTCAAATTATTTATTATACTGTGGGAAGAATTAGAAATACTGCACTGTATTGTTAATTATTCTATCTTCTTAATTGAAGGTGTTTCTCAGTTTCTCTTCATCAGGGGTGTTTTCCCTTAACCTTTACTATATGACATGGGTTATCACCTAGGATTATATTCATATGCTCTCTTAATTATGTATATCTTTTTAACAAACCTTTAAAAAATTCAAATGTTACAAGTCTAATTAAAGAGACAAAGCACAGTTTATACTGTAGATTTTTTCTGCAGTTCAATTAATCAGCATGTTTTCTCTTTTAATTAAAACCATTTTAGTAAATTAAAGCCCACAGCAAAACACATATATAATTTGTTTGTAATTAGCTCTTAATTGGTGGTAGTTGAAGCTTAGCACCCTTGGTTTCTTTCTTCATGATTGCCATTTTATTAGCAGCCAGTCATTAATTAATCTTTTTTTCTAATTAGCTTATAAAACTGTTGATGGCACATTATTGTAAATGTGATTTTAAGTTCAAAGCTTGTTAATAAGCTTTCTTACTTAGAAGAACAGAGATAAAGAAATTGCTGAAAACAGTACTACAGTTCTTTTTTTAAAAGCACCCTTTCTTACAAGGGAACTGTAAAACATCTAACAGCTTATGGTTAATTTTTAATGTTTTTTTTTTATGAATGGAAGAATTTACTTGCATTTAAATATTTCAGTAAAAAGCAAAACTAAAACATGAGGATGGTATTATCTATTGATATTTTAATATAAATATTCATCAGATTATATTTTAATATAGTATATAGCAATAGAACTCAACAAAGAGTGGAGTATTTTGAAGTTGAACAAACAATTGGCAGATTATCATTTTCTCTTCAAAATCAGCTGAGATTCTTGTTTGCTTTATATATTTAATATACATCAGCAGTGGATAACATTCCATAACATAAAAGAGGAAAATCATTGCCACAGGCTGAATCTGAAATAACTAGATTCATATTTGATGAGAAACTGTAATACAGTATTAAAAGGCTGTTTGGTTTCTCTGATAGACCACAGGATGCTTCAGGACCTGTTAAAATAGAGATGTTCTGCTAAAACCCCTTTGGGTTTAGTCTTTTATAGAACAGATCTTATATTACATTTTTGAATTTAGCTTTGAATGTTCCATCGAATTATTCTTATCCTAGAATGTGTATTTTACAATAGGTCTTTGAAATAAATCTTTATCTCTGACTGCCTGGCTGTTTCTCTGTCTGTCTGTTGCTTTTTTAAAATTTGATACCACCAACCTAGAGGCCCAAGGAGGTAACCAAAATGTAAAATACAAATATTTATAAGCCCAGCCACAATTTTACAAAGTAAAAGTTATACACCGTTCAAAAGAGAAGGATTGGTTTTAGTGACTAAAGACCAGCCTAAGCAAAATAGCCTTGTATTACCCCTGGAAGTAAGCCAGGATCGTACACAAATTTCGAAAAGGAATGAGCTTCATGGCTTTTACTTTACCGTGATAGTTAGCTTCCATACAGTGGCCTAATTTGGTTGGCACATAAATAGTGATTCCAGAAGAGCATTTCTAGTGGATTTCAAGGACCACGCAACTCATAAATGACCTCTACTCACCTCTAAACATTTTCACCAAACATATCAAGAATTTTGTAATGTTTTCTGGAAGTTTTAGTAAGTATCTATGCGGTTGAATGAGATAATGTATTTTCTCTCTGCCTCAACTTTATTTACCATTTGAACTTCATCTGTTTCATAGCTTTTTTAAAAAAGGGCTTTATGATGCTGCTCAAGGAACACTAGAGAGGGATAGCTGACAAGGAAAAAATTAAAAATTGGATAAAAAGTAAATGAATAATGTCATATTACTAAAAAGATGAGAGGCTAATTTGTGCCGACTTTTTGCTAATTTTGTTCAAGCCTTAAAATGAGGAGCTGTCACCCGTTCTGTGTAGCACTGATGACAGTGCCAATGATCCATGAAATAAGCTGCCGCTGGCTTTGTTCTGATAAGAATGAACAAATCTGCACAATGTACGGCTCCCTGAATCTCATTTTCATACTTGCATGCAGGCTAAAAGAAATAAGCTGTTTGCAGGCTTGATTAATCAGACATTTGAGGGGGTTTTGTCTCTTTGATCTCTTTCGTCTCCTAGGTAACTTGCTTGACATTAATGTTGAGCTTGAGTAAAGACAATCAGGAATTGTAGACCAAACTGATATAAAAATTAAAGACTTTAGCACTTTAAGTACTTCAGTAATGGTTCCGCTTTACTTTAGAAAACATCTGTTTTCATTTAATTAAAGAACAAAAGTGAATAGTATGAATATTTTATATAGAAACCTGTTATTCCACACACAGGCACACACAGAGACACAAAACAACTTTAGTATGATAATTGGCTCTTTTTTTAAATAAATAACTTCAAACTCTTTGGAAAAAGATGAAGATTTTAAAAATTGTCACCAGGTATTCTTGATAGCCATATAGCTTTTCTTTGTGAAAAATAATGGATAGGAAATTTGTGTTATGCTCTTTAAGCTGCTAGAGCAAGATTTCTGAAATGATTATCTTTGAACTTCAATATGAATGATTTTTGCCTCATAGAAAACTTATTTGATTAAAAAAGTTTGCCTCTTAAAAATGATAATGAAGATGAATCACTATATAAACATTACTCCCAATACAACTTCCACATATTAAACCTATAAAATTGACAGGATTTTTTTAAAAAAAATGTCGCAATGCGCTTGCTTGAGGTTATGCAGACGCTTTTACAAATCTTCCAAGTGGCTGTAAAGATGAATGCCTCAAGGGTCTAGCCAGGGCCCTGCTTTTCCAACCAGCTAAAGCCCTTATCTTAAATCCAAGCAAAGTACCATTAATCTTTTTGAAAGACCTTTTATGGCTTTTAATATATCCCAAATTAGAACATTTTACACCCTTGGTTCCTGAAATGTGGTGATAAAAAGCCTTTAGAGCTTAATTTTCTTTACTGCGTGCTCTGACCAATTTGCAGTTCTTTGTGATAATGTTTAGACACCTTAATTAAAATGCAGCAAAATATTGGATGTTCTATATGGAAAATGCTGATACTTTGACTACATAAGAAAGTGTTGTATGTATTTTTATTCATGTTTTATTGCTTCTTATAGCATTGCAGCATGCTACATTATCTGATGACCTTTTTTTTTTTAATGTAAAACCTATTGACCAAGATTTTGGGGGTCTCTGTTAAGATGGGAAGTGAAGCTATATACAAGAGTGTATATGAGAGCATAAAATGTTCATTTGAGTAAGACATGGTCATACTGATTTATTCTTTCTACTTTCTCTGCAATTTATTTGCATTTGTCTTTTAAAAGTTACATCCCATATTCTATAATGTCTTTTTACTGTAATAGGAATATCATAAAATATTTTTCCTTCTACAACAGCATATACCATTTTAAGCCTTTTTAAACCCATGCTTTGACAAATTAGAGTGAGTTATTGTATTTGTCAGAAACTTAAACAAAAGACAGCAGTGCAAAGCATTTATATAAGCCCTATTGCTGATAATGAAAGGCAGATGAGCTTTACCTGTAGGGCCTAGACATAAATGCTTAGGTCTAGGTCAGAGTTAGGCTCTATTAGATATTATACTTTGTGGACATTATAATGGCAGAAATATGGGAATATGCCTTGGAATTTCAAAATATAATACATAGCGTATATAAGTAATAATATAAATATGTCCTTTTTAGATGGGCTCATAGTTCATACCATTTCTGGGTATATAATTTAGGCTAGTATAGTGTTCCTTTTATCTCAGAATAAGTCTCATAAAACTCAGTGGATATAATTCTTTTAGAATATAAGGTTGTACTATCCTGTATCAACAAATGTTACGCTCATGTCACCAATTGTCTGAGTCATTATTAAAATGTAGTTGATTCCTTGGACTAGTTGCTTTACCATACTCCATTTATTCACTTGATTATGCAGTTTGTGTATATATCTTCCCCTCCCATTTTGTTGCCCATGAAGAATTCCTTACTGACACTGTAACAAATATTTTATCTAACAAAAATGGAAGTGCACAGTAAGCTGCAAAATAATTTAACTATTGAATAACAAATGAAATGTAATATTTTTCATCCAATTGCTGGGAGACTTACTTGATAAGCCAATTTTGAAGATTTTACCTATTTGTAATTAGAGAATATGATGCATGCAATTAATTAATTCATCAGTGTGTGCCATTATACTCATCAAAGCTTCACATATTCAAATCCATGTTACTCTATCTAATATTTGAAGAAAACTATTTGAACAGCACTTCACTACATCTATATTGTTCTCAAGTCCTTTTTATATTGCTTTTTAATTAATGAAATTAATTTTAATTAATGTTATTAATCATTGTGTTATGTTAATTGTTATTAATAACAAACACAAAAATAATACACTATCAAATAAAAAAACATTAAAAAGTGCTATTACAAAAAAGTGACAAAAATACAACAAAAGAAATAAAAACTTAGCATAGTATACTATTATAACGGTAAATAGGTACAAATCTATATTTATCTAATGCAAATATTATTCAGTTGCAAATATATTTCCAATACATTTATGTGACTATTTTTTTTTTTAATCTACTGTGTTTTGTATAAATGAGTCCCGTACTTCATTATACTTGTCCGTACAAAGTCTACATCTATAGGCAATCTGCTCGTAAGTGGCAAGTGCAATCAGGTCTTCAATCCATTGGGTGAATGGGGCATACATTTATCTTTCCAATGCTGCAATATCAGCCTTTTGGCCATAGTAAGGGCACGGAAAATCCATTTACGTTGTCCAGATGTCAAATTCCATGTAGCAGGTATACTGAAAATTTTAGCTTTTGTTACACAATCATATTTATGTAGTCTACTACTTTCTTCCAAAACTTAGTACATATAGGACATTGTAAAAACATAGGCTTTAAAGAGGCATTGTCCTTATTACATCTCCAACAAAATGCTGTTTTTGACAATCCTTTTCTATACAAATGTAGTGGAGTCCATTAATTCTAAATATTAATTTTTCTTGTATAAGTTGTGGTTTAAGGTCCATTGACACGCTCCCATTGTCTAGGCAATATAGAAACCTCTAATTCTTTATTCCACTCATCCCGTAACATCTGCATATCAAACTGATTTATTGATAACAAATATCTATAAAAGCTAATAGTAGGTTTTTTAGTTATAAAGGACTTAACAAATTGTTCTAGTACCTCAGGTGTCTCGGAAGCTGAAAATGCTGCTGGTCCAAACAATGTTGTTAACAAATGTTGTAGCTGTAGATATTGCCATTGGGATACATCTGATAGCTGATATTTATCTCTTAACACAGCATATGTTAAAAATGTATCTTCATCCATCTGTCTATTGGTCCAGAGTCAGTATCTCTGCTTCCATTCAACTTTTCCATATCACCATCTTTTTCCCAATTTTTAATGTTGCGTTTCCCCATAGAGTCAATTTAGCATGGGAAAAAGAAACAAATCTTTTTTTATTGGATGTTACATTCCAAAGCTTTCTAAGTGACACAATTGTTTCCAAACATATTACAGTTCTGTTGTATTTAGATCCTAATACTGCCCATCCAACCAAAGGTGCTATGTATGTACAGTACATTCCAATGTTGCCCAAATTAGAAAATTAACATCAGTTGTTGGCTTCCAGTATCTAATACTTGACAATAGGTAAGCTTGATGATATAGCTCCAGATTTGGAAAACCGAATCCTCCTTCATTAATTGGTAGTTGCATTTTCTGTAAAGATATTCTTGGAATTGAAAAACCCCATAAAAATTTCTATACAAAGAATTTATGTTCTGAAAATAGTTGTATTGTTCTCAAGTCTTAAGAAAAAGGGCATACATGACATTTTGTTGTCCTTAGATTCCATGGTACTTATGTTAGAGTTGCTGTGAAAACAAGCAAACAAACGAATATCAGTTTCCCTGATCTAGAATGATGTTAATGATCTAGGTTAATGATACAAAAGTTAATTTTAACATTTCCCACTGAACTGAAATTGCTCAGCTGATGTAGCCCTCTAGTGTTGGCAAGTGACAGTCTCAATTCTTTCCATTAAAGTTCACCATTCATTCCTTTCATAATAAGTGTTATGTTTGAGGTATTCATACAAACTGCAAGTCTACAAGGAGCTATATAGTACTTACTGCGCAGTATTAATTATGAAAAATTGAATTAATGGGGTTTATGGAGTTAGTGAAGTTCCAAGATAAAAGCACTGCTTTTTATGTCATGATAAGAAATATACAGGAGGACTGTGTGAATCCTTCATTGGGAGGCATCAATCATGGTAACATAAGCAAAGTGATGATACGGTCATTTCCTCCCAAACTTTTGGCATGGTTGCTTCCAAGTTTCTCTATGCATACTGCTAATTAAATAAGACATTTCCACTAGGATTTGCTGTGCAGTGAAGCAACAGTCCTGGCAGAAATGTCTTTTGTAGAAGGACACATTGCATAGATGAGGAAATCCCACAGGGTGGCTGCACCAAATCTTTGGAAGAATGTGATTACTTCGATGATCAAAGCATTTTTCCAAGCACAGGCTTGATATAAAAAAACTTGTCTTCTGATTTTAAAATACATGATAGCCAGGATCATTCTTGAGGAAGAAAAGATTGCTTGTCTGCATGTGTATGTGTCTATGTATATGTGTATATACAAACACATATGCATATCTATGCTTACATGCACTAAAGAATGTTTTCCCCTTTTCTCCTAACCCATCATACATGTTCCCTGCATGTATGTACCTCTTTTCTAATGGCTTTGTATATCCTTCCTTAAGTTCTTCATTGAAAGAGGAGGAGAAGGATCTGGGAAATCAGACAGCTGTCAGCTTGATCTCTATGCTGGGCAAGGTCCTCAAAAAAATTATTAAACAGCAATTTTTACAGCCAGTATCTGTTGGGAAATGTTGGGCTTCAGGGTTTAGTGACAGTGGTCTAGAGAGCAAATTTCTTGACATTTCACTGGCAACTGGCATCTTCAGAAGCAAGGTAGTCTGCTATGCAGACCATTGGCAACTGAGCAGGGACTAACTGGTCCCTGTCTTTATAGCTAGGTGACCTGACTTGATTTAGCCAGGCTGGTTTCCTATTGGTACAGGTTGGTGAGGGCTGGTCTCTGATTGGCTCTTTGTTCCAATCCTGATTCATCATTTTGGTGGTGTTGGTTTCTGATTAGTCCTTCCCTGTGCCATACTAAGATCACAAAGTCCACAGCCAGCAAACAGAAATAGTCTGCCATGGCTTCAATCAAGGAAATGACCATCACTTGCCTGCCCAAGTCAGGACCAACCAGGAATCAGTTCTCAAAAATGGGCAAATCAAAAAATTGCCTAGGACCCAATCAGGACTCACCTGCTCAGATTAACCAACCAGAACCCAGCATGAACAAAAAACCAGTCAGGAATCACTACTCCAAAAATGACTAATCAGAAGCTGGCATGAACAAAAGACCAATCAGGAACCAACACCACCAAAATGAATTGTTCCTATGCTGATGGTCTCTGTGGCTCCTGATGTGATATATCCAATTAATCCACCAGTACTCCCCAACATTATAACAGCTATGTGAGGGGCTATCCCTCCTCTTTCATCTTTTACTGCTTACTGTATAATCTTTATCATCATAGGCACACTCTGTCACCTCAGTTTTGGCTTTTTCCTACTTATATGCCTTCTCCCATCTCTCCACTCCCATATCTCTGTTTGAAACAACTACATTTCAGTATATGTAATAAAACAGCCCTTTTTTCTGTATATAATATACTGTAAAATGTCTAAAGTATGAATGTTTTAAATTGGACAGGGCCACCCAAAAACAACTATGCAACTCCTATACAAAATATGAACCAAAAATAAAACTCATATGCTTGTCTTTATTTATTTTATGACTGATTAAAAATATAATTTGATGATAACTTCCTGTACTTTCTTGCTTGCCTATATTCTTTTCTTCACCCATTTTTCATATTTCAATCTTTTGGTGTCTTCCAAAACTCTTCCTTTATAATATCCAGGTTAAGAAAGTCAGAGAATTCCAGCAATGGAGCCATTGCTGTCCAGTTCTTAAACATTATATGTATAAGCAAAACTCTAGGGCCATTTTGATTTTAACAGATAAATTAGTATTACAAGGTCACCTTTGCCTTATTTTCATATTGTGAGAAATCTAAAAATAGGTTATTAAGTTATTTCAGGCAGCTAATATTAGCTCACCATGAGTATTGCTCGCTCCACTTTTATGTTTTTATGTTGTTTTCTAGACAAATAATACAGATTTGCTTCCCAAAGTCAGAGCTGACTACACCATCCACTGAATATACACAGACATTTCCTATGGTAGATACAGGACAAATTTGATTCATGTAAACATTCCCCAAATATCTTAAAGAAAACTGCTTTTAGTTTCTCTAACTTCTATGGACTCTTATTTATATTCTTTTTTCCTTAGCTTGGTGTGAAAATTGCCAAAGCTGTCGCTTGCCGAAATTTTGTGAAAACAAAGCAAGATGCAGAGGCTACTCAAGAGGCCCAAAAGAACAAAAAACTTGCATGGGGGTAAGTCATTGGCTTCTGTCTTTGCAACTAGTAGATATCCTGAATTAAATATTTTTCTCCTTCAAATTAACACAACTGATCCATATTTAATTTAACCTTGGCTTTTTCTTTGAGTAGTGCATCTATTTTATGTAGGGTCTTTAGTACATCTGACACATTATTTGAATGTTTATACTCTCCATTTTTAATTGCTGGAGTATTAAAACCCTAGTTCCAGTTCAGACATTGCTGCTGAATGAAATTTGATTGAAACTTCCTAAAGTGTATTTCAGTAGAGACTGACATATGCTTGTATTTCTTTTCAGTTTTGAAGCCAAGAAAAGATGGGAAACAAAAAGCAACATGGGATACATGTAGTTAGTTCTGCCTAGAAAGGCTGAAAAATTGTAAAGTGGAGAAAAAGGTTTGTTAATGTAGATGATGCATAAATTACACTTTTATTTGTTTTTATTTTGCATTATTTCTGCTGCTGGATGAGTCATAGAATAATTAGTTTCTCTTCCATATGTTACTATATTTCAGGTATTCAGCCTTCAACCTTTTAAATGTTTCTATCTTATTCATTACACAAGTCTTCAAGTTGTAAAATATTTTATCAAAAATTATTAAAATTAAAAATATGCCAGCTTTATTCAATTGTTTTTAATACTAATAAATTATCTTAAACACAATACATTGTTTGAAATTCCTGTCTCTTTAAATACTATTAAAGTAATATTTAATATAAATATTAAATATTATTTATATAAGAATATAAATGTTTATATTTCTGAAAACATCAAGTAAATTTTCCAGTAATTTCTGCAATATATTTCACCTACGTTACTTTAGAACATTTATGTAGCCACCCAACTCACACATGGTGACTCTGGTTGGTATATAAAAATCATTAAACAAAAATGCAGAAGAAAAACAGTACATGCCACTAAAACAAAATAACATCCTTAAAGGGCTACCAGAACTGAAATCTGTTGTTTCCTACCAAATGGGAGCACAGCTTATCCATTATCCGCAAACAGCCAGATCTTAATTGCCTTATAAAGGGTCAACCATTTATTAGGCAGGAGATCGATTGAAAAGGCAGGGGCCGCCACTGAGAAGGCAGGCTTCCTGGTTCTTATTAAGGAAGACCACATATTTCAAGTACAATGAATATTCATCTAACAATGCCTACTTGTTTTTGACAACTTGAGTTAAAACATTATACCAAGAAATGGTGATTTCAAGGTTTATGGCAAGTCCTTAGTTTTCCATCCAAATATGGATTTTTTTTTCTTGTTTGTAGCCTGAGGATCTGTGATTTCCTCCACATCCTTCCCACGAAACATAATATTTCACAAAGATGAGTTTGCTATAGAGTAATGTAGAATTAACTGTAATCAGTTATATTGACAGTTAAATACACAGCAAAGTCTATAAATTACTGACCAAGCAGGTTTACTACATAGAATCATAAATCTCTAAAGACTTATGTTCAGATATCATTAGAAGAGGGCTTTTTTGTGAAGAAAAGAGCGAAAGCAACTATTTTCCAACTTCAGTGTCATTACAAGTATGTATAATGTTGTTATAGTTAGACATTCAAAGAAAATGGATCTACTAAAGACCCATTTGAATTTAATTCCTTATCAAAGTAGTTTTTAATATAACAACAACTTTTAAACATACATGACAGATTTCATCTTCTAGCCTAGATTCTTTCCATAAATAACATTTTAGGATTTCAACTAGAAGAGTTTTCTCAGCAATATCAAAATTTAAGTTTATACATTCTTCAAGAGCCAACAAAATAGAGTTGCCATTGTACGTTTTTGTTGCCATGAATTTGGAACAGGAAGTGGCCACATATGTTCATTGCTTATCTTTATATTTGGACAAGCTTTCATGTGCTTATTATTATTTTTTTGCTATTGTTAGATACTAACTATGTAATACATATTGTGCTGCATTGTACTTTAATATACTGAGAAGTTGAACAAGGGGAGGGAGTTCTGTGATAAATACTAGTGGGAATGTGAATATATCCTGCCTAAACTAGTGCTTAATGTCTCTTTAAGGAATGGGCAGTTCAGCCACATGAGCATGACTGAAGAACAAGATGGCTGTAGTCTTGTACATAAATGCTATTGCCATTTTAAAAATAACTTTATTGGTGTAATTTGTTTTATTCAGCAGAACATCAGAATAAGTGCAGAAAGCATTCCTGTTATTCTGATTTGTCTACAGGATGATGATGTATAATGTTGGAAGCTAAATCAAAATGAGGACAATGCTTTTTGTTCTCTTTGGAACCTTGTATATATAAATCTCAACAGCTTTGAGTGGATTTGCCATTGCCAATAGGAAAGTGAAATGACAGAATGAACGAACAAACAAAGCAAATGTGCAGTGGGGAAGTTTCAGTTTCCCTGAAACATTAGCGGAAATATTTTCATTAGTTCTTAGCTGACAATATAATTTTAATAAATATAGCCTAAGGAAAATGTATGTCTGGGGGAAAAGATTATTATTTTTCCTTGCTTTCCCAAATGAGTTACCTTGTTTTCTTCTTCAAAAAGAAAGATATGACAAGTTGTAGATAAATATTATTCAATTTAATGATGGAATTTATTTAGTCAGTTTAAGCCTCATCTTGCTACTCTAGCAAGTATTCATGGCAGAAAGCAGTTTTTTAAAAAAGAAACCAAAAGTACAAGCTAAACATTTGAAAAGTTTATGGGATATGTAATCCTATAATTGCCATACTGATTGAAGTAATAGGTACTCACTGATTGAGACCATTATAACATAATTAATGGAATATTCAGACCAATTAGTTCTATATGAAGTAAGAGCATTTCAAGAATATTTTTTGACATAAAGTTTATGTAGGGTATTCTTCTAGTAACATTTAAGAGATCCATTAATGCAGTGGAAAAATATATGTCTGCCTGGTCTAGTTTCTATCTTGCTGTAAGAAGTTTGCCTAATGGGTTTTAAAGACTATATATATTACTAATAGACATTTCAGCTAAATAAATGTTCTGTTATTTCACAGTAGGCATGATGTAGCTACTTTATGGCAAGTTCATTTTACTGTACCTACCTACCTAAATGGCCATTAATTTTTGTCACCCCCAGAAACTAACAAGCATGAATAATATGTTTTATACTTAAAGATGATAAAACAATTATTGATATTTATAGAAAGAAATGAGGAAATGTGACTATAATTCTACAAAAAAGAAGTTTTTACCTTCCTGTCAAACGATACTCATATTCTGAGCAGGTGTAATTTGTCAAAGATCAAAACTATTCTCCATGTTATATGGGGAAATCCCTTCCAACACTGCATCAGCTGATTTATAGTATGAGTTACAAATATTATAGATGATATATCTGAAATGATCATTCATGGATAATTCTAGATTCCTCATATCGTACATAGGGGAATTTAAATTAATAGTTTGTTAGTTTAAATTCACAGTCTGATGAATTATTGGCGCATATTGGTGGAGCAAGCAAGCAAAAATTACCATCAAGTCAAGCATTTAGTATGAGTACGCAATTTGCCTTTGCCATGCTGGAAGCTACATTTCAAAAAACAATGTGATGACAAAAACGAAATGTGATATGATTTCACATTCATTTAAATTTAATTTTAATTAAATCAGTAACATTCTTTAGTCATATTTAATATTGTTTCCTTCTCTTACATTAATTTGTAACACTTTTTGTTTGTCTGTAGCAGCCACAGCCAAATCTGCTCCTCTGATGTAGTACTTTTCATTAATATTTTTTATTTCTTTTGAAATAATTCCTACGGCATATGAATTATCTACTGAAAATTTATTCCTTTAGTTTAAAATAAGAATTTTTCCTATCTATCTATCTATCTATCTATCTATCTATCTATCTATCTATCTATCTATCTTTGTGCTTTGGAATTACTCAATAATATTCCACGTTATAAGTAGATTAATGACATATATATATATATTTGATATGTGTATAAAGAATCACAGGAGTTTTTAGGACCCATTGGATGCTAGAGTGGCCACCTTACCAAGTGTGGCTGCTAGGATTACGAAGGTGTGTGGATTAAATTGTAAAAGTGGTATTGTTGGCATGAACTACAATATTTATATTACTGTTTTTCTAATTCACATCTGTTTCCTTTTGTCTGAATATCTAATATTTTAATAACTGGAGCTATACAAAAAAAATTGGGATGATCTGACTTGACTTTAGTCTCCTTAACAGGTAATGGAACATTTTATTGAGAAATCATAAATTACTGGTGTGAATCACAGGGCTTCAGCATTCCAGACAATTTTTTCTTTCCTGGTGTGGTTAAACTGGCAAAACAGCATTCAGAATTGCAGGTTTTCTCTTCTCAGTGACACTTTCTAACACTTTATGTGATTATAAGAAGTAATTTCTGAAGCCTTAATTCAACTATAGCCAGTATCTCAACAATAAAAGGGGCACTTACAGCAAACATTTTAAATTTGAGTAGTCAAATGTATTTCTGCACATCACTTACATTTATTGCAAGCCATGTCAAAATAAAAACTTTCCCCTCATTTGCTTTCCATTGATTCTATCAAACAGTTCATTAAAACTGTAGCCAGAAGTGATAATAATTTCCTGTTCATAAGATTAAAACCCATTTCATTTCTTCAATACCTTAAAATAATTATTTTGTCTGCCAGTGTCTTGTCTATATCTTTATCATGGGAAGACATCATTTTTCAACACATATTGTTAAGTTGCTGAGCAGACATTGTTCTGTGTTACGGTCCTCCTAAACTGTGCTATGAATTTGGATGCCAAAATCATGTGGAAAGGTATGTATCTTTTTCACAATTTTTGTCTTGTGAGCAGAGAAACAATCCAATGAAAAAGATGACTCATATGATTAATCCTGACCAGTTGTGTACTGCTATGTTGAAGCCTTTCCTATCACTAGGAATCCATGTAAGTGGATCGTAGATCTTTAATTCCAGTGGATACCAAGTCTTCTATTGCAATCTAAAATTTGGGTTTAGAAATGCTGTCTCTGATCAATAGGGAAGAATAAATCCCCTTTACAGTATGTTTTCAGCAGTAATGTCCTTTATCATCTGTTTCTGTCAGTGAATGACAGCAGTTAGGATGTCAACTCCAATCTAATTTTGAACCCAGAACTGTATAACAAAACTTGATGACATCTGTGGCAGGTGTTAAAACTGCTTTAAAACCTCATGCTAGTAAGATTTTTAAAATAATAGAATATCAGCACATCAGCAAATTATACACACACATACAAAGGCAATACTTCCTTAGTTCTGCACAAAGATTAAAAATGACAGACTTTGCCTGCACATTCATATTCTGATAGATACAGTATAAAAGATATTCAAAAAAATGTGAGAGGAGAAAAACGGGCATTAGAGTAACTAATCAAATAGTATCTGCTCCTTTATTTCCTGATTTATGGATCAAAATTTGCCCTGTACCATGAAGTTCTTGCTATGAGAAAAGATGATGCACTTTCAAGTAGTCATTGGTGTCATGTCCAGTATTAAAGGCTCCACTGCAGCTTTCATGAATATGATTCCATAAAACTAAATAGTGAATAGACAAAGGTGGTATATATCTACGACAAAGTCCTTCTGCAGTTGGACATAAATTATAAAAATATCCTTAAGACTCTAAGTAGTGCTTTGACAATGTAAATATCCTGGTTCTCTTGTAATTCATCATTTAAGAATGTAATTCATTAATAACTGCAAAAAATACATGACTGCATGTAATCTAAATCCATGTACTTTCAAAATGCCATACATTCCCTTTATGGACAAGTTGTTAGGGTTTGGATGGTTTGTTTTTTTTCTTTTTTTGCTCATCTCTAAATATTGACTAAAGAGTGTGTTTGTGTTCTCTCTTCTAGTGGCAGCATATTATTTATTTTCTCCACTTGAGCTAGCTAAATTGCAGTCTAGTGGGGAAATGCATATGTTCATGAGCTCTGCACAGTTTCCCCAGGTGAAACATCTGCTCTAAGAACAGCTCCACTGTTATAGGCTGGGAAGGGGAGAAAGAGCTTTAGATCATAGCCCTGGTGTCTTACAGATTTCAGCAAGAGTGGCATTACATCTGTAGGCAACTCAGACATTCAATATACTATGTAACATTGTTCATCATCGTTCTTTGTCCATCATGGCTACTTGTTAGGCAATCTCCAGTATCAGAACAGATACTCAAAGCATATAATACAAAAAGACAATTGCTTTCATGCCCTTGTGGAGTTTTCAGAGCATCCAATGAGACACTCTGCCAAACTGGATACAGAATAAAATTAATCCTTGGTCTGATCTAAAAGATCCAATTTTTTTGGTCTATGATTTTTGCTGGTGGTATTTGTAGAAAGAGTCGTTCAGCTGTTGAACTAGTTGTCCTTCAGATTTTTTTTTTTTTTTTTTTTGCTCAAGTTTAAGAATATATGATTTTTAAAATCTTTAATATATGGATATTTGCTTCACATACAGTTATATTAAGTTTGGCTCACATTGAAGACTTTTGTTGTTTACCTCCATGTGAAGTACAATCACTTAAAACATAACAAATAATCATTTAAGAATGTTTAAATATTTCTGTAGTTGTTCTTTGTTTCTTTCATCCAAGATGTATGATTTCAAAAATCTATCCATCCATCCATTGTTTGAAGAAAGAGCATTTTCAAATAATTCTACATTGAAAAATTTTCCTGACTCTTTTTAGAACTTTTTAGATTACAAGAAGCATATATATTTGGTCTATTGATCTCTGATTGAAGAGTACAGAAATGTCATTCAAGGAGTACATTTTATAGGCAATTTGTAACAGTAAGATCAAAGGGAAATTTGAAAGAAACAGCTGAAAGCAAGAGAATTGTATTAGCAGTAAGGTAACATCCATAGTCACAAGAAATAAATTTGGCTTAAAAATAAAAAGGATTAAAGTTATGTTTTACATCCAGAAGTCACAAGACTTTGTTAGCAGAACATAGAGACTTAGTCAAATTTGTCAAATCCACCTATGAAGATAGTAAATATAACTATGCACTGTTGTGTGGATTACACAATAGTTAGGGTATACTAAGTGTTACAAATATGCTTGAAGGAATCTAAGTCTGTCTATTTATATCAATCATCTGCACACACATACACATATACATACACACACACACACACATCCCCAACTCTTGCAGAATTAGAATAGCACTGTGTATGTAATACCATTACAAACTGATTTCTAAGTTAGGATGCATTTTAGCATCCTAAGGAACCTATCTGATAAAGATTTAAGGAGCTTAACAATGTTCACCCCTCCATGAAAAATAATACTGTTAAATATCTTTTAAAATAAACTTTATAAGCAAATCTATTAACAGTTATCCACTATCTGCCACAAGGGGAAACAGGTAGACAATTCTGAAGTGTCTTCTAGATCTTTGACTGCTTAGTATTAGGCATTAACTTACATGAGAGAAATACAGGTGCTTTCAACATAATGTTTCTATTTATTTTACTACATGGGCATGTTTAAGCTGAGTACCAGGGAAATTACCTCCATCCCCTAGACCACTGAAAATAACAGTCCAAAATGAAGCCTGCTGTGCACATTATGTGGATAATGTTTTCATGCCTTAGATCCAGTGAAGTGTTTCAAAGCATGTGGCCCCACTATGTAAAAGTGGGATGTGGGGGTGTGGCACTGCCATCGATCAAGGAATTGGATACTGGGGTAGCACCATCAGTGAGGCTGAATGCAATGAGAGAGGCACAGTGCTGGGATACCTGGTTCTGCAATGCCTTTTCAGCGGATGGGTGCTAGAACTACGGTAGGTACAAATACACACATAGAATATGAAACTATTGGGAAATGAACTACTGGGAAATTATTTTAAATAATAAAATGTCTTATTGCTTGAACAAGTCTGTTGGGTCCAAATAACAAAGTACTAAGGCTGTGACAAGGTCTGAAGGGATATTTCATTTCAGTGTTGTTTCAAGAGAGAACCCCTTTGAAGCAAGGTAGCCATGTTGTTTGACTTCACTATGCTCTGAGGCTTCCTCCAGCACTTCCAAAAGGCAAAAGTGACTTCAGAAGCTACGCAAAGGAGTTTACAAGGAGGCTTGCCTAATGCTGCACCTTGTCAAAATGAATCATATCATCCTGCACAATTAATATTCCATGTCCAAAAATTGCCATTACCTTCGGTGGATGGTTATCAATTTGTTTTTTGGCCACAGGTTGAAGTAAACACAAATTACTGTGCCTATTATTTTTGCCATGAAAAGTATTTTGAGAGAAGTATACAATAGTTGTTAGCTATGTTTGCTTATTTTGCTGCAAGTGTTTTAGAGTGTGACCTTTGACCTTCTGTGCAAAACCTGATATGACCTTCAAGCTGGCAAAAGTTGTGCATTCCTGCTCTAAGCCGTAAACCAAACCCTGATGAGAATGAAGGCAGTACAGTGGTACCTCGGGTCACGAACGCTTCTGTTCATGACCAATTCGGGTCACGAACAGCACCATTCGCAAAATTTTGCTTCCGTTCGCGAACTCCGCATCAGGTGACGAACAGGATTCACGGCCATTTTCCCTGCTGACACACATGGTCGTGGCTTCCTGTAGGGAGGGGGACTCTCCCTCCAAACAATAACCGCCTCCCCACCCACCTTCCTGTCCTCCACGCCTCAAGCAAGGTTAGCGTTCTCTCTCTTCATACTGTACTGTACTGTACTTTGTGTCATATTTTTGTGGTTTAAAAAAAATACATATGGTTCAGAACGGATTAACCGTATTTACATTGAACCTTATGGGAAAATTTGATTCAGGTCGCGACCAAAATCGGTTGGTGACCAAATTCATAGTGGTCAGAACAGATTAACCATATTTACATTGAATCTTATGGGAAAATTTGATTCGGGTCACAACCAATTCGGGTCACGACCAGAGTCGCGGAACGAATTAAGTTCGTGACCCGAGGTACCACTGTACAGTTCCAGTGACTTCATTCAATTGGTCCCTTCAACAAAATCTATGTGATGCTTTCTACCAACATGATGCTACTCCATTGAGGTTTATTATTACTGATTTATTAAGTTTATAGTTGAAGACTCAAAGCAAAACACAAATGCAACAAAAAAAATAGGATGAGAAATTAACACAGTAGGAAGATACCTGCAGATATTAAAAAATATCAGCCTTCTGCACTTAATTTAGCTAACCACACCATCCAAGCCTAAATGCATTTCCAACCCAGAACTTTTTAACAATTGAATAGAATTTAGCAACTTTCATAGACATTTTGGAAGATTGAGCTGCTAGTGGAAAGTGCACAATCTCCATTTCAGGCCATCCTGTACCAACCTGTGCGTTTAATAATTTAATTTAGGGCTTATTTGCATTGTTCTGTTGCCCCATCACCAGAATGGGTAGGCAACTGTTTATGGAGGCAGAAATGGATACCATTAACTTCCCAAAGCAACCTCACAGCATGTTTCTCTGTTCATCTTACAAAATATACTTTTCCTAGTTCTGTCATTTTGATTTCTCCTGTCCGTTTGGGCTAGAACTAACCTCATTAGTTCATTGGCTACTTTGCAGAGGAAGGGATGGGCCTTCAACCAAGCCACTGCATATCATTAGCTCTAGGACCTTTTAGACTTCCCCCTTATACTGCTGTTGCAGTAGCACATTCTTGGAAATCAAATATTACTGGTTTGAAACCCATTTTTAACTGGCCTTGCTTTTCACCCTCTTTTGTTGCAGCTGGATGAACTCTTGTTTGCCCTGTGGCTGTATTCGATCACTTTGGTTGATGACTTTTGGCCTTCCCAGGCATTGGGTTAATAGACGGTGTGGGCTTATTGGATATTAGTTTTATTGTTATGGTTTTTTGCTGTCCCCGTTTGTCCAACTTTTCTTTTTCCTTTCCTTTCCTTTCCTTTCCTTTCCTTTCCTTTCCTTTCCTTTCCTTTCCTTTCCTTTCCTTTCCTTTCCTTTCCTTTCCTTTCCTTTCCTTTCCTTTCCTTGTTCTGATTTTGTTTGACTTTTTAACATTTTTAATCTGTAATGTACTGTAATGTAATGCCCAGAGTTGCTTTGAGTGAGTGGCTTACAAATGTTATTAATACATTAATAAGCATTTTCAAGCCTACCCCATTTTGCTTGCGTTAGGTCCACTTAGATCAAATCCCTTCAACTTTTATTGTATAAATGTATTTATTTTATTAAATTTTATTTCAAAAAATAAACAAATGAAGTTTACAGTTATTTCAAGGCGATGGAAGAGTAGCTCATATAAATTAACTCCATTGTATTATTTCTAATAAAAATAAAATGCAAAGTGTACTTTAATGACTTTTTCTCTCACATGCAGATATGAACAATGTATATAGATACAGTTTTTACAGAAGCGACTTAAGTCTGAAGGACCAGCCATCAATTATCTTGGCCAAAACAAAAGCCTTTGCTAAATTTTAAGTGCTTTTTAGAAGTGGAGTTGCCATAACAACTTGATGCAAAAAAATCTTTGGTGGTAACTTTGTGCTGAATCCTATTGAAAGTAAATAACTCCACTTTTATGTTAATACATACCCAGCCTAGTAGATACCATTGGCTGAGGAGAATTAAAACTTTATAAACAGGAAAATTCCTTTTCTGAAGTAAAAGAAACCTCTTAAATATAAGTGTTTTCCTTCTCTCTCTTTCTGTTTCTCTCACTCTTTTTTTAAAGTATAATTTGTCAGACATTAAAATAACAAAAGGTCTTTGAAAAAGGATTATGTCTTCTGATGTTTCACCACTAGAATGGATTTACATTATGTCCTGCTGAAGTTGTAATCTTGTATTCTGAGGTAATGTTTTAGCCCTTTCTTTCCAGATAAATAAAAATTTCAGTGATAGTACTTCATTTTTTTTTTGGAACATTCCTTTATTTTTCAAATTTCTAATTTTCTCTTGCTTAAATTGTTACCTCAGAATAACATATAAATTGGATGCAGTTCTTCATTAGGAAAGGAAGGAAAAAGTAGAAAGTCAACATATTTCAATCAGATCCAGTAATCATCAAATCAAGAATTTCAGTATTCATTCATAGGTAGGTAGGTAGGTAGGTAGGTAGGTAGGTAGATAGATAGATAGATAGATAGATAGATAGATAGATAGATAGATAGATAGATAGATGATAGAAAGAAAGAAAGAAAAAACTTTCCTAAACTATTAATTTGAAGGGATTTTTCTTCTTTTAACCATGAATATATCTGTCCTTTCCTCTCTCCCCATATAAAAGCTGTATGTTTCCACGTTAAGTAGTTTGTTAATCAGATCAGTTCTGTTTCCCTTTGAAATTCAGTGGCACAGTTTTTGATATCTCTTTTAGCAATACAAATTTAATTAATACTGAAACTCATTTTAGATTCTCAATCACCAACTCCTCATCTCATTATTGAATAAATGAAATTGTATTTTATTTTAAATTTCTCAGAAAAGCCAGGCATAACTTCAAATAAAGAGCTGTTTATCAATAAAGAAACAAGGAAGTCTTTTAAACTCAACCATTCAAATGAGATCTTCTCTTCAACCACTGCCAACTTGGCAAATTAATGTCACCAGGCTTCATAATTCCATCTACCCTTGAAAGTTAAAAAAAAAAATCATATTCAAAGTACTGAGTCTCCTTTCCCCTTTACATTCTGAAGAGTAAAGTTAAAGATGGTTCTTTTGGGGTTTCAAAAAAACCACAAGTATGGAAATCATCTTTAGCAAGCAGGTCATAAAGGAAACATTCTGAGGCAACTGAATTTCTTCATGGCTGGATATAATACAGAAAGAGGCCTTGGTATTCTATAGTCTATGATGACGTTTTCACTTCTTATGGGAACATTCAATGCTTTTAGATGCACTCATCATTCTGCCTACCCTACCCTACCCTACCCTATCCTGAAGCATTGCCCTACCCTGCAGAAAACATCTGATGATAAAAAAAAAATTCCAATGTATAAAAATCAGTACGCCTTAGGAGAATTATAATATCCAGTTCCCAAACTAGATAAAACGTCATGCCAGCTGAACTGCTACCAGTGAATTCCAAGTTAAGATCCATCATCTTCACGTACCTATAACTGCCTCTGGGGATTGATTTGTATGTCACAGTGCTTTCCAACATTTGATTATTGTATGCCCTATTACTAGAACTGAATATGCAAATTGACTCCACTAAACAGCAATGCATTTGAGATGACATAACCGTTTTTTTTTGTTTTGGGGGGGGCGCCTTCATTCATAAATGTAAATCATCAAATCCTAGTATAATTATCAAATGATGGACTTGCATATGTGAACTCCTTAAAAGAACATTGGTGAGGAATTTGAGATTGATAAAATAAAAGTAAATAAAACTTAAGCAAAAGTAAGCTTCCAGACTGTATTTTGTCAAAGCTCAATCAGCCATCAAAAATTTAAATGGCGGTAACACAGAACTGGGTAGCCAACACTTAAGGTGGATGCTTCCAGAGCAGCTAATCTCAGCTAACATTGGTCCCTAAATTTCACTGAGTATTTCTTTAATCTAGTTAAGAATCCTACCTTCAACAAGATATGAAGTCTGGGATCCTTTATCATGGAAAGTTATTCACAATGCATCCCTAATTGCAGGGTATAATCTCAGGGTGTAGTTATAAGTTTCCAGTATAACTATTTTATTTTATGTTCAAACACAAGGGGGAGCTCTCATCATGCCAATATCATGTCTTCCTCAACCAGTGATGCAAGATGGGCATTCTGCAATCTGTTTCTTGTTGTGATACCTTAAATGCTCTAGCATATTCTGGGATCATCACGATCTGAAAAGTAAGAATGTATAACAGACAGAAAACAATGCATTTTACATAGAAAGGGATGGCTGAAAGTTGCCCAGTAAGATTAGTATTACAAGGAGTCAGTTTAAGAGGCTAGAAGTAATCAGGACATCAAGGCTCAAAGACTACCGGAAGTAAAGGCAGGTGAATTACCAGGTTCTGGAAACACCACGAATCTTCATTGAAGCCATGTCTAAGATAGTCCTATAGGCCTCAGTAAAGCTTATATGGGCTCCCTGTATTAGCTAACTCAACTTCGATAAGATGCAAACTTTTCTCCTGTCACTATCAAGATGGCACCATTGAGAGATACATCTCAGACCAGCCATTTCCTCTGCTCATAAACTGATATGGGGGCATGCAGAATAATGTCTAAGATCTGCTTCCAGATTGTTTAGTTCTTATCCAGCAGTATCTCTTCACACTAGTGTAACCTCATAATCACAGACTGGGCCAAACCATGTAATTTGTGGTCAGTGTCATGCCCTGATTTAAAATCATGTTTTCCCATTTGAACTAGCTCTCCCATTTCCAAAGACATAGTATAGAATATGTGAACATACAATCAATCAATTTTGTTTCAATCATAGACCAGCATAGTGAACATACACTAAAATATTCACTGAAACAGAGAAAGAGAAAAGGTTGACTTTCAGTAACAGAATATAGGAATTATGGGAACAACCATATTGTTCTCAGAAGAAACTCTTTAGAGCAGAAAGCAGAGACAGTGATCCCAGAAATAGGAAACAAAGAGAAACTTTTGCAGGGGCCACTATTATATAGATATGTAAAACAATGAATAGTGAAACTAACACTGATAAGACTCAGTAAGTGTGTAGCAAAGCACATGCTCAACAAGAAGAAGACTATTACTCAGCTCACAGCATCTCCAGCTAGTGATGGGAATGGCTTCTGCCTGTAATCTTGGAAAGCAATTGCCAGAATACAGTATATTGAGCAAAATAGAATAATGGTCTGAGTTTGTGTAAGCCAGCTTCCTGTGATCAAGGCATTCATTCAGCTGCAATAGCCCTCAATTTTAAAATAGTACAATGACCAAGAACCACATGAGAATGAGTGACAGAGGCCGCATAAACTGAATTTATTACATTTATCCCCCCCTAACCCCAACAGATTATTAAGATACAACAACCATTTCCTGAGGTCGCATTTGGGCTCACTTTGGCTTGATTTGAAGTGTGTTTCATAAATTATCACCCTCATGTGGAGGCTGATGAAAACTGTTCGTTAGGTGGTGGCATTCTACATGGGTGCCATGGCAATCATACAGTTATTCCTCTTTGTGTGGGATTAAGATTCATATTATTTTAACACTGTGATTTCAATTTTTTCTCTTTAGCATGTGACAACTTCAGCTCCATTCTACTAAAACTTGGCTTGTTCTGCTTAGAATAAACTTTCCCAACCTGGTTCTCTTCAGGTGTACTGGATGACAGCTCCCTGAACTGCCGGCAAATACGAACACTGGAAAAGAGAAGGCTTAGGCTGAAGAATACCGATCAAGAACTTTCGCCTGTCTCCAGGTATTAGAACTTTTATAATTAATACTTCTGTCTTCAGACTGTCATGGTCAGATGTCATACACACACACACGTTTGTGCATACACCCACACATACATATGTATATGTGAATGTATACACACACGTGTGTGTGTGTGTACAGTATACACACAATACTTCATTTATATCTTCATTGTTTTTCTCCCCTCTTGAGATTATTTTAGATTTATTGCTCTCAATTTTTAAAAGCCAAGTGTATCTAGTGTTCTTATTACTCCTAATTAATGTGAGAATAAAGAATCAGAGGGTATTCCTCCAATGAGTTGTTTTTGAAGAGTGACAAATTAATCCCCTTGGATATGGCTAAAGCCAGGAAAGATCTCCTCTGTTTTGTTTCCTTAATAAATTGCAGCAATTAGGTGTGCACAACTCAAAGTCTTACTGTTTTAATACCTGTTCTTGTTTTCTTTTTTCTTTTTTTTGCATGCTCCTTGAAAGCCAGAGGTTTTCCAATAAATCAATGGGTAAATAAATAGAGAGATATTTAGAACATGCAATATCTCAAATAATAATGTTAGGAGTTAGATCAATTTCTGTACCTGGAGTCAGTTTATTCAAAAGGGTATTTATAGATTAGGAGTTTATTTAATTCCTTTGCCTGATTCACAAAATTTTAGGAGGAACGCATCTACTATTACCATCTTCCATTTATAACTATCTTGCATTTTCCTACTCTTCTTTTTCTCCCTGCCACAAATAATCCATTGCACAATAAGGGCAGAATAACCATATGAAGATTATATACAGTGCATGTGGAAAGTATTCAGACCCCCTTCACTTTTTTCAATTTTGTTATGTTGCAGCCTGATACTACAATCATTCAAATTCATTTTTTTCTCATTAATCTACACTTAGTACCTCATAATGACAAAGTGAAAACAGAATTTTAGAAATGTCTATAAATTTATTAAAAAGGAAAAACTGAAATATCACATTGGCATAAGTATTCAGATCCTTTACTCAGTACTTTGTTGAAGCACCTTTGGCAGCAATTACAGCCTTGAATCTTTTTCAGTATGTGACAAGTTTTGCACACCTGGATTGGAGGATTTTCTGCCATTCTTCTTTGCAAATCCTCTCAAGTTCAATCAGGCTGGATGGGGACCATCGGTGGACAGCCACTGTCAGGACTTTCCAGAGATGTTCAATAGGGTTCAAGTCAGGGCTCTGGCTGGGCCACTCTAGGACATTCACAGAGTTGTCCCTAGGCCATTCCTGTGTTGTCTTGGCTGCGTGCTTAGGATCATTGTCATGTTGGAAGGCGAACCTTCAGTCCAGTCTGAGGTCCTGAGAGCTGTGGAACAGGTTTTCATTGAGGATATCTCTGTACTTTGCTCCATTCACCTTTCCCTCAACCCTGACCAGTCTCCCAGTCCTTGCTGCTGAAAAACACCTCCACAGCATGATGCTGCCACCACCATACTTCACTATTGGGATGGTATGGGGCAGGTGATGAGCAGTGCCTGGTTTCCTCCAGACATAACATTTAGAATTGAGGCCAACAGTTCGATCTTGGTTTCATCAGACCAGAGAATCTTGTTCCTCACAGTCTGAGAGTCCTTCAGGTGCTTTTTTACAAACTCCAAGTGGGCTTTCATGCGTTTTGCACTGAGGAGAGGCTTCCGTCTAGCCACTCTGCCATAAAGCCCAGATCGGTGGAAGGCTGCAGTGATGGTTGTCCTTCTGGAACTTTGTCCCATCTCCACACAGGATCTCTGGAGCTCAGTCAGAGTGACCATCAGGTTCTTGGTCACCTCTCTTACTAAGGCTCTTCCTCCCCAGTTGCTCAGTTTGGCCAGGCGACCAGCTCTTGGAAGAGTCCTGGTTGTGCCAAACTTCTTCCATTTGAGAATTATGGAGGCCACTGTGCTCTTGGGAACCTTCAGTGCAGCAGACATTTTTTTGTAGCCTTCCCCAGATCTGTGCCTTGCAATAATCCTGTCTTTGAGCTCTGCAGGCGGTTCCTTTGACCTCATAGCTTTTGCTCTTATACAGTATGCATTGTCAGCTATGAGGCCTTCTATAGAGAGGTGTGTGCCTTTCCAAATCAGGTCCAATCAATTTAATTTACCACAGGTGGACTCCAATCAAGGTGTAGAAACAGCTCAGCAACTATCAAGAGGCACCTGAGCTAAATTTCATATGTTGTTGCAAAGGGTCTGAATACTTATGCCAATGTGATATTTCAGTTTTTCCTTTTTAATAAATTTACAGACATTTCTAAAATTATGTTTTCATTTTGTCATTATGAGGTACTGAGTGTAGATTAATGAGGAAAAAAATGAACTTGAACGATTGTAGTATCAGGCTGAAACATAACAAAATTGAAAAAAGTGAAGGGGGTCTGAATACTTTCCGAATTCAGTATACACATACACACACCCACAGACACACAGACACAGAATACAAAGTGTAATGAACAATAAGGGCCTTAACTTACCAAAAAAATCAGCCCACATGGTAGGTTAATGGGTTACAACTTTCAATGATCAAGCATTGCATTCTTGCTGTATTGCAAAGAAATAATAAGAGCTTTAATTTGGCACACCTAGAAATACATCTTGATTTTCTGATCTACTGCAAGTATCATTTATACATTTAGGAAATACATCATGCATACAAACAAGACTAACTGTTTCAATGTACAGTGATCCCATTTTTGTGTGACCTGTTGCTTCTTTTGGCTTTCATATGCCTTCCCTGTGTTGAATCCAATCAATTATTTAACAATTATCTTTGTTGGGACTTATGTTTTGTATGCCGCTTATGGGAGCCTTGTCATGGGAATGGATAGAGTTGGTGGTTTCTGATGTGAGATTCAAGGCAAACAACTTGCAAAGCCAGTGGTGCTAAGGAGGTGTCTGACAGAGACATGCACCCAGACCTCTGTTACCAACAAATCATAAAACTGTCTCCATGTCTGTATGAAACTCTTCCCACCTCTAGTAGGACTGATGGTGTTTACATTGCCTTGCTCCCACTTTCCCCACCCTCACTGAGGAAGAAGCGAGGTAGACTGCAGTGCCAAACAGTTATCACTTTATTTCCTCCTAGGCGCAAAAAGTGGAAAAAACTTCCTCTGGAAGAGCGGATCTCAGTTCTAAGTGTTAACCTGTTTGCTGTTTTCAATCTGCCTGGCAGGGCACTCCAAGCGAAAGTGCTGATTCGCTGCCTGCTGGCTCATGTTTGCCTCAAACTTTCAGATGCTTGCCACTGCCTGGCACCTGAAATGGTAGAATTTTAATTATCTTTGAAAAGGGGATGGTTCTGTAACCACTTCAGACAGTTTTCTATTAACATTTGACAAGATCTCAAAGCAATTGAAACATATTTAATGAGATTACAACATTAGATTGGGGTCTGAGAATTTCTGATCAAATTCCAGTTTCCCTAATTAATGCATTCCAGCACCTACTTAACTAGATTCATAACAACAAATCATTTTGAGCTATCTCCAGCGAGATGCACCCTGCCTAGACAGTGGATAATGGATACGTGCATATATGTTTATGTTATTTCAGTGGAAATCCATGTGCCTGTTGGTAATGAATTGAAGGTTAAGTGACAATTTCTCTTCACAGCCACTCATGTCTTACACCCTGTGAACTGAAAACTGGATTAACCTTTAATTACCCCCAGTGACCTCTCAACCCTAAAACAACATTACCACTCCTACCCAGAGTATTTGCATATACTATTTTAATGAGAGAAACATCTGTTTGCATATTTGGTATCTCTTATATTATGCAGATGAGCTGGCATTGGGCATAGCATACACAATTGTGGGAAGATCTGTTTCTCTCTCTCTCTCTCTCTCGCAGAATTGGGTGGAGATTTTTTTTCTCAAGTGGTGGTAGAAAATTGGTACCCCTCCCTATCTTGCTCATGAAGTCTGACTTGTATTAATTAGAACAAGAACAGTCTGGTGCCAATAGCATTACATGCAACGCATAATGCACAGCTGCTATGTGATCCCAATGCCAAGCAAACCCCTGTTCTGAATTCCAACTCTTGCTACAAATACAAATGTTGTCTTGATGTTCACTCTTGTCTGTATTTTTTCATTCACAAATTCAACTTTATTCTTTCTTTTTTTAATCTTTTAAATATAAAAGATAATACAATTAATAGACAGATTTTCACAATCTGTGTAATATTTTCCATTATCCCCAGAGACAAACAAATGATTTAAAAACCGTGCATTATTTTCACATTGGTCGGTCTATTTTTACATCCTTCCTTCATCAAAGAGTCTGAAGCAGGTGCAATGGGACAAACAGTTGCTAAACTCTGCATATATGCTACAAGGCTTACAGGTGACTTTGAGATGTAGTTCCACAAATGTAAGGTAACAGTGTTCAATAAAGCCTGCTTCCAGGTATCTGATCTCACGACTTATTTGTATCACATGACACAGAAAATAAAGTCTCAGAACCAATTTCTTTCTTTCAAGCCCAACCCATGGATTTGGGCTGCTGTCATCTTTGCATCTGCTCAAGTAATTCCCACCCATTTGTTTTTGTCCTTTATATCTCAGAAAATTATCTAGCTGCTTTTAAAATTATCTTACAGATGCTTTTACCCAGTGTTATTTTAATCCTTCATTAGAAAAATATCCTCTGCTCATTCTAAAACTCTCCCAATTATTACCAGGACAAGAGATGTGACAGGAGGTTTAGCGACTGCATGTTGTAGCTTAGTAGATCTTCATTTTTGGAAACAGTGATGGGGACAACCTAATGTAGTGTAAAGCTCCAAATCAGGTGACTCCTGGTCAGCTACCTGGTAGAGCTAAAACTCTACTGGATGTAGTAGAGAAGCATTGCTATAACTAGATGATGGTGATGATGATATTAATACCTTAATATGGCTATTAGCTACATTGTTAATATTAACAATAATAAAAATAACCTCAAATCACTTCTAGGTCAAAAGCCACATCTGCTGTCCGGACTTCATCACAGGTATATTTCTGCTAGCAAGATCACCACTTTCGCCAAATTGCAACTGAGATTGGATTCTTACCTCCACAATAATATATTTTATACATGAATGGTATACACACACACACATATATATACACACACATATATATACACACACATACATATACATACATACATACATATTAATCCAAGAACCTGAGCTTACTCTTTTCTTTCTAAATTATCTTTCTTTCAACAAAAGTAAAAGCTGTCATTGTATGCCTATTGGTTTTCATTAATTTGAGGCAGTTTGCTGGAGTTTAGAATGGAATAAGATGACATTTTTCACTGCACAGCATTAGCAAATTAAATGAATACGGTATCTCTTCTTCCTCAGTAGTTGGACTACAAATCCACACTTTCTGATAGCTGTTAGAATGGAGGTTGCAGTCCTACAACAGAGACAAAAAAGTTTATTCATTTATTTAAAAAGGGTTTAAATATCTCCCAACTTTTAAACTCAACCCCCAACCTCAACTCTCCCTGATCTTCATCCTCATGTTCCATGTTCCTGTTTGTAGGCATTCTAAACAATGCATTTCTCTAAGCCTCTTACCCAGTCTAACTGCTTGTAATCAGGTGGAGGTAGTTAAACTGGTTGCAAAATTCAAACATGTTCTTTTCACATTATAGCTTTCAAGAAGATATTAATTGTATCAATTAGCTTTGCAGTACAGGTAGTCCCCAGGTTAAGAACACCCAGTTTACGGATGACCCATAGTTAAGAATGGAACCTATTGTAGCAAAATTTGAGTTAAATACACAGTGATTTGAATTAAATACACAATGGTTCTAGTTAATTACACAATACTACTTATACAGTATTATACAATAACACCATTCTGGCTTACATACAAATTCAGCTTAAGGACGGACCTTGGGAATGGAACTCATTCTTAAACTGGGGACTACCTGTGACTGCAAAAAAAAAAAAAAAAAAAAGCTTTTCTTCATAAGAACTAACCAACAAATATACAATGTGAATTAAGTATGTGAATGGCGAAACACTTTTATGAAGACTATACTAAGGGGATTTTGTTGCAGTATGTCAGGGGATAGGATACTGCTTAAGTAACAGTTTTGCATTCTCCTATTGGCCAACTGGAGATGAGCACATGAACACAAATGAAGTTCACTACATGTTCAAACGATTTTGAAGTTTGCAAAGCTTCAAACTGCTGTATCAAAAATTGACATGCAGAGATGGTATGGTGTAAAAGTATCCCTAATGGAGTCCCACTGATTTTAATGAGATTGCTCTACCTATGACTACGCCTAGCTCCAATGCATTGCATTTAAACATACAAGCTAGATTTGAGAATATTGTCATATGGAAAGACAGCCCTGAACGGAATGATGAGAAATCATTAATGGAATGAGAATACAGAACAGCTCAAGCATACAGTAATTTTGAACCCAAAAGAGGAAGCTATCCAAGTGGATGCTAAGTAGAACATCTGTTTTAATTTTGAAATCACTTGTTTTACATTTAAAAAATCTAAATGTGGCCTACACTAGATTTTTCTATCATGTCTCAAACATTTTCTTCCTTTCTCTTTGTCTCTTTCCATAACATCCAATATGAAAGGAAACTTGGTGATTATAAATATACAGTTCTGCCAATATTCTGATTGTTTTACTAATGGATCAAAGCTGCTGCAAACATTTTATAAATAGACTAATTATCTTTAAACCTTATTTTTTTCTGTTTTCACTGCAAAGTCATTCTTTTCCTAGCGTTAATTTCTCTTGCAACTCCACATTTCATATGTAAATTAACAAGGTAGTTTAACCATCCTAGTCTCACAGTAAAATATTCATACTGTAAATTTTGATGAATGCCAGCATGCTGAAACTTACTGTATGTTAGTTTCTCCTACAGATACCAGCAGTGTGCAAACACACAAAGACACCCCCCCACACACACACACAGAACAGTGTGGAAAAATTAATGTAATTTTGTTTTTAGATTCATATTCCCTGCTCCTCTCCTTATAAAAATTGACTTGACGAATTTTGGACTTCTCTAATTTATACTATAGCTGGACAAAGAAACAGACCCCTAGTTCTTTGTCTAGCTATAATATAAATGTAAACTACAGACAAACCTACCAGCTCACTAGTTCCTGCTGACCCTGGAAATAATATCCTTGAATATTTTAGTGCTGTATCATTTGCAACAGTTTTTCCTTCTCCCTGCTGATACGCAAGGAAATTAGGGAGTTGTAATATCACATACAAGGTACAAGTTCTAGCTTATCTGCACAGCATCTTCTCTCTTGGCCAGCAGATCGCTATTTTGGGTTGGTTTTGAGATTACCTTTGAATAAGTTAGCATATCTTATTAGATCTGGACCACATTACAGTAGTGGGTACATAGGAATAAAATGGTTCTATGGCTTGGGCCCTGGTAGATGCTAAGGGTAAGACTTACTATATAAAGCCTGTTCTCTTTCTGAGTTTTGAGTTATATGGCAGTTATTTTAAAATATTTGACAAGTTAAGTAGATCTGAAAAAAACTTTTTAACGAGAAAAAGGTCCACAAATATTTCTGAATTTTGAATCTATGAAATCATCTATTAGAACAAATCTTGAATGGGACATACATTTTACAAACATTATTTAAAACATACAGGTTATATTTTTTTATTTTATTTAATCCTTTTTATATGTGATACATTATAGCATTAGTAAATAAAGCTCTGTCTTCGAACAAGCTCATCTCTGAAAATTACAAACATTTGGGATTTAAAGTGTGAAAAAAATCACACTTCAGTGAAAACCCTTTTTTTGTACCTTCACAATAACTTAGCATTTTAAAAGTACTTTTATCCTGCTGAGATGGATCATTCTGCTAATATGGGTAACACCATGGACTCCAATAATTAGTGTAAATTGCCTTTGAATAATACAGAGCTGGGAACAACTTTTCCCGCTTAATGCTCCTTGCAAGTACATGATGAAGAGTCATTAATGGACCTTGGAAAAACAACTAATACCTATAAATCAAAGAAGCAAATCTGTTTTTTTAAAAAAATGCATTTGTCTGAGAGTGTGAGTTTTAAACTAAATTGTTAACACTCCTCCCTGCTGTGGGTCATGGATTAGCTAGGGTGGGAGTTTCTTAAAGGATCTTTCACACTGACCAGGGGAGGCAATGGGTTTCAAATACAAGTGTTTGCTTAACCCTAATCCTTACCTTCCTGACCAGCATTGCTCCAAATTTCTCTCTAATTAGGTAAAGAATTAAGAGGTGGATAAATGTGTTAGGGAGTAAGGATAAAGTGATTAGGTTAACCCAGTCTATGACAGTGGAATTCTAGGTGCTATGGAATTAATTTCATATCTAATAACTTTTCTGTCCTCCTCCAGAAGCACTAGAGCAGGGTATGCTCCTAAGCAATAAGAATTTATCTTCTACTAATCTTACAGCTTTATATTCTCCTGGCAGAGTTTTAGCCTGTTCCCATAGCTTTATCTTTAATGGTTAGGAAGAGCCTTTCCCAAGCTGTTCTCTTATGATACTGTATCTAAGCAGTGTCTATAAACCACATCAAGATATATTGATCTGGAAGTGCTACTACAAATTTAAGAAGCTTTGCAGGTTATGTCTCTCTGTGTGTGTTTTGCAGGACAGCTGAGAGAGAAATGTGGTTTTAAAATAGATTCACTGGATGCCTTTATTTATGAATCTTTCGAATGATCAAGTGAAAGCTTTCCCCATTTTGAAACGATTGAGGAATATCTGGTTTTTTTCATTTGTATTTTCAAAATATTTTAGGCTATATTTGGATGAGGATTAGAAACTTAACCAAACTGCTAACACATCATTTATTAGTATCGGCTTTTCTGTCAGCCAGAGAAAAGATTGCATTTACTCATGGATTTTACATTTTTGTAGGATTAGTCCATGATTCCTCTGAATTATTTCCCCCTGTGAAAGAGATCTCTGTTTTTCTACCTTATTTTCAGTGTGTTTTAGAAATTATTTCTAATTTCTAATAATAATAATAATATATCTAATTTTTCTTTATTGTTACAGACTGGATGAGTATACTGCGGTTCTTTCCTCTTATACACCCCTAACTCTGCAGTCCTCTTAGTTGATCTTATTTTTGAAAAAGCAAAACAACCCCCCTCCCACCACCAAAAAAGGTAAAGGCTTTCTATATGAAGACTTCCCATAGAATGTAATTGAAATATGATTGCAGATCTCCATAGAGATGATTGCACACTGAACATGATGGTAGGCACACACATTCCTCACACACCTCATTACTGAGGTAAGTGGAAGAGGCTGATCCCATACCTTAAAGCATTTCACAAGTATTTTTCTCAAATAGCAACAACAAAGCCACTCTTCCCCCAAACACAAAAAGAGTGGTTAAAAAACCCCCAAAGAAAACCAAGTTTTCACTACAGGAATATAATAAATTGATAGAACATTTTCACGCTGAATTGACTGAACTGATAGTACATGATACCTGACCCTAAAAGCATGACAACCATCTGCTTTTTGGTTGCTGTAACTGCACATCATTTTATGTTTCTCAATTCTGGATAGTCCCTCCATGGACAGAAGAGATTCTCCATTACACATTATCACTGAAGCTGGCCTGAAATATAATATAAATATTCTGTAGCAATGGAAGTAATAATTATTGAACCAATCAGCATCTCCATCACTTTGAATTACAGAAGATACTACATCAACCAAGCAAGAAGTCTTATAGCGGCCAGTGGTGCTTCTTCCTGTGGAAGAGACAAGCCAAAACCTCTCTTGGAGGGTGATGAAGTTGGAAAAGACCACTTTAATTGACAAGAAGGAAAATATCTGCAAGCCAATATCTGCTTCTTTGTTGTTATTATTGATTTTTCAAATCAAATTGTGCAATTGTCTTGAATAGCATATGGTACAATTTACCCATTAGTAAACTACGTATTATTTTGGCAGGTACTCCAAACATATTTGACTTTTCCAGATGTCTATAGCTCAGCAACTATTGAAAAAGACATGCAAAGTAAACTTTGAGTTCCATTAGTACGTACCAGTAAGGGTCTCCTCAAAGTTGGTGGGACTATAGGATTAAACTATGTTCAGAATGTCCTTTTAATTCATTTCTGAATTGCCTTTTGCTTCAAGCAGAACAAACAAGTGACATGTGATTTAAAAATTTTAAATAATACAGAGAAGTTTAGAATTCAGCAACAGCAAAATTGTGAGCAGGAGAACAGAGAACAAATCACTCAAAAACAAACTAGAACAAAAATTATAACCACCAGTAATTGAACAAAAGTAAGAACAGTATAATTCCTTAAGGAATTATTTCTACAATCAGGATGATGCCTCTGTTCTTTGTTCCCATTAACCTAAGTGCTCTTGATGCATATCTCAAACAGATTTTGGATTTGTTTATTAGGTGGAAGCTATCATTCAGGTATCCTGGTTCAAGAGAGTTTCTACTTAGTCCAAATGAAGATCTAGTGGTTTGTACTCATACACAGCACTATAAACAAAAAAGGAGAAACACGTATATTGAATACCTGATTAGCTGAAGTATTCTGGGCAAAAAAAATAGGCTTGAAAGTTTGTGGCCAAAACTACTATCTTTCTTAACTCAGGATAAAAACTTTCTAATATACATTTATGAACATTTAATGTAATTTGGACAACACTACACTTAAATAATGACAGAGTTGGTGTTTTTTCCTGAACAGAACTCAGTGAAGCTGTAAAAATAATGAGAGATTTATTTAGCATTGCAAACTGAAATATCAGTCATTTGCACTTTTTCTTCCCCTGGATTCTTTATTTAACTAATGCAGAATATTAGGCAGATGCTATTAACTGTTTTATAGTGTGAGTCTGGACAACAGAATTTCATTACAGTATTTATGGTCAAAACCTGATGTGATGAAGTAATAGGTCTCCCAGTGGAAGTGTCTCTGTGTCAAGGAGTAAACTTGGTAATTCCAAGAAAATAGTTAATGGAGTCAAATGGAATACCAAACCAGAAGATTAACATTTCAGTTATATAACTGCAAGTTCAAGGAGTTCAGCAATCTTATCATACTATAGTAAGCAAGGAAAGTCGAAGTGATCCTCTTTAATTTGTAATTATTTAACTGAAATCGAATGTCATCCATTTTCATTCTTATACTCCTATACTGAAGATATTGGTATGCAGAATTCATGCACTAAGAAATAGTAGTATGCTATCAGAGTAGGACATGTTTGATTATTCTTTAAAACCAACTAAAAGAAGTTAATCTCATTGAACTTTTATTCAACAAAAGAGTTCAGTATTTCTAAGTCTAATAGGACCATAATATTCATTAAATGAATTTCTTTATACTTTTAAATGGATTAACTGTGCATCTTCCCTGACTAATTATGCAAGTCATTCAAAATAGAATCATTGATATAATTTACTCATCTGGAACAACACACTTTCTAGGTCACAAGATGAAGATATGGGAGGAGTAAAATCTGTTTTTTCTTTTGTTATTTGTAAACAGTGATAATGATTGCAGAGATATATCTCAATGGAAGAATAAGAGAGCTTTAGCCCCATTTATGTAACATGAACCTCACATTGTGTGATGCTTGTGAAAGTTTTTGTCTATGCCAGTCTTGTCTGACCACTAGTCTAATATTTTCAGTATACCTTTTCATCCATCAGTTTAGACAATTCCAAAATTTGTCTTTTTTTTTTTTTTTTTTTTTAAAACAGGGTATTCTCCCACTGTGTTGGTCTGCAACTCCATCATTGGCTCTACCAGATGGGACTAGTGCAAGTTATAATCTAATACATCTAGAAGGCAGCAGATTTGAAAAGATGTTAGAGACAGATTACAAATGATTTCATGAAGTTCCTTAAATGTAATCTAAGAATTCTGATTATTTTTCTCTGAACTACTGTTTTTTTTTATTAAATGTATTTGCCTCAGTCTTGCTTTCTTTCCTAGTTTTTAAAACACATACACACACAAATACAGACATCTGTCACATTAAGATTTAGTTTCTTATTTAAGAATGTAAACAATTATTCTGCATCGAAAAATTGGCCCATCAAGTTCTGTATTGTCTACCTTTGCTAATAGTGGCTGGATTTATGCGTCTGCTAAGCCATGTGGTGATCTGTTTTGATTTGGCTCAGAGTGAATTCAGCCATTGTGATTTGTAAAAGATAGCTCTGCAAGATGTGTGAAAGTAGTCAATTATGGTTTGGTCATCAAATCTCAGTTGCAGTTTACCATAGATTACTGACGCTAGTGCAATATATGAAAGAGATCCTTTCCAGCCTTACTTGCAGATGGGGGAATAGAACCTGGGCCTTAGATACAGGAAACATTTGTTCTATCACTTAACTATACTTCACTGATTTCAAATGAATAGAAAAAACAGACGGGATTGACTGCTTGTAAGGGGCAGGGGCAGGGGTAGGGACAGGCATGTCCACAGGAAATGGTTTGAAGGCAAGATGGCAGCCAGATCCATGAGACCGAAGCCTTGCCCTTTTTTATGTATGTTATGATGTTTGCAAAAAAAGGTTGGTGCTTTCACTGCATGGTTGTGGCCACCATTTTCACTTTTTTGACCCCTTGTGGATACTCCCGGGCAGGGAGATAAAGAAACAGTTCCCCAGTTGCACACCAACTGGATAGAAATCCTTTCTTGTTCCGTACCAGTTACATTCAGGGTCAGGCAGGATGTAAAGTAGGAAATCATTCTTGATTTCACATCTGTAAGGTCACACTGACTGAAATGCAGTGTTCTCCATAGATGCATCCATACACAGTATGTTACTTACAGTGGAATTAATAATTAGATGTGCCAAAAAGTGTTCAGGCCCATCTGTATTCTATACTAACTTTCTCCAACCCAGAGCCACTCAGATGCTGGCCTATGATGAAAATTGTGAAGGGTGATGGAGTTGAAATCTAGAGGGCACCAAGTTGTTTAAGACTGGGGTATCCCAATTAATGACATGAAACTAAAATTTACTAGAATTTTGCCATGCAATGACAACGAGCAATGTAATTGCCAGTACAAGGATACAAGAGTGTGGCAATTGTTTTAGTTGCCTTGGTATTTGTGAGATTTTATGTTTTTTTCTTCCCCATGCAAGTGAGATTATTTAAGGGTATGAGTGTGCTTAATTACAACTTGGGTTTTTCTTCAAATCTGACTGACTATGGGGCAATAATTTTGTTATGTTTATCATACGATTCTGTATTGGCTGGTCTCATCTGGCAAAGCACCTTTTTTTAAAAAAATGGTATCAAAGTATTAACAGCAGCAGAAAAATCAAATATAGCGGAGATTAAGGAAAAGATAGACCCATTCCCATATGTGAAAGAAAGTAGGGGTTATTAGGTTTTATTATTATTGCAGACTATTCTAATAACATAAGAAAATCTGGGCTGAATTGTACCAAAGATATATGTAGGCCAGAAATCTGTTCTCACCATGATCATCATGGGCTCTAGCACTTTCCCATCGGTGTTTTCCAACAGCTGGTACCCAAATGCATATTGATCCTGATCTTGGAGCAGTATATAGTTATCATGCCTAACAGCTCTTGAGGAATATCCCCATCTCACTTTCTCTAAAAATTTTAAAAACACCAGAAAATCTCATCCACTGCAGAACAATTGTGAGTTGTGGGGGTATATTTGTATGAAAAAAAGGAAGGAAGGAAGGAAGGAAGGAAGGAAGGAAGGAAGGAAGGAAGGAAGGAAGGAAGGAAGGAAGGAAGGATATTTGAAAGCTTTTGATGTGATGAACTCGTATGAGAAATTTACAGAGCTTTTGATTATTTCTGCAAAGAACTCTTTTTAAGAGAAGTTTAGATATGCTCATTTGATATGCTTAATCTTAATAATGATCTGAAATTTATCCTTTCTAAGAGGTTTATTTTACCAAAAATTTTTTTTTTAAGAAAATCTAAAATGTAGAGCTCTCCTTGTTCCTGAGAAGTGATAAAAAATTTCTAAAGGACACAGGGTCACAGAAATATCTTTCTTGCGTTCCATGTACCTGGTTGCCAGGAGTGGGGGGTGGGGATTGTTAGCAATTAGTGATTATGTAAAGAAAGGTTCCAGGCACTGAAGAAGTCCTTCATGATTGGTAAATATAACTGCTTAACAAATGCTTTAAATTATTTATTTTATAAGTAGTCTCAGAAACAAACATGATGTTATTTTCCCATTCTCATTTTTATTTTTCCCATCAAGCAGCATTTTTTGGCCACTGAGCCAAAACTTCTTATTGGGCTTTTCCTCAAACAGATTTTTTAAAATAGTTTTTTTTTTCTTTTGAAAATGAAGATCACGTCCCTAGAGTATTTTTTAAAAAATATTATTTTATGATTATTTTATATAATATGATCAAAGCAAACTCCTACTTCCTTCCTTCTGGGCATGTAGTTATCTTGACCAGTCTTTTGGTATGCCTGTCTATCTACATCATAATGCTTCCAAACATTAACATCTAAGGTTAACATCTGTTCATCACCACTCAACCATACCATAGCCTAATAATAGAATGAAAACAATTGGTGTCTATGGACAAAGAATTGATGGGTAAGCAAAGCTAAGCATATAAACTAGTTAAGTTAAACCCTTCTCTATTTTCCTATGCGGAAGATCAGCTTAAAAATGCAAATGTTCTTTTCATGAGGTCAACTAAAAAATTGGAGAAAGAATTAAGTGGCCTGCTATATATATTTGTCACAAGGAAGCTCCCAGGACAAAGGTCTGTGCTAAATACTTATCTTACATGATTCACAAACTACTAAAACACATTTTTTCAGAGGGACTTTCTAGAGCAAATGATTATAATTTGCACCTCTTCCCCCACCAAAACAACTTGGATATAGGAGGACTTTTGCCCATCTCTAGCTGCTGAACTAGTTGTAGCCCTGCCTTGAAAGGGACAAATTTACAGCCATGATTCATATCATTATCACTATTGGCTTGGACAACTGCAGTATGGTCTACATACAGACACTCTTGAAGATACTCAGAAGCTACAATTGGTCTAGAATGCAGCAGACCAAGTATGGCTGATGCAGAAGTGCTTTGATCTTCTATTAGCTGCTATGAACTTCCAAGTGAAATTCAAAGATCTAGTTTTAATTTATAAAAACCTTTAATTCTAGGGGCCAAGGTATTTGCAGGACATATTCTTCAAACAAATCCAATTTGTACATTCTGAAAGAAACTGCTGTTGGTTTCCCATTTTCACAAGGTGAAAGTTGCTGCTTTTCAGAGGTTGCATTATGATATACACTAATAGTGATCCAATAAGAAGAAGCCACATAAAGGAAAATAGGAACTAAAATATTTCTGTAGTGTTAATATCCCCTAAAGCTTATAATTTAATATGCCTATAGAATGTCTTAAAGCACACAAAAAATTGACTTAATGCACCAAAATACTATTTTACTATATCATTATTTTAATATACTACTAAAATTTTAAAAGTTGAAGCACTAAAATACTTAAAGTGAAAACTGTAAACTCTTCGTAGAACACTTTATCAAATTCTTTATTAAGTTTGCCAGTCACAGCCAATGATCAACTTCTGAGAGTACAGAAATCTAATACAGTAAAAATCCTAAAATATTAATCTAACTAAATGTGACGCTACTTTTGACAGAGCTCCATATTCAGCGTACAATTATACAGCATTCTGCTACTTGCAAGGCAATTTTTAGAACCTTATCTTATGCACTTTATATAAATACCATCTGGACCATTCAGAATTGTTTACATCAAAGGGACTAGCAAAGTTCTGTGAGTATCTGCTTCTGATGCCCTGTCCCGCAATGGACATAATCCTTCCTTACATGGAATTTTCTTATATCTGCCCTCAGGGATTGTTTAGGGGAGAATTAAAGTAAACACGAGTGAAAACTCTGTGATACTTTGGAAAGTGAGTTGGGATGCTTGTGGGACATACACTAAATGATGGCTACCACGCTTGCAGAAATTCTGTTTTGATCTTTCTGCCTCCCCATATCAATTAATCTCCATTTCAGGACATCTCTTGCGTGGTCACATCCCACTCCCAAAAGCACTGGGGAAAAGCCCACATTGCACCATTTTCTGCTCTACCCTAATCACCCAGGGTATATGGAAGGAGTTGGCCAATATCAGTGGGTCCCAGGCTTGGGGTAGAAAATTCAACTTTAGCCAGACATTATATACCCCCTTCCAGGCTGTAGTACTAGCCTTGGGCAGGCCTGCCTCCAGGTGGAGTGCTGCATTAGGTACATAGCTTGTCCTGTGAAAGATTTTTCTTAAAAACCTGAATTGGGTAGACTCCAGCAGAGATGTCTGACTTCCTAGCCTTAATTCCGTTCTGTAAAGAGGTCAGGCCAAAGGTTGCCTATAAAGAGCTTAATGGCAGCTGGAATATATTGTGCTCCTTTTGTATAGAAGAGTGACAGAATGGCTGAACTGCTTCTTTGAGCATTCTGGGAAGTGTGTAAGAAATGAGTTTTCCAATTCCCATTTGACTGAACGATCACCCAGAGGTAGTTTAAAGCAAGCTGCCTGGTCCAATTTGTGCCAACTGACAATCCAGTTCAGATTTGGGGGACTTTTTGAGACCATAATCATTTTGTGGCGATCCAAGCAGAAGAGGAATAAAAAATAAAGAGTCCTCTTTAGTCCTATTGGGTCAATGGTAAAATGAAGGCATCATCTGTGTGGAATAGCACTGCTATCTCCCTGCCAGCAATGTTTGATGGGTGGTGGCTTTTGTCAGACAATTGGTGATGGAATTTGTATAAAAATGAATAATGAGGGGCAATAATGCAGCCTTGTTTGACTCTTCTCCTGGTAGGAACAGGCTCAGAGATTTGCACAGAGCCAATGTTCAGAGTCAAGCCTAGGCTTGTTGTCTGCTATCTGTCAAGCCTGGAAGAAAATTAATGCTAAATATAAGATAATTTAATTAACTCCTCCTTTCCCTGAAGGCATACTCAAGTGATTTGGATGCCCAGAGGCTATCTAACAAACACAGTTAATATTTCTCCTTGAAACACCATTCAGTATTTCAGGAGAATGAAGAGATTTTACTTCTTTTTCTTGTTCAAGTAAAACTTTTGGATGATTTGCTATAATGACCTTAGTTTTATTTATTTACATATGTACATTTAATTTTTATATCTCTGCAGCTTATTAATAAAGGAATAGTCATACAGGAATAATCATACAAAACCATCCTATCTGTACCAAGAGGACTGGGGGTCATTCAAGATATTAGGTCTGCCATAATTTTGGACAATTTTAGGGGGTCTCTGTTTCTTAAGACAGATACTGACATAGTAGCATATTTTGACTTTGGATGATTTTCATGAATACTTCTAAAGATTAACCATTAATATGAAAAGGTATTGGTATCAAAGATGAAAGCAAGTTTTTCTAGCTATTAGTTGGGAAGACAAAAGGCACAGATTAAACTTTATGTCTCTTTTCTTTTCCCTAAATTTATAAACTACCCTTCCAAAAGTTTTGGGTAATTTACCAAATTAGCATCTAATCCATGAGCAGACAACTTGGGTGGGGGTGGGGACAAGGAACAATGTGCCAAGTTCAATACACAAAAGTGGATGTGGCACAGGACAATTGAACAGGACCAAAAGAGGAGTGGGTAAAGGTGGTTGCATTACTGCCAATTTCCAGTGAGAATGAGCCTTCAAGGCTACATCAGAACCTCAAGGAGCGTTCTAATCTATTTAACCATGATATTCAAATATATATAGTAGATTACCTTCTTTCACCCTTGATTGAGGTTGACAACCATCCATTCTTTTCCAGTTTAGCTATTTTTTCCTGTATCCTGCTTTTGTGTATTTAACTTCCTCCCCTACCTCCCTAAGTAGTTCATTAGCAGATTACCATCTTTTGATGTCGATTACCACCATTACTTTACTACATTACATTACAGACTATCACAGGCTGAATATCTCCCAATTCCTTGCAAAGGCCATAATATTACTGGATATTATAGTGCCTGTTGCTAACAACAACTACTTGATACAGTGTTTCTTAACTGTATCATTCCTAGTGGCTACATGCATACTGAGATTTGAGATGACCCCAGAAATGTTTCTTGAGAGTGTGATACCATGCAAGATAGATACGAGTGAGACTGTTCTTCACCAGTCTGGTGCCTTCTAGATATGTTGGACTACAGCTCAATCTAATGACAGTCAGGGTGACATTATTTGCATCTCCACATAGGTTTCTTTTTGCCACCTCAATGTACAGACAAAGTCTGATTATTCTTTTTCCCCTTTAGATAAGAACTTCCCTGCCACCCCCAGAAAATGCATAGCAAAACCTCAAAGACAATCTCATGTCTAACATGTTCTTCTTTCCTTCTGTAATATTTTAGGACAAAGCGACAATGAGTTCTTGAAAGAATGGAGCATCACTGTGCTGTATTTTAAAGAGCATGGTACATTTTTAAAAGGAAGCTTATCATCTTTGGCCTAATTACCCAGCTGATTTTTGTACAATCCTTTGAAACTGCAAGGTGCTATGTAAGGAGTCAGCAAGAATTACTAAAATATGGGAGAATTTTATATACACAAACACACACACATAATTTTTATTGAAAGTTTTAACAGCAATAATAATAACTAATACAAGTAAAATAGAACAGAGAAAATGAAAAAGAAAGAGAAATAACAGAAAAGCTAAAAGTGCAATAAGAAAAAAAGTAGAAGAAAGTAGAAAAAAGAGAAAGATATAAAGAAAGATATAAAGGTATAAAAAGTGGCTTCTGATATTCTTCACAGCAGTTATTAGTACAATTATATTTTAACCTCTCTCTCTAAAGTTACATTATAACTCTCTTCTTTCTATAATTTATCCTGTCTAATCAAAACCATAAATCAGAAGTTTATTTTTTCATTTTTATGCAAAAAGTCCATAAGGAGTTTCCAGTACCAATAAATGTAGATACAGGTAGTCCTCACTTAATGACCACAATAGGAACTGGAAAAATGGTTGTTAAGTGGAGTGGCTGTTAAGTGAGTCACCATGTGACCAGACCCGATTTAATGACCACTTTTACAACAGTTATTAAGCGAATCACAGCATCATTAAGTGAATCATGTGGTTGCTAAGAGAAACCAGCTTCCCCAATGGACTTTTTTGCTGGAATTAATTTAACAACCATGTGATTCGCTTAATGATCATAGTGATTCACTTAATGACTGTTGTAAAAAAGGTCACAAATTTTGATGGGGGGTGGTATGATGGTTTGCCATGGTCGTAAGTAGGCATACAGGTCATAAAGCACTTTTTCCTAGGCTGTTGTAACTTTGAACCATCATTAAATGAACAGTTGTTAAGTGAGGACTACCTGCATTGTCCTTTCTCTAATCAAAGAAGTCAATTTGTCCATCTCAGCAAGTTCTGTCAAATTCACCAACCATTCCTCCATGGTAGGTAATGCCATATCTTTCGATCTTTGTGCATATAATAATCTCGCTGTAGTAATCATATACTGAAATAATCCTCCATAGCCTTTTTCTAACTGTTTATCCATCAATCCTATAAGGAAAAGTTCTGAATAGTAATCTTTAAACTCATCTGTATCAAGGTATGTATTTGAATCCTTTTTTTTTTTTGGCTTTTTTACATGTCCACAAAGCATGATAAAATGTCCCTTCATGTTGTTCACATTTCCAACATACATCTGAAATGCCTTTATACATTCTAGATAATTTCTCTGGCATCATGTACCAATGACATATCATTTTATAAAAATTCTCTTTAAGATCATAACATAATGTAAATTTCAACCCTTTTAACCATATATTTTCCTTTTGATCCATCTGTATATTATAACCAAAATTCTTAGCCACTTTATCATTCATTCTTTAACCTGTTCTTCCTCTGTTTCAAATTTCAACAAAAGTTTATACATTTTAGCAATTACATGTTCATCACTGAAACACAATTATACTTCAAATTCTGCCTTACCTTGTTCCATACCATAAGTCTCTTTATCCATTCTGAATTTTTCTGATAACTGTAAATGGGAAAACCATTGGCAATTATATCTTTCTGCCATTAGTTGCTCTCCTGATTTAATTTTATATTCTCCTTGATGGTTTTCCAATAATTCCTGGTACATTAATCATTTGTCTTTGCCTGCTGTTTCTCTTCTATTAAATGCTTCTTGTGCTGAGATCCATGGAAGTATTTTTGGGCATAGCCTGAATTTATATCTATTCTATATTCTCAATATGGCACATCTAATAAAGTGATTTTTAAAATCCACATTAATTTTAACTTTATCATACCATAAATATCCATGCCATCCAAACCCCAGGTTGTGGCCTTCTAACTCTAAAAGTCAGATATAGGAGAATTTTTTTAAAACATTACATTTACATTTGAGTAAAAAAAAAAAATCCCACCCAGTCTTGTTAATTGCTTCCTTGCTTTTATTGAATAAGTTCATAGTGGCTATAGAATATGCTTTTCATTAGTTCAAAGCTAGAAGATTTTCACAAGTGGGAAATGTGCACCTCAGAGCTTTTTTCATGCTATTTGCGGAAAGTGTGAATGTTGCTGATGTGGAACAGAATAGAAATAGAATAGAGAATAGAAATCAACCGTATAGACAATGTTGGCTTTGCGCTGCAAACTTATTGGAGCCAAAGGTGTTTCCAATCAGTGTAGATTGCATGTCTAAGTAATGAAAAATTCTGGTCTGGATGTGAGTCACATGTTGGCAATAATTCAGTGAAGTAAATAACAATAGGGCATCTCCACTCTTAGTTACAGATATAGAAACATTTACAGACTTGTATGCAATAAGTGATCTGTTGAGACAGCAATGGATAACCCATATTCATGGGCCTTGGATTTCAGTTGATTTTGGCACTTTTCCACCACCATGTAAGGACAGGTTTGCAGTAGGGATTTATGCTGTTATTGTCTCATGCTGAGCTGACAAATGTATTAAAGTGGCCTTCTCTAACCTAAAGCCTTCCAGATTGCTGGACTACAATTTTGAAGTGCTGTGGCCCTATTATCTGGGGAAATGTGAGGGTTACAGTCCAACATAGCAGGATGACATCAAGTATGTGAAGGGAATTTCAAGGCATAGGAGGGTAACATGGAGCATTCAAGTCATATGCAACCCTCAGCCTACTTTAAACATCCTTTGTAAGCAAGCAAGCACACAGTGTTTGTTGTGCCTGCATGTGTATGCATTTTGATGCTTTAACCTATATGTGTGTTATATGTGCATATATACATACAAATACACATACATTTAACATCACTGTAGGTATTCTGTGTGGATATGAGAGCACATGGTAATCTGCAGTCTGGACTGAATACCATGAAAGCTGTTGCCAAAGTGTCTCTGTCAAGACAAAATTTCCTCAAGATGGACTAGAGACAAGCTGGCATGAACACAGGACAGGAGCAATTTAATTGGTAAATGCAGATATGCCATTGTCCAGTAAGGTAGCCTACAATAATCTTAATGGAGTCCATATATACAATCCCTTGCAGTAGCTGGGGAATGCTAGTTATTTGTATGAATGTTCTCAATTGATAGTACTGAAAGGGGAAAGATAATTGTTTGGATGGTCTGTATGGATTGCAGATGATCCATCTCAATGAGCTGCTTCATTTCATAGAGACATGCACTGCACCTTTTGATGGGGAAACATGCCTCATGCAAGCACCTTGCATCACCTCTAGGAATCAGCTGGTGCTTCAGTTGGTAGATCCACCAGCTAAGACATGAACTAATAGAAGTTGGATATCCAATGAAGAAAAATGCTACCATGAAGATCTGTACAACCCTATACTATTACCAGATGAGGAGAGTATGATTAACTGTGATGTCACTGAAAATGTGGACACAGATATAGTCTTCTCCCATTCTTGTAGAGACCAAATGTGGTCACCTAATATAAATAGCTGATTGAAGACTTAAAACACATTATTAGGCACAATACATAATGAATACAGCAAAAGATGTGCTGATTGTCCCTGATTTTGAAAGGAGATCAGGCAAATTGTTGGAAAGTTGCTTCTATTAAAAGTTATGTTCCATGGAAATATGCAGGTTAAGAGGCAGTATGTCTGAACACTAGTTGTTGAAGGAAGTTAATCATCTTTGCCTTTGCTATATTCTTTGCAGTGGCCCAGGAATGGCAACATGTGGTCCTCCAGATGTTACTGAATTACAGCTTTCTAGATGGCATGGCCAATTATGATGGAAGTTTTGATCCAACAACTCCTTTAAGTTTCATCCCTGCAAAAGAATTGACCACAAGTATTAGAAACCAGATAATGAACTTAATTGCTATTTATTGCATATTTTAATTCTGTGCAATTCTTATCCTGAAGGATAAGTCAGTGCCACTGCTCTAGGTTATTTTAGTTTCTGTATCTTATGCGCTTTCTCTTACCAGACAGATCGATATCTTACTTGGGAGTGCACATATTTGTACTTCAGGAAATAATTTATATATTTTTAATTTAAAAGTAAAAAATAGTAAAATGAGCTGTCCACCACTTAAGCTACAAGCTTTCTAGAAGATGATTAAACTAAATATGATATTGCTGTTGTAAGCAGTGCCAGTGGATTTAAGGAGATGTATATTAGTTTAGGTACCAGTGCAGGATGTGTTTACTGCTGTCTTGAGCACTTGCCATTATCCATGCAATCACTTTAGTGTCCCTTGGCTGCAGGACTCTGGATATTTGCTTGATATGCAGCCGAAAATATATCTTGCAGGATTCTTTCTTATTTTCTTATCAGTGGTAATTTGGAAATAATGCACATATTTCTAACCTAACCTTCCTATAATTGCATAGAGGCAATAATCTGGTTTGAGAAAGGGGTTAAGGATGGTACTAAACTGATAGTGCTTGAGAAGGAATTGGTATAGGAAGTAGACAGCATCCTCTGAGTGACGGTGGAGAATGTTTTCATGAACCAGGCAAAATCTTTCAGTATCTTATCTTCTGTTCAGAGGAGTATCCAGCTGGCAGAACAGCAGGACTAATAGCCCTGGGTCAGCATGGCAAAAGGATATTATGCACTGCATTCACTTGCAACCAGGAAATTAATGCTTTATTGCTGATGGATCACAGCATGATTTATGGTGCCCATCTACTGAAAAAGAAAAGAAATCATGCTGTTGAAACAAGCACTAAATCATGACTTGGAAGGAAAGGGAGTGGTTCTATTGGTGTGTGGGTAAGCATGCACACACACAAGGAGAAAAAAGGATGAAAAAATAACAGCGAGTTCTTTGGGGGCAAAAATATGAGATGTTCTGGGGTATAGGGATGGAGTCCATACAAACATGGCACCTACTGAAAAATACATCTCTTAAAAGTCATTCTGTTTGGGTGACTATTTATTTGCTTTTTAATTATGTGGGCTAGCTCTGAAATTGTGTATAGCAAAAGAAAACCTGTCTTTTTCTCTATGCTTAAGGGCCAGTATGGTAACTTCAGCTTTGCAAGCAAAGTTATGGGTCAGTGCAAACAAATTAGCATTCTTTCTTCCCACTGGAAGATTAAGACACAGGAAATTATCTGTTAATTTCAATACAAGCTAGTCACAAAGCACAGATATTCTTTTTTTTTTTTAAAGAACGAAAGAAAGAAAATGTTCATATGTCTTTTTAAATATACTTTCATGGATAAAGAATTTAGATTAGGGATGAGAATCCAAAGAATATACAGTATGTCTGTCAGATAACTTTTATTTACCTTTAATTTGAAATATAGGTGCACAATGAAGCATTTTGGGATGAAAACTCAGAGTATAAAATAATGTATTTTGGAGAGTTAAACTATGAGGAGAAGAATGAGGTCTAAATGAAATCTACTTGATGTTATGCTGGTTGGAGATAATGGAAGATGTGATCTACAACCATAAGAATTTCCCTGTGAGGAAGGCTGGTCTATTCATATAATTATTTGAAGCTGCTGTATATACTGATTTTCAGTAGTCCTAGGTGAACCAAGTGGTAAGCTGAGTATTTCCTGCTTCTCTTAGGATTTTGATATCCTATGCTATATGATCATAGTCATAGATAATGTTAAATATATGATGAACCCATCATGCCACAGAACCCCTTACTGTAGGTATGACTATGTGATAATGTTTTTGGGAGCAAATAAACCTATGTGCCATTAGGACAAATGAAAGATGTGGTGGTTGATGCATAGGGAATAAATGAAATCTATTCAGGATTTTTTTTCTCAGTAGACACATACTTTTGCTCCTTCTCAGCAAGCTCCATCCCATAGCAATTTCTTCCTTTTTTATTTGATTTATACTCAGGTTTTGAATACTTAAGCTGGTTAACAAAATTTTAAAAACAAAATCAAAATGTAAAAAACTTAAAACAAATTAGGACTTATATCAGTACTAAAATAGTTAATCATTTAAAAGCCTGGCAAAAGCAATATCTATTTAAGGTTTTCTAAAAGTTGTGATTGAGGCCAGATACAACCTCCAAGGAACTGTGTCCATAGTGTTGGAAAAACAATGTCAGTAAGGAACACAGCTGGTTGACTAGGTATAATTGTGCAAATACATTCCTCACCATAGCCGCAACCTACAAATCTAGCGCTAGCTGAAGATCAAGGCAGTCTATGAACCTGCTTTTTCAGGAGAAGTGCAATTCTGTCCAAAACAGGTGGAATCTCAAATCTGATTCCAGTGTCTATTTACTCACAATGCCACCCTCTTGTGCAGATATAACTTCAGATTGTTATTCTTCACCCAGTTCACTACTGATGCTGGATGGTTGGGAGCAATGGAACTATGTCATCAATGTACTGATGCATACAAATCATTGGTACACTGATTGGCACCCCACTCTAAAACTTATCCCCAGTGATTTTATGTAGATGTTATATAGCATGGCCAGAAAGATTGAACTCTGTACAACCCCAAAGGCAGCATAGATATCAAACAGCAGGCCCTAAGAACTCTTTCTACATAGCCTGACAGGGAAGACCAGAAATATTGTTAAATACTGTCCCCAAGACTGAATCCTGCCAGGTTATCTAGGAAGATATAATGGCTGATGGTATCAAAAGCCACCAATAGATCCAAGCATAATAACAGGGTTACTTTCTCTTTGCATCTGTAGGTCACCCACCAATGTGACCAAAGGAGTTTCTTTCTCATGTCCTGGTCCAAAGCCCCACTGAAATAGGTCTAGTTGTTTCTGGAGCTGTAAGGCCATCTTCTTCTCAATCACCTTTCTTAGAAAGAGAATATTTGAAATTGGCCTATAAATGTATAGATCTCCAGATCAAAGGAGGATTCCTTCAATGATGTATTATTATTGCCTCATTTAGGAAGAGGATATATACCCTTTCTACAAGGATGCATTGTTTGCTTAACAATGGGGCAACTCCTATCCTGGATGATAGGAGTAAGAGGTAAGTAAGCAGATAGTAGTACTCATCTCTCCACACACAACGGAGACAAAGTCATAAACACATGTTGCCATCTCCATTGCATTGCAGTCCAGTCAAGTGAATTTCTCAGTTCCTTAGAAATTCACTTGTGCTCCAGCTGATGTCCCATCTACTTTATGATATCAGTGATAAACCATGATTTGGCTTTTGAGAAGGAATATTACATCTCTACATTTTTATGTTGTCCTGGTTACCCAAATGAGACATCATGAATTGGCACACTGTCAGATGGAGAGCTTGGTTGGCAAGGTGGAATTCTTCTGGATCACAGCCCCTTCATTTCCTTACCTTCCAGGCCTAGCCTTGAACCATGGAGTAGCCAGCAACTGATCTGAGGGAAATGAACTCCCTTCTCTTTTATCAGCTCATGATAGATGCCAAGTCAGTGCTTTCATATGGTATTAAATCCCAGTTAACTGATGTTTTACTAGCAACTCACCTAGCATTGAGGAACAGCTGGTCGAAGGAAGGGCTGTTCCTGTAAGGAAATGGTTTTCCGTAGGTAACAACCAAGCAGACAGAAGGGGCAAAGAGGTACCTTGTCTCTCACAGTTTACCTGGGCCAAATGGTCATGTATATATTTACAAAAATGGTATCCAACCTTGTTTTGAATTGAATATTCAAATATTTCAGAGATAAGAAACATGCCATGAAGCAATGGTATCCAATATAAGGAATCTATTTGCACACTGAAGTGAGGCCTGACAAGGTAATGAACAGTGTGTATTTCATAGGTCTAGAACAAATGACAATTCTTTAAAATAATAATAATGCAAATAATTTTTGGGAGCTCTGAGCACATCACCCTCAGTTAGTTTCCCTAATCTGGAAGATGTTGGGATATTCAAATAGAGACTTCCTCCAGGCTTCATCTGATTTTGATGAATCCTTTATGTGAAATAGAAATGGTATATTGTTAGTTTAGTGGGACCCCTGCCAGGGCCCTTGGAAATAACCAACACTGCCGAACTGATTTAATTTAAGCATTGGTAGGAATTACGTATAGTCCACAATTCCTTTGGTTTCATAGGTATATGCAGGAGGGAAGCAAAGATGGGACCAGAATGAAACATGCATCATGATGCAAACTGTATCCCTTATGTACTCGCATAAGACGTGATGCAAATACAAAATGGTGGTGCTTAACATTTTGTCATCAGCCTGGTTAGGAACAGATGCCTGTGTTTGGCTTGGCACTGCTAAGTAGCTGCTGATAGATCTGTCAGCCCCGAGGAAGACGTCTAAGGGTACCACCACACCAGTGCTTCAAATTGCTTTATGATCAGCTGTGGACCTGATTGATCTAACAACATCATCTGTTTAGGCCCACTGTGCTGATTTATTTCTGACTCTATTCTGGTATATTAGAAACAGTAGCAAAGCTAACAGAGTATTTTCCTTTGAATCACAGTGACTCTGCCAACCTTGTGGGTGGACCATTTTGCCATTGCCAAGAACTCTTGCCTTACCTTGTCTGCCAGACATTACTCTTCCCCATCGTGCCCCGTGAAATTTCACTTCCTATTCTTGGGACTTATTTTCCCCTTCTCCCCAATCCAGTCCTACAGTTATGTGCAACTGCTGCAAATTGCTGACACACACTACTCTCACCTTTGCCACTCAAAGGGGCTTTTAAATACAACAGAGGAATGGCAGCAAGGAGGCTAGGATGCCTTTGAAGGATTTTGGCATTTTTGTTTACATTCTTTTACAATCAAACCTTCCTTCACGATAGCTATCCCCCATGCCAAACTCTCAGACTTTATTTATTTATTTATTTATTTATTTTGCAAGTACCAAATAAATTCACACACACACACAATGAATTGGCAGTGGGGGTGCTAGTAATCTGTATTGTTTCATTTTTGTGAAGAGATGGGGAGTGTTCTTTTACTCCACACTTGGTGGAAGCTCTCAGGGAACAGGCATTGATTTAATGACTTTGTTTTCATACTGTTGTTGAAGAGTGGAAAAGAAAGAGGGCAAGCACTAATTTGCACATGATGTTCTCTAGGTTTCAAGGTCCACAGAAGAGAAGTTGATTGAGCCAAACTGGTTTGTGATAAATTGGGTGGCGAAAACACTGGTAGTTTAGAAATGTTCTAACATGAATAACTGTGACAATTGGATATCTTGGTTATCTTTTTTCAAAGAAAAATAAATCTGTAAACAACCACCAATTTAACCAGCCCTTAGCAGCTGTCCCTGACTTCTAGCAGATTTGCCGATGCTTGACTGGCTAAAAATCACAATTTTTTTTGAACCTGCTTAATTAATGTGTAGTCTGACATTCATTAGAACAAGAAGCCTCTAGAAGGGGGGCACGAGCAGCTTAGCATTCCTGCCCCCACACAGAAGAAGACCCCAAGACCTGTAGTCATTCTGAAGGTGAAAGAAATAGCTGGTGAATGGTTGACTCTCTGCAAGAATGCCCTGCTCTTCAAACTGCCCTGTTTTAAACTGACTTTCCAAAACAACCTTTATCACTCCAGCTAGAGCAGCTCCTGTCATTAATTAGATTCCACACTGATGCCTCTAACAGAGCCACCTGGGAAATAAAAAGAAAACAAGACAATACTTGCCTCAACCAAGAGAGAATTCGCAGAATGGCTGGTGGAAATCATCCCTGTAAGTGCCTGTAATAAGTTTAACTATATACTGTACAGTAAATACAAAACTGGTCTGCAGAGTGGCAAAAAATAATGAAGTAATTAGGTGGACTATTTATAAGCACCTGTGACACTGATTAGCACCAGCATATCTCAGGCAGGAGTTCCTGCCGGATCCAACAATAAAAATGTGTTTTCAAGCTTGCAGCGCTGAGGCAGGAAGAATCGCCCTTTCTCTCTCCCTCCCCCTCTTTCCTTCTCACAAAGCTGTTTTAACAAATTGTGGATGCCAGAGTGAGAAAGTGAGAGAGGGAAGTCCAGTAGAGTTTGTTATTCCGGTCTGCCTTGTATAAACAGAGGTTTTCTAAATTAGATCTGTGTTCCAATCCATTAGGGTTAATGCAGTTTTAATTAGCAGCTGATTTGCAGCTGAGGAAAGATACCATTTCACATTCTTTTTTAGAGATTTCACACACATGCACGCACACACAGAGCGGTCTACGTGGAATTAAAGGCATTTTTTAAAAAATTGCCGCAGCTACCTCCTATCATATATAAATGTTCAAAAAATTAGAAGATTTTTTTTTGTTGTTGTTATGGTTCCCTCCCCTCCCACTTCAAGCATATTTGAACGATCAAGGATTTATTGCCTGCCATCTCCCTTGAGAATTTTTCCTCACCACCATTTTAAGATGGTGGGGAAGAGAGAGAGAGAAAATTAGGAATGAAAGAGGAGGTGGTGTTTCTATTTGAGAGATGTATCTTCCATAAAACATCTTTAAACACTTGATGTTTCTCTAGGGAATCTTTCCACAAGCAGGTGGCAGATCTGGTTTGTGTGCACCCCACCCTTGAAAAATGATGGCAGGAAGCCCAATTATCCAATTTGGAGGCTCCCAAATCTGCTTCAGTGCTTCTGTTTCTTATCTCTTTTTACAAGCTTCACGGTAAGGGACAATTGTGCAAGCGAGGCTAAAAGAAGGTCTTACTGGTCTAGCACAGCAGATGTGTAGAATACAAAACTCTTAGAAGACATTCTGCCCACTTCAGTGATTTCAGACTGGTTTCCATGCACTCATTTTGGTCTTCCTGTCTTCCAGAGGTTTGCAGGCACAAATATGTACCTGTTCTTACCCTTTCTAAGGGCAAACATGTTAAAATGTCTAATAACATGCTATCCCTACTTTAAAGCACCCATATAAGTATTTTCCAACTACTTCTTCTACACATGTCAGTATGATGGAGTTGTAGTCTAACACATTGGGGAGCATCAGGTTGTGTAAAGGCTGAACTTATAAGATTCAAGATTCAGCCAAAGGAAAAAGTATTACAGAGAAACTTTTCAGAGCTAGTGACAAAGTTTACTAATGACAGTGGAAGTACGGTACAATTCCAAGAAGAATCTATTGGAGAGTCACCTTGATGTAAAGAATAATTTATGAGAGTTGCCTACCCAAATCCCCAAATTAGCCATGAAGTCTCAGTAGGAAGCAATACCTGAGGGTTCAGAAACTATACAGGGACAGGTCTGGCCAGTACTTGGATAGGACATCACCAGGGAATATCAGACCTATAGACTAAACTGGAAACTAAAAAAGAGAGAGAACCACCAAAACATAAAATGGTAGCCACTTCTATATTTTTACCAAGAAAATTACATCATTGTGTCCATGGAGTCATCAGGAGCTGAGCTCAACTAAGGGCGTATTTACTTTTTTGACCCAAAACAACACATCCTTTTCCATCTCTGATAAAGGCACAAAGTATTGAAACTGGCAAATGAAGCATATCAACAACTCATAAGTGCCTCTTCTAGCAGAATTACAATATGATCAGCTGGCATTTCACTATAGGAAAACATAACTTCTTACAGCAACCATCTCACTCTTCATAAAAAAAGGTTGAACTTTAGGAATGACTTTGGATTAGTCATAGCAACCAACAGTCTTTTGGTAAAATATAGTGGTGTAAACCCCAGGTGTAGGTCTTTCTGAGCTCTAGGAAAGATAACATAAAACAATTATTAAAAATGTTAAGGAACATCAAAGAATAAGTTCTAAACAAGCGGATGTCCACGGCTAACAGAAATATCAGGGCTACTTCATGACCCTGAACCGTAAAACATTTACCATTATTATCAGAAGTGGCCCAAATCTGATTTAAAGTCTGGCAGCATTTTTTCCCTTGACCTTTTTGAATGTGAATGTCTGGAATGCATGACTACTGTTTATACTACAGACAATTAATAGAAATACTATTCTGTTTCCTTTTAGTATTTAACCAGAAAAAATATAATGATGGTCAAGAGGCAACTTTTAATAACACAGCCTGACTAGTCAATGTATAAAATAACAATAAAATTTCTATTAATGGAAATTCTTTTGAATTCAACCTAGTGGAAATTTTACTAAGAAATTCTTGGTCAGAGGTAGCAATTAGCAAGGTTTTACAGAACAAAAGAGTAAAAAGGCATTTTATTTGTAGATTGGTACTTAAAATAAACAACTTGATCATAAGGCAAAGGGTTTCCTTCATAAGTTGGAGAATTTCAAGTAATAAGTTAAATAATGACAATGATACATTAACTGATGGTTTCTATATTCAAATATATAAAAAGCTGAGTTCATGTCTATTTACCTGTAAGATATATTTGTTCCAGGTAGCTACTTTCAATTTGCATCATTATATAATAAGTACAACAGTGTTAATTGTTCTAAAGAGTAATACAGGTGTTTTTTCCCCTTCAAAATAGTATCTGTGCTTTTTCCGTAGGGCTGTTCCCAACTCAGGGGTCATAATGTCTAAAGTCATTCCAATTCCAAACACAGCCCTCCCTCTCCCTGGCAGTAAAAATTCAGAATTATGTAAGTCACAATTTGCTGCCCTTTCATGATGGCCAAAACAAACTGCTTCAGGCAGCTGACTTATCCTGCCAATGGTAGGGCCAACTCCAATAATTGCATATTTTAAAAATCTTGTGATATCTTTAACAGTTTATTGGGGCATAAACCTTCATAAACTGAACCTATTTCATCAGATGCTTGATTCTTATTACAGGGTGAGTCCATCCTGTCTCATCTGTATTGGATCTGCTGCAGTGATGATAAAGTGAGCTAGGACCCACGAACGCTCATGCAAGAATACATCTGTTGGTCTTTAAATTTCCAGAAGACTCTTTTTGTTATCAGCATTCCATTCATTTTAGTGCTATACTGTCTCTAGGATTCTTCTTAAAACCTATTAAAATCACTGGGCCAATAAAAAAATTTTTTTTTCTTTAAGTCTGGCATTTCTTTTCTATATGTATAACTTTCATATAGAGGGCAATGGACTGAATTTCTAACTATAATGGTAGAAAGTATAATTAAAGAGAAATTGAACCCGAAGAACAAGTCTTGCTGAAAGGGATCCAACATGGCTTCTTCAAGGATAAGTTTTATTAACCTTCTTAATTGTTTTGTGAGTGTCTACAAAAGCAGATGGATTTTATTAAAAGTTACTGATCACAATCAACAGTGCTAGACTTAAATGGTAGATAATCACACATTTAGGTTAAAGAAGAGGAAAGAAGATAAATACAAATGAACAATTTTCCTATTGGAAACACATGAAAAACAGAATCCTCTAGAGATTAGTGTTGGACTATTATTTTTAAATGTACTTGTGAATAATCTCAAGTTAAGGTGAGCAGTGAATTGGCTAAATTTGTTTATGATGCTGAACTATTGAGAATAGTAAAATCAAAAAGGAATTTTCAAAAACTCTAAGATGATTTTAAAAGGGTAAATGGAGTTCCATGTACAGTAAATGAAGTGCAAAGTAATGCATATTGGGACAAGAAATCCAAACATAAGCATTTATTGGATATGAGTGGTAGTTATCAATCAGAAAAGTGATCTTGGAGTCCTGGAAAGTCAGCCTAGTGGTGCTTGCTATAAAAAACACACATGGAAAATAAAGCAGCCATCACAGAAATTGCCTTTCATCAATCTAGGATGAGACAATTACAGTCTTCACAACCAAAAAGAGATATTGTAGAACAGGAAAAGGGGGGGGGAAGGAGAGCCAAATGAAAGTAGCTTCCTATGAGGAAACATTATGTTATATTGAGCTTTTTAGTTTGCAACGAAGGTGGCTAAGGAGCAACACAATAGAGGTGTTCAAAATCATGCACAATACGGAAAGTGTGAATTGAGATATGGTTTACTCCCTTTTTCACAATGTTAAAACTTGGGGATCACCCAATAAGACTAAATTGGAAAGATTAAGAACTGATAAATGGAAATAGTTCTTTAAACAATGTATTGCTTTGAGGAGTTTGCTGCCATCAGATGTGGTAATGGCTGCCAAATGAGATAACTTTTCAAAGGACTAGAGGAATTCATGGGTTATCATTACCTTTTGATGATTTATATTTCTTACCTCTGAAATCACAGGCAGCATACCTCAAATACCAGTTGTAAGGTCACAAGAAGGCTATTGTGGTCTGGTCCATGTTTACAAACTTCCAGAAAGCAATTGGTTTGCCTTCGTGAGCCACAGAATGCTGGACTAGATGATCCATTGGCCTGATCCAGAAGGACCTGTTCCTGTATTCTTGTGCTATGTTCACTGTCATATGAGACTCTTATCTGGTGGATAATAATGTCACTAATCAAAAATCCCAGCATTGATGACAAACTAAATACCAGCCATATAATACATCAAATCTAGCAACTTAAAAAAAAATGCTGAATCTAAAATTATTTCCAAGAACATCTTAATTTAGTTACCAACCCCCTCCCCCGAAAATATTCAGTATAAAGCTTTTATTCATTCAAGTCAATGCAGCTTTACTGACTCTCCTATTATTTCTTGGATTTGCCTCTGTGTTCAGGTTCTGTAATGACAATGCCAATAGGAAGAAAGAATTCCAAATGCAAGGCTGGGATAAGACAGCTTGAGTACTGGCTTCTCTCAATCTGACCATAAGAAAATTAGATAAAACTGTAAGATCCATTGTCAAAACTCTAACATTTCTTTTTGAAATATAGTCATACAGCCCCTGATTGGATCAAGGAGATGTGGTTAACTATTTCTTCCATGCTATTTTTCTGATTTGAATCATTTTTCCTATTCAGTGAGGTAACTGCATCTTTATGGAATCTATAGGATTTTGATCAGGTTGACAAACAGGGGAAAAGGATTATTCATTTCATACGTGTATGTCACAGTCCTGATAAATTCAGAACCCATTCTGAGTCCTGCCTACTGGCCTGCCTACTACTTGAAATAACAGGATACTCAAAACCCTCATTGCACTGGTTGGAGATAGAGCCTTGCCCTCTGCCCTTTATATTACTCAGTGTATTGTGGGTAAGCATGAATGATGGGATGGATATTTTCTCAATGGAGTTGTACTCATAGCAGTTACCTATGCAGGTAGTGATTTGGACAGTAGTGGGATCTTTTCTCTAGATAAAAGGACAATGTGCAGCTTCTATGAAACTAAGCAGATCTTCCTGAGGGGAGGAGACAGCCTGTCCCAGGCTCTTATTACAATGCTCCGAGAGGAATAGCAGTCCCACATATTTGCATAGATGCTACCTCACCCTAAAACTCTGCAAATGCTCTACGAAGTCCTGAAGCCAGCTTCTCTGAAGTCAGCTAGATTGTTCATCACTTCAATTGATTGGATCCTCTGAGTGTTGCTTTGTTTTAGGCTGAGGCCTTTTATATAACTATAATGAATGGGGCCTTTCTGTATTTGCTATACAGTTTAATTAGTTTCCTGCAAGAGCTGTTTCTGTTTGGAAAACAAACTACATTTTCCCCTCCCCTTTCTGCTTCCCACCACTGTTGCAGACACTCAGGCTCCTTGTTGTATTTTAGCCCCATTAGCCAATGAATTAATCATAATGGCTGCCAACCTATTAAATGCCACTTAATCTGGATGGGAATGTGGCATTAGACAAATTGGGCATACCAGCATGCTTGGGTTAAGCGGTCAGATTATTGAAGGGCTACATTTACGTGAGCTGTGAGAAGTTCAATTTAAAGTTTCAGATTACAAAAGTTGAAAATTTGGTTGGTTGTATTCTATGAACAAAGGGCTAAATCATAGCCAGTCTATTGTTTAGTTAATATGAAAGTCTTCAGTTTCTCTGGCTTCCTCTGCTGGAACAAAGTTTAAGATTCTTCCTGTATGGATGGAAATCAAAGCAACAGAATGACCATGTAACACCTCAATACATGCCACAGAAATTCAGTACTTTAGGGATGCACACCCTTACCTTTAGATGGCTAACTGGTTGGTTCAGAGCCATGATTTTCTCTATTCACTGAAGTCTCCCTGCAACTAAACTACAAAATCTGTGTTATGGCCATATTAGAAGCATTAATCAAAAATAAGTGATTCCTTTCCTACCAATTCGATGCAGGTCTCTATACAGCCACTAGATGGTGATTAACAACCATTTCTGTTCAGCCCATTTCAAAAGCTTTTTTATCCTTTAAGGATTTTCCCCACCTTTCTTTTCAGTGAAACCTAATTACGCTTACATTCTATAATAAGACAAAACATGTGTTTGATCAATACACTAAGGACAAAAACAATTATCTTGTTATACACACTTTTTGTATTACTATACAGCAAAAATAATATTCCCCTCCTGTTTTAGGCTAGGTTTGCTGTTTCCTTAAATGTGTCTCTGCATGTTTCTGACTTGTATCTCTAACTCACTTTTCTACTTCTGATTCATCCTACAACATTCTTAGAAGTCTTAAACTACAGATCTGGAGAAAATGTCAGCTTGACAGAGCCATAAGGAAGCATGTTCACATTCTAAAGTTTACACACATATACACATACAAAACCAGCTGCTAAAAGTTAGAAGTTCCTACTGCTCAGTGTGGTCTTGCTCAGAATTGTTATGTTATACCCCCTGCAGTCCCATGTTTTGATTTTCTCTCTCCCACCTTTCCTTCTGCGACTAGCAGTGTGTACTTTTCTGCATTAGGGATGCACCACCCTTACCTTGGTGAGGGAAAGTATAGACCCAAAGGGGAGATTAAATCACTGCTACTTTGCTGGCTTGCTGTCCTCAGAAAGTCTCTGAATAAACTCCTAACTTACATTTCAACTCCAAACTTGAAAAATGCTTAATTGTTCATTTGTTGTACAAATCCTGTACATTAACAATGGTCAGTATTGATCATTTTCATTGAGTGCATATTCTGATGGCCCAGCTGTTCCCACATGAAGCTGCCCGTACCTTGAAATGTTTGCCAGAGGTTCTAACTTTGCCTACTCAACAGCCTCATTAGTTAGGCAACAGAGGTAGAACAGTGCTCCAGTATCCCCTATACCAACTATGGTTGGTTGGTTGGTTGGTTGGTAGGTAGGTACCTAGTCTGTTCTTTAGATTAAGATAATTTTGGATTAAGACAAGTCTGAGTTTTTCAAAATGCTGTAGTTTCATTTATGGCACTTTTTTTTTTAACTTCTGCTTTAGTACACATAGAATATTCTTTCTTTTTAGAGGTAGGTAGAGAAAAGTTTAACTGAAGCTGCATGGTCTAACTCTCTGGAAGAAATTAAAAGAGAATTATATGGATAAAATGTAGTTTTGGAGAAAAGAATGCCAAATGATATCAAGTCAACAGTATTTTGTTAGAAAGGTAGCATCTGAGACTGAATCCTTATCTTCAGATATCTTTATTGGTAACAGTGTTGCATTTCTAAAGTTCATAAAAACTATTTAAAAAGCTGGAAATTTTAATGGAACTAAATTGCTTAAGCAGTTTAGCTAAACTGTGTTATGGAACTGGTCAAGAGAATGAAGAATATCCTTTTAATTGGATATTTACTACTACAAAAAGCATACTCTTGCTTCATATTAAAAGATTTTAAAAATGTGTGGGTTTTGGATTTTTGTGTTTTTTTAAAAACAAGTTTAGTTATTAGTACATGTTATTTGTGAATGCCACCTGGATGTCAGCCTATGAAGTTCAACAACCTTAAATGGTTGAGGCATAGCACAATAAGACCAACACAGAGGTCATCTATATATATTTCATTTTCCATCAAATAAATCAAAGTAGTTTAGCCTCTGCTTCCTCATAATAATTGTCTGATGTAAATTAAACTAAGTGGACAGACATGTTCCAGTAATATTGCTGGAGCTAGTATACTGGCTGCAATATAGAAGATTTGCCAGAAGCGTGCTTAAATCCAGACTGATGTAAAAGCTTCGATCAGGAAGAAAATAATCAGACTGTGTGAACTGTAACTCAGGAAACAATTCTAAAGAATACCAGGTAGGAACTCTAAAGATTCCACAGATACTTTGGAAATGGAAATTATGTGTACTGTATATGTGTCTCCCTGAGAAAAATATGAGGAGAAAAACTATTTGGTTTACCTCTGAAGAAGCAGCCTATATTTGAAGCTTTAGCAATATCGGAAGAGATGAAGAATGAAGAAACAAAATTAAACCCCAGATGGGAAAATGATGTCATTCCAAAACTGCTGTAAGGTTTGCAGTGAAATTGTGCCTTAACACACAATTGTACTTCATAACAGGAAATGATAAGAAATACCATCCACATAAAAATAAGGTGGGAGGCTGAACATTAGGAAGGGAGCCTCTTACAGAAAATGAGATTTGTTTTCCACACAAATGTCTATTCCTTTGAATTGTAGAGGTGGACATGCACTTACATACCCCTGGAACAACAACCAGCAAACAACTTATTACTACCCCATATCCATTTCTCCTGAACCTCTTTCCTTGTTTAATATTAGCTCCGCAGAGTTTATTAGTCAAAATATTAGCTGAATATTACCTGGAGGAGTAGATGATGAAAACGCTTTTGATAAATAATGTTCAATCCTGGTTATTTAACTCTTGCCAAATGAGAGTCACCATCCTTCTTCAACTTTCACCATAGTGATTGGAGTTGATGGAACAAGAGGCCCCAGAGGTCAAGATGCTTTGCTGTTGTTCCACATTGGGATAGTTTTTTGATGTGTGTGTGTGGGGGGGAGGGGGTTTCACTTTTTATCACTGTAGTTCTGTTGCTTTTTTTAACCTGATTTAGGGTTGTCAGGTATACACTGCTGAGACTCATCGGTGATTGGAGTGGCTTATAAGTCTGGTAAATAGATAAAAATATATAAACATTGGATTGTATGGCAGGTAGAAATGAAGCCCTGAATATTTTCTCCTTTCTTAGAAACAGTAAAATCATTTCTTAGTGAATGTTATAGCAACCAACATTTAAAAACAAAGTGCTTTGCTTTTTAGAATAATTGCTTTATTAACATAATTAACCTATTGATTGATTAAAAGTCATACAATTATTAACCAAGAAAGATTTCTGTAATTGGACAACAACTGTAATTTGTTTGCAGAGAATTACACATTTAAAATTAAAGTGGTCTGACAAAATAGGCAACTTTAAGTGATACATATAGTAAAACAGGATAGTTTTTCAGACAAAGCATTGATGTAAACAAAACATAATCAAACATACTTCTCTTTACACACTTTGTTAAAAAGCTGCTGTCCTTGGGTATAATAAACCTCAGGCATAAATTGTATTTTGTGAATTGTGTTACTTCTTGTCAAAAAGCATTGATTAAAATTTGCCTCACAGGCAACATAGGAAAAAAACCCACAGAAAATGTAAAATAAAAATAAGTTATTAATCAGTCTAACGGGCATCTTAAATGGAGAACTGTCTTCTGTGACACATTAAAAATGATAATGAGGAATATTTCACAAGGCAATATTTGAACAGGGAAAAAAGAAGGAAACGTGTCAGGCAAACTTCTCCGTCTACAGCTATCTATATTGCAGCTTAATAATAGAAGCGTGCTGTATGACATGTTTTTGTTAACAAGGCTGTCTTGCCCAGAGATATACCTGCATTTTGTCATAAAGCTACCCCCAAACTCTAAGCCTTGGGGCTTTTATTGCCCTGGGACAGAAATTTGCAGTGCATGTTGGCGGCAAGAACATTTTAGCCCAGTGAAATAAGCATCGATATGGAAAAGGGAAGGACTGGCATGTTGTGACTTTGACACAAGGCTATGTTGCAATGTGAATGAGTTCTGAAAAGTCATATTTTTATGACATACAAAATATCCTACAGGCAAACTGTCTTGTTTCTTATGTTGAAAGGAAAGTACAGAAAAAAATGATTATCGTGTTTTTTACTCAGATATATTACAGCTATCATAAAAAGTCTTCCTTGTACCTTAATCATCCTTCCCATAATGAGTGGGATCCAGATTAATCATGACTTAGGACGCACTCTTTGAATTGACTTAAATTATTCATGTCTAATTTGTTCTATTGATTTCAATGGGCTTATTTTGACCAAGTCAGATCTAAGAAGATAAACCATGGAATGCATATTGCTCTTCCTTTCTTCTCTCCTTTTCTTGATCAGTTTTGGAGAGGATTAATGTGCATGTAACAACAGCAAAGAAAAGGAAAAGGGACTGTAGGTTTCTTTGAGAATGGAAATGGAATGATCTACCACAATGCTGGCTGGGGAATTCTGGGAGTTGAAGTCCACACATCTTCAAGTCACCAAGGTTGAGGAACCCTGACCCACCAGAAGAAAAAGAACCACAGCATGGGTATTCAGGACAACATGGATTTGAATGGAATCACCATTCTCAAAAATTCATATCAAGCAATATGATATTGACTTATATTTTAGAAAAGTGTGTCCAAAATAGTGCATACATTTTGTGAATATATAGGCAAAAATGTATATATTTGATATTGTTGTGTTAACATAAAGTATATTGGGAAATAAAGCATACAGCAATATACCAAGGAAAGTTGTGTATAACAACAGTCCAGACTTTTCAATGGATTAAAAAACATTAAAAAACAGATGGAAAAAAACGCATTCCAGATGAAAATTAAACTAATTTATTCAATCATAATCTGCTATCCTTTCTTTTAAATGACCTATAGGTGGAATTATAATCTCCCAGCAAATTCCATCATTCCATATTCCCCTGGTTTTATGAAAATACCTCCCCTTTTCTAAGGTTTTCCATGGAGGGAAAGAAAAAAACCCCAAAACAAAAACAAAAAACAGAATATATGTGTTGTTGCCCAAGAACACTAAATACATAGAGTTTGTAATGCTATGTCAGGATTCTGAATATAGACTAACTGAGAGAGGAACAGTTAAGGCTTAACATTCTGGAGAAAAAACAAAAGTGATAATATCAGGATCTGTTCTCCATTAAAAAAAAACTATCCTCTCCATGCATGAAATGAAAATTAAGGGTGGAGGCCTTTTCTCTCACCTATGAAAGATTCTCAATAAAGAGATCTTTTCATTTTATTATTTCCATTCCTTATTAATATTAATTTCAATGCAACATATAACATTTCTTTCTTTCCAAGAATCATTCATAGGTGAGAGGAAAGGCCTCCACCATTAATGTTCATTTCATGCATGGAGAGGATGGTTATAGTTGCTACAGTACCCTCAGAGAAACTTGGCAGTTCTGAATGGCCTCATTCTCCAAACAAGTGAAAAGGCAGATTTCTTTTAGCCTTCTTGGCATTTTGATCACTTAAGCAAATTAAAATCATTTTATGCCAGCATATTGCTTCCAGCAGTTTGCCTAAAAGAGTGCCTCAACTATATCCTTCTCTCAGAGATACTCCGTCTTTGAGGGTGGTCCTGTACTCCATGCCATGATTTGTTGAATGACAGTTGGTGGCAACATGGAAACAAAGTGTTCCAAGCATCTTGTAAATAGTTTTGTTTTTAAATTACTTTGGGATTTTAAAATAAGAGGCCGTATATAAATAATTTTGGCTAGATTAATTGATAATATGTGGGCAATGTCATTTTTTCTGAGTTTTGTTTTAAACTGATTTGCAGGAAATCAGTCCTCCAATATCTGGGAATTTGCCACTTCACTCTCAGGTCCACAGAAAAATATAAGAACGCAATTTATAAAAATTATAAATATATTATAAACGTAAAAATATATAAACGCCTGGCTGGGGGTTGCTCATCCATGTTTTAAAGGATATTCCTCTGGAAACACTAAATGTACACATAACAAGCATAGTTGCTACATTCTGCACAAAATGATTTTATGAGGAAAGCTTTGAAGATAACCCAGACTGTGGGAAAGGTAAGGAACAGATATTTCCTTATTTATTGCATTTATAACTTACTGAATCAACCATAGATTTCCAGGGTTTTACAATTATAAAAGCATTATACATAAAAACATTAAAAAATAAAATATTGTAATTAAAATCCAATTACATTTGAGATCAACACATACAAATCCAAGATAAAACAGAAATAATAGAATAGTAGAAATTATGGCAATAACATAGACACTAAATGCTCTGCAGAAACCTCCATCTTACATTTTCTGAAATACCATTAAGGAAGGAACAAGTCTGATTACAAGGGGAAGGTCAGTTCTGCAATGGAAAAAACAGCTACCGTTGGCTCTTCTCACTTCACACTGGAAACAATTAAGAGGTTTTTTTAAAAAAGAAAACTCCAGGTAGATAGATTCCAGCTGGAAGAGGCAATTCTGTAAGTATCTAGGTACCAAACCACACAGGACTTTATAGATCTAAAACAGCATTTTGAATTGTAGCTGTAAACCAATGTAGGACTCAGGTGATGTATATTTCTGGGAGCTAATACGTGTCAGGAAGTGGGTGCTGCATTCTGCACTAATTGTATAGCGAGATCTTCATGCCTCAGGTAAGGCCACAACTACTGCACCCGACAGGACTGGGTGAAGGCCAAATAAAAGCCCAGGAATGTACGCAAGTCACAGTCTCTGAGGTAGTGTCTCCCCATCAAAAGACAAGTCTGGGACAGATTGAGATCAACACTAACTCCATTTTGTTAGGATTCAACTCCAGCTTGTATCATCCCATCCAGACCCTCAGAACCTACAAGCACTCAGAGAAAACACACACAGAATCATTGTCCTGGTCCAGTGTGGTGAAATACAATTAAATATCATCAGCATACTGCTAATACTGCACTCTAGACTAACAGATGATCTCTCCCAGCAACTTCACATAGATATTAAACAATAAAGATAGGCAGGAATGAACTGAACCCTGTAGAACACTACTTCATTACACTGCTATTGTGCTGACTTCTCCCCCCATGCCTCCATTACTTCAAACTGAAACCCCACTGAGGAAGAAGCTGAACCATTGCAAAGAGTACTTCCAATCCTCAAACCAGCAGGATACCATGACTGAGGAATCAAACATTGCTGAGAAGTCTAATAAGACCAGAACTGATACACCCAATCCAGGTCATCTACCAGTGTAACCAATTCTATTTATGTTCCATGCCCATGTCTGAAACTGGACTAAAAAGAGTACAGTTAATATGATTCTTCTAGAGTGCTCTGTGGCTGACTCCCTACCATTCTCTCAATGCACTTCCCCAAGAAGGGGAAATTAGAGACCAGCCGGTAGTTGTCCAATGTGCCCAGATCCATAGAGGGCTTCTCGAGGAGAAGGTGTACTATAGCTTCTTGCATGCAAAATCCATTCCCAGCTGCAAGATGGTGGTTGTAGGTGATTGAAGCCGGCCCCATTTGTAGATGTGTTGATGTCACAAAATGGAATGGGCTTCAGTTGTGATGCTGTGACTGCCATCTTGCAGAGTGTGACACAGACTGATGTCTCATTTAATTTATTTTGGATGAACATCTGTTGGATGACAGTATGACTCCTGTGACTGTAGATTAATCTATATTTATTTGTGTACAGGAAGATCTGAAAAGAACTTATCATGAATCAGGAAAAATAGAGTTCCTAATCATATAGAAAGGTTCCAATTTGCTTATACCTTCTTCTGACCTGAGGTCACCATTCTGCTTCCGTGGTGTGTGTGAGCGCATGTGAGTGTATGTGCATATGCATTAAGGTGCATCATTGGTATCATTATGCAACATATGCAAATTACAAAATTTGCACCATTTGAGCAATTATGTCATGATGCATCTCATCATCATGGCTTGTACTGGATGCTTATGCTACCTCCTTTCACACACATTCTTACCAGCCTTAGCATCTAGGTAATCCTTATTTCTAGCCTATCCTAAAGATTTGTCAGGCAAACAGTTAAAATCACACAGTGCTGGTGTGTGTTGGCTGATATTTTCCATTTTAAAAGGAGTCAGAGCTTCTGTTAACAACAGCCCGAAGTGGTGTCACAGTCTGTTATTCCCACAGCTGCACACCATCAATGAATAAAAAAAGCTGCATATAATAATGATGATTAATTGCATTTTTTCTCATATCTTTATATCAATTAGCTGGGAATGGTCCTTTGTTTAAATAATTGTCTTCTGTAAATAAATGTGTAAACACTACTTAAAGCATATTTTGGTCTAATGGCACTCATCTGAAAGTTAACAGATTCAAGATGTGATGTGTGTTTTAATTGATTGGATGTACAATAAAATATGACATTGGGTGTTAATTTTTATAGCAACTACATTAAAACTTCAATCAAATTATACATGGTACACAGCAATGTGAGCCTGCATTAGACCAATTCTTTTTTCCAATGCAGACTGGCATTATAGAAATTATGTGAATACTGTAGGAGTAGCAGCTGACAGAATAATGACTGTGCAAAGATATTTTGTGCCTCACCTGACAGCTCTTGGAAATGGAAAATATATTCTACTTTGTTCACCCTTTTATAGCTGATATAAAACATTTGAAGATGATGAGCATAAAATAGTACCCTTCCCTTAAGACCAAAGTTATCATAAGAAAAAGGTCATTTCCCAACGTATTGACCAGATATGTCATCATACCAACCCCAGGTATTGTCTGCTAGAGACTTTGCCTTTCCTAAAAACATTCTTGGCAGAGATTCCAGTGTCTAAAAATATGGTCAAGTCCCTGATAAGATGTGCTACCAAGCCATTGTTTATACTCCTTATTTCTTAAGAAAAGTATAAAAAGGTGGTAAAAGCTCCCAAACAGTTTGAACCTCATTGTAGACGCAAAGTCCCAGGAGGATTCTATGCAGCTGCTGGCTTCAAGAGGTCCATTCGCTGATGTTCTTGGAGCTCCTGGAATGTTGAAGGGACACGGATTGGTTTAACTTTCACTGTTAACTCTTTTAATATCTATTCAATAAAATTCTTTTTGGCATTTCACCCTACTGCCTTCTAATCCTAAAGAACCTATTGGTTCCAGACTGGCTACTTGGGTGCCAACACAACATTTCAGTAGTCCTTTGGAAGAATTGTTTCAGACCCCATGTAAGCTTGAATACAACATCTCTGTGTTATTACCTAACTACCTAAAGCAGCTCATCTTTTTCAGGACTTGGTATGACTCTAAAAAAAAGATGGCACTAGTTCATTAAATTTAATGCTCAGGCAGACACCTGAAAACAGGCAGGCTGCTTCAGTGAACGTCAGATGGACAGTGTGCTTGATTAGGTCCAAAGCATTTCTTCTAAATCAATTCTATTAGTACCAATAGAAGAGAAGTGTAGAAGAGGACTGAACATTAATTCTATTAGTGTACAGTCCTACTATTTATTACCTTTACAAAAACAGTTTAACGCTTCTTCCCCTTCTTGAGAAAAGTGGCTGGCAGAATGGCCACTCATACATCATCAAAACCAGAACATGTATTATCAGTAAAAAAGGACCAAAACTTTGTATGATAATCCAAATGTAAAACAGAGAATATAATACTGTGATCACTTGATCTGTGCACATGCTCAGTGAAGGTTCTAGATTCCTTCATACCTTTATAGCACTCTAATATTCTTGCTTATGGCTCTTCACCTAAAGGAAGATCTTCCATCTGCTCCCCAGATGGTTAATTGTCCTCAAGTATGTTGTGTCATTTAGGGAAGAGAAATTACTGGTGAGCAGAGTAGCAACTGGAGGTTTGGGGATGTAGGAGTTTTTAAAATATTCATACATTTTTATTAAATACTTTTGAGGGAAGAAAAGACCAAAAAATTAAAAAAGACAAATGGGAAAAGGGGGGGGGGGGGAAGCTGTATGCTAGGATTATGGTCCCTTCCTCTTTGGGTATGTGTGACATAGCCATCTAGCAGTATTCCAGAACATTTTTCTTCTAGACTAATGGTGACATGCATGAATTGGGTAAGTTTATGAAAGAAACAATGGTGCTGGTCTTCTTAAATATTAGATGAAAAGAAGGTGCAAGTAACAGTGTAGCAATGCCCATATTTCCATTATCTGAAGATAACAGGTTGGGTTTTTTAAAGTATGTTTTTATTGCAGCAGTATAAACAGAGTAAGAAACTAACCATTAGTGTAGGAAACAAGGACATGTTTTAACCAGGTTTTCCCAGCCCAACTGTACAATTTTAGCACTAAATCAAACCATTCATTTTGGTTCTGCAGGCATTTAAAATTTTGGCACAGCAATTCTACATTATTGGATACCAAATGCTCCAAAACTGATATTCTGACAATTCCTTTGGTCTGCCGGGAAAAGAAAGAGAGAGAGAGGGAGAGGGAGAGAGAGAGAATGCAGATTGATCTAAATTTTCTTCAGGAAATACTTCCTTTGCATCTTCAACCCCTTCAACCCCTTCTACCCTAGCTCAGATATGATCCCTTTAAGGACCTTCTAGATTATATCTGATCATGACTTCCTTATCTCAGAATGCAATAGAATCTGGTAGGAAAATAGGAGGGCTGATTTGCTCCTTCTAGGCTAGAATCTCGTCTCCTACCTCAGGGGGAATTTAGGGAATAAATTACCCTAGGACACTATCCTATTATGCACCATTTTTAAATGCTTTGCTGATTGATTTTTTTTTTTAAGAAATAGGAGTCTTTTTCACCCTAATTTTGTCACTGTTATCGTATAAAGTTGATACTTTTATGATAGCATGCACTTTACATTATAGTTAGAAGGGTGAATGATATATTTTAAATATATCATAATTAGATAGACTACTGTAACAGATCAAATTGAGTAAAACCAAATTCCCCAAATTATTGTATGCTGGATAACTATAGCAATGCAGTGAAAAATAAAATAAGATTGAGATTATGGATATAAAATGAGGATCAGATATCTCTCCTACTGTAACTTCTAAATTATTTATCCTTTCTTGAGTAAAACCTGCCACTGAATCTTGACAAGCACAAAGTCTAACGCTTCATCTATGTTTACATTTACAATAGGATTCCCTTTGATATTTGAAAAGTTCTCATGTCATCTGGCCTTAAAGTGGCTTCAGAACTTTTTTTCATGGACCAATTTGTGAGAACTTGACAATGCCAGGAATTGCTTTCTATTCAGACAGCTTCCCTTGGGGACAACCATTGAGGATTAACACCTGTTAGCTGGAAATAACAACTCATAATATAATAGTTCCCTGAAATATTTTTTTTTTAAAGAAAATTATAGAATATATAATTTTTCCTTCTGATTCTCCAGGGTAAAATGTCTCTGTGCAAAGCACCTACTGAATGTTTAAGAACATAGCTTTCCTTCAGACCAAAGCTCTTAAACAAAAATAGTTTTTATTGCAACCTTCTAATAAATATCAGTGTTTCATATATAATGTAATATTTAAGCAGTAAAACCTTTATTTAACAGCTCTTAAATACTAGGTAATTGTATCTTAAATATAACAAGAGGAGAAGTCATGGTTTCAACAGACTTTTTGAGATGTCTCCAATATGTCCTATGATTGGTATTTTTCAGCTGTTAGATAACATTTGCCTTTTGGCATTTTTTTCCACACTTGGAACTATACATGAGAGAGATAAGTAAACTTCAAAGGACTAAATAGCCAGGGGAGGGTGGGATATGGCCACACATAAAGCTGCTCGACTTCCCCAAACCCCTTTAGTAGCCAGACAAGGTCACTGATCAGGGTAATTTGCAGGAAAAGTCAATTTCTCAAGTACCCAAAGCAGGTGTTACGCCATTCTAGGACAATTTACTAAGACCAAATTGAGGAAGTTGAAAAAAGCAAAGGTCATGATACACAGGAAGAAATGAGGAAAGTAAATCCCTTTGACTGTATTTTTAACTCTTTTTCAACCGCAATATATTTACAAACTCAAGGCTGTTTCCACTTTAAAGAGAATCATTTTGGGGGGGGGAGGGGTAAGGTTAGGAGATGTATTTACAGGAAAGGAGGTGGTGGGCTGAAGAAACATTCCTTGTACCGTGAAATAGTTTATTTTGGCAAAAGTAAGACCATTTAAAAATGTAGGAGGGGATTGTACAGAGACTGTGTCAAAGTAAAATTAATGAAATGATGCAAATAAAGACATCTCTTGAGAGAAAAAATATTTTTATATGTTTAAAGTTAGGGACCCTTTACTGAACTCCATGAAACTCACTCACTCTCTCTCTCTCTCTCTCTCTCTCTCTCTCTCTTTATATATATAAAACACTGCTTGCTTAACTATCCACTTTTATTTTGAAGAAAAAGCAGCTTTGGAGCTTTTAGAGACTATTTTTGTCCTCAGTTTTGCAGTACACTCACCCCTCCTTCATTTTAGCTAAATCATGCTCTTTCAGAGAATTCTGAAATTAATGGCCCTACACCCAGCTCCGACAGCCATTTGTAATTCAGCTTTGGAGGGGGGCATACAATTGTAATTGCTGAAACCCCTTACCATATTCAGCTTAGTTCACAGTAATTTCTTCCTCTGTAATCACGTACCCAAGGACAGGATATATGGAATGAACAGATAGAATGAACTGCATCACTAAGATCAGAATATCTGCTGGGTGCGTGAAGATGAAAGATTCAGCAGGTTTCTTTTTTTTAAAACTCTTTAGAGAGTTATCAGGCTTGTGGGGGGTGGGTCTGTTCAGCAAGGTAAGGATGTTAGAAAATATACATTTATCGAAGCTCAAATTATCTTTCATTTATACATTCAGCAAATAATTCTGATTTTATAAAATAGCCATTTCTCGTTTCTGCAAATTTGAAAGGTTGGAATGGCACCCACTCTGTCACAGCTATAATGTACTCTAAACAACTGACATCTCTTTCTATGTCTGAGCAAGCGTTTTAATGCAACTGGTCTCCTGTTTGGAGAAGTATTTAGAACTTTAAACTGCATATTCGAGTTTACTGGACTCTTTTTTTCCTCTATTCTTAAGTAAAATGACTTTAATACTAGCAATGTGATTATATCACATGGATAGATTGGTAAGGCTAATTTTTTAAATTTAATTTAATTTAATACCTAAGAAGTGCATATTTCTGTAAGGTAGCTTTTGTGTATTTTGTTCTTCATATTTAGCCTATATATACGAATATATGAAGAACAAAATACACAACATTCTCCAAACAGAAGACCAGTTGCATTAAAATGCTTGCTCAGACATAGAAAGAGATGTCAGTTGTTCAGAGTACATTATTATGTATACATTATACACACACACACACACACACACACACACATAGATATATGATTGTTTCCAGCCTTCAGATGTAACTGATATTTGTGTCATTTTGTATATATGTATATATTTTATTCATATGTGTGCTTGTGTGTGTGTATGTATATATTCATATGTGTGTGGGTGTGTATGTATGTGTGTATATATATATATGGTACATATATTCTTTCCTTTCCTTCCTTCTTTCTTGGAGGGCAGGATGAAACCAGTTTCCTGTTGCCTGAAAAAATAAAATAATCCAGCTGTTTTTTTGGGGGGGGGGGTTGACACAAATATCAGTTACATCTGAAGGCTGGAAACAATCTAGTTGCTGAACACTCTGTATTCTCAGCCTGTGAAATCGGAAGATGAGTAAGAAGGACGTGGCTTGGTTATTCAGGCAAAAAAATAAATATAGTAAAGCACACAAATAAAGCCTCCGCACCTGCAAGAATGCCCAATATGCAAAAAGGACTTGCATCCCGAGGGGAATCAAGTCAGGACACTGGGGGCTCCACCACATGTGCAGCTGGCAAGATCGCTTAGCCTCCGGCAAGGTCAGAAGCGTCAAGTGCGCAAAAGAAAGACCCGCTCCTGTGTTCGGAGCAAAAACATAGCTCAGTTGCAGCTGAACTGCAGCTGCATCTTGACAGGCTCTTGGCCCTTTGTTCAACATATTAGATAGTAGCCTTCCTCAACCTGGTGTTCCCTCCAAACGTATTAAACCACAGCACCCACCATTCCTAGCTGGCATGCTCGGGCTGGAACAGGATGATAGATGTTGTAGTAAACCCATCAGGTAGAGGTGGTAGATTGAGGCAGGCTATTGTGATCTCCTAAGTGATTTTGAAATGTGTACCTATTACATTTGCTTGAACTGTTAGTGAGTGGAGCTGATGTCCCTGATTGGAGTTTCGCTCCTTTTGAAATAAAATGTCCTAGCAGAAATTCATGGTTTAGATCTGAGTCATCTTCAGACCCATTAGCAACAAAGTTTAATTTCAGATGGAACAAAAAAATAACAGAACAACCCTGTTCAACAGATGGCTGGAGAGTTATCTTAGTTTTAAGTAACTGAAGCTAAATGAAATCAAGTCAAATTTAGTTTATGCCATGAGCATATCAATCACTTTTGGGGTTATGTTCCTGGGACCCCCATTCAAAAACCAGGCCAAGCCCTCAACCTAGAACAAGTTGATGTAATGAATAGACATCGACCACACATTCCCAGGCAGCAGTGTTTGAGTTTCAGTACATGCTCCTCTGTCTCAGGCAGGATCTTCCTGGCTGAGGCATGGATGGAGATCACCTAGGAAGGGAGATTAACCCACCCTTCCCTTTCTATTAGATTGAAAAAGGACCCATCTTCTAGAACAATGGCTGAGGTTAACCAAGGCTGAGAAGAGACATGGAATTCATTCCATCTCCCCAGCAGCTTTAGGATTAATTGACTGAAATTCACAGGAGAGAAACAGGGAAATGTTTAGAAAAATGGCTGTGTTTGAAAGCAGAGGGACAATAACATTTAGTTAGGGCTATAGCATAACATTAATTTTTATTTTGACTGTATTTAAAGTCTAATGAGTTGTCTCTTATATTTATTTTGTCTGTATAAATTCACTAATGCATTAATTTATGCAGTTTGGAAACTCTTTGCATTTGAGTTACCTCCAGTTGCCCTGAGACATAGCAGACCATTTTCAGTCATTAGGTAGACTTGAACAACTCTGTATGTTTATCTCTTTTGCCAGAGAATACTTGCTTGCCTCTTATCCATCTCTTGTGAGTTTAGCCTATTTCCCAAACAGGGAGGCAAATAAAATAGCTGATTCCCCAGCCGTATGCCCCAACGCTTCAAGGCAAAGTAATGTCACTATAGAATGTGCTTTGTTTTCTTTCTTTCTTTTTTTTCTGGCTTGGTTGTTTTCTTCTTCTTTTATTTATAGTGATTAAGACTTTTTCCATAGAATAAAGCACAAATTGAAAGAAAAAATAAGAAAGAAAGAAAGAAAGAAAGAAAGAAAGAAAGAAAGAGAGAGAGAGAGAGAGAGAGAGAGAGAAAGAGAGAGAAAGAAAGAAAGAAAGAAAGAAAGAAAGAAAGAAAGAAAGAAAGAAAGAAAGAAAGAAGAAAGCAAGTAAGCTAAAGAAATATATAAATGATTTCTAACCTTTTCAAAAGATAATTGCAATCTTATTGTCCCTCCTCCATCTTAGATGTTATACAAGTCCCTTCAACCCTCATTTAAGCCATGTCTTTCTTAATCTTCAAATCCATAAATCATCATTTATTTCTTCTTCCAGCAAAACTTCTATATAAAGTTTCCAGTCTTTCAGAAAAGTTTTGTTGTTTTTTTCTCTGACCAAACAGGTCAGTTTTGCTGTTTCTGCAAATTCTGCCATTTTCACAATCCATTCCTCCACTGTAGGGAACTCAGTATTCTTCCATTGTTGTGCATACAATAATCTTGCTCTGGCTTGTTTTTCTTTTAAATTGCAAAACAGTAACACTGGTGGAGGGAATCCTATATTTCTCAGATGCCAGGGTTAAGAGGGAGAATGCCAGCTGAAGTGCTCCCTAGAAGATGGGGGTGGCATTGAGAGCTACCAAGCTGCAGATCAAAGCAAGAGGTGGAGTGTACAGAACCAGAGAAACTCTGGAAAAGGAAGGCTGTGACTTCTAATCTTTCACTCTAGGTTAGTGTTTCTCAACCTTGGCAACTTGAAGATGTGTGGACTTCAACTCCCAGAATTCCCCATCCAGCCATGCTGGCTGGGGAATTCTGGGAGTTGAAGTCCACACATCTTCAAATTGCCAAGGTTGAGAAACAACGCTCTACGTGTTCAGCCCTGCCACCCTAGTTGGATATCTTTATTGTGGTAAATTATGTGGCAATCTTTGCTGAGCAGAACCTAAAAGAAGTAGGTTTTAGGTACAGCTGCCATTTTTTAAAACTCTATGACTCCTGAAGAATATCATCAGGATATAGAACTGTGCAAAAAAAACTTTTTCTCCCCCAAATAAAAAAGGCATAACAGAAATTTAACAGATAAACTTTCTTCTGTAATTATACCTCCATATTGCTAACAGCATTTTTTCTGAAATATTTCTGGCTCTCATGTTTCTGACATTCCTGGATTTTGGAATGATAAATATGATGCTCCAAAAAGGCCTTTGATGCTTCTTGAACTGCAGCTGATCTGCAATGATTTTTTTAAATAAATAAATACTTTAAAAAACTGTATACACGTCATGAACAGGGATGATACATTAAATTGGGATAAACAGATTTTAAAAATGTGGTAAGACAGTGATCTAAACACCAGTTCCATTAATACCGGGTAGACCAGTCTTTCTCAAACTTACCAACTTGAAGATGGGTGGACTTCAACTCCCAGAATTCCCCAGCCAGCATGGCTGGCTGAGGAATTCTGGGAGTTGAAGTCCACCTATCTTCAAGTTGCCAAGTTTGAGAAACAGTGGGCAAGACTACATGTTCATAACTGTTTGACCACTATAAAGCAACAAAAAAACCAAATTTAATTATGCCTGTGGGTTTGGCTTTGCCTGATTGTTGTTCTTCTAAAAATGAGTACATATATTTCATTTATTGATGTAGGCACCTACTAGTCACAAATTGCAAATGCGTAGGGTGCTGAAGTATACAAATACTATTATAAGTATCTGGAATATGTGTGTGAGAGAGTGCATGTGTATCCTATTGTCAGGTTAGCTTTTTAAAAAAAGAATGTGTTTAAGAAAAAAGACAGCTTCACAATGATAACATGGGTTTTAAAAGAACTATAGCTGTTGCTGTTCATTTTTCCTCTTTATTGATGTAATTTAATTATCATATAGACACAAACATTTGTTCCAGGGCTGGGCGCTTCACATCTGTTAGCAAAGATTTGATTAGGGCTACACAAATGCACCAGATTAGAGCATCTCGTTGGTGGAATTCAAACCACCTGGATATTTTAGCAACATCAGTAAGAAGAATTCTCTTCTTCCAAATCAGTAAATCCAAGTTATATTAAAAAGAATTAATTAATGAGTTCCAGAGAGGCAAAACAAACATTTGACAATGAATCATATTATCAAAGTGTTTGTATGAGATCCTTCTCAGCTTATGTTTAGATGTCAAATTATATTACCAAAACTAAACAATCCAATTGACTGATTTCTTAATGCAATAAATGTCAGTGTTATATATACTTATTTTGGAAGTAACATGATAAACGGTGGCAGAAAACTTTAACTATAGCAATCCTTAAAACAGTGGGTGATAACTGCCTGGGAATCCAAGCACTGCTTTTTGTTTTTCTGTTGTTTTAGCTTTCATACAGCTATTTAAAACACAGGAATTCCTGACCTAAACATTCATACTTTTGAGAGTAGTTCTCTTTCCAGCATTACAGTTACATGTGTAGAATTACAGATAATGGTAATGCAAAAGTAGTGGCAATTCCTCTCTTTTCTGCTGATCAGCTTCCATAAACAGATGTCATCAATCAGGTGGACAAACACCCAATCACTTCTTTTGAATTCTCAATGGAAGTTGCTGGTTCTGCTGTTCAGTATCTAATATCATCTATTTATGAAATCCTCCAATTTCCACCACTGAAATATAGCCTATACAGGAGAAGCTGAGATGTGTTTAAGGATGGATTTAGGCCTTGTTTGCAATACTATTTTCTGTAATTCTATACATGTAACTGTCATGTTGAAGAGACTCAATCATTTTATCATTCAGGCAAATATGCTACAAAGTTTTCAGTTCACCTGAAAAGTTTCGCTTTATTTGTCCAAATTATAGTCAAAATTTTTAGAAAGAGATATGGTTTGGTATCTTCCCTCATTAGATTCTTCATTAGCCTTATGTAAAGGATTCCTTGGCCCTCTCTTTTTAAACAGAATGACTTGTGTCTTTTACAATTGTCATATTTGCTCTTATCTTGTTTTTCTGACTGTGTGAGAACTGACTCACACAATGTATGATTTTTATGGGTAAAAAGATCTCGATTGTATTTATCACCCAATATTTTCCATATGTATCTCGCAATATTAAAAGATATTCACGATATTTGAGTTACACAAGTACAGTATTATAACTACATGAATTTCTGTATATCATCCTTCTTAAGCAATTATGTGAAATTGCAAAGTTGTACAATAGAAAGTGTACAAAGCAAGACTCTAACCAGCAGTGGATCTATATTCTGAAGGCTCTACTGATGTCCATTCTTTGTAACACAAAGTGCCCAGGGGGTGGGGTGGGCATCAAAAAGGCAAGATGGCATATGCCACAACCTCCTTTTTGTGTTTTTTTTAAAATTTTCTTCTATAGCACACAAACTTTAAAAAATACAATATTATGGTTTCTTATTTCATACATGAAAAGTCTTTCAAGTTTATGTGCAAATCATCAAGTACAGATGATTAAGTGTGAGTGTGTGTGTATTATCCACATACCTAATACTGTATATGCTTCTTCTCCCTAAAATGCTAGTTTGTAAGGAGGAGGATTCCATGGTAGATAGATTATCACTTGGAAGTACAGCATATATATAGTTAGTGTAATCAGTTCTACACTGAGTAGCACAGGCCTAAATATCAATTTAGCACTATGCATTCAAAATAAGCTAGAACTGAATAGAATGATAGAAGCTTGTGTAGACCAAATCTGATGCAAAGTTCAACATCTTTATTATTAGAGGAAACCAGCAAATCTAAAATAATACCATTGGAATATAGGATAATAACATGAAGAAAGAAGTTTCTGACTGAAGTTATTAAAAATTAACATTGTGAAATAATATAATTTCTCATTTGTTATACTGAAACACTATGAAAACTGTAGCATTTATAATAGATGTTCAGAATAAGTTGTTTATCAGAATAAGCATGCTTCAGTGGATCTCTGTATATGTGATGTTCAATTCTTACCACATTTAGCATATTAAAATAGCTTTTGATTATTTTAAAGTGATCTTTTATAAGGTTTATTATTAACCAATTTACTTGGCTAACCTAAGTGAGAGCAATATATTAGATAGTTCCATCTGTCAACTGAAGAAATACCAAGCTGTCAAGTACCACAAGAATAAGCATGCTTAAAAGCCTTCTCAGGCGATGTAATTAATCTATTTTTCACACAATAATTAGAACAAATGAAATTATGCACATTTATATTTATTTAAAGAATTGTCCAAAGCGACTCTTCTGTTGGAATCAGGGAAAATGATATTCCTAAGGATGTGTAGTGTGATGCATAGTTTAACTGCCAATGCTAGGTTTTGACTACAGGTAACTGGAACCAAGGTAATTCTTTCTGCAGCTAGCAGAAGCCTGTAAATGTCCTAAACTCCAGCAGATTCCAATCACTGATCAATCCTGCTCAAACTGTTGTGATCCATTAGGGATGTATCCAATAAACTCTATTAGCAGAATGGATTTCAACAGAGGCGAATATGTGTAGCTCAGGGTTGAACTGTGGAGTCCTTGGGGTTCTCTGAGCTTGGTTCTTTTCTTGCAAACGTTTCATTACCCGGCTAGGTAACATCTTCAGTGCTAAAATGGGATGGGGGTTGCTCTCTATTTATATACTGTGGCCTGCCTTGCCAGTGCTGGTGGGGGTGGGGGTTTTGTTTTGCTCCTCTGATAGTTTCTTGATTAGCCTGTTTACTGCTTGATTGCGTGCCTGGTGGTAACCTTTGCTTATCTGGGTGATGATTGCTGGTGAGGCGATCTTCTGGATCACACTACCATACATCAGAAATGTCTCAGAAACCACCAACAGACTATTACAACCACATGGCATCTCTGTAGCACACAAGCTAACAAAATCACTCCAAAATATCTTAAGTAAACCAAAAGACCCAGTAGCACAAGAAGAAAAAACAGGAGTCATCTACAACATACAGTGTAAGGACTGTAACAAACACTACGTAGGACAGACAGGCAGAAGACTAGCAGAACGCATCCATGAGCACCAACTAGCAGTCAGAAGACACGATGAAAATTCCTTAATTGCACAACACATGGACAGACTCAACCACAGTTTTAACTGGGAAACTGTCAGCAGTTTAGACCAAGCTAAATCCAAAAATGCAAGAGAATTCTTGGAAGCCTGGTATTCAGACAAGGCAGCCATCAGCAGGCACATAGACATAAACAGCATCTACATATTATTCAAAAGAGACAAAAGACCAGAAGATCGCAAAACAAAACCCCCACCTCCACCAGGACTGGCAAGGCAGGCCACAGTATATAAATAGAGAGCAAACCCCTTCCCATTTTAGCACTGAAGATGTTACCTAGCTGGGTAATAAAATGTTTCCAGAAAAGAACCAAGCTCAGAGAACCCCAAGGACTCCACAGAATGGATTCTCCCTTTCAGCTTCCTCACATGTTCCCCATATCTGCCTCAGGAAAGGAAAAGATAGTCTGCAAGCCTTTAGGACCCTACTGCAATACTATTAGTATTGTAATACTAAGTTTTACAGACTTAATCACAACCCATCAGAATTTTGAAAACAAAAACAAGAAACCAAGCCCATCCCTGTGCATATGTGCAAAGCTGCACCTGATCAAATAGGATTTCATATGTTCAGAAAATTCATGAAAGCAATACGTAGTCCATGGGTAGAAGATAACTCCTAAAAACATTTGTATCCTATCCTTTGGGGTAGGGAAGTTGGGACAAACTCAGAGAGTCTGATGGACAAGACCAGAGCGTTTGTCACAATTACTGGCATTGTATCCAGTGCTGCGGTAAAAGAGAGGTTTGTGCAGCAGATAGCAAATCATCAGTGATCTTATCATGGACAATTAGGTCATCAGGAGTACATCACATGGGGCACTGCAACCCACTGTTGCCCTGGGGAGGATATCTGTAGCACCGGCTGCTATGGAAGACAAACCAATGTATTTATTGCTTGAAAAGTAGGAAAGAAAGTGGTTGTGTTTATTCTTTCATGTCAGATTAGTTTGCCTATTATGATAGGCAGAAAAGGATGTGCTTGAATTGCTGTTGGGAGGGGGGGGAATTCTGTCTTTAGGCATGCGCAGATAGTGGCTCATTCATTCTGGAAGTGAATGAATATGCATGGAGGACTCAGCCATTAGTGGCTGTGAAATTCACAGTGCAAATATTTCTGAAGTCTTGCTTTCCCTCTGCCTTCTCTGGTTGTTGCTTTATGTTGTGAAAAAGTTCCCAAGGAGGAAAGCAATAAGGCTGTGGTTTCTTTGGCCGCCTAATTAGCCATCCCGGCATGTAAACGTTTATCTCTAGGATCCACACATGCATTTAAAGCAATTGAAATGGTACCTTCATGAGGACAAAATGCACTAAATATTATAACATAATTTATGGTCTTTAAGAAATCCACATCACATCATCATACACGTGCCTAAGGTATACTAGGCATTGTGCATTAATAAAAATGGGCAAATGGCTGCCTACTGTTTTACAATCCACCTTAAATGGGAGATACATTGAGAGGGAGGTAGGAGCCTTGCACTTGTTGTACAAGAGAAACTTACACAATAATGATGCAACAATAAATGAGTCAACAGAATAAGGTTAAAAAATGGGACATATTCAAAGAAAAAGCTGGACAAATATTGAGAGAGAGAAAAGAAAGTGTGTGTGTGTGTGTGTGTGTGTGTGTGTTACACACAAGAGAGGGCACACAGAGAAGAAGTAACACAAGGGAGCAGAGGTTTAGTAAGATTAATACTTGAACAGAAAGATCAAAGAGGAAAATGGAAAAAAAATAATGAAGGCAGATAAAAAAGACAAAACCATGAGGAGACTTAAAGGTTAGAAGACATTTAAACTTACAAACAATGGAGGAAATCAGTGGAGAGAAATACAGCATTATTGAAGTACAAAGTGTAAAATTTTTAATAAGTAAAAGAGCTGAGGCAGAAGATGTGAAAATGAGACACGATGACCAAAAGACAAAATTACATATCTTTCTGAATGTTACAAGTCTGGTCTGCAGCAAAACATTGCAGCAGTGTGAAATGGTTTTATTTACTGATCTGTCTGTCCATCCACGCATCTGACCATCCATCCACCCTTATTTTGAGTCTCCATTTCATTTCCCAATCCATCTGGCTAACCATATTCTCCCACCCAATACTCATTAAACATTTCATAGCCACTGTGTACATGTTATCCTCCTTGGGCTATTTTGGGGTTCCCTGAAGTTTATTTTTGCAAGCCTCAAGATGTTTCCAAACTCTCTTGCAAGTGAAGGTGACCCTCCGACCACATAAACATTCACACTCACCTCTCAACTAGAGAAACAGAGGAAACATTCACAGACCTTTGCTAAAGTCTTAATTGCTTATGCACATTTTCAGTCAAGAGGTGGACAGATTGGCCCAGATCGTGCCAGTTTCTGCAGTATCAGCTTTTACATACTGAAAATCTGAGAAAATCCTGAACATTTACATTTGTTTGCATTTGGGGATCCAACTTTTGCAGATTTCCTGGTGATGCAGAGACCATAAATATGTTAGCATGTGGTATAAATGTATAAGGTTTGCTCAGATGTATATGGTTTGAGATGAACAAGGCATCATTCCAGTTCATCTCACATTCATACGCTTGTATGTTCAATGAATGTCTACACATGGATGTCCACATAGATGAGGCTAAAAACAGGATTGGGTAGTCATTCTAAAATCTTAATCTTCTGGAAAGAGGAAAAAAATGAAGGTGGAAGTAAAAAGGTAAATAACATTCTAAGATTTGCATACTGAACTTAAGTCAAAGAGAAATATCTTCCAGACAGTTGCAAATATCAATATTTAGAGATGGATGGTATGATGTATTCTGGTAATATAAACCTTTTTCCGTCGGTCGTGATAATATAAACCTTGTTCCATTGCCCTGCAATCCTACCATATTGACTCAGTGATAAATCCCCTCTATAGCATAATCCTATGCACATTTACTTAAAAAAGGGTCTTATCCTCTTTAATAGAGTCAATATAGAGTATTGGTTGACAATGCTTCTCAACCTTGGCAACTTTAAGCTGAATGGACTTCAATTCCCAGAATTCTGGGTGTTGACGTCCATACAGCTTAAAGTTGCCAAGGTTGAGAAACACTGGGTTACAATGTCAGATTAGATTTGGAGAGATCCAGATTCAAATGCTGTCTCTGAAACCAAGTTCATCTTGGACCATTGCTGTCTTTCAGCATAACTTCACTTGTTCACTTATTCTAAGGATAAAAATAGGACAAAGTGGGAGAAAACTTGGTATTCGTTATTATGCAATAACTTATTATCTGTAAAAGAAAGAGATGATATAAACACAAAAATAAATGAATAAGTCTATGAAGTAACTCCATAGAAAGTGTATTTCAGTTTTACTCACACGAAAAGTGTCTGGGGAGCTGGAAGGCTTAATTTATGCCATCTCTTTTATAGATGTAAAGTTGTGCCATCACCCAGGAAATGAGGGAAACATTCATCTGATGGCAACATATCTAATTTTCATTTTCATATGTGTACAAAGACTCAGTTATCCTTCAAAATTCACTTCTCTGAAGTTTGTGCTGCAGTTCTGCAATGAAAAATGAACACATACATATTGTACATGAGGAAAAAGTGTGCATAAAATTCCTATCCCAATGAAAATACAGTGCATCATAAACTGTGCATACTTGCTCGGAAATAAGTCTATGACTTCTTTGCAAAATGATGCATATTAGGCAAAAATGCATAGATAAATCCATATATTAGGAAGAATGTGTACATAAATATATGTGAAGTTTGGGGCAAAGTTTTTGAAGTCTCAAATTGATATAGAAATGGGACAAATCAAAACAAAACTGAAAAAAAGAATGAAACGAAGGGAAAATGAAATTAATAAATGCGTCCAGCTCTTCTTTGGAGAAAATAAAGAATTCATAAGAACAATAGTTTGATCAAGCCCTGGCCCCAATCACCTGCTTTCATTATATCCTGGGTCTTGTTAGTCTTGCATTAGTTTTTGCTATTGTAAGAATATAATTATGCTGTTGTAAACTCACTATTAGGAATATCTTTCAGATTTATTGTGTTGAGAGATATAGAAATCACATACCTAGTGAACTACTGTTTAGTCTGCACAGAATTTGAAAGTTAATAAACTATAAATCATTGCCATAGTCTTAACTTTTAAAAAATATATATATTGAACTTGAGAACAGTTGAGCTCACTTGATAATAATCTGGCCAGACAGAAATCTGTTTGGTCTGCCAGTTTGTGGTTCATTATAATAAGCTTCTATCTATAATTTACTTCTAGCCACAGTGGAAAAGGGAATTTATCCCCAATGTGTGTTGCATTACATAGGGTTACATGTCATGTGAGTGCCCTGTAGTTTTGCAGAGGCTGATAAAATGCAACATGTTTTCTCAGTGTAGTTTCCACAGAATGTGGTGGCATGTTTTGATGAAATATGTTGTATGGGTTTGTATGTTTTAATAGTTCTGAATCAGCAAAACTCAGTGCAGCCATTCTTAATTTGTTAGTTCCATGTTTCAGAAGAGAAGATCCTGGAAGCCTCATTGCTTGCACTATGCTGGAGATGTTGAGAAAAAGAAAGAAAGAAAGAAAGAAAGAAAGAAAGAAAGAAAGAAAGAAAGAAAGAAAGAAAGAAAGAAAGAAAGAAAGAAAGAAAGAAAGAAAGAATTGTTTGGCATTCTGAAAATCTGAGCTCAGGTTGGCTGGATTCATAACATTGTTTTGTAGCTGCACCCAGTGTGATGGAAAGACATATAACACACAAAAGCTATAAGAATGGTATATATGGTCCAACTTCCCTCATACTCTCAGAGCAGAGAGATACAGATGGTATATTATGTCATGCCCCCATGTACAAGGTTTTACATGATTTCCATTCATCGTCTTGGACATGGCGGCGGGGGAGATTTATCTACTTTTACACAGTGTATAAATAGACAGGGTGGTGCTTTCAGATACACTGACCACCAGGAGGTGTCATGTGACTGGTTCTGTCCTATTGGGACTCATCAGATGTGGGTAGCCAGATGTTATTCTATGGAGTTCAAACCCTCTATTGGTAAAACCCCACTAATGGGTTTAAACCCCATAGAATAGCATCTGGTTACCCATTTCTGATGAGCCCCAATAGGACAGAAGCAGTCATATGTGATATATTATATTCAATCATTCATAATTAAGGATATAATATAGTTTTATCATATAAGGAAAACTATAAGCTCCTTCACATTTTTAGATCCCTTGTTTACTCATCTGTGCTTTACTCTTTTATTCATTTTATCTGTTGTCTATTTGTGTTTGTTTATATATTTTCTCCTAAAAGTTTAATGAATTAATTCATGGTTGTAATCAGTGTCTCATGAATCTTCCTTGAGAATAGAATTAAAAAACAAAGCCTTTTTTGCAGGGAGGAAAACTTTTGGGAAGGCAGAAGACAGATTCTAGCAAAAGAGAACGATCAGACCATATATATCAGTTGGTTTCTTATCAATTTGAAAAAGATAAAAATAAAAAATACAATATTGCAGGGTTGCATTTAGAACATTGGTGTTAAATCCACACTCGCCTTTCAACAATGCAGCTTACCGAGTGAGTCTAGACCAGCCATTATCTCAGCCTACTTTGCCTGATGTCATCTAAGACAGGGTTCCTCAACCTCAGCAACTTTAAGATGGGTGGACTTCAACTCCCAGAATTCTCCATGCTGGCTGGAGAATTCTGGGAGTTGAAGTCCACCCATCTTAAAGTTGCTGAGGTTGAGGAACTCTGATCTAAGATACCTGCAAGGCTTGAATGGGCAAGGAGGCTTTGTAGGTTGGACCAAGATAAAAAAGAATAATAAAGAAATGATGCCTTTTATTACTTTTTCCACATAAAGGGTCAAAGAACTGATTGGGTGTCTTATTGACAGTGTTTAATACATGACAACTTATTTAAAAGAGAAAAGGAACCAAGTCACTTATGGAAAACAGAAAGAAGGAATCTCCTAGATTCCCTATTGCATTTTAATTTATTCTACCCAATATGTTTCAGCTAAGATATTTGTCAAGGGTATTATAAATGAAATAGCATTTTGTGCTAACTACATTTTCTGTTTTGGAGTGTGGCAGAATTAATAATACATCAGTACATGGAGAAGTTCTCTTTTCTTGTTTATTCATACACTTTGCAAACATGTATTATGAGCAGAATCAGTCCAGAATATAGAAATATGAATTCTGATTATTTGTATGTTATACATACATTCTGTGTGATCATGTGCATATGCATACAAACCTACCTATTGTATAAAATGATCAGTCCTTTTTACTCTTTCATTTATTTTTTACAATTATATAATTTGGTGTTCTGTTTTTGGAACTAATGCTTGATATGAAGGGCTTTCTGAAATAAAATGTAAAGTAGAAAATAATGGAAATAGAAAAAAAGAATGCCTAGCATGCTACTTGTGATAATATTTTATTGTCCAAGTTTCTAAAGTTTAAATATCATATTATAAATATTACCTCTTCTTGTACACACATATTAAAGTGTAACTGTATGGATTAATAAAGATAATATTAAAGCATTTGTAATGTTAAATATCTTACATGTCTTTGCACAGGATTGAAATTTACCACTCACGTGGATTAGCTTTTAAAAGTCAGATAATCCTCACTGTTGGATAAATAGATACCTTATACAAATTCTTGCAATATATACTATGTAGACATTTCTGAAAATTAAATTAGTCACCTAAATGGAATTCATTTTGATAAATTTTTGAAGTTGTGTTGCTGACCTTATTTACAAAGACTTTTTGACAGTTATAGCCTTTAATTACAGAACATTTTAGGAAAAATTAGCCAGAAATTAGAAGGAGAAACTTGATGAAGTTAAGAGACCTGGCATTGTTCTCAGGATGGTGATACAATTTGGAATAAGCATTGTAGATGCTAAAACCAACAGATTTAATGTACTCCAATCTTAAAGAATATATCACAAGTGTTAGAAAACTAAACAAATGGCGGGGGGAGTAATTTCAAAATCTGCTTTATTATACATATATTTTCATTAAATACATGCTAACAGCATTATATGCAACCTTCAACTAGAGCCAAGAATTAAGCTCCCACCATTTTTAGTGGAACAGGATTGCACCATTTGTGATTTAGGTGGCAATATCTTTGGACATTAGGTCTTGATTATCATTGTACAAATCAAAGATTAGGCTATCAGCATTTTATCTATTCAATAGTGGTGCACCTCAGTTCTACTTTGCCCCTGAATGCACCGTGAATTGCCTTAGATGTGGTGATAGAGGCATTTTTCAGCTATGTGAATTAGCCCATATTGTATCTAATGAATTGGCTCCACAGCACATTACATTTTGAGTTTGTCTTTTTAGTCAATGATGTACCACCAAAGAAAAAAATTTAACTTGTTCTTCCCCCCCCCCCTTTCTTTATGATGTATAAACATGTTCTGCTGATGTCATATTAAGGCATGTTGTTGCTCTTATTAGCAACAGCTGGTGAGAAAGAATGTGTTGTGATGCCATCAGGGTTTCATGCAAAGATCATTTATGTTATTCCACCTAATTTCAAAACTTGCATGCTAAGACAATCTGTTCTTATTTGAGGAAAAGCCTTAATGTGATGTACATATCAGAAGTATTAGATTCCAAATATTACCTACTATTACCCCTATAAAACGAGAGTAAAGACAGCAGATGAAGTTCCCTTTCAATTTTAGAAAACTGATGAGAGAATATAGACAGAGAGAGTTATACAGAAATGTTGCATTAAAATTTTGGAATGTCAGAATAAATTTCACAGAGTGAACCAAAGCACTCTGTACGCAGATAACAAAGAAGCATCACTGAAATGCTTTCACTGTATTATTGATTTTCCCATAGAAGGGCTAATAAATCATGTACCATATTGCAATATAAAGGGCAACAGGACCAACCCTACCAGAGGCAGGATCCGGTTTTTGAGCTAGCTAAACAAACAGCAGCAGCAATATGACTAAATTTTTTAGTTTATTTTTTCCACTAGGCAGAGAAGTCAGTGGGGCTTACATTTTCTATTTCAAAGGCACCAAAATATATGGGGCTACCATTGTTTCTCACCTTGACACCCAGCCCCAGAAGCTCCCTAGGTGATTTTGGGCTTGTCACTCCTCTTAGCCTAAGCTACCTCACAGAGCTGAGGCTGTGGGGAGAAATGGGAGGAAGGAGCAGCTATCCTGAGCTCCTGAACAAAAGATGAGATATAAATTTAACAAAGAAACAAATATAATAAATGTCCATATGAAATTATTTATCTAAAAATGTCAAAATCTCTTGAGTACTGGGCAGCTATAACAGGTTTTTTCACCTAAAGAGAATAGAATTGAGCAGAATATTTACATAATTCTTCTGAAGGCAACCATATTTTTCCTCTTTCATCCACATGGTGGTAGACATCTCATGTATTGTGTTGTTGTTACTATTATTATTATTAATCCAATTTTTCCATTGGGAGCTGAGAGTGGTGAGAATTATTTACCCCAAAGTATTATCTTTTTAAAAAAAGATTACAATAACAATAAAAACAAAAGAAAAAGAAAAAAAAGAAAAAGTAGAAGTTGCAGAAAAGAAAGAAAAAGAAAAAAGAGAAAGAGAAATAGAAAAGAAAGAAAAAATAAGAATATGGCAAAGAAAAAGAAAAAAAACATATAAAGAAGTGACTTCCCCCTTCATCACAAGTATAAATAATTTTAGTAACTTATCATCTTCTCTTAAAATATAAATGATCTCTTCGTCCCATATCCCATTTGTTATCTATAAACAAACACATAAAACCTTGTCATTTCACTCTTGATGTCAGCAAAAGTCCATTAAGGGTTACCAGAGATAACAACATAGCTATTTTAACCTTGATCAAATAAACCAACTTTATATTCCTTCCTTTTACTTCTAACAAACTTGATCTTTAATCCCTTCAAATAATGTCCTAGAACTTGATTTCTTTTCATTTTTTCTTTGACCCTTCTCAAAACATTCTTCAGACAAGCCTCTTTTGTAAATCCAATACAGGAAAATTATCTAGGTTACTCTCTTGGTTTGTTATTTGTATATCCCTTTAATTATTAAGACATCAGCCAGTTTCTTTTGTATGTCCAGTATAACATCTTTTTCCATGTCATTCTTGTAGCCTGTCATTTTTAAATCCATTTTCAAAACAATCTTGATCTTGTCAAGTAGAACTTGTTCCTCCTCCATAACATATTTTAAACACAGTCTATCTATAGAGGCAGACACTCTTAAAATTAACTTCTGAGTCCATTGTTCAAAAATATCCTTCAGTATGTCCAATGTTAAAATATTTTGCTTCATTCTGTATTAGTAAGTCAAATTTAAGTGTTCTTCTCCTTTAATTGTAATCTTTAGTTCCTTCTGGTTCCCTCTAGTGTCCAACCTTCAAAGTCTCATCCTATCATTTAAAAGAAAAAAAGAATTCAAAACAAAAGCATTTTCCCAAGGGAAAGATTCTTATAATTAATTCCAAAATCTTATTTCAGATCCATCTGGACCCTTAGTCTGTTTGTAACTTTCCAAAATCAAAGTTCTAATCACCTTTTGCTATTTATCCCCCCCCCATTTTTTTAAAAGTCCTCAAACTTGTATTTAAAGTTTCTTTTGCCATTGGATTGGAGGAAACTCACCCGGTACTATAAAACCTGTCGATCCAAAGGTTCCTAATAGCTGAAAAGCAGTTAACAAGCTATTTCTGAAAGTGATTAGAAAAGAAAGTATGCGAATTTAGTGTCCTTTCAAAGGTGCTAACTGCGGTTTGAGCAAGATGGCTGTTCCCTTGTCTCCTAGTGCTCAAAACCCACCAGAGATCACTATCTTGCAATGTCCTTATGAGGAGCTGATGTATGGAGATTGCTGTGGGCAATCTCAAGTCCTCTCCTTGTCAGGAGCAAAACATAACACCAGTTTGTGAACCTTGCATATGTTGCCAATTGATTTCTGGATCCAGTTAAGTTACTGTTTTTGATGTCTTTAATGGCTTTGCATCTGAATACCTTCAGGAGCTCCTTCTCCATCCAACTTTAGCCCATCCAATTAGATCTAAGATGGAGAAACTGTTGCATGCATCCCACACTTTCAGGGGGCTGAGGCAAGGAGACACTGCAGCACCAACATTGTGGAATAACCGCCCTATAGAGATCAGACTGCACCCTCTTTGCTAGTTTTCCACAAACTTCTAAAGATGGAGCTTTTTCAGAGATTTTCCCTTGATTTGAGTTGTTGCCATCTTTTATTTTCTTTCTATTCTGGTAGTGTTCTGATTTTATTTTTGTATGGGGTTTATTTTATATTGTGTTATATTTTTATGTTGTGTTTTATATGTGGGGTGCTAAGAGTTGATTGCAATAGCATACCATCATCATAAATAAATAAATATTCTGCCTTCCTCATCTGCTTTGAATTACAATTAAATTCAGAGGGAACAGGAAATTCTGAGTGGTGGGGCTGATGACATGACTGTCCCTTACAATAAAAACAGTGACCTTAGCCTGTGATCCCAGGTTCCATGACTGCACTGATGATTTCAGACTAATTCACATAAGGATCAGTGTGAATATCCATTCAGCTTTGATTTGCTATTAAATTAACAATGTGCTCAAGGCAATGATCAGGTACTAAGATATCTTAGAGCTTGAGGAATAACATGAGTGATTGGAATAGAAAAAGGCTTTGGAAATGCCTGGGTTCTTGGAACTATGACAGATGGATTGATCTTGTTCTATAGTACAATCAGTTCTGTGATGTTCTTCCATCTTTTCCATACTAGCATTCTAGAAGGATTTAAACTACTTGGCATCCCTGCCTCCTATGCCCTTGGGCATTAACATATTGCTGGATTCAATTGCAACATCCCTAGTTTCCTGGCAGCATCATCCTTGCCTATACCAAGCCAAAAACAGCTATTTAAACCATTTTAAGCTTTTACATTAATTGAAGGTAGACAATTTATCCATGGGTGACCCCTAAGTAAGATCACAATAGAACCAGAACATTCTCTGGTCAAGAATCAGCAGGAAAAAAATGATCTAGAAAGAATGAAAGATACATTTCTGGCTTTAGTGACCTCCCTGCCACCACTTGGATAATGTTCTTTTCTTAAATATATGAAGATAACTATGTCACTGCTATGAAAGCTGTCAGCTTTAATCATGTGGAAATTAAGTTCATCCAAGCTATACTTGGAAGATATATAATCACGTGTTTGATTTTTATTTTAAAGAATAGCAGCAAGTGTTCCCATTCTCACAATGCCAAACAAATAATCAATCCAAGGCATAGAATTAATTCCCTTTCCTTTCCTTTCCTTTCCTTTCCTTTCCTTTCCTTTCCTTTCCTTTCCTTTCCTTTCCTTTCCTTTCCTTTCCTTTCCTTTCCTTTCCATTCCATTCCATTCCATTCCATTCAACTTTTAGTTTCTAGCTTTCTGTGTGCTACTTCTAGATGGGCTAAATTAGCTACTTTTTTTCTGACTTCTAATACCATCCTCTGTCTGTCCACATGAGATGGCTCTTGATCCTTTCTGAAATGGCTCCAGTTTGGTCTCTACATAGGATTTATATCTAAGAATGTTCTCTTTTTTCTATTTTTTTAAAATCAAAGTCAGTATTTATAAGTTATTTAGCCTGGGGTGAAGGCAGGTAAGAAGAGACAGGACAGAGATATATAAAATCATGCACAATATGGAAAAATGGAGAGAACTTTTATGCACTCTTTCTCACAATATTAAAGGAGGGGTCTTTCGTAAAAACTAAATGTGGGGAGATTCAGTACTAATAAATGGATTTTTAAAATATGCAGTGCATAGTTAAAGCAGGGAAATTCTTACTATTAAACATGGCAATGACAATCAACGTAGATGGTTTTTAAAAGAAACTAGAAGACTTCATGTTATCAGCGGCTATTAGAGGTGTCCACGGGGTGACGAGGTGTCAGCCCTTCAAGGCAGACCAGACTAGGAAACCAAAGTTATGAATGCTGATACTACTTTTATTATAAGGTTACAGTAACAGGATCTTGCAAGACTAAATGCGCTCCCCCCCCCCTTTTTTTATCTTCATGAGAATTAGGGAGGGTCATATCTGAGATACTTTCTCAAATTACATTTCTGCCCTGGACTCAGATTTTGTTTATCTGACCATTGCCTTAGTTATAGTTCTTCCTCCTGTTCCTCAAAATAATTCCAACTGCTCATTACACAAAGCAGGGACAAAATATGAAAGCAGCATTGCACTGTTCCAACACAAGCCACACCCTTTATACATGCATCGTGACATTGCACTCACTTGTGAAAGGTGCGGAACTTGCATCACAATGATGCGATGCTGCTTTTGTCATTTTGATGAAACCATTGGATCCTGCAGATGCCTCTGGTGGGTACTAACAGGTAGGTATTTACTACCTCTGATCATAGCAGCATATCATAAACACCAACTGAAAGGGACCTATAACAGAAGGAGCCTATTGCCATCCCGTCCATGCTTACAGACTTCCTGACTGCGTTACACTGCTTGATGCTGTAGAAAGAGGATGAAAGACTAGATGGGTCATTTGCCTGATCTAGGAAGACTCTTCTTATGCTCTTTGTTCTGGATGATAAAGTTGTATAGGGTGGAAGTCCAAAATATTTGAAAGTGATCAGTTTATTACATTATACTATGGCTATTCCTGAAGTGATTGGAGAAATGGGAGGGAAGGGTCCCTACTGACACAAAATAGCTTCCACATAGTGTTTGAAATAACAAGAGAAACAAAAGAGCTTGGCTGTACCCATAGAAGCTTACATTTATTCATTCAGTAGATGTATCCTACTTGGTATGATCAAATTGTCTGTCAGGTTCCGTGGTGGAAAACAGTGATTATTAATATTAAGGATAGCGCTATCACAGAGACACATAAAAATAATGTTTCCAGCACAACACACATTAAGTAATGAAAATAAAGAAAACGCACACATAGCAAATCCTTCTTTCTCATACATAGCTGTACCACTGTTCAAATGCTAATCACATGCTGCTACTTGCCTGCATGAATCTAATAAGTTTCTCACACAATTCTGTATGGATGATGATCCATTTTACTCATAAAGAAAACATATCAAAGTAGTGAATCCCATTTGTATTCCTTAATGGTGTTATTTCCACAAGATTGAAGTAGCAGGCCTGTAGTTTCTTAGCACTTGATGTAGGAGATACATTTGATTTCTTGGTAGGGATTTTGTAGAGTCTCTGAAACTCTGAAAGTAGCAGTATTTTTTGGAGGGTGAAAGTGAAGAGGTATAGTCCAGCTCTAAACTATAGCAAAGAGGCTATGCGGCACGAAGGAAGATGGTTCTCTTCTTCGTAATAGCCTTTCCACTTATAGTAATTATTAATTTGTAATTATACTAAATTATACAAGTTTATGATCCATAATGGATAACCCAGTCTCTCTCTCTCTTTGTATGTAGAAGTAGAAGTCTTGTATACATTAAGCCCTAATAAGAAGTCAGAATATTTACATCTAACCATCAATCCATTTTCCATTACACCAAAACCTGGTTTACTGTACAAATACAAATTACAAATCTGACTTAATCTAGTCTAAATCTGCTAAGAAACAATACATTATAATTAGCTTCTTCTATTAAAAACTCTAAAAATGTATACCTGAAAAACCACTCAGCTTATTTATCTAAAATCTGGCAAGCTTCATCATCTCAGAAGGGAATACTATGCCTATAAATTTTATCCAGTTCTGACAAATTAAATAAAAATCATATCTATTGATAGAAAAATCAACTATATCCATGTGTAGATTAAAAGTTGGATTTGAATTCTGTGTGCTGTTGAGCATTCTTTAAATCTACCTGTGACAAATAATGCTATTTTCCAAGTCAATGAACTGAAGTACCGCTATTTTCACAGGCTTTGGGGGATAGTGAATAGAATGGGTTTTATTTGGCTTTGAAAAATGTCAGTGAATCTTTTTTGGATACTGTTATCCTAATCAAGGTGCCATTACCAAGAAGGTCTTCTGCTTGAAAGTCACTATCTTCCCATTACTTGTTCACTTGTATCTGAAGAGGATTTTAAGGTTTCAATTCTATATCATGGACAACACAAATGTATTTGTGTGTGTATATGGAAGTCAAGACTCAGCCATCTGGAATAAACTAGGAATTAGAATATATGTAGGAATTGCATATAAGAAATTACGTTCTTATCATTTGTATTTTTAAAAAATCTTGCTTAGAATTTGATTTTAGCAGTATCTGTTTTCCTCCCCCCAACCAAATAGTAGCCAAATGACATTCTTCGTGCTTTGTTCTAAATGGAATCGTACTCTCTCAGAAGGATTAAATTTGCATTTTGGGAGTACTTCTAGATTTCTCTTTTTGATTTTTCAATTTGAAGCAATAACTAGGAGTTTTAGTTATTAGCTTTGGTTGTTATGCCACTGTATCCTATCCCTGGCGAAAATGATTTCATAACTGTGATGCCTACTTAGTAATCTCTAATCTTGATTAGTGTTGTGCATTCTACATGAGGCTTTTTTTTAAAAAAAAGTTCAATTAGCACAGAACTCTACAGCCAGACTGATCTCTAGAAGAACTCAAATGGAGTTACATGTGTGCTAAAGTCATTGCACTGCCCGTCAATTTGTGTTTGGGTGAAATGTGAAATGCTGCTTATTACCTCTGAAGTCTTCCATGGCTTGGATCCAGGCTACTTGAGAGAATGACTATGTTTATATTATCTCCCTTCATAGAGATTCTCTGAGGTTTATCCACAGTTGCTGTGAATACATGTTGTGGAAATTCAGGTTCAAATCTTCTCTGAAGCCATCCATTCTTCTGAGCTAATCACTTCGTCAGCTTTTTCTTTAAGAAACTCTAGAAGGGATTAAAGCTGTGTGAAGTGACTTCCGTTACTGATTTATTAACATGCAATACTACGTATGTGATTTTCTTTTCAGAAATATATAAAAGAATTCTGCAGCCATGTAATCCTGTGTGATCCATTCATCAAAAACATGTCTCAATAATCTATTTTAAAGCAAAGCATACTGTAATTAGTTACAGTTGAGTTTTCATTCCAAAGGATAGATCAATATAATTTGTATTTGCAACAGGTTCTATTGATAATGGCCTACCTCTCAAGAGAGATTTTACTAAATCAAATGGTATAATGAAGAATTTAAATATTTCTAATGGGACATTTTTATACATTTTTTCCAAGCTTACTAAAACAGTTTTACAAATTATATAAAGCCATGTTGATTATATTGGAGAATAGGTGAATTTCTATTAAGAAAGAGAAAAAAATAATAATGAAAGAGCATTGGAATTATAAAAATAATGATCCAGCAGCAGGATTACTATGTATTACATGTATGTCTCTAAAAAACAAGTTCCCTATGTTGTTTTTAAAATATAAGGAACTTAGTGTATATATTGGAAGTTTGTCATTTGTTCTGTACATTTTCTCTTTATTTTGAAAACTAACACAAACTATCTACTTTATTTGCTGATATACAGAAAAATCAAGCTCAGGTCATTGGCCAATCTGGTCTTGGATTAAATATACAGGCTCCTTTGTGGCCCTATATTCTGTAGCCTTTCACAAATATGCTGTTGCAGGAGGATAAAAGAGGCTGCCTCTCTCAGCAGTTTGCCTCTCCAGGATTCCATTTTTCCAATAAGGAACTACAACTCCGCCATGTTTACTGCAACTCTCCCCATTGCTGCCACAGAGCAAAAGTTGCCATGTGTTACATGGCATATCACCTTATCAGTTGCACCATGGCTCCAAATAGGGCAATGCCCCCTCAGATCTTCCCTGCTTTTTTCACTGTAAAGCTGGAGAATTCTGGAAATTGAATTCCATACATCTTCAAATTGCCAAGGTTGAAAAACACTGCTCTAAAGGATGGGACAGTCAACATCAGGACTAGTTCATCTTGACAAGTTTGAGCTAAAACAATTAAATAAATAGACTTGTGAAAGAAGAATCAGTGTGGCTTCTGCAAATGTATGTTCTTCTCTCCTCAAAAATGGCTTTGAGAGTGTAAACTAGCATGTGCCTAAGATGATTGCCCAGACATGAAAAAGGTTTTTTATAAAGGATCCCTGATTTAACTTTCAATTATGGGGTAGGAGGAATATTTTATAGATCAATAGTTAGTGAAAAACTGAGTTGTTCAGTTTTCATAATATACCAATATCTCGCTCTCTCTTTCTCTCGCTCTCTCACCCCAGACAAAGTGAAAGACTAATGAGATTTATCTTTCAGAAGATTCATATTGGAGCAAAAGCCAATGTCAAATGTACATTAATGATATTCAAACTAGTCTTGATTAACCATGCAAGTAATCTTGAGATCACAGAAGACAGCTCAATGCAAATGACAACTCAATGTATGAAGGAAGTGAGAATAAACAACAAAAATTAGAGATTATTAGGAAAGTTGTCTGCTGAAGCTTCTAATTATGCCTTCCCCTCCATTGTCTCACTGCCTGAGATATGTAGAGTGGGCATCAGTGATCTGACAGGGCTTTTCTGTAAAGCACCAACAGAATGGAATGTCCTGTAAAATGAAACTTGCCCACAGCTTCTGATCTTTGGATAAGCAGCAAAGGTGTCCTTTTTTCAACAGCTTTCCATTTTGTGTTGGTTTGCATTTGTTTGGAATACAGTATCTTTATACAGTATTATCTCTCAAGTACACCTATGAAATTACTGAAGTAGAGAGCTCTTCTCTGATCCACTGGCTTCCACACAATTGCACTGAGAGTAAAGATTTCCTATGAGCTTGTGACCCAGAAAGGGTTGTACGGAAAGGCCTATACGACTAGAACATTGTTATGTAGTATCTGCTTAAGATAAATAACTAATCAGCATGGAACTTTCAGACCCTTCTACCTGCAAATAGTTTCTTGATATCTGACTTTTACGCTTGCCTGATTTTTATTTTTTTTTAATAATTAAATGGGAAATTCTTGTGCATAAGGGCATACAACCTTTTTCAGACTAACGGTCTTTGAGTGGTATCTCAGGGTTGCACTCTAAGAAGTGAGATTTCAACTTAATAACTTTGGTAATTTAGAATATAGGAATTATATAAGCTCCTTAAATCAGAGGCATCTATCAGGGAGGGGAAGCAGGGAAAATAATGTTCTGCCCCTTTTGTATGTGCATTGTGACATTGTGTACATGTATAAAAGGGGTGGGGTTTGCATCATGCTGTTGCAACACTGCATCATTTTGACAAAATTGTCTGATTCTGCCTCTGCTCACAGTTCTCTTTTTTTATAATAATTGTATTAATTTTTTTTAAAAAGGAACAGTAAAAACTAACAAGAACTAATATTAAGAAAAAGAAAAAGAAATTAGAAAGAAAAGAATAGTAAAAATCAAAAGTGCAGAAAAAAACATAAGGGGAAAAGGCAAAAGAAAAAAAAGGAATTGACTTCCGACCGTCCTTGCAACAGATATAAGTAACAATATACAGCAAACTCTTGCTTTAAATTTACAATATAATTTCCATTATTTCTATTAACCCATATTATTTCTAATCATCAAATCCATACAACATAATTTCATTTTTTTCTGTTTCCCACAAAAAGTCCAAAAAAGGTTTCCAGTTAGCATTAAAATTACAGTCTTATCTCAAATCAAAGCCATCAATTTCACCATATCAACCAACTCCATCAGCTTCACCATCCATTTTTGCACTGTACTAATGTCTTATCTTTCCACCTATGTGCATATAAAAGCCTTGCTGCTGTTATCATATATAAGAACAAAGTTCCATAAGTTTTTTCCAACTGTTTATCCATCAAGCCCAAAAGGAAAGTCACTGGTTTTGATTGAATATAATCTTTAACATCTTCTGTATGCAAATATGTATTTCATTCCATTTTTTTTCTTTTTTACAAATCCACCAAAGATGATAAAATGTCCCTTCTTGTTCATATTTCCAACATACATCTGAAGTACCTTTATACATTTTAGATAATTTTTATGGTGACAAGTATCAACAATACATCATTTTATAAAAGTTCTCTTTAAGGTTATAACACAATGTAAATTTCAGTCCTTTCTGCCACGTATTTTCCCATTGTTCCATCTGTATGTTGTAGCCAAAGTTTTTAGCCCATTTTATCATACAGTCCTTAACTTGTTCATCATCTGCCTCTAATTTCAATAAAAGTTTATACATCTTTGCAATAACATGTTCACCATTAGTACGTAATTCTGCTTCAAATTCAATCTTGCCGTATTCAAAACCATAAGTCCTTTTATCTATTTTAAACCTTTATCTATTTTATATCTTGTAATTGTACATAGGAAAACCATGTATACTTCTGATATCAATTCTTCTCTTCAAAGTCTTCAAAGGGACTTTAATTTAAGGTCCCTTTGCGAAAATTCCAGTACGTCACCATAAGTTATTTAAGTTTAGCTATCATTTCTCTTCCATAAAAAGCTTCTTGTGGTGATAACCATAAAGGAACCTTTGGAAACAACCTAGATTTATATCTCTTCTATATTATCAATGGATGTCTAATAAAATGATTTTTGAAATCTACATAACTTTAATTTTATCGTACCATAAATAGCTGTGCCACCCAAATCTTAGGTCATGCCCCTCTAGTTCCAATAACTTCCTATTTCTCAAAGTCACCCACTCTTTCATCCAAACCAAACAACAAGCTGCAAAGTTCAACTTAAAATCTGGGAGACTTAAACCTCCTCTTTCTTTAGCAACTTGTAAAACTTTGTACTTAATTTGTGGTTTTTTGCCTTGCCAGACAGATTTAGATATGCCTTTATACCATTGTTTAAATGGAACCTCAGTTGTCATAACAGGTATTGTTTGAAACAGAAATAACATTCTAGGTAAAACATTCATCTTAATTACAGATATTCTTCTCAACAAGGACAATTGTAATTTTTCCCATTTTAACATATCTTTTTAAATTTCTTTCCTGTGAGGGAATGTATCTTTGAGGAGAGTGATGTGGGAGATCAAGGCTATCAGGAGGGAGGGGTTATATTCCAGGAGGGGAAAGGAGACAAAAGACAATACAGCCCGCAAGAGGAGCGTGGGAAGAGTAAGAGGTTCAGGATAGCCACTCCCTAGAATCTCACAGGGTATATCCACTAGTTGTAGTATAGATTTAGTCTGGCAAGATTCTGCCTATAAGGATATAGACATAAGCAAATAAAGGAACTTTACTCAACTGGACTGTTTCACCATTGTTCTTGGGCTGGGCCTGACAATTCCAAGTCTTAACTTAAGCCTCTGCTCACAGTACTTAACCTACATTTCTTAACCTTCATAGTAGGTGGCCTCAGTTTCCATCTAAATACAGCTTCTGTTACTTGGGGATATGCCTTGCCATAGAACACATTGGCTGCTCCTCTGTGTTCATAGGGAGGGACCATGGGGGCAAAGGACAAAATGTGTGTGATGATCCCGTCATAGAACTGTCTTGATTTAAGCGTTTGCATCAGATGCTTTGACACAAGTGCATAAGGGCGGCATTGGCATGATGATGCCACCATGCATGCATCACCCTTTTAGCATCATCATGGTTCATTGCAGGTGCTGCTGTGTCTCCTTCTACTTTACACTGATTAGGATAATTTTTTACTAAAAAATGACAGAAATAAGGACGTGGGTAGAATATGCTATTATTACATTCATGATCATAAACAGGCCTTTTGTTTCACTTACCTATGCCACCTTTTTCCACTCCTGCTATCCTCTTTTCTATGGTGCTTCTTGGGCTTCTATTTTACTGGTTTGTCCTCTTTGGTTGCAGAATGCATGGATCAAAGTAGTGGATTTTTTTTTTTAAAGACATGCTTGGCATCACCTTAAATAGATTTTGTAGAAAGTTGTGGCCTAATACAGTATATTAACTTTTGTTTGTTTATTCATGCTTCAGATTGGGCTTTTGTCTACTGAAAATAGTTTTACTCTGTAAAAAATTCTCATGGGTGTGGTTCCTTTAAAGAAAAATGAAACATATGGAAGAATAATTAGTGTATCGCAACTGCCAAAATGGTTTTATAAAGCAAACTCCTAGAGGGAGAATCATGTTCCTGATAATCCTGAGGTTTAAAACCTAGGAAAAAAAAGCCAAGGATCAAGCTTAGATAACTGGTTTTCCCCAGCTAAATTCCTTCCATATGACTGATCAAAAGAAGGATCTTTACACCTGGATTTATTTCTTTGGTGCATCTAAAATTCCATCTGCTATCTCTGTGTACAAATGATGCTTCTTTTGATCAACACTGATAAGAGTTAAATATTTCACATTAATTGAACAAGCAAGATGTTCTTGGTCACTCAGCTTTCCCCAGCCGGGTACCCTCCAGAGGAAAGTTAGATGTATATCCCAGAAACATGCATTGCTACCTTGCTCTGCCCTTGATAGATCTAGGAAGGAGCTGTTACAATTGGGATATGACCAAATCTGACTGTTCCTATAAGATTTTTTCCCTGTTTAATTCTCAAGTACTATTAAAAATAGTTTTATGAGCTATTTGTCGGGGGGGGCTTTGAAGAGGGCAGACATCCAAACATCTGGACTGCAGGGACCAGAGGTGCTAAAACAGCTCACCTGATATTTCAAATTAGAACTGTCCAGATGGACCATCCTGGGGGATCTTGTTTTATTAGCATAGGCCTCAATTCAATAGTTGGCCTTTCCTTTGCATAATTTCCTTTGGGGGAACATAGTTTGCAACATGCTTGCGTTAAATGGATGCAGAGACATATTTTTTTAGACCTATATCTACATACATATATGCATATACATATATACACCCACACGCACAAATACATACATACACAGAGAGAAAACATAAATACTTGCCTTAGAGCTATATATATGAACTTGTCCCATACGGAAACTACTTGAAATTACTCTTTGTGGCAGATGCTACCATGCAATGGGTTGTAAAAGTTCACTCTAGAAATTTTTCTCCATGCTACTTTCTTGTGGCCTGTTTGTGGTGGCCAAAGCAAAATACTGGTTCTGCATAATGCATGCAACTAACTGGCTGGTTGAAAGCAGTTATGATGAAGTTATGATGAAGACCAAGACAATCTGTTTACACACTGTCATTCTGGCTAGGACATTTCCAATTTAATAACTATATATTTATTGTACCTACTTCTCTTTGGTCCCTCATTCTGAAATAATGCTTTGGGATCATTTACTTAAATACCTGAGACTCAGATAGTGGGACACAGAAAAATCTACTACAGCCTTCATCCAACTTGGCATCTTTCACACATGAATGGATTATCATTTCCATCATTCCAATTGGCATGATGGGAGTTGTAGTACAGCATATCAGGAGGATGCCAGCTTGAGAGAAGGCTGATCTGGTGCTTCCTATTAGAGATTCAAAACATATATAATTGTGGATCATTCCAATTTTAATGGTATTTTATTTATATTTTTGCTGCTGTTAAGCAAACCAATTGCCAAAGACATCTTTTAGTCAAAGAAAATTTGGAGATTCAAAAGTGTTATATGAGAAAAATGTATTACATTTCACTCAGCTGTACAAGCAGGATTACATAAATAACCTTAAAGTACTAAAACCCTTTTAGCTTTCAATGAATTAGATAACCATAGCCACCAAAGACAGTATCTCTACTCGTAGTTTAGGAAACATATTGCTACTCTTGGTATAATTGATGGTGGGTGAAGGGAAGCCTTCTGCTGCTAACTGTGACTGATGCCTCTCCTTAAAAATTATTTAGGGAAATAGGAAAGGTCGCCAAAAAACCTGTATAGAAAGAGAGGAGACTGTATAACAACCCTGAGATCTCAGCTAAGGCTGCATTTGTATGCATGCTCAAGAGTCTAGGAATGGAGTAGGACTGATTTCTGTAGATATACAGAACATTCCATCAATGATTACCTTGGCTTTCAAAATTAATGTGCCCATACTTTCAATCTTTACTTTTTGCACCCTTGAAAGTGAGCAATTTTTCTGTGAATGAACTAAAGGGGACTTCCCTTTCAGTAGATTTACCTAAGATTGTGCTATAAAGTATTTGCCTAAAAACAATACTAAGCTTCCCAGCAAGCTGGAATGTTTATGTTGATTTGGTTAAACTTTCAGGATGATAAAGTTGTAGCCAAAAGCCCTGAAAACATGAAGAAAATTGTTCTAAGGTAATGTGGATCTTTAAATGGATTCACTAAGACTGAGTCTTTGATGAGGTTGAATGTAAGAACACAATTTCAGAAAAATATCAGATAAATATTTAGTATATCAGTCAATTAGCAGCCTTACTAATTTTAATAAACAGCCAGAATATTTAAGAAAGACTATTTGATTTCTTTGATAATTTGGCAAGTGCTTGCTTCTAATTTTAGTCAACATTCAGTTAATTTTTCTGTTGTAAAGCCAGGAAAACACATTTGGAAGACTTTGGGATTAAGGTTTGATCTTGGTTCTCATAAGAAACTGAACCTCTTGGGTAACTCTGATTTTAAAATGGCAGGTAAAGATTTTTTAAAAAAGAAAATATATAACCTAAGTAGAAAAGGGAATATTAAGCAGAAAAAGGACAGACTTTGATAATTTACAATTCTGATAGCAGAAAAAGAAGATAAACTCTGATAATTTACAAGAATTTTGGAACAAAGAGTTGGAATATCCTGTTTTACCAAATCAGTGGTCTGAAGAATGTCAGACATGTGTCTTATCACCATGAGATTAATTCATCACAATATTCTTTTTCATGTTGATTGGACACCTCAGAATATGTTCAAGAAAGATTGGCTGTCAGATTTTTTTTTTATGCTGTAAGAAATATGAAAGAACCTTAATACTTATTTATTTGTAACATTTAGAAGGCTGCCCACCATCATAAAGGTTCTGTGCTATGTAAAACATTAAAAATAGTAAGAGCAATAAAACAAAGGAAATAATGATGTCTCTCCAGGGAGAAAACATTCAAGCAAATAGATGAAATCCTATGAGGTCAGGGGGAGGGGGCATATGAATCTCTGGGGGATGCTGTTCCAGAGGACAGGTGCTGTGACAGAAAAGGTGCACTTCCTGGTGCCCCATTTTAGTTTAATATTTGCTTTTTTTATTTAATAAGATATTGAAAAGAGAATTAAGTTTAATTGTTTGAAAATAGTATTAAATTATATGCTGAAAAATTGGAATTTGTTGATCATTGCTTTATGTAAAAAAGAATTTCACTCTGTGAAAAAGCCCTCTCTTTTTCCCTTTTAAAACATATTAGTAAGTATCACTAGAAATATTCTTTAAAAAATGCTAGCTGAAAGGAGTAAAAATATCAGAGTTTAAGTGACTAAAAGATATTGTTTTGGTTTCCTTAGTGTTTATCCTGCATGATTATAGAATCTGCTGTTTCTGCATTGCACTTGCCTAATTCTTACAGCAAAGCTATCAATACATGATGCAGCAAGGGGTTTGTTTGTCACCTCCTTGTCACAGAGCGTGATGCTGGTTAGGGCTGAGAGGGAGCAACTGGCCCAAAGTCACCCAGTTGACTTCTGTGCATATGGAAAGACTACAGCCTGGGTCTCCCTGCTTCTAGTCCAGCACCTAAGCCATGATACTATGTTGGTTCACTAAGTGATTCAAATAATTAGTTTATTGATAACAAAACACAGATTATAACATCCCAGTTTGAAGGGGACATTTAGACTATTGAGTCCAACTCTACCCAGTACAGGAATCCAATCTGATGTGTTCCTGACGGATGCCCACCTGGTCCCTGTCTGAACACAATCAGTAAAGGAAGTCCACTATCCCTTTGGGCAATTGGCTCCACTGATAAACTGTATGAACTGTTAGGAGTTTTTTCCCAACTGCCATTTGGAATCTGCCTTACTGTAACTTAAATTCCTTATTCACATTCAGCATTTTGGGATGATAAAGAACAGATAAAAATTAAGTTGCCTTGTTACCTCTGGTGTTGACTTGCTCAGGCACATATACTACAAGTGGGCTTGAGAAAAAGAGAGTTGGTTGGTTGTCAATGTGCTAAGGCATAGGTCAGATTCTCTTCCCTGATACTTTAGAGAATTTTTCACAAAATCCCACCTCCAAGACACTTTATTTATTCTTAATGCTTATTCTGCACCCCAGTTGATAGTCTTAAACTGCAAAGAGTAGATTAACCCAGGCTTCTGGCAGAGCAGCCTTCGTCTTCACAGGAGCACTAATGCAGGTCACTGAGATTTCTCTCCGGCCTAATAACTTTTGCACCAGTAGTTCCCCTCTGCTACTTTGTCAGATCACTGTAGCAGAACTTTCTTATCCCCAAAACTTATTACTTCCCACCAGCCTTCTGACAGTGATTTCAGATCCTTCTCAGTTGGAAATTGTTCCTTCTGTTCTCTGCTGCTTTTTTCTTTCAAGTCTCTGCTGATCCAATTTTGATGGTCCCCAAATAATTTAACTTTCCTTTATTCAGCTTTGACATCTACAACAGTTTATGTAAGAAACATCCAAGTGCTGAATCAGCCCTTTTATACAACTGTATCCTATTCTTTAGCCAAGGGAAAGAGGAAGGGAAAGATTTGTCATGAGTGCTGGTGCTCTACATAGATTTCTTGACAGACTTCATGTCACCAGTAGAAAACACCAGTAATATGTGTCCTAACCCACAATTCTTAAGCAACATCAGGAAGGGCAGGATTCATAAATTATATGCACATGTTTATATACAGTGTCAGTATCTGGATTGACAATGGATTGAAGTGGCTTCATATCTGTTCTTGATAATCAAGTGCCTCTGGTGAGAATTTGCTAGCTCAGTTTTTCCAGTTAAGTGTTAACTTGGCAAATGAATCTTTTTAAATCCAGCTGCATAACTACAAATATCAAGTGTCATGAACAAGCAAAGAATGTTCCACCTACTTTGTAGTCAGATGGTTTCACTTAAGAACCAAAAGGTCAGAGGTCAAAGCATGACCTCATCAAATTAGGCTCAACTGAGAGAAATGTTTAGCACAACAAAAGGAAGTAATTTGAAATACATTAAATGCAAATGAGAGTGCCGTGTGCAAACTTTGGGAAAAAACTGATAAAAGCAAACACTCTCATAGTGGTGGTTGGAAAGATGAAGTTTGAGATTTTGGCAATGTTTCTATTCTTGTAATCCACTTATATGCAGCAGGATATTAATCTCACTGATATATAAAAAAATTCCCCTCTCTCCCCTATGGGTGGTACATGTCTTCCTCAATCTCAGGTCCTCTACCAGAGGCCTGGGAGTTTGAGGTTCTGTGCAGTATCTTAGCTGTTCCTAGTTCTGCACTCTTCTGGACAGAGAGTTCTGATGTTGTTCCTGTGATCTGTTGGAGCCACTCTTCCAGCTTAGGAGTAACAACCCTGAGTGTTTCTACCACCACTGGGACCACGTATGTATGTATATGTGTGTGTGTGTGTGTGATGGAATGGAATTATGAAGGCCAAGCTCAGGGAGATAAACATTTTCTTAGCTCGTCAGAACCGCATGGGAGGAACAAGAGGATGAGACTAGCACCTCCCTGAGGAATTCACACTGTTGTGGCTGGAGGACTTTGAGAACTGGGGTTTTGATTGATGTCAGGCTTAGCCCAAGGAACTTCAAGAAACAATGCCAATTCAGTCCAGCTATGTTTATTAGCTACAACCTCTAGCAAGAATCTTCCCAGACTAAAACCCCAGTTCCCAAAGTCCTCCAGCCACAACAGTGTGTGAATTCCTCAGGGAGGTGCTAGTCTCATCTTCTTGTTCCTCCCACGTGGTTCTGGCGAGCTAAGAAAATGTTTATCTCCCTGAGCTTGGCCTTCATAATTCCATTCCATCACAGTGTGTCTTCCTTCCTTCCTTCCTTCCTTCCTTCCTTCCTTCCTTCCTTCCTTCCTTCCTTCCTTCCTTCCTTCCTTCCTTCCTGTTCAAAGAAGACACACTGTTGGTACAGTTCAGCTGTGGGATTGAGGTGGCTATACAGTCCCAGTCTGGAAGTGCAGAGTCTAGCACAATGGGAGCACTGGAACTCCACTCTTATAATAACTGTAGGTGTTATTCTGTGATGCTGCTCATTGTTTTCTATCAGTTTTTGGTAGTACCTGTCTTCAAAGCTAGTGGAGGCTTCATAGCACAGGACTCATCAGCAGGTTTTGCCAGCAGGCGCAGCTTCTAGTTCCCTTGGCTGGATGTCACACTGGCATAGGGTTTTTTACACAGTGTCTTTGTAGTGCTTGTGTGGATGACTTCAAGGTCTCTTTCCAGTCTCCAGTTCACCATAGAGCAAATGGCGAGGCATACGGTGGTCATCCATTCTGATGACGTGTCCCACTCACCACATCTGGGCTCTGATAATCAGGGATTCAATTCTGGTGGACTTTGCGAGATCCAAGACCTCCAGATTCAACACACAGTCTTGCCAATGAATGCCAAAGATGGAGCAGAGAGCATGTATGAGAAATTTGTCCAGTTGTTTGATGTGTCGTCAGTATAGAGACTCACATCCATATAGGAGAGCAGGGATAACCACAGCTCTGTAGACTTTCAGCTTTGTAGAGATACAGAGGTTGTGTTGATTGAGCATTCTAGTACGCAGCTGCCCCAGAGCCTGGCTAGCCTTGCTGATTCTGGAGTCAATTTCTTTGTCCAAAGACCCATCACTCTACATGATGCTTCCCAATATTTGAAGCTGTTCACATATGTCAGCTGGGTGTCATCAACAGTGATTTTTGGTTCTATGGGGTTGGTATTTGGCATGGGCTGGTAAAGTATTTCGGTCTTGTTCAGGCTGATAGTGAGGCCGAAGAGCATAGAAGAGTCTGAGAATTTGTTCAGTGTCAACTGTAGAACACTGTCTTTGTGCACCAGAAGTGCACAGCCATCAGCAAAGAGGGTTTCTTGAATGACTATATGGAGGCAATGCATCCCAGCATTCAAGTGGCAAAGGTGAAAGAGAGAGCTGTCCAACTGGTACCTGATGTACACTTCCTCCTTCAGACCCTGGACAGCAAATGACAACTTACAAGTGAAGAACAGATTGAACAGGACTGGGGGTAGCACACAACCGTGCTTCACCCCATTGGAAATGGCAAATGCAGCTGACGTATCATCATTGTAAAGGACCTGTCCTGTCATTCCATCATACAGTAGGTGAACCAACTTCACAAATTTCCTTCGCCATCCATAATGTCTCAGGATGGTCCAGAGAGCCTCCCTGTTTACAGTGTCAAATGCCTTTGTCAGGTCAATGAAGACAGAGTAAAAAGGGTTGTCCTGCCCGATGCACTTTTCCTGGATTTGCCTCATGGCAAATATCATGTCTGCTGTTCTCTGTTCTGGCCAAAAGCCACACTGCACTTCTGGAAGGTTTCTATCTGAAACAGTGACAAGTCTGTTCAGGAGAATGTGGGCAAAAATCTTGCCTGAGATGAATAGCAGTGAGATACCTCTGTAGTTTCTGCAGTCTGATTTGCTTCCATTATTTTTATAAAGAGCCACAATAAGGGCATCATGGAAGTCATCAGGCATCTCCTCTGTGGACCAGATGTCTTTCAAGATGTCTTAGAACACCTGTAAGGCATTTGGGTCTTGTGCTTTGTAGATCTCAACAGGAATACCATCCTGCTCTGTTGCTTTATTTGACCTCATCAGTAGAGGTAAGTAGGTCTACGGCATCCAAGAGTGGCAGCTGACGAATCTGCTGTAAGACATCAGGATCAACTGTGCATGGTCTACTGAATAGGTTGGAAAAGTTTTCAGCCCAGCAGTTTTGCAGTCCTTCCTGGTCTTTGATCAGGCTCAACCCATCAGATGACAGCAAGGGGAGCATCCTGATTTAGGAGGGTCATAAACTGACTTTATGGCACTGAAGAACATGCATATCTGCATAGCGTTCCACCTGCTCAGCCTTTCTCTGCCATCACTCATCCTGCATTTCTTGTAGTCCTGCCTGTACTTTGGGCTGCAGGTGTTTAAACTTGTCTTTCTTTGAGACAGATGATAGATTGTTCTGCCAATCTGCATAGGCCTTGTTTTTGGCCTGGAGGGCTGCAGAAATGGTCTTGTGGTTTTCATCAAACCAGTCTTGATGCGCTTGGGTTTTCAGTCTGAGTACAGTTGTTGCAGTCTACATGATGACATCTTTAAACTGCGTCTACTTTTCAGAACAGGTTCCTACAAGCAGTAAATTGCCAGAGAGATTTTCATTAAGTATATCTTGAAAACATTGGACTTGGCCCCGGTTTTGCAGTCAGCTGATGTTGAATGACATTCTGACAATCCTTGGTTGCTTACAGTGTACAGGGGCTATGTGCAGGTTGTGGACTGACTGGACCAGCCTTTGATCTCTCCAGCACTCAGCACCTGGCATGGCCTAGGTGATGGTGATGATGTCTTTAAGGTTGCACTGACATACTATGACATAGTAGAGTAGGTGCCAGTGTTTGAACCTTGGATGCATCCAGGTTGTTTTGTACTTGTTTGAAAATCTGAACTTCATGTTAGTGATGCACAGGTTGTGCTTGGCACACTTGCTCAGAAGCAGTAGGCCGTTAGGGTTTGAATTGCATATGGGTTGTAGATGAATATGAATATGAATTGCACAACAGGAACCTGAGTGTGATGGAGTTTTAAGTGGAGCAGCCATTGCATAGGGACAGTCCCACTCTGATAGCAGAAGACACCTTAATCCAGTGGCACAGACAACTGTTATGGCTGGAGACCTCACCTGTTGCAGTGGTTGACCAGGATGTCTAAGCACCTTGTGCTATTAGTGTTCTCCAATGCCTGCTGGGCCTGCCTTCTTGATCATTCAACTGTTGATCTGCCAGGGCCAGACTTCACATACTGGGATAGACAAATCCCTTATCTCACTGAGGGTTGAAGACCGGTGAGCTACCCTCACCTTGGCCCATCTGCTGAGATAGTTTACTGGGGTGAAGCCACTGTGTGTGTTACAGCTACTTGGAGCCACAGGTGAGAGCTGAGTGCCAAATGGGGAACAAAGGTGAATGAACAACCCTAAAAAGGTATGGCAGGCTACCCATCCCTGAGCACCCCTTATACCCCTCTCACTGGTATACAGATGCTTATACTTGTCATGGCCCAGGCTCAGTACTCGGATACTGAATCTGACCCTGAAGAAGCTGTTCCAGCTGAGCCTGTGGAATGTCAGCCTCAGGAAGGACAAAGCCAGGAATCACAGGAGCCTGATCAAACACAGGCACCACCTGAGCAGCTGGAAAAGTCAGGTGAGGATAACATAAGGCCTCCCAGTCTCTGTACCAGATGAGTAGAGAAGTAAGCAGAACAGCGAAGGTCTATTAGGCTCCTTGCAAGCAAAGGAGTAAACCTTCTGATTATTGACAGCTGGTTGTAGCCTCATTTAAGAAGCAGCTCTGAATTGGCTCTCTTTGCTGGAAACAACATCTGACCTCTGGCTCATGTGTGATGCTTGCTTACACATGAGTAGATTCTGCTCTTGAACTTCTGACCTTTGGATTAGTTGACAACCTCTCTGAAACTTGGACTGACTTTGGACAATTCTTCTGTGTGCTCCTATTTCAAAGCAAACTTTGCAGGCAAGCCTTTGCTTTGTTTATATTCCTTTACTTTGTTGTTAACTCTTCAGCCTTCAAGTAAAACTGATAATTTCCTGAGAAACCATGTATGTGTGTGTGTGACTGAAACCTGAATCAGGATAATACTATACTTATGTTCCAAGTTTTCCCTGAAGGGATTAAGCCGGATCAGAGCTGAACTTTGTGGCTACTCCCATCTTCTTTAGTGATTTAGATACCAAACAGGTCTGGTCACAGCAGTGATTTGCTTTGGTATATAAAATAATCATTTACTTTTAGTGTAGGGTCACAGTGTTGATACAGCTGTAAGTCTACAGTCTGGTTGTTGTTCCTAATGTTTATCTAGAGAGCTTTTTTTAAAAAAAAAATTGACTTTCATTTTCAACATAGAGATGGGCTACGATATACCATGTTCTTCCATGTGAACCTCCTAACACAAATATTGAAATGAGCACCATCATGCCCTTATACAGATCTCATGCAAATCAAATCAAATTGCTTAATAATTGGCAACCATGAGGCAATGATACATGCTGGAGGACTACCTGCCCATCATCAATTCTGCCCCCCCCCCCAGAATTCAGCTATCAAAAGTAAGATATGATGCAGCATGTATCTGTAATGAAGAGAGTCCTAGATTGAATCCCAGCAATCCTGTGGTCGAGGATGACCTTCAGCCACTTAGGGTAGATAATACTGAACAAAGGCCCCAGCTGTTTCTAGCAATAGCACTCTAGCTCTCAGATACATAACGACATTCAAACTGATTAGGTACTGGGTTTTTTTTAACTATAAAAACTTACTGCATATTTACTGTATTATTTACTAAGTTCATCTTTAAAGGCCATGAGACTCTGTTTATGGTGAACTGAGAAATACCATAATTATAATGTATTTGTTATGCATATTATAATATATTAAGGAGGATTTGCTCAAATTAACCTATGTTTGAGAACATTTGTAAATATCTAACCAATATGGAAGCATAAAAATATGTGCCCTCTCACAAAGTAGGCATGTCCAACTTGTGCATTTCCCACAGGATCACGTGTCTATGACTATAAAGTAAAGACTCCTTTCAGTTGGCTCAACTCTGCCTAACTATATGGACATGTCCACCGAATTTTGATGGGTTTGGCAGCAGTACAGAAATTGTTTCTCGCTTACGTCTTACACTGTTTTCTCAACTGTCCAGGCTATCCAGAACCCTGAAATTTCCTGATGGTCTCCCCTCAGTGCACTATCCAAATCTGAAGTTGCTTACGTAGAGATCTTCTCTCAAATGTCCTATCTCAACATATAGTAGGTCTACATGAATTTTAGATAGATCCATTTAGCACATCTATCAACCTTACACCTTTGTACTGCTGTCTTAGTTCATATGTTAGATATCCTGTTGCATGTAAATTTTGAATGCAGATGACAACTAATTACCATTTCTTGAATGAAGTCACTGACAAAGTTAAAATTGTATTGATTGACCATCCTAAAGTCTGGGGGTCTATGCCCAAGAATAATTCTGATAAAACTAGATTCTAAAAGCTTGAAATGTGTTTATTAGGACTGGTTCTGCCTCTAGGAAATGAGATGTGACTGCTCAGGTTTGGAAGCAGGACATTGAACAGGAGTTAACTGCATCCTATTAGATTGCTCTAAGGAAAATTGGAAGCCATTCAGTCCTGAGATTCAATCCAACTGACTTTTGTCTTTGGAAATTATGTGGTCTTGCTTTCATCTTTGACAGCAAAATGTCTTTGGCTGGCCCTTCCTTAAAGTATTCTAGTGGATAATGTGCATGGTGGAAACTGCACTCCCAAAAAGCTAGGCTTTATGAGGACCAAGAAGCCAGGTAGATCAGGACAAAATTTGATTTATTTTAAAGTATGGAAATATAGTTAATATGAGGACCTTTTGTATATTTAACAATCACAATCTGATGGTAAGTTGGAGGACTTTGAAGACCAAACCTGATACTTTCAGGGACCATGTTGTGAACCCCTGATGTATAGCACTCTTAAAAAGTCACTTAAATAGGATCTGCTCAGGAGGATTTTCTGAGCAACTCAGTCTACAAATGAGTAAGTACAATAAAGACCCTGTGCAGCTTAGGAGTTAACTTCTGGCATCAAAGACTTTGAGGATCTGGAAATTTCCTATCACTGAAAGGATGTATTCCTAAAGACTGATGTGAGCTCTGTGTGTTCTGGATATATCTGTGTGTAATCTATGGCCTGTTTTCAATAAACACTTCACCTTAGATATCAGTTGCACTAAATATAACTCTGTATTTAATATATATTGATCAAACCAGAATATGGTGGCCACACTGTACTAGTGTTAGCTATCAGGATCAATCCTAAAAGATTGCAATGGTAGCCAGATTCCAGAATAAATTTAAGGCATGCAATCTAGATATTGAACATTAATTTGCAGAAAACAAATGCAGAAATACAAATGGCTAGCTTCTGTACTTTGGATATGAACAATTTTGCTGAGGATTGCTTTGGACAAAATACATAATATACAATCATGAAAAATTACAACCACTTCACTAGTAACACACTTATAAGTTAAACACAATACTATAATACTAAAACACTAAGATCTCGCTATTAAAATGACTTAATATTAATTCTAAGATTGTGGACTAAAGGGTAGAGGAGAGCATACCAACACAAGAGTTATACCTCTCCATACCTTTCTGACCTTTCAAACCATCATTGCTCTCACCACATCTATACACAGATTCATACATTGCCTTTTTGTTTACTACACTTCACACTCTTTCTGAGGATCTCGTCACCTTCACCCACATACAGTACAGCTTTCTCAGTCTACACCTTCCTCCCAACCCCTTCCCTCTTCCTTTCAGTTTCTGAAATAGTATTTCCATAAACTATTGGTAGCTTTATGTTTGAAGAACACTAACTGGAACTAGCCTCCTTCGCTAGACTGTTTCCAATTATATTGGTTTTGCTTTGGAGGAGGTCAGAAAGAGGTTGCTTAACTTGTCACTCTGGTTCTTGCGATGTAGATGTACTCCCTAATACTGAAGGCAACTTTTCATATGGATTACGGAATTACTTTCCTATGGGCCTAGGTGTGAATTTGCCACCTTAATTACTGTTTAAGCTAATTCCTGCTAGCTATTTGGGGAACCTATCTGCTTTGATTTTGAAAGAAGCTTTGTCTCTTCCTGAAAGGATGAAAACCACATTTACTTGATGTGGTTTCTTTAATGATCTAATCATATGGGTTCTCTAAGCAATATCTGATCACTCTGAGTCTCAGGAAGGTTAAAGCAAAGGTTAGGCTGTATGCTAGATATAATCCTCCAAAAAGACATGAGTACTTCCTTCCCTTCTCAGACGGGAATTGACAAGAGAGATTTACATCAGCTAGTTATTTATATAATAGGACCTTATGGATCCCACAAAAAACTTTTCTCTTGGCTCAGTGTAATGGCTTTAATGCTTTTGGGTAAGGGAGAATATATATTTGAATTGATAGGTCTTTGTGAAGCTGGAGAAATGGGGTTGATGATCCACATGTTATTACACTGCCCATTTTATATGAATTATCACTTAACTACCTGATATCCTTGAAAGAAGTCCTGGAAGGTTAAATGAAGATTAAACTATGTATTTATTATCTGACAAGGTCAGAGAAACCACCCAGAAAGCAACCAAATTCAGCTTAATTGTCATCTAATTGTATAATCAGTTGCTAAGAATAAGTTAAAGAGCTTCTTAATAGATGGGATGCTTTTTACTGTTTAAAGTAAAGCGAAGAGTTAATTGGAAGAATCTTTTTTCTGCTGAAGTTGTATGATGGCTTTTTCTTGTAAGGTGGTCTCTGTTGCAGCACCTGCCCTCTGGAACAGCATCCCTCCAGAGATCTGTATAGCTCCAACCTTGATAAAGGGTAAGAAATCCTTAAAAACCTGTCTGTTTCCCAAGGCCTTAGACTAGGATGGATGTTCACCCCTTATAGGATTTTATCAGTTAGTTAGTTGATTGTTTATCTGGATCTACATTCTTTTCTTGTTTTTATTATTTGTCACTGTTTTCAATGTTATACACCACCCAGAGTCTTACGTTGGGCAGCCTTCTATATCTAATAAATAGATGGAATGATGATGATTGAAAACAATGACTGAAACCCAATTACTGAAGTATACAGTACAGTGCATTCGGAAAGTATTTAGACCACCTTCACTTTTTTCAATTTTGTTATGTTGCAGCCTGATACTACAATCATTCAAATACATTTTTTTCTCATTAATCTACACTTAGTACCCCATAATGACAAAGTGAAAACAGAATTTTAGAAATGTCTGTAAAGTTATTAAAAAGGAAAAACTGAAATATCACATGTGCTTAAGTATTCAGACCCTTTACTCAGTACTTTGTTGAAGCACCTTTGGCAGCAATTACAGCCTTGAGTCTTTTTCAGTATGACGTGACAAGTTTTGCACACCTGGATTGGGGGATTTTCTGCCATTCTTCTTTGCAAATCCTCCCAAGCTCAATCAGGTTGGATGGGGACCATTGGTGGACAGCCATTTTCAGGTCTCTCCAGAGATGTCCAATAGGGTTCAAGTCAGGGCTCTGGCTGGGCTCTAGGACATTCACAGAGTTGTCCCTAGGCCATTCCTGTGTTGTCTTGGCTGTGTGCTTAGGATCATTGTCATGTTGGAAGGTGAACCTTCAGCTCAGTCTGAGGTCCTGAGTGCTATAGAACAGGTTTTCATTGAGAATATCTCTGTACTTTGCTCCATTCAGCTTTCCCTCAACCCTGACCAGTCTCCCAGTCCCTGCTGCTGAAAAACACCCCCACAGCATGATGCTGCCACCACCATGCTTCACTGTTGGGATGGTATTGGGCAGGTGATGAGCGGTGCCTGGTTTCCTCCAGACAGAATGTTTAGAATTAAGGCCAAACAGTTCAATCCTGGTTTCATCAGACCAGAGAATCTTGTTCCTCACAGTTTGAGAGGCCTTCATGTGCTTTTTTGCAAACTCCAAGCAGGCTTTCATGTGTTTTGCACTGAGGAGAGGCTTCTGTCTAGCCACTCTGCCATAAAGCCCAGATTGGTGGAGGGCTGCAGTGATGGTTGTCCTTCTGGAACTTTGTCCCATCTCCACACAGGATCTCTGGAGCTCAGAGTCACGTCGGGTTCTTACTATGGCTCTTCTCCCCCGATTGCTAAGTTTGGCTGATCGACCAGCTCTTCGAAGAGTCCTGGTTGTGCCAAACTTCTTCCATTTGAGAATTATGGAGGCCACTGTGCTCTTGAGAACCTTCAGTGCAGCAGAATATTTTTTGTAGCCTTCCCCAGATCTCTGCCTTCCAATAATCCTGTCTCTGAGCTCTGCAGGCAGTTCCTTTGACCTCATGGCTTTTGCTCTGGTATAGTATGCATTGTCAGCTGTGAGGCCTTCTATAGAGAGGTATCTGCCTTTCCAAATCAGGTCCAATCAATTTAATTTACCACAGGTGGACTCCAGTCAAGGTGTAGAAACAGCTCAGCAGCGATCAAGAGAAATGGGAGGCACCTGAGCTAAATTTCAAGTGTTGTTGCAAAGGGTCTGAATACTTATGCCAAAGCGATGGACTGCTGCACTAGATGGAACATTAGGATGATCCAGCAGAGCTCTTATGTAAGTCTGGCACTGATTCTATCCAGTCTAATAAAAACCATTAACTAGGGAAGCATAAAGAACTCTCTTTGTCAGATTCTCTTATTGTAACAGAAACTTCTAGGCATGTTCAGTAGAATTCAGAAGCATCCATGCGTTAACCATGTGGCTTCTGCTTAAGCTCTTTTCATTAAGTGTCACTGCCACTGCTCCCTTGCAGCATACATATTGGGGTAATGACACATGAAAATAGATGAAGTACAGTTCTTCAAACCCCTCATGATGAGATCAGAGGCTACAGAACATCTATCAAGTAACTGAGCTGGCCAGATACAACTATATTAAATACATGGTTAGGTAGATGGTCTGGATGACAAACAATTTTTGATAATTGACTGTTATGGCTGACAGTAGCTGATAGTAGCTGAACTCCCAAACTTCTGAAGGTTACAAGTTTAGTCTAATGCACTGCACTCTGAACTGAGGTGCTAAAAGTATATACCATTGCATAACACAGACAGACAGCACACAAACTAAAAATGAAGACGATGAGAAATTATCAGTAAGATTCAAGGTGTAAGCCATCACATCTGGCTGCAAAATGCTGTAAACAGTTCTTTGAGCAAAAGGTGCTTGGTCAAAAGAAGTCATAGCAGGTTCATTTGCACAGCAGGTTCATTTGCCAAGAATGGAAAAAAGTGAATGTCAATAAAATGCTGTCGTGGTTTCTTGGTTACATAAGGAAGGAGAAAATTGAATTGTTGGGGTGGAGATAAGTGATTGGTCTCCATCCTTCAATCATGGGATAGTGAATGCAGATTCAAATCCAAGGATTTGCTAAACAGAATTGAAAGGTAATTTAAACCATATAATTTATATTGAAACAAAAGCATCCTTCTGAGTAAATCGGTGTACATTTATTGAAATCTAGAAATGGCTAGGGAAATGCAATGATAGGTGGTATAGATCAGAAGTCTATTAAGATAAATTTTACTGCTTTTCTATCCACGTTAGTTGCCAAATATTTTTAAAAGGTCCTCACAAATGCCCATACATATTCTCCTGTGTGCTATTAATATACATTTTTATACATGTATTCACTTTAATAGAATGCAATTGTGTGCACTATTGATAGATAGATAGATAGATAGAGATAGAAAGAAAGAGAAAGAAGAAAAGAAAAAAGAAAAGAAAAGAAAAGAAAAGAGAAAAAGACAGACTTGGAAAAGATGCAAACAGTTATAAAAAGTATGAACAGTATTTAAATGCAGATCATACTAATTTCTCCTACATCCCTGTCTACATGCAACCACTGTATTGTAGCTATAATTGTTCAGGCTAAAGTGATTGTGAATGTGTATCTAACACTGGTAATGGTTTGGATGGAGTATCCAACCTGCATATGAGTTTTTCCTCTGTAAGAACCACTGACCTTCACTGAGAAAAGAGAGAGAATTACAATTCAAGTAACACGTTATATTTACATCTATCATAAACAACCCACATTGACTGTTGTACATGGGAGCCCTCGTGTAACCTCACTAAGTGTTCCCCTTTGTCCAACTGTGGGGAACGGATATGGAGATCTTTGAGAAGAAACAACACTTAAAGCTTCTCAATACCCACAACAATTGTACCTAAAGTGAGGTTACCATATTTTTCTTGCCCAGTTAACCTGATCAAAATAAGTGTATTTTATATAGTACGCAAATAAAAATAATACCTAGAACTCTCAAGGCAGGTGAAAGGGTGGGTTAGATTAGACTTTTTCTACAATCCAGTGTGCGCTTATGTATATACATATATGAATGCTATGTTTTTTAGTCTCGTGCACTGCCAACGCATTCACCTCAACACTCATAACTCCCAAAGTGTTCCATAATGTAGCTTTCAACCCAAAGTTTCCCATAAAATAAAGGGCATAGCCATTTTCCTTTGCTTATTATATGAACTGCACTCTTTGGTAACCCCAGTTGTTGGAGTGGTATGGGGGTTTGGATCTGAAGTCCCACCTTGGAAGAATGCCCAGATTGAACAAGGCATTGTAAGACTTGGCTCTGACAATATAAGGGAGGCTGTTACTTATTGAACTTTCCATAGAAGTCCATGTGATGGAATTTTTTTGCCAGATTGGGACAGGTGTAAAGTTGTATTGTTGGAGGGGGCATGCTCTGTTGTTGATGGAAATATGGGCATTGTAGAGAGGATGTAATTGTGTCTGGAGTAGTGTAGGATATGGCCTAAATATGTTCCTTCCTGATATTTTTTCTTCCATCCTGCTCATAGCAACACCCCATTTTAGTTTCTTCTAAACTAAAAACTCAACTCTATAAGCTGAGAGTTCTACTATAATATATCTGGAATATTCCAACAGATGTATACCTTGAGTTCCAGATGAACTCAAATACAGGATTGGTCTGTAAGAATGAAAGATAAGTTTAAATTGTTACCGTTGTTACTATTGTTATACTGTTATACAATAGCAACAGCAGTAACTAGAGATAATGCCATCTTATTGATTCAATATTTATTTATTTTATTTTTCAAATTTATATATGCCACCCATCTCACTATACAAGTGACTCTAGGCAGTATTCCAGATAACTCACTCCAGTGGGAGGAAAAATGCTGGCAGCGCCTTGCAAAAGGAGACAGGAGCAGTTGCCGGTAGCGCGGAAGCCGCGCATGCCCGAAAAAGGCACGAAGCAACGGAAACCCCGCCTCCTGCGCTCGCCAGCTGGGCTCTGCTCTAGGAAGGAGGCACTGGCAGACCACTTCCGAAACACCTTGGCTTGAAAACTGCAGGGACTTGTCCAGGCAATTGCCGCAGAATTGGTCACAACTGAGTGCGGATAAAAAAAAAAAAAGTTAAAAATTACAAAAAATTAAAATTAAGCAAAAAGTTAAACTACAATGCAAACTAAAAAGCAGAGAGAGCATCCTCAGGCTACCAGCTACCCCCAGTGCTGCGAACCCCCATTGTATGATATTTACATATTTATTTAAGTATGAGCCTCTGAGGTAAATATGTGGAGGACAGTAGTTCAAACTGAAATAAATTAGATGTTACAGAATCTTTAGATATGCACATTCAACATGATAACAAAAACAATAGCTATTTTTGTTGGAATATAAAGTTATAAAATATAAATTGAATATAAAAATATTGAATATAAATATATTGAATATAAAAATAACAATTATAAAAAATATAAATTTCTTATTGAATAACAAGGAAATATTTGGAAAGCAGGTATAATAAGAAAAAGCATTAGTGTTGAACTTTATCCAGTGAATATTCCAGTGAACTCTACTTTTTCTTCCTCAGCAATGTCTTCAGGAGACATTCAGGTACAGTAATGACACAAAAGGGCTCAGTTCAACTATTTTAAAAATTTTTCTTGAAGTCCTGGTTGATGCATTTTCATTACCTGAATTTATGGGACTATCAGCCCAAATTTATGAGTTTTAATTTAAAGTACCTGTTTCTTATCAAAATCATTAGAACTTTTCTTCAACTACCACACACATTTAAGCATTTGTTCCCGATGAATTGTATTAGATACTACAGTTGTTGATGGCTTTTCCTCTCCTGATGTAGGAGTCCTGGGTATGCTGTTTTAAAGTGCACAATGTAAGATCTATTTACCACTTCATCTAAGTTGATTCCTAACTGAGGACTCAATTTGTGAGGCAAATGCGAGCTTACTTATCACTATCAAGTAATCTATATATGTCTCCTCTGATATCTGCTCCCTTTACATGGTGCTTAGCATGCGGACAATCTGAAAGGATTATTTTAAAGCAGGCAATTGAGTTTGGACTCAAGTATTTATACGGCATGTTCTGCATCTGTGTTGCCCACATTAAGCCAGGAATAGGTAACCCTGTGGGCCACACGTGACCCATCCATCCCCAGAAACCTGGGCTCATGCTGTTAAAATTTGTAGCAAACTGCCATTCTTGATTGCAGTAGTTTCCTTTTCAGAAATAAACCTGCAAATAGCTGTTAAATTTCCAGTATGCTTAGTGCAACTTTTTATGTTAAAGCTGAATCCCCCCAAAAGGCTAAAAATTGCCTGCAACCTTTTGGTCACATTACCCTCAGCACTATGGACTTTGAAGTAACTACCTTCCTGTTAAAATAAAGTCCTTGGCCAAAGAATCCCTTTCCAATAAACTGAAAGGGAACTACCTGCACATGCAGAAGGATGGACATGCCTTAGAACATAAGAACAGCTCAAGCCGAGATCAAGCCAAGGCCCATATTGGTCCAGCAAGTTGTCTGGGAAGCTCTCAGGCAAGAGATGGAGACTTATCCTTTTTCTGGTGTGGTTTCCACACAACTGGTATTTGGAGGCATACTGCCCCCAACCTGGACATTAACTATCAGGCTTAATAACCCTAGATAGATCTCTCTTCCATGAATTTATCCTTTTTAAAAAATGTCTTATGCTCATGAATTCCACAGGTTAATTATGTATTGTGTGAAGAACTGCTTCCTTCCAATCAGTTTCATTAGACGGCTCCTGGTCATAGTCTTTTGGATGGGGGAGAAAACTTTTTGTTTACTTTATCCATGCTATGTGTTTCATCCACTTCAGTCACTATATTTCCCAAAATAAAGAGATTCAAATTTATAATCTTTTCTCATAAGAAAAAGATTCAATCTAATAATTTTGATTGCTTGTGTACTTTTTCCAACTCCAGAACTAAATAACAACAACTCCTCCTCAGTAGGTGGATAAAATGCCAAATCCAGTCTAAACATCTGGCTGACTGTGTGATCAACAACAACAACAACAACAACAATAATAATAATAATATATTAAACTTGTATGCTGCCTAACTCCCAATGACTCTAGGTGGCTCACAAAAATAAAAAAAAAATACAATAAAATCAATAAAAGATCAAAGATGGCAAGCATGACAGAACAGATGGAATGAAGTGAGGAGTGAAGGTCTAGGTGAAGAGCCAGGTGTTCACCGCTTTTCTGACAAATGTGAATGTACCATACATAGGTATAATGGCATTATAATATTGGCAGTTTTATTTATAATCCCATCCCTAAATATCTGTAGCATAGAATTTACCCATTTTCCAGCTGCTGCACGCTAAGTTGACATCTTTGTTGAGGTGTCCTCTATGTTCCCAAGATCATTTCCAGGTTAGTTACACACAATTCACATCCCATCAGTGTATATATGAAGTTGGTATTTTTTGACTTAGTGAAACACATTTGCCATTTGGTTGACCATTCATCCAAATTAAATAGGAATTATGGACTATTCCTGGTTATTTTTGGATTTACCACTTAGTTTAATATCCGCAAAAGTGGTCAGCTCACTGTTTATTCCTAAGACAATATCATTTATGAACAAGCTCCCTAATGGATTTCTCTTCCCTACTTCCTCCATTTGAAAAATTGCCCATTTATTCTACTATTTCTTTTTTGTTTTTAAACCAGTTAATTTATATAGTTTCCCACCTCACAGCAGTGACTGTGGGAGGTGCAGAAAAGATTAAAACTCAAACTCAAGCTATTATTATTATTCAACAGCATTTGATGACAGACTTTGTCAGAGGATTTTTGAAAATCCAGTATACAGTGTTGATGGGATCACCATAATCTATGTGCCTGTTGACACCCTCAAAAAACTCTGGAAAGTTGGAGAGGCAGGATTTACCTTGATGGAACTCATGCTGATGCTCCTTAAGCATCTCCTCTGGCTATTTTCAGTCCTCTAAAACTGAATCCAATTGAGGGACACATTATTTATTTTTGCTAGAAGATTGTCAATTTTACATATGAATTCTTTAAGAACTCTTGAATGGATGTCATAAGGACCTAGTGATTTGTTACAGTATAGCCTCTCAAGATGTCCTAGAAATATAATCTCTTCTTATCTCAATTTGATTTAGTTCCAGTTCCTCCAGAGAACCTCAGTAGAGATTATTTTTATTGCAAAGAATTCATTCAATTTCTCTGCTATGCCCATATTATCACTGAGTGTCTTTTTTACTCTGTTGTCACATAATGCCCCAACTGCTTCTCTGGCTGATTTTTTGCTTCAAAAATATATGATACTGTTTTCTTTCTTTTCTTTTTTCTCTTTGCAGTATGCTCCTCAGGTTCTTTTGTGTATTCCCTATTATCACTTTCCACTTTTTCTGCCAGAGTTTTTGCTCCTTTCCGTTCTTTTGGTTAGGACGGTCTTTCCATTTCCTGAAAGGAAGCCTTTTTAACTTTTAAAACTTCATAGACACTGCTAGACATCATGCTGGCCTCTTCCTGGATTTGGTTGACCCTTTCTTACATTGTGAAATACATTTTAGGTAAGCTTCAATTATTGTGGCTTTAAATAATCTCCAAGCACTATGAAGAGATTTGGGGTCCTTGACTTTTCCTTTCAGTCTCTTTTTCACCAGTCCCCTCATTTTTTAGAAGGTTCTACCGGGTATATTACAACGCATGTCTATATAATTCAGTGAGTTTCTAACTGGGATAGAGAGCTTAGCTGAGTAGTACAGCTTTGTAGCTTTACATGCAGAAACCTCACACATCTAATCTGAGTCATCTGATGAGAAAGATCGCTGCTTGAGACCCTAGAGAACTGATGCCAGCCCGATAAAGCAGATAAAGCCATGTTGGTCCATGTAGGAAAAAAAAAATGACAGTGGAGCAGTATCATTATTAGGACCAGTCAAAATGCCACAAAAAGTGCAAAAAACTTTAAGTTCTTCAGAACTTTTGTCACGTGGTGCAGAAAGCTGAAGATGAGGAAGACTGTTCAGACTAAAAGCCTCCAAATTAGATTAAGAAGTTGTCTGAGTGAAATCTGCAACTTAAAGTCAATCTCAAGATGAAAGGGCAGGCTGGATGTATTAATAAACTGGTCCTAGATTTTAATTTTAGTTTTCTATTTTTAATTTAGCATATATGTATGCCACATACTCCTGGCAAAGTCAGCTCATGGAAGTTAACAAAAAATCCAGTTAACATCAAAGATAGACAGCAATAAATCCAAATAAATACATCAACTATCGTAAACATTAAAATAATGTTTTATGATTATTTTAATGAATAAAATAACATAAATAATTAAGAACCCAGAAACATGTTATCAGATTCTTACTGTCTTTCTGGAGTCAAGAAACAATGGCAGCCAAAAAAGGTAATATTTGATTAAGATAGGCAAATACTGTCACCTTAATTCCCAATAAAATCGTCACCCTAATGGTTTGAACCCTAAGAGGGAGCTCGCATGACAATTAAGTTATCCCTCTGAAATTAGAATTGTGTTAATTAGGAATACATTTTCTTCTTTTCTGTCAATATTTGGATGCAATAGAATAACTGCTACAAAATAATTAATATTCATTATCCTTTTGAATGAGGTAGCTTATCTTCAGCTATGAGTCACCAGGTCATAAGAGGTCATTTGCTTATGTTATGTGTGAAAGAACCCTAAGATCTTCTTGCCTAAAGGACAGAAATTGAGAATTTAACAAACCTTTTGTCAATCCTTCAATGCAAAAGTAACTATGAAGTTTTAGGTTTGGGTGAGTGTTTAATGAGAAATTCCCTTATAAAACCAGTGCAGGTATAAAATGAGTTATTGGAGAAAAGAGAAATATAGGGAAAACAAGGAAAAGCAACACCCAGTGGAATTTTAAATACAATTAATATCAATACAGTTAGTGTAACTAGAATAGGTATGTATTATGAGTAATAGCTTGAATAAGCTCTTGGATTTCAGCACATGTTCATCACAGAGTGCTTGTTTGGAGAAGACTTATCTGGGTCATCTGTTTGAATGTTCCTAGGAAGTCTTCTTGTTTTTTTCCCTTCCTCTGCTTTTGTCCTGATTCAGGTTTCAACCCCACACACTCAAAACACAGTTGCTATGGAGATTAGCAATTTTACTTCAAGGCTGAAGAGATAACAGCGAACAAAGAATGCAAACAAAACCATGACAGTTTTCTACCCTCTTCTGAACACTTATCTTCAGTTTAATAGAATGTGGAGGATAGGACAAAGCCAGCTTCTTTGGCAAGACTGATTGTTGCTTTGCGCAACCAAGGGCTATACACCAGCTACAGGAGGTTTGGGGAGAGGTTGTGTCTAGGCAGCAAATCAGAAATTATTTAGGTACAAAAACCCACCTTCCTAATGATCCTTGGTAGAATTATAAGAATTACAATGGAGTTTGCTTTTCACTTGCTGTTCTATTGTATAAAAGGGATTACAACGAAATCTTAATTTAATGATCATCATTTCTGCCCAGACATTCCCCTAAAATAGCAGACATGTCTGTTGCATCTGAAGTAGTCCACATGAGGCACTTTAAAATAAATAAGTAAACATATTATATCATTTGCATAATATCATTTGCATTTCATCACTGTATAAGTTACATAAATTGATGCAAATGATGTAATTTTCCTAAGTAGACCATTAATTTGAGATTTCACAGTACTATACATGGGAGACACTTTTTTTTGGATACAAAAGCAAATACAAGCCTCAATGTATTTATGAGATTGATTTATGAAATGCTTTATAGGGCACTGCTGTGCGTCCCAGAAGTAGGGGTTTGTCACAGCACACAAACTTCCAAGGGCACATCAGTTGGATATTCTTTAGTATCATGTCAAGTCTGGTGCTCTACATGTAAGAACTTTTAAATTATTTTTGGACTTCTTTATCTTTTACTTGGATTAGGAAATTAATCATGAATCAGGCACTTTGTATGACAATTTGGAGGTTGCTTGGCTGTCCATCTCTGTCTTTAAAAAAATGTAGGAGGAATATTTCTGGGGAAGAAATAGTGAACTGATGACCAAAGCAGAATGAAGAGCCAGCGAGTGGACCGGCTGTTCGTAATTCCTCTCTGGACAATGAGAGGACTTGAGATTGCCCACAAGTGCTCCAGACAGTTGCTCCTTGTGAGGAGACTGCTAGACAGTGGTCTATGGTGGGTTTAGAGCTCTGGGAGATGAGGGAATAGCCATCTTGCTCAAACCACAGTCGACACCTTTACATTGGGTTCACATACCTGGAGCTATTATTTATTCTGTTATTAATGCATTTTGTTCAAGTACTGCATAATTCCGTGCACTTTTTAAAAATCACATCCATATCTTACCCATTGCGCAGATTCTTGTATGCAACCTTTGTAAAAACACATGTCTTTCTGGCTTTCCTGATATACTAATAAATGGTGCTCAATGAATGTGGACTGAATGGAAAAATGAGTGATCAGTATGTAAAGAACTATGTTAAGGTGATTTGGTCATAGGAAATGAATGAGGATCAAATCTCAAATAAAATATGTGAAGGAAAAGCGAGTGAGTCAAGAAGAAGCAGAAGACCAAGAAAGTCATGGTTGAATGGAATTGCTAAGATCCTCAAAAAGAGAGAGCTGAGAAGTTTAAAGAAGAAAAGGCAATGGATCAAATGGTGGAAGGATATGGTGGAAGCAAGGATGGTTTGCAAGAATAGATTGATGTATACTTACTTTTCTGTTGTATTTTTGCTTACTATTTCCTTTGTTTTAACATTTCTTACTCCTTTATGCAGTTGCTTAATCTGAAAGGAAACAGCATGATGAATCTTATGTTATATATATATGTATGTATACAACGCCATAAAAAATGACCTGAAAAATACTTGAGGATGAATTAGACTCCTTGAATTGCATGTGCAGGAGGATTTTTTTTTTTTTTTTGCCAGTTCACACAATTTTCTTTCAAAAGAAATCCATAATTGATTTATCTTACAATCCCAGTTATACATGAAAGACAATATAACAAATTGGAGTGAACAATGGCTGAAGCACAGACATTTGGAAGAGACCATAAAAAAAGATAGCCACTCTACATAATAGGGCTGTGCAGTTATCTGGATTTAAAAGGGAACAGGTGGTCCAGAGTGCATATTGAATGCATAGCTGCACAGTCCCAGAAAAAGACATATTTGATAAGGTGCTGACAGATGCAATGTGTTTTCCCACATGTGCTCTGAATCTCCTTTTCCTCTTCAAATCTGATTCACCCCTACAAATAAGATCCTTAATTTGATTCCAAATTACAAACCTCACAGAAGGGAATTAATTCCTTGTAACTGAGTATTCCTACTACTTCTGTGAGGAAAAAGAGGACCAATGAAATTGTTCAATCATATAATGATTCAGTTATGTTATACCTCTTAAAATTACTGGAGCAACAAGGTGTTTGCATGGTTTAGCCTCTTTATTGATTGGAAAGGGCGCACACCAACTGTAAGTATCCATGCTTAACCTATATTGTCTAAGTACATTTTATTTCAGAACATCCCAAGTTGCCAATACAACCATATAACTGGAATTCTTCAAGCACTTGAAGTCTGGGTGCTTTATATATGGGTGATCCCCATCTCCTTTAGACAACTGGAATGAAGCTCAGCTAAGCCTCAAATATATTGTGTTGGAGATATGCAGCTGGGGAGGATGAAAGAGAAAATTACGAATAAATATTACTCTTCCTCATGTTGCAAGATTTCACATATTTATAGAGGTGGGAATACTGGAAAAAATGTCTCTACAGTCTGTCCTCCAGTAAAACTATAAGAAAATCCAAACATCTTGGAGAAAGATATGCCATGTATATTTTTTTAAAGGTTAAATATAAACATTACCTTGACTGTCTATATTGTTTGGCATCTGTTTTATATGAAACCCCCAGGTGCTTATATAGATTTTATACTGTAAAATTATTAAACTGACTTTTTCATTTATTGGGAAAGCCCTTCTCATCTTCTTAATCCCTTGCTATGTTGAGTAATGAAGTCTGAGGGAGACTTCACATTCCAGCTTTGCCTTCCTTTCACCAAGGAAGTAAACTGAGAGTATATTTTGAGCAACCAACCTTAATTTAAAGTCTCTGTAGTGACTATAGCTTACAGAAGCTGCTAGCGCAGATATTCACAATCCTTATCTTAAGAGAGAAATGCTGTCTGTCATGTAGACAGACAAATTACTCTGGCCCCCTTCCTTTGCTGGAGATAGAAAAGGATCAAAGCCTATGGACCAAGATTAGAAAGGAGAGGGATTTATCATCTCCTAGATGCTTCTGATTAAAATTTGGAATTCCCAAGAAACCGGGAAATCCAGGAGAACAGAAGCAGAGGAGCAGATACTTCAGGGAGGAGAAATAGGAAAAAACTCTGGGTAGGAGCTTGAGTTAGGTTGTTCTCAGTTTAGCATTAAGTCAGCTCTCAAAAAATCAAATATTTGTTATTTCTCTCTACAAACTACTGAGTGGTGTATAGTTCAGCCTTTCCTCAGATGTTTTAGGTTCCCTTCATAATTTTTGCTTTAACATTTTTAAATCATAAATTTTCTGTAGAATGACCTGGCGATCTGTAATATTTTGATAGAGAACTTTATTTGTAGCAGACCAACACCATCCAGAGGTCTTCTTGGAGCATTGCATTATCTTGTATAAATGTTCTTTAAATTACCGTGGTATCACTGTGACTTGGGAAGCTCTATAATTTATATTTTTAAACATAGATTATTTACATTATTAATATTTAACATTTTAAAGCCTGGATTAATAATTGGTCTAAATTCTCCTTCAGAGAGGGGCCTGGAGAAAGCCAGGCAATCTTAGGATCTACATGCCCTTTACATGCTCTCTGTCTAAATCTTACTATAGTTTCTTAACCTTTTCATTTTTGGAATTTACCAGCATTGGGAATAACAGCCCAGAAGCCATATGATTCAAACTGAATTTGCTATTCATGACAGACAGACAGACTACTACTATTAGTAGTAGTACTAGTAGCCATAGTAGTAAGAGTAGCAGCAACAAGAATAACAACAATGCAGGCTTCTTCTTTGCATTTATGCCAGTCAACCTAATTATGGGCATTTCACTTGCTATGAAATTATATCAATCCAAATGAAAGGGTTTTTAATTATTAATATGGGTTTACAAATTGTATTTTCCTTTTCTTCATGTGCTTCATTTATGTGCATCATGAGGTTATAGGGCATGTAGTATAACATAATTAGTTACAAAGCATTTGTCATGAACTGACTGCCACCAATAGGCTTTCTTTGTAGTATTCAACATATGGGAATGGACAGTTGGTGAAAAAAGGTCAGGTCTTATAATTTTAAAATGTAGTAATCTGCAAGATTCAGTTTATAAACCAAGTACTGTATTTTTCCGTCTATAAGACGATACTTTTTTCTAAAATCGTTACACTAAAAATTGAAGGGTGTCTCATGCAAGGAAATAAGCTGAGGAGAGAACCTCATGGTTGTGAAACTGCCCATACTTTGTCTCTGCAAACAGGCTTCCTCCTATCACTAGCCTCCAATCACGAGTGAAATAGCTTGTCTCTGCATACAGACTTCCTCCAATCACGAACCTTATGTAAGTGACATCAGCTGAAGCTGAACAAACCAATTGGAGGAAGCCTGTTTGCAGAGACAAGCTATCAGCAGTTTCACTCGTGATTGAATGTAATCAGTTACGCAAAAGAGCATGGAAATAGAGCTGAAGAGAGACAGTTTGGACCTCCTCCCACTGAGTGTATCATGTAAATATTACCTAATTACTAAATAAAAGTGTGTTCTGCTTTATCTTTAAAATATTGATTTCTTAATTTTGGGTTGGAAAAGTGGGGGTTGTCTTATACATGGGGGCATCTTATAGATAGAAAAATACGGTAATTTAAAGTTTTATTAGCATCATCACTAGCAAGTAGATATTAACAATAATTTCTGTTACCCTTTAAACAATATTTTTAAAATCGCATAGTTATGGGATGTCTAAACATAGGTTTATGGTTCAGGGGCATTGGCTGGGTTCATATATTATTTTGGCTTAACCACTGTGGTTCAAATACTAAGGTTTTCTTTAGTGTTATGTGTGAAATAGATAAAAATAGGTAAAGCAAACCATGGCTTAGTGTGGTTTGTGAATCCAGATATTCCTTAATTCTGGCATCAGTCAGGCCACTAATATAGAACTGTTGGAACAAAAGAAACCCAATATTGCTGAATAAATTATGACTTTCCACTTCAGATTAAATTTAAGCCAGTCACTATGCTAGCATTGTTTTGGGAGAATGAGCTGTTATTGTACAAAGTAAGTTACAATCTTTGTAATCATTCATTATCCCAGCCATATCATCAGACAGGGTAAAAATAAAGGAAAAACCTGTGATATTTAAAACGTGTTATCTTCCAGATCTATACTGTCCAACAGAAAAAGACGACTGCGGTGTTTTACAGGCCGGGCTCCTCTTTTTTGTCTTTTCCCAGTGATGGTTTTAAAATTCTGATGGGAAGAGTGGGCTGATGCATCACTTGGGCTTTTCAAACACAAACACAAAAGACAATAAAAAAAGCACAACTTTTCATAGAAAGCCATTGAAAAAGTCACCAAGTGTGAATCATCACATCTGCATCAAGTTATGAAAAAAGTGGTGCTTGTTAGCCTGCTGCTTGAAAACCAGAACACTTTTATCAGTTCGTATAATTGCTAACCCCTTATTCACTGTTCCATACTGAAGGGTTCTTTGCCTCCTAAGATCCCACTAATTGCTGACAGATTTGATTTCTCTGTGACAGCAGGAGTCCTGTTGCTGGCCTTTACATCAAGTAATTGCTTTATTTTTCTCCCTCTGCTCTCAAAAACGGAATTCCCTTCTCCTCCTGCTTGAACCGGTGTAATGACTTCTTTCTATGTTATTAAATCCTTGCCATTTAAATCACATTTAGAGATGTTTTGAATAACTGATTCCAATTACTAAGGCTCTTACTAAGAAGCAGCTGAAAACGCAAGTCATTACTTGCCCGTAGCCAAGCGGCTACACCTTGCAGGGAAATCTCTGGTGGACTGTATTGTATTTCTGCCCTGTAAGGTGTAATTTCTATTCGCTGGGGGCTGATATTCAACAAATATACAGCTGCTAGGGTTCTCTTAACCTGTCATTTGTGCAAGACAGAGGTATTAGAGGATATATTTATTTTATAAATAGTGCTGTCCCTTAAAGAAATTAACTAGATTTTCCTCGTGACATCTCAGTAAGGGCACTTAGAACAACAGCAGAGATGAGCAGTTGACCGCTGAGTGACCCAAATATGCCATTTATTTGATTAGCCATGTGAATATATTTTGCAGATACCTTAAAATGGACAATCACTAATCTACTCCAAGACTAATAATCAGAAGGAAAAACTCTGGAAAATAGAAGAGACAGAGAAAAACTATCCTCAGAATTATCTAAGCAAACCAATCAACCTAGAGGAGTCTTGAATACTATGATGTTCAAGAAAGGTGCACAAGGACATGTTTCCAACAGTTTTATGGGGCAACTAAGGAGAATGCATGTACCCATGAAATGGAAGAGGACATCCAAAGGAAATATCAGAAGCTGCCTTACACTTATCTACGGTAGGCCATGCTTGTCAGCACAGACTGGAACTGGCTTGCCAGAGTTTCAGGCAGGTCTTTTTCCAGCCTGCTTGGAAACTGAATCCGAGACTTCTGTATGCAGAACATCTGGGCTACCATCAAGTTATGAACATCTGAGCAAAGAGAAGGAAAGGCTTAATCCTCTGATTCCCTTCCCTTGTTGGCTTTAACAAGCAAAAAAGGCCATCAGAAGAGTTGAGCCAGAATAACACTGGAAAGTTAGATGGCAGGTTGCTATTCACATTTCTCAGAGATTGTTTCTAGCTTTGCTGAATTTCCAGCAATTGGAAGCTTGCTTCTACCCAAGGTCAAAGAATGAAACCCAGTGCACATAACTGCACCGATACACTTTGGTGATTCTCCTCAAATTTTAAAACTCAGTGCATAATAATCAGAGCAGAACTAAGAAAAGATAGATACAAATGTTTCAATAAACCTTGATCATCTTTGGCATGCTTAGTATGTTTTTTAATAGGCACAGACATTCTAACAAGGGTACCCAACAATGAGATTATCCTTCCAATTGTTTATTTATATGTAGCCAGCATTTTGTAAGCTTCAATATATTGTTAGCCAAACTGGACTTGGAATTCCCAAACTTGTAGTCCCAACATACCTGGGAGGCGGGGGGGGGGCAGTGCCAGGTTGGGACAGCATTAACCAATGAGAGCCCACTGTTAGTCCTAAGTGTTATCAGCATGGGGACTACGATTGTCTCCAGATGGCTGACAACTGTTAGGCCTGCTGCTTCAGTAGGCCCATCACTTCTGCCTGGAAAGGCTGTAACCACCATCTTCCTTAAAACCTTTTGCATTCCTTATATCTATTGCTTGCCTTTAATTCCTTCTGGCAGACTTTATTAATTACTTAATACTTTATTAATACTTTATTCTTCTTTTAGACATTAGGAATATTTACCCATATTTTTCTTGGTTCTGATATGCTGAAATATTCTTTTATCTGTAGGTTAATTTAGTTATTTGTTATTCGAGTTACTGTTTTTTTTTAAACTGCAGAATCAGTTGTGATGAAAGAATATAGATATTTACAACAAATAAATAGGTATGATGACAATAATATAATTTTATTTATTTAGTCAATTTGTATAGCAGACTTCTTAAGAAGGACACAAGGTGGCTATATACATAGTTTTATATTAGAACTAAGTCAGTGCAGAATGTAATACCTGTACTGAATGTGTTATGTTATGCATTCCATAAGGCTAGATATTTATCTGTCAGGAAAGCACAGAGGTTGAACCAGTGATGTTCAAAGTCCCTTAAAATTTGTTGCTTTGGTCTTCAGAATCTACTGGGCACCTGTAGAATCTGCTGCAGCAAATAAAATATCCATGGATGAAAATCTGTATTATTATGAACTCTAGTACTACCTTTTCCACTCCAAATAAAATATCAGGCCAGCTTGGCCTTCACTGGATGTTACAGCACTGCACCCAAGAAGAATTAATTTCAGCTCTGCTTAGGCTAAACTCCAGCAGCAATCAAATCTGATTTAGATCCTAGCCCTTGGAAAGTCCTCTGGTTTTCCTTACAGCAATAGCAATGGCAATTAAAAAGAAAAGGATGAGAATCATTAGTTTATTGAGTCATCCATTTTTATTATGTCTCCTTATTTCTAAACAGAGAACCTCAGTCAGGACTGCTTTGCATTGCCCAATGGAGTAGAAATTCTTTGCGATGGACATAATCATGTTGCAGTAATTCATTACCCTTGGGCCTTGTTAATGTCAACTGATATGATAACATTTCTTTGGCTTCTGGTTTAAAAAAAAAAAAAAAACAAGGTAGCATTCATTACTGTTCATGACCTAAGCAGAATTTTCAATTCAGTGCTTGTTTTACATTTGATTTTACTCTTGTGGCAGTGCTTTAGATTATATCAATGGAAAAAGAAAAACACATTGAAATGGAAAATCTGAATAAAGCATCGATAGTATTAACAAATTAACAAAAGTGCTCTTTTTTTGTTCAGCTTATATCTATGTTTACTTGGGCACATCCTAATTATCTAGAGGAAAAATGTATTACAAAGAAAATTAAAACATGAATCAGAATTCTAGCAGTCTCAGAGTTCAATTTGATGACAATGCAGTCAAAAGTGAGTTTTACATGTTCTGCTATGCATTATACATTTAATTCAACAAGGAATCTTCACTCTCTGTAACATGCTGAAATTCAATACACAGTATGTTCCATACCTACAAGTAGTCTCTGTATGACCATGTATGTATATGCCACCAGCAGGATAAAGTCAGTGGTGAGTGAATGGTGGTTATCATGCCAACAGCAAGTGTGTGAGATCTCACATTATCAAAGAAACCATTTAAAGGATAGTATTGGAAAATAGATAAAACTTTAGGATATACATTGGAGTAGGCTGAACATAGTACAAAACCAGGCTAATCTGGAAATAGGACTCCTCCAAAGCAGATCAAACCAGAATCTGAAATTTCTCAAACTTCCTTTTTATTTGTATAGAATGTTGGAAAGCAATTATGCATACAGCCTCCTGATCTTGTCTGTTTATCTGTCTGATTGTCTGCAGAATTATGCTGCAAAAACTGAACAGAGTAGGACCAACTTTGATATGGTGAAAGAAGCCAACAAAGGACGGATCAGGTTTGGAAAACAGCCGTATCAGGCTGGGTGCTATAGAAGAAAAACATCCAGAAACAAATCCCCCAGTGCATTGTTGCCAGGGAGGGATTTGGACAGTGGCTTAAAATATTGCTGACTAAATCCCTTCCCTCTCTCTGTCTCCATTTTTCGCTCTCTCCTGATCACAAGACCCAGGACAGAGGTAATATTAAGGAGTTTGAAAGAATTTCAGAAGCCATGCTTTCTGGATCCTTTCAAGAAGTGTACACCAATGATGGTCAGAACAAAATGAGGGTGGGGAAAATAGGAAGCAGGAATATTAGATATGTTCGCTGCCTTGAGTTGATGAACTATATATATAAAAAGATGGAATAAAAATATAATCAAAACTGATCATATATACCACATATATCTATCAATCGTCACATTCTTCTTTCTATTCATATACCTCTCTATATATACACATTCGGGCTATTTTATATACCCCTTTCTCCTCCATGCTTTTGTTGTTGTCCTCTCATTCTTCTTCATCCAATCAACCTCTCTACCTGTTCTCTTTGTCAGTCATTCAACAAGAAATAAAAGATCTGCACACAGAAACATTTTAATTAAAGTTAAACAGGAAACAAATGTACGCAGTCCAATCAAAATTGAGCAGACTTGCTAAGCTATGGCATTTTACCGAAATGAATGAATGTCTCAAGTAAAGTCTGGGAAAAAAAAGAATATGGCCAGTAATAGACTACAATGATTTGATGTCTCAGAATTCCCTAAAAATAATGAAAAGAGAGAGCAGCTGTAGTCAATGAAGTTAGCAGAGAAAACACTCATCGTAAAAATTATGTGTGCTACAAAAGTCATGTGAGCTTCATTTTAATTCTATGTATTAAAATATGACCTTAAATATTCAACATAAAAATGTTCATGATAGATGTAGAACTTAGTGAGGATTTCAATTTTTTTTATTATACTTCAGTTTTTCTATTGGATTAGTAGAAAAGTGAGCAAGCACCATGATTATGGTAATGAGAACCAGAATACTAATCTGACTGTATTTGTGTACAGTATAGATCTCAAACATTAATATTTGGCTGTCTCAAATCTAGCTGAGTACTTCAGTCACAGCCATGTTTCGTTAACAACTTTGTGAGCCAAATGCACTATTTTAAGGATTTGTTTCCTTAAAAATTATAAACTATTCTCAACTGTTTAGACAAGACACTTTCTAATAAGGAATCCACGGATGTGGAGAAAATGTACTCAAGCAAAAACCCATCTGTGGCATTAGTGACAAAAAAGCAGCAAGACCAGTATTTGCAGAGGGTAATCTAAAACTGTTGTATGGGTATGTCATATTATGCTGATTTTCTTTAAGCTTTAATCCTTCAGATCAAAACAGGGTGAGATTTTGAATTTTTCACCAGCAGCTGAATGGCAGAATATGGAAACATATTCCTCATTGAGCTCTGGTTTTCATAAAAATATATTATGCATCTATCATGACTATGATATTATTTCTTTACTGAATGTAAAGAAAACCAGAATGGTCAAATTACAAATGCTGCCAAATTTATAAACTTTGACAGTCCCGCATACTGAGATGAATAGGCACATTTATTTCATCTGAAATAATATACATTTTCTCTTTGCATTTGCTGAAATAGGGAAATGCATACATCTGTCCCAGATTCTTAAAGGAATTGAATGATTATCGGTTAATAAAACATCATCATAGTATCTCTACCATTGAATTCTTTCTTCTGTTGTGTTTATAGTTACAGTTTACTAAAATCCAAAATGGAAACAAGTAATACATGTGAAAACTACCATTTTTAATGCTGGCACCTATATTTTAGATGTCACTAATTCACTTAGATGCAAAATGAATGGCTCTCAAAAGTTTAATAATATCATTTTTTGTATGGAAATCTATTCTAAGCAATATTTTGATCTCTGTCACTGAAACCACTGAAACCTGTGAGTTAACATGGATGCCTATGTAAGATACAATTGGCATGAAATGCTTTCTTTCCTGCTTTAGGTTCCTCTAAATGCACTGATTCCAATACAGAAATAATTGGGTTGATGGACTCTGTTAAAGGTATTATGTAAAGTTTTTCTCCACTCTGTCCCATTTTATCCAAAGCAGTTTAAGTTTAATTTCAATACAGTTACTTTATGTTAGGAGTTTGGACAGTAAAACAAATATTAGGCTGCAAAACTTCACACATTTCCTAGAGAATGAATTCTTTTGAAGTCAGCAGGAGTTACTTCTCAGTAAAGTAGCTCAGAATGTTCTCATGAAGTTCATATTGCAGACTTTTTTTCAACCATTTGATATCAATACCAATTAATTTTTGGTCACTTTCTATACATTGAATTGAACTTATAAATTATTTAGACATTATTTATCAAACATGGGTTCAGATACTTTCAGGCTGCAGGAAGTTGTGATGATTTCAATAGACCCAAATCTGCTGAGAAAACCAAGTGCTATTGCCTTCAAATTGGGAGTGTTCAACCCTTCAAAATGTCCATCCTTAATAAAGATTTTTCTGCTGTTGAAAATATGGTACCCTGCTAACTTCATGTTCATACCATGAATACCAGGTGCTTGAATAAAAAAAGTTAGTTTGAAATGTTTCAACTAACTAAAATCCTAAAATTCCTTTATGACAGCAGCTGACTGGATTTTGTAGCCTGAAAACTAATGTTTACATTTCCAATTTTATCATTCACTATAATTTGACTTTCATTCTACAAAAGCAAGCAAGCCAGAACAATGACATAGATTCTGGATGATGCTACAATCATAAAATTGGAAAGGAACAGAAGGCTTATCTAATTCAACTCTATACAATGTACAGGAAAACCAGTTAAACCATACACGAAATAGCTAACCAGCTTCTTCTTAAAATCTTCCACCAAAGACAGAGAGTCATAATCTTAATAGGTAGACTGATCCACCACTGTACAGATCTCGCTGTCTGGAAATACTATTTTGATCAGTATGTCTATTTCTAGGCCACTTCTCATATTTTGAACTGAATCAAATTGCTTTTGTAGTTATTACTGGTTTTTAGCTCTTCATACCATATCTGCTTCTTGTTTGCTGCTTTTATGAAACAAAGACTGTAAAAGATCAGGCTAATCTATCTATATTATTTAAGGCCAATTATGGAAATATGACAGCAATTAAATTTGCTGAGAATATTCAGCACAGCTTTAGTATCTTGGCATTTCTTCTTTGCCAACATTTAAGAGTTTCCTGGCTAGGCTTGAATTATCCATTAAAAGTCCTGAAAACTCTAAGGTTAGTCTTACTGGAAAGCAATCTCTTTCATGTTGCTCTTAAAGATCTTGATCCTGTTTCAAATGAAATATTTTATTATGGTTTCTAATCATAGAAAATTACAATCAGTCCCAAATGGGAAACATTGCTACTATTGCCACCACTGTTCCTACCTATAAACACCTAATAATTATGAGAACTGTTAAAGAAGAAGCTTTTCATACATTTAAGCTAAAAGGGAAATGAATCTTTCCAAATATTTTGGAAAGCAGTATTTAAGACAAAGAAATACACTCAAAGAAAATTGTGGGGATTGTACCCTTGACACCAGCTGCTTTTTACCCATAGAAAGTGGAAAATTACATTCCCTTCCAAACCTAGAAATTGCCCATCTATTGAGCTAACCCTACTGTTCTTATCTGAAGATGTGAGTTTAGGTATATATTGCTTTTTCTAAACTGCCTACACTTATTCTAAACTGTCCCTATATCAGTGCTTCCCAGCCTTGGCCATTTTAAGAATTCTGGGAGTTGAAAGCCACACATCTTAAAATGGCTAAAGTTGAGAAACACTGCCCTATATGACTTACAATACATATATTCTTACTATTAAAATATGTCATCACTTTAAAAAAGTACCTATAGCTTAAATCATCATCATCATCATCCCCCAGTGAGGTTCAACCATACTGGACAGGTCTCATCAGAGGGGCCAGAGAAAGAGTGTCTGTCCCATAAACAATATGGTGAGATCCAAGTTACAGGAACCCATACTGGATGGGTCATTGCCCAGGTCAACAAAGAATGCGCTAGGTGTTCTAGTTCCTGGACATCTGGTGACAAGTGGGCTACAGGACCAGGGCCAGCAGCTGCAGAACTACTGGAAGAAAAGGTGTTTACCCATTGGAAATAAATGAATACTGAAAACAAATCATAATTTGCTATTACAAATCATGTCCAACAAGAGGGTACCTGAAAAGAATGTACCAGTTCTGGAAAGAACAACATCTGGAATCAGAAATAACAAAACAGAGGATAGCAGATCAATGTCGATTTATAACACAAGATAAAGTATTACAGAAGTCGAATTGGAAGAACTGCAAAGGTCTATCCAGGGCAAAGAAATTGAAGCCTTGCCAGAAGTAGATCAGACAGTAGAGCTTTCTCTTCAAAAAGAACAAGGCCCTCTAACAAAAAAACAAGAGGAGTTGAAACAAAGAATAACTGAGCATCTAGAACACCACAGAAACAACAGAATAACGTTGCCTGCATTGAAGCTTCTTAGAAAGAAACAGCTAACATGACCATTAAATGATGCCAATACTGTAATATCAAATATAAGCACCAGCTCACTGCAAGAAACGAACCAACTGATATACAGCACGGCTGTAGTTATAACTGAATATCCTGGATGCAAAATCAACAAACAAGAAAAAAAGCCAAAAAGTACACCACCAAAATGGAAGATCAGATTGGAAAATAAGATCAGCATGCTAAGATCAGATGCAAGCAAGCTAGAACAGAGGAAAGAAAAGAAGCTGAAGAACAAATACCAAAGAATACCTGATCAAGAAATATCACCTAGAAACAAGGAAGATCAAGGAAGCACTGGAAATAATAGAGCAACAAATAACAGCCATAGACAAGAAGATCAGCAGATACAAAGCTCGAATTGTACACTACAGGCAGAATCTCCAGTTTTAGTCAAATCAGAAATGTTTCTACCAATCCATCAATGGAGAGACTGCAATGAACCAATCAACACTTGACAAAGAAGAAACAGTGCAGGTATGGGTGCAGGTATGGGACAATCCAAAAGAATACAACAAGAATGCAGTTTGGATTCAGTAGATAAGAATAAAAAAGAAGCTGAAATTAAAGAACTTGTAATAACAGCAGTAATGGTGGAGAAAAGGACAAGGAAGATCAAGAATTGGTCAGCACCAGGTGAAGATGAACTGCATGGTTTTTGGGTGAAACATCTGACTGCTCTGCACCTACTCATTTTTAAAATTAATTAATTAATTAATTTATACATCACATTTATATAGCTGCCCATCTCACAAAGCAACTATGGGTAGCGTACAAACATCTGGGAAAACCTACCTGATAATGAAAGATCCAGCAAAAGGGCAGCACCAGGCAACTACAGGCCTGCTTGCCAACAACTTTCAAATTGCTGACTGGTGTGGTAGCTGATGCACTCCAACAGCATCTAGTTGAAAACAAGCTCTTTCCATCTGAGCAGAAAGGAAACCACCCAAACAGCAGAGGGACAAAAGATCAGCTCCTAATTGACAAGATGATTTTGGAAAGAGAACACCAGCTTGAATGTAGCTTGCACTGATTACAAGAGGGCATTTGACTCCCTCCCACATGCCTGGATAATCAAGTGCCTAGAAAGAACAGGAGTCAGAGAAACATCAGAAGCTTTGTGCAAAAATCAGTGGCACAATGGAAGACACAGATACTGGTCAATGGTGATAGACTGGGAGAGCTTCTTTGGTATTCAGTAAGCCTTCATGGTGTACTAGCTTCAGTGCATCTTCTTCATTGTCATTAACATCAAAAGAGGAATCTTTCAAGGAGACTCACCATCACCTCTATTGTTTGTCATTGTATTGATTCCTCTGTCAACAATATTGAATAAGTCAGGCCATGGCTATCAAATATCAAAAACATCTGCTAGATTATCCCACCTCTTTTACATGGACAATCTGAAGGGGTATGGAAAAACACCATCGGAAATGGAATTGCAGCCAAGATATTGCAATGGAGTTTGGACTGGACAAGTGTGCCACCCTTATCATGAACAGGGGAAAAATAGTAAAAACTGAAGGAATCAAGATGCCCAATAGAAATAACATCAAGAATCTGGATGAAGAAGATCACTACACATCCCTGGGCATCTTTCAAGCTGACAACATCAAGCATACTGAAGTCAAGAAGAAGGTTAGTAGTAAATACATCAGAAGAGTGAAGAGGATCTTAAAGTCCAAACTCAGTGGTGGAAATACCATCAAGGCGATTGACACCTGGGCAATTCCAGTCATTAGATGTAGAGCTGGAATAGTGGACTGGCATCAAGCTGAACCAAAAGCCCTGGATAGGAAGACCAGAAAAATAATGACAATGAATCATGCCCTTCATCTATGCAGCGATGTTGACAGACCACTTACCAAGCAGCATTGGCAGGCATGGAATGTTACAAGTATACCAGATAGTTGAAGAAGAAAAAAGGGCATTGGAAGAATATCTGAAGGGCAATGAAGAAGATGCACTGAAGCTAGTACACCATGAAGGCTTACTGAATACCAAAGAAACCAAACTGGCCTACAAGCAAGACCAAATGAAGAACAGAAAAGAGACATGGCAAGGTAAAGTATTACATGGCCAGTACACAAAAAACTAGCAGACAAACCAGATAACAAGAAGACCTGGCAATGACTAAGAACAGGAAAGTTGAGTGGATAAAAATGTCAGATCCAGTCTAAATGACTGGGCTGACTGTACAACCAATAATAATAATAAAATACACTCAAAAAGCCAGACAATGTTTAATTTTAAGGCTAGGCCAGCTGGATGGAAGACATGATGACAAAAAAATCAGCTCTAAAAACCTTATGGCTTTCCAAAAAGTTAGCAACTTAAGGGAATTTTAGGGGACAGCATATTTCAAAGGCCTGCCTCTGGGTTATGTTACAAATAATGAGTGTGTGACTGTATCTATCTCATCTTGAAGTAATGAAAGTCTAGATTTCTTTGATGAGATGGCACACAAATAAAACAAATAAAATGAGTGCCAGCCACCAGGCCACAAACTTTAAAAAGGGCCACAACTGGCAGATCAGCCAAAACTGGGCAAAACCTCCCCTGACCTTGATTCTACTTCTTCTAGTAGGAATCCCTATGTTTTGCTTGAATCAAAAGCATTATTACCTGTAGATAATACGGTGAGAGTGTAGGGAGGGCTGTTTCCATCCAAGAAATTCTGGGCATGCATTATGGACTGTCTAGTTTCTAAAAGTGGAAACAAAGAACAATGCCTATCTGTGCTAAGCAGAGATTACTGCCTCCCTTTGCAGAGCAGTAATAGACTGCTTTTTCTCTGTTTTTAAAAATAGTAGACTCTGAGATGTCATCCCATGATTCCTTCAATATGAGTCTTTTTCAGAAACATTCAATTTAGGAATAATTAGGATAGCATCTTTCTTAAAACAGTCCACCATTCCAAATTACTGTTTAACTGATCCCTTGCTGCAGAATGGGGGAGGGAAATGATAAATTAGAAGTGTCATGGCTTCAGATCTATCTTCTTGAGAACTTGAGGATTCTTCTCTGATGCCCAAGACATCAGAACAATAACAATAGGCAGACCTTAGGTTCTGTAGAGAGATAACATTGGAACTTTTTATTTTGATTTATCTACTTCTGACAAACATTCTCTAGGCTGATCAAAACAAGCACCACTTTCAATATTCATCTCCAGGCGGAAACTGAGAATCTGTCTTGCTTTACTGAAGCTAAGCAAAGCTAAATCAGCTAGAAACAAGATGTATGCCAATTTGATCTCCAGGAAAGTGAAATATAATGATCCTAAATATAAAATATAAATATACTCAGTTGTGGAATGGACATAGCTAAGTGTCCTAAAGCATTGGTAAAATCACAACTTTATACATTATGTTACGGTATTGTACATAGAATGTGCAATTCTTAACAGATATATATTTTGGGAAGTTGGGGGGGAAAAACCCTCACAAAAGAAAGCAATGGCAAATTACTCCTGTATTTCTATGAAGGAAACTGCATGGTTGTTTCTGTGTAGTCGTCAGGAAACCAGCTCAACTCAGTGGCATCTTTATGTTTAAACTAGTTATTTCATCGAATCCTTCTTCCAGTTATTCCAAGTTTTGTTTCTGAGCCAAAAAACAAAGATGCTACTGACTGCCAAAAGAATAAGTTGTATGGCCACAATTTATTAGAAGGCAGTTGGGTGTTACAAACAAAACTACACAGATAACAATTGTCTCCAGTCCTGTCTTGTGCTGCAGTCCCTATGTTAGGAGTGAGTAGGAAACACGGAATGATAAAATGAACTGCACTGAACCCAATCAGTAGCCAAGCAGCAAAGGACAACTAGCTACACTAATGATATTGTATAATATCATGTGTATAATAAGGAGACTCAACACATGTGGGCAGATATTCTGTTGTTCCCTCAAAACACCACTGAATTTAAATTGAGAGAAAAGATGCAGATTTTCTGAGATTTCTGAAACAAATGCCTCTTCTTTATTTTGCCTACCAAGGGTGAGTGAAATGTTTCATCTACAGGTAATCAAGAAAACGGTTGTACTGTACCACTAAAAGAGAGGGAAAGAGAGAGGAAACCAAACAATTCATAAAGCCTCATAATTGTCCAGATTCAATCAATATTGAAGACTTTGGAAAGATCTTTTTGCCTCTATGGACCAAAGCATTGGCCTAAAGTTGGCTAATTTAGTTTAGGATTCAAGATATTTCAAATTCAGTACATACCCCCTACTCTAAAGCACTACATACATACAGTGATACCTCGGGTTACGAACTTAATTTGTTCCGTGACTCTGGTCGCGACCCAAATTGGTCGCAACCCGAAGCAAATTTTCCCATAAGGTTCAATGTACATACGGTTAATCCGTTCTGACCCCTCCGAATTTGGTTGCCAATCGATTTTGGTCGCCAACCGAATCAAATTTTCCCATAAGGTTCAATGGAAATACAGTTAATCCATTCTGAAACATATGTATTTTATTTTTAAACCACAAAACCATGAAACAAAGTACAGTACAGCACAGTATGAAGAGGGAGAATGCTGACCTTGCTCGAGGCGACTTCTGGCATGGAGGACAGGAAGGCGGGTGGGGAGGAGGTTATTGTTTGGAGGGAGAGTCTCCCTCCAAAAGGACATCAGGGAGATCTCCTTCAGGGGTTTCCTCTCTTCTTTGTCTCTTAGCTGCAGGCTCAGTTCTGGGGAAAAACCTGTCTAAAGTCAGTTGTTTTTTCCTGTGCTGCATAACCCTCTGGAAATGAGAGACCACGTTGTCATTCATCATGTTCAACACTCTGTTTGTCACAGTTCTGTTGGGGTGGTGCTTCTCAAAGAAATCCTGGCACTCAATCCATTTCTCCATGATGGATTTTAGCACATCACTGCTCACCTCCTCCCCGTCCTCCTCTTCCTCAGTGGAATGCTCCTCACCAAGCGCTTTCTGTTGCTCAGTATGGAGCTCAGCAAGTTCTTCTGTGGTCAGCTCCTCCTTATGGTCCTCAACAAGCTCCTCTATGTCTGCATCATCGACAACCAGACCCATGCTCTTGCACATGGACACAATCTCCTCCACTACCTCTGCATCCGACCCTTCAAAGTCACGTTCAGCGACACATTCTGGCCACAGTTTCCTCTAGGCTGAGTTTAAGGTCCAGCAGGTGACATCTTCCCAGGCTTTGTCAATGAGGCTGATGCAGTGGAGGACATTGAAATGTTTCTTCCAGAATTCTTTCAGAGTCAAGGATGTTTCCTCAGTGACATTGAAACACCTGGTGAAGAGCGCCTTTGTGTAGAGTTTCTTAAAGTTGCAGATCACTTGCTGGTCCATGGGCTGCAGAAGAGGTGTTGTGTTGGGGGGGAGGAACTTGACCTTTATGAAGTCGTACTCGGCGTCCATATCATCCACCAAGGCTGGAGGGTGTGCCAGGGCATTGTCCATCAGAAGAAGGCACTTTTCAGGCAGCTGGTTGTCAGACAGGTATTTTTTAACGGTGGGTGCAAACACCTCGTGCAGCCATTCCATGAACTATTTCCTTCAAAGCCTTATTCTTGCCAAGCCTGCTCTGCAGTTTCTTTGGAGCCATGCTAACAAGCACACCAAAAACCTTCCAAAACGCCACGAAACAGACTACAAGCCTCACCGAATGTCTCCTTGCTACCACGATCTCGCCCACAGGAAGCCGCGACCGCGTGTCAGCAGGGAAAATGGCCGCGTATCCTGTTCGTACCCCGAGGCAGAGTTCGCAAACCAAAGCAAAATTTTGCGGCCGGAGCTGGTCGTAACCCGAAAAGTTCGTTAACAGAAACGTTCGTAACCCGAGGTTCCACTGTGTATGTGCTTAATTAAGCACAATATTTTTAGCTAGTAACATTCTTAAACTCAGTTTTATAGCCTACTAATAGGTTTATTTGTTTTAGGAAGATGAATCTTGTGTACTCTTTGAGGCACTGTTTCATTTTCTGTGACTATAAAATTGTTCCTAATAGACAGTCTTAGAAAAGTGATGGGAATCTGGGGCACTCCAGATATTAGTGGAATTGGATTCTCCTCAGATTCCACTACATCTCTTATCACAGGAGCTGTTGTCCAGTAATATCTAGAGATCTGCATGTTTCCCACTCTTTTCTAGCAGATACCAACCCAGCTTTGGATGTGTATGTTTATTGAAGAGGTGAAGGTAAACTACCCATTATAAAGACTGCTGAACAATCTTCTGAGAATGACCCTTATTAATTGTTAATAATGCATCCTGAAATGAAAAGTAAAAAGACTTTGCTTTTAAAGGAGATGATGTAGACTGATTCAGATAGACACATTCCTGTGATAAGGTCATTTTGGTGCTTTTTGTTAGCTACTAACTCATTTAATTTTGTGTGATTTAGCACATTACAAGATTGTTCAGGAGTGTCATAAATGATGTCAAACACCATCAGAAACCACTTCAGAAAATCACTGCCTGTAGACAGAGCAAAAGGTGAACACCTGGAAACTAGCAATGCTGGGGAAATACAATAAATCATTTTTTTTTTCTTTTCCTCTTGAAGGTTTGTTAGAAGGTTTTTTTAGGTAAAGAATTTGGAAGATTTATTTACATTTTCCAAATGACCCCTAATTTATTTAGGAGAAACACAGGCAAGCACATCCATCTTCAGTGCAACTCTACCACAGGCAAAAAGAGCCTTGTGTGTTGTTTCCCTTCCAACTAATTTGCTTTTATAAATATTGTGACAGTTTCTCTTGTTATCTCTTTAAGAAATAAAAAAGATTGTACTGTATTGCTTAAATTGATTATCTACTGTCAGCCTGTTTGCCGTGTGTCTCTTCTTGAGAAGGATTGTGTTCATAAATGCTGGAACATTTTATATGCAGTTTAGTTAACCCTAGCATCATAAATAACACAGACATCTGTTAGTTCCATTTCATGCTGGCAATATAATGAAGCCGCCCGTTCATATTTCTACTTTGGGGGATGTTATCATGTTTGAAGTAAAAGCCAGTACAGTTAAATATTTTATTGTTTCTTACTATCCTAGTTATAAGCTTATTACAAATAACTAATTGTAAAACTACAACTTCAGACTCTGTAGAAGAAAATTAATAAAGGGTAAGGAATACTTACAAAGACATTGAATAAAAGTTCTGCAAATATGAACACAGAAGAATGTGTGTGGACTTAACCTGCACAGTTAACCTTGGTGGGATTATGCATGAAACTGCAGCTAAAATGAATTGAATTGAAAGGCTAAAAGGACTCCCAATGGTGTCCTATCTTCATTCTTGCTAAAGCAGGATCCATTATTATCTAACAACAGCGTGATGCAGTTGCTGAAATGGCAAATGATATTCTTGGATGCATGAACAGAGGCATAGAGTCAGATCTCTTTACTCTGGCCTTGAACATGTCCCACTTGAAATATTGCACACCACAGTCTAAAAAAGGCATTGTTAAACTGGAATGAATTCAGAGGAGAACTACCAAGATGGTGAGGTGGCTAGAAACCATGCACTATGAGGAAAGGTTAAAGAATTAGTTATGTTTAAGCTGAAGAAAAGACTTAGAGGAGATATGATAGCAGTTTTCAGATGGCTAAAGGGTCACCATATAGAAGAGAGACTGGACTAATTTTTTTCTGTTGCCCTGAAGGGTAGGACCAAAATCAGTGGGTTGAAATTGCAGGGATGTAGAGTCTGGTTAGATATTAGGAATAATTTTCTGATGCTAAAACCTGTGTCAGTGAAATAGGTTGCCTCATTAAGTAGCATGTTCTCCCTCATTGGAGATCTTCAAACAGAGATTGGGGAGCCATATCTCTGAAAGGTTTAGTAGATTATGCATTGAATGGGTTGTTGGACTTTATGACATCTGAGTGTCTTTTGGCTCTGTGATGTTATGTTTGTTGACTCAGAAGTCGATGTAGTCATCTTATTTATTGGGATGGACAATCTGTAGTTCTTGAGCTAATTACAAAAACTTTCTGCAAAAGTTTTTCAGATTTCTGGAAAGAGTAATCTGCTTCTGCTGCTGTGAGTGAGAATAGAGTCATATAGGGAACAGGAAGCCCGAAAGGCAGAGTGGCTCCACCTACCATATGTTCAAGCTCCACCCATTATTGGCAGGTGCCTCCTATAGATTATGCAAAAGAAACGTGGCCCTGAAATATATATATAATTTTCTGCCTTTCTACTCAACAAAATACTCAGCCATTTCAAAGAGTAAATAAAGCCCAAATATAACTGAACAAAACCAAAATGTGCTATACAGTAACCTGTTTTCAGACTAGACCAATTCTCTAGAAAAGCAATGCATTTCCTACCCTGGAAGTCCATATCTATTTACCTCTTATTATGTACTTATATATTTGTAGAAACCATTCTACACTATCTCCCTCTTTGACTTAAAAAAAAAGATTCCACAAAACAGTTTAAAAAGAACTACATGATGTAAACACTTAAAAAAAGCATTCAAGCACAGTGGAGCAGATTAAACCATGAACTAGATAACAATAAAGTAAATCAAAAGCACATTAAATGCCTGTTGGGGTGGCGGGGGCGGGGGGGGGGAGGAAAGTAGATAGAAAAGGGGCCAGTGCAATCCTGCAAGCAGTAGTTTCAGCAACAGGGGTATCTACAAGACATGGTAAAAAAAAAGTCAAGACGGTGGTAATGATGGTGAAATCAAAGGTCCATCCATTTTTGTGTGACCTGATGCACATGAAAAATGGGCAGAGCTTGTGTCACACTGTATTGATTACCATCTTGACCCTTTTAACCATGCCCTATGGACACCCATGTTTAGCCATGTTTTTCCAGGCATTTATGTGGGACAAATCAGAGGAAGGAGGCACAGTGCTAAAGAAAGAGGAACTTTGATATCATAATTTGAATGGTGTGCTGGCTTATGCAGTTTAGGGTACATCCATACTGGAGAGATGTGAGTTTGAATTTTGCGTTTTTATTTTGATTCTGAAGGAAGAAACAGAGAAGACACCTCAGGTGGATGATATTGTGAGATAGAAACCATGGACAGACGTATATTGGGAATCGGCAAAACATTTATCTTATGGACAGTCTCTTAATGACACAATTAGACCCTTCTTCTGCCTTTTTAAGTTTCTCCTGCTGACTTGGAAACATGGAGATAGGTCCCTTTCTGGTGCAAGCTGCACTTTTAAAATAACTTTCTCCCCTGTGGCAGAAGACTGCAGGGTCGTGGTGGTGACATGAAAACATCAGCAGTGAGGAGAAAGATATGGAATATTTTACCCTTGACTTTTCTTCATTTGGAGGGATCGGAAAATATGTTTAATGTTAATAAACACCTATCTGGAGCACAAGTTGCCTATTTTCTTTTACTTCCTGCAAGGATCAATCGGAAATCACGCTGAACTAATTTGATTGAACAATCTTGAAGATCTTGGATATTTTGACAGTGTGCAGTCATCTACCTCAGGAATGCTTGAGGGCTGCATGCAGGCTGTAAGCCATGAGTTATGAAGAGACTATGTCCTCTTCCCTTTCAAAATCTTGCTGAAATAATGCAGGTTTTCCATAAAGACCCACCTAATCAGTTTGAAGAGGAAGAGAGTACGTAAACAAGCTCAGGCAGAATTCATAGTGCACTACAGATTATTTAGACAACTACCACAATCCCCTGCCATTGGCCATGTTGGCTAGACCTGATGGGAGTTGACGTTATCTATCTTTTACCCCATTGTTAGTCAATGGACAAAATTAAACATAGTCTTTTTTCTTTAAAAGGTCTAAGCAGATTTCTGTCAGAAGGATTTCTTGAGGCACTTGGCTGCATGAGCACCTCACTGGCAAAATTTCTAGATCATTGGTATAGATCATTCGTAAGAATGGCATCATTCTTACTAAGAGTGATTTCCTATGGGAATATGGTAACTATGTGTGGTTTACAGCCACACCTACCCAGATCCAATAACATTATCCAAATGTATGATGCTTCTGTTTTTGATCAAGTCAGTACCACAAATTATTCTCATATTTAAGCCTCTGATCATTTCTCAGAGATATTTAAGAGAATATATATGATTAAAGAGTTGCAATGAAGATGTGCAAAATAGACTTCAGGGGAATGTTTTGATGCAGAAAAAAAGTGCATCCCTTTGCACTTAGGGACAGTCACTAGAGGGAGCAGTCACTTTGTGAACAAGCTGGCCCTGAAGTTGGCAATAGATTTTTTTTATCCTTGACACTTTGGAAACTAGACTAACAGGCAGGATTTAAAAAAAAAAGTTTTATGGATTGCTTCGGTGGGAAAAAAAAGACCTTGATGGAATTAAAAATAGTTTTAAACATTCAAACACAAAAATTTCAGGGTGGTGGGGAGAGAAGCTGAATCAGCACATAAACCAAGCTGATTCAGAAGAACATAAAAAAATCTAAATTATAACTAGCTGACTATATATGCTGAAATATTCAGGCAAATAAAAAGTTATCTCAAGTGTTCAAATAGCACCAGGGAAGCCTATTTGGGGAAAACGCTCCACAGTTAAAAATATATGTATGGATTATGTGTTGGGCATGAGGACCCTTATCCTTTGTAATAGGAAAAAGACAGATATAGACAGATATACAGTAGATATAGATACAGAGATAGATATATAGATATATAGATATATAGATATAGATATTCTTTGTGCACCTATAATCTTTACAGTTAAGATAAAATTGCCCATGAATTGAGCTCAAGTCCTGATGACTGCATTTATGCAATACTCTTGGCAGCATTATGGAAGTGGTTTGCTGCACTTTTCTGCTGATATATATGTGTGTGTATGTATGAAAGAGCAAGAGCAAGAGCAAGAGCAAGAGCAAGAGCAAGAGCAAGAGCAAGAGCAAGAGCAAGAGCAAGAGCAAGAGCAAGAGCAAGAGCAAGAGCAAGAGAGACTTTGCGGTCTTACAATAGCCTAAGATATCAAGTGATACCCCATCCAAATACTAATCATGAGCAATCTTGCTTATCTTCTGATGTAGCCAAGGTTGGCTAAGTGCTGCCACCTGCCAAGGCCCAATCTTTCTAACTCAGTTAGAAAGCAACCCTGAAAGAGCTGTGATCACTGGGAACTTATTATTAGCTAATCAGTTCTTAGCTACCCTTAATTTTAGCTGCCTTTGGCTAACATTTTAAAAAAACAACTTGCTAAAATTTTTAAAAAGTGATCCAAAACTCATGAGATCACCAAATCTTGCAAAATGTCAGCATCTCACTAACAATCTTGCATGATTTCAGCCAGGAAGACCAAAATCTTGTAAGTTAATTTGGGTTCCTACAAATGCCATCTGGGAGAGGTCGCAGCTAACATGATGCCCATAGGAATCATATTGTTGAAACTGAACTCACTGCTCTCAAAGGTTCTTGTGGCAATCTACTGGTTGGCATACATGTTTGAGAGTCAGCAATATGATGCCTTGAAGCTTTTGTTGAACAGTATCCTACCACTTCAGGATGTTGGAAATGGGATGTGTATTGGAATTCCCTTTTCCTGCAGTCTGAAACAACATATCAAGGGAAGGTTCACTCTTGCCAGGGATGTTATGTATCTTATTCAGAGCATTTCTGGTGAATTGGTTGTTAATTAAGCAAAGGAGGACAATGATCTGGGGTCCTTCATGACCCATAAATGGGAATGAATTCAGTTCAGAAGCAGGCTCCCTGCAAAGGAGCGAAGAAATCACCACTTGGCTTTTATGGGCAGCATGCTTAGAAGGGTGAAGAGGCAATGGCACAACCCTGTGAAAGGGAAAGCTTGAGAGCTGAGTGGGTGGAGGCATGACCTCTCCCCCCCCCCCTTACAACAGGAAGCCATCTCAGAGCCCATAGGTTCCCTCAGACTGCTTGGCTTGGCCTGCCCCTTACCTGTTCAGGAATCTGTTGTTGCCTAATTTAAATAGCACCCCTGACTGTTTCATTCTTCCGGTCCTCATATATGCGCATGCACACTTACAACTGAAAAGATAGAGTTCAGGACAAGTTTCATCCCTTTATCATCTGGACTTTTATCTCATTATTTGGAGAACAAAAGTTTTAGCAGTCTTCCTCTTTAGCTGCAAAACTGAAATCCCTGCTCGGATTTGACAGGTTGCCATCCGATAGGACAGGAATTATGATTTGTAATTTAATTTCATCTTTAGTAGCCTGATGCTCTCAATACTTTTTGTTCATTTTCCCCTGCTATTAGTCAGATTTGAAGCTCAACTGCCTAACAAGGATATAATTTGACAATTTGTAGATGGTATTCTAGTATTACCCTCTCAAACCTTAACAATAGAGTTTTACCCCCCTTCAGTGGAGTGCTAAAACATTAAAGGCTATAAATTCCACAGTCACCTGCATCCATTTATCGTTAATTTATTATAGAGCATATAATAAACCTTTCTTTGACATAAAGGCCTCTTCATAACTATAAATCTTTTTTCAACTGTTTAGATAACTTATGTGTAAGTTCAAGAAAAAGACCTCTAGCAGCAAACTTTTAGAACATCTTTTTATTACAGTAATGATACATATAGGTTAGTCATACTCAGTGTAATGTGAAATATTAATCCGCATTCTGATTACTTATCACATTAAACTCTCATTAGGACATATGAGTCATTTCTAGAGGTAAAATAATAAAGTTTTAAGAAATGATATGCCAAGTTCTGTTTCCTAAAATGCTTTTGAGGTTTCAGTGAATTAATTCTTTATTTTAGAAATGATGAATATTTGTGATTTCATAAGAAATCACAAATCCTTTTAAATCCTGCTACATTTGAAAAGCTATCCAATGGTAAATACACTGAGATTTTTTACAAGATGTAGCATTTTAAAAAGTGAAAAACTAGAACCATAATAATAATAATGAAAATAGTAATAATAATAGCACAAGGCTCAAAATCAAACTGAAATTAGAATCAAAATATTTAAGGATTTTAATACAAATATCAATAGCCTAATATATTTGGTAACCATTTTCTTCAAGAGATTTTTCATCTGAACTTCATATTTTCTAGCATCATTCTGAGCTTGCAGTTTTCTATCATTTTTTCTATCCCTTGTCCTCTCTACTATTTTAAAAGTGAAGGGGATAAACAAATTTAATAAATCATCATTATCATCATCATCATCTCTAACAATGTTGCTTCAGTGAAGGAGATTCTTCTCATCCAGTGACTTTTCAGCAACACTGTACATTAACTTCAGAGCAATAGTAATGAACCTGCAGTAACAGAAACAGTGTACAGTACAGAAATCTGGCTTTATCCTTCTGCTGCCCAGTTTACTCACTCATATGAAATCATAATGGCTATACTACTACAAAAAGCCAGTTCTGCCTTGAGTTTTAGTCTTCATCATATTATGGTTAATTGTAGTTCTTTGATGCATTATTATATAGTTCATTCTGAATGTGGAAATCTTGAAGCCATCTGCACATGCAGAGATAAGACTGTAAAATACTGAGAACAAGATATGGGCATTTCTACCATCTTTGCTATAGGGTAGAACTTGTACATTTACAAGAATGGCAGGGTTAAGACAATCAATTTTCCAGGAACCAACTGGTGAAATTGATCCCCCCCCCCCACCTCAGCTTTCTTTCGTCTTTTTTGTTTTGCTTTGTTTTTTTGCAAGTGGCTGTTTTTTTGCAAGTGACATTTCCAAACAGCAACGGGATGAAGCACTTGGGCATTTTATGTTCTATGAATGCCTACTGGAGGTATATAGAGCCCAGATGTACTTACGAAAGTTAAACAGAGATGATGCTAGAAGCTGATACTTGCTTTGCAGCTGACAGCTTCAGCGTTTTTATTTTTAATTCAGGGAATCTGAAAATAAAGTCAGGTGGTGTATGCCAAGGTTTTGTTTTGTTTTTTGTTTTGCATCATGTTGCATATCCTAAGAGGGTAAGAGTAGATTCTGTCTTTCAGGGTTTGCTTTATAATTGGCTTCCAATGATTAGAGATGCATAAAATATTTTTTTTCCTTATTTACTATATTTTTGATACTGTCTCTTTGCTATTGTACTAGAGAGTGAATCTATTTTGATATGGAATAGAATTCTCAGAACAACGAAAGCATGTCTGTTCAGGGCCTTTTCAGAAGCACTATTAAAACATGTTTCTCTAGTAGACTTGGGGATTAGAACATTGTGATCTAATTTCTCTGGCAATGAAATGTGTGGACAGTGGTTGGTTTAATTAAATTATTGATTAATCTTTCCAATGATATATTTATTGATTATGATGTTAATGCTACATTTTGTTTTTATTGTATTGTTGCTTTTTAACCTGACTTAAATATGTTAGGATATAAGCAGTGGTGTGCTGGAGCCAGCTCACACTGACTCATGAGTGCTGTTTGTTAAATTTTCTGGAATTTTGCAAGCTGGTTGACAGCAGAGCTGAGCCACAATGCCTAGCATGCCAATCAGTTGTTCTGTGGCTACAGCGTGGCATGGCAACAGTCATGGAGCTGGCAGAATGGTTCTTAAACATTTAGTACACCACTGGATATAAGGTGCTCAGAGAGTTCATTATTGGGAGGCCTGTAAGTCCAGTAAAATGAAAGAAAGAAAGAAAGAAAGAAAGAAAGAAAGAAAGAAAGAAAGAAAGAAAGAAAGAAAGAAAGAAAGAAAGAAAGAAAGAAAGACAGACCTGTGCACATATATTATAACTTGATGGCATGTTCTTTCCCCAAAAAGGCTTGCTGGGGCCACCTTTGACACAATTTGTACACTTGGGAGATACTTTTATTTGTCTGAGTATTTTAGTACACACAGTCAGCTAGCCTTAATTTAGATTTTATACATTCTGTAGAGAATGAGATGGGTTTGCTTTATATACTTTTTAAAATTTCAATGAATGGTTGTTTGGGCTCTACATAGTGTATTTTTGTATATTCAGATGATGCTAGAGGCTGGCTTTCCAGCTTTCCATTTATTTTATTCTAATCCATAACCTGTTTCTATTTCAGGTTATACCTCAGATCCAAGTGGAAAGGGGAGGATGGCTATTCCCCACCTGCGCACACACACATACACACACACATACACACAAATGTTGGTGGGTAATAGTAGAGCAAATACACATTTTTTAAAAGTTGGATCTAGCAAAGAAGAGCCAAAAAAAGCAATGACTTGGAATGGCTTGTTGCTCTTCCCTTGGCCACATATGGGTGACAAGTCACTTGGGAGATACAAGCCAGACACTTGCAGGGGATGGAGAAAGGGAAACGGCAAACATTACTTTCAGGTTACATATATGTAATCCATTATCACTATTCTTGCACATTAACACATCAGTACAAAAGTGGGGTTTTTAAAAGCACTCTGCGAATACCAGTGTAGCAGTTAGCAGCTAAAAGAAACCACATGTGATTAGGGCCCTCTGTCTAATCAGAAGAGACATTTATTTTAAGATTCTATTTTTCTGCAGGCCTGACTTTTAAGGCTAATAACTCACAGTGTTAATCTATTTGATCTACTGGACTGATCTGCTCCACAGGTCATAGGCCATGCCTTCTCCTGCTGGTGTAGTTCCAAACATTGTTTCTGCTCTGCAGATTGTAAATGGGACTAATAATGATCCTCCATCAGCTCACGACTGATAACAGATTAATCTTGTACATGTACATGACTTATACTGACTTTCGCTTGTTCTCTGTGGATTACTAGTATACAGTCAGCAAAGTATCTGGTTATGTTTTTTGAATAAAAATCTCTCTAGAGCCAAAGTAGGATTGTAAAGTGATCAGTTCTGGCTACTATTTTATTGTATTTATTAGTTTTTAGGTAGTTTTTGCAGGAATATTTTTAATACTATGTAAGCCATAAATCAATGTTTCTCCTATTCATTTCAAACCATGAGCCTCATGTTTCAGTGAAGAGTTAAGGCAGTGACGCTTTCACCGTACTCCCTAAGCAGGGGAGAGCTATTAAATGGACTTGCATTCCATCCAGGTAATGATTTCTATCTGAACATTTAGCAGTTGGACTTCATACACTCAACTATTCTAATCTTTTGTCCTCTGCAGAGAATTTGAAAGTCTAAACTTTTACACTGACAACTTTTTTCACTGCCATGTATATTTTAAAATAACTTGATCCACTGAGGTTGTAAACTTTTCACTTCTGAAAATCTGTGCCACTCCAAGTTGTGTCCTCTGGTCTTAACCTGCAGAGAAAGTAATTTGTGGCTAAAAGACAAGAGAAATACTGTATGTGGAATGAGCAACTTCAACATATGAATATATCTTTTTTCAGTCTTGAGCATGGGCACTATAACTCTCAGTATCCAGAACCAGCATGTCTTTCTGATAGGATACATTACCACAGCCATGGATTTTGATGCTTAATCAATAGATAGATGATAGATAGATAGATAGATAGATAGATAGATAGATAGATAGATAGATAGATAGATAGGAACAGGCAGGTACAGCATACACTGAATGGCACAACCAAGTAGCTGGCATTGTGTACAGGAACATCTGCACAGTGTATGGACTAGACTATCCCAAGTCCAGATGGGAGATTCCACAGAAGGTCATGGAGAATAACAGGGTTAATATCCTGTGGGACTTCTAGTTCCAGATGGACAAGCAGGTACTGGCCAATCAACCAGACATTGTGGTAGTAGACAAGGACCAGAAGACAGCAGTAGTGATAGATGTAGCAGTGCCAAGTGACAGCAATATCAGGAAGAAGGAGTATGAGAAACTGGAGAAGTACCAGGGCCTGAGGAGGAACATAGGGGTGAGAGGGGAATTTATATATACATATACATATACATATACACAGTATATATACATATACATAATCAATGTATAATTGAATGTATACATTGTCTTCTCCAGAACACAACATATCTTGCTTTGAGCCTATATTTCCCTTCTTTTTAAAAGAAAATTAGGCTGCCATTCTATGCATATTTAGCCACTCATTAATTTATTTACTCACTTTTTATTGGTTTATGTACTTCTTAGTGAACTTGCTGAAGCCATTCTGAAAGGAGGGAACAAAAGAATGTGTGCCAAAGATAGACTTTTCAGTTGCATCAAGAAGACCCTATACTTTAATCATACAGCCTTTTATCATGCTCTAAGTCAACACCTCTTCATTGAAGGCTTGTTCAACATTGGCAAGAGACTGTTTTCTATTTCCATTTGCGTATTCACTTGCCATGCTTATCTTCTCATTCTATATTTTTTTTACACCCATAGCCCAATACAGGCCTATTCATTATCACACCTTGTTGTATTTTAAGCCAGATCTCCTGAATGTTAAGCTACTGATGCAGAAGCATGCTAGAATGGAATAAATTGGCCCAAAGGATAAAAGCATTTGTAGAAGAATATATCAGAATCAGGCAACACACATATTTGCTAACCCTGAAACTGACACACATTTCTTGAATGAATGTATTGGATACTGTTCAAATAAAGTATCTTGGCAAGGAAGCCTAACTCTGATTGTCTTTTCTCTTTGATCTGTGCAGAATAACCAGGATGTATTAAAGATTTTGATCTTTATTATATGAACAGGGAGAAACTCAAATATAAAAATGTCAAATATGAACAGAACTATATGGATATATTTGCTTCATGGGTGAAGCAAACTGCCATACAATAAGAAACTAAATGTCTCACATGTGGCTCCTCCTTAGACATGCCACAAATGTTATCCCATAACTGCCAGAGTTGCCATATGTTTCATACCTTCATAGTTAACATCAACCACTGTAATTAAGTAAAAGAGTCTTGTGATGAGTGAGCCACATCTGTTATTGCATGAGTACATGCACAAACTAGAGATCAATCTGGGTATCATCAAACTTGGTGTCCTTGATATTGGTGTCCCTTGATCAGAGCTTATAGTCCATTTCCATTTTCATATAATTGGTATTCCAAGCTGCTCCAGTCTGGTGAAGTCACATGGAGCAGATTCATAATGAAATGAAATGAACATGTTCAAATAGTTCAGAATTGAATGCCCAGGCTGCAGTGGTTGGGAATCTAATCTATAATTAAATGGCACCTTTCCTGAATTGTTAGGGTTCCTGTTTATCAGACTATGTACTACTCATAGTTTAGGAAATGGCATAAGGAAGAGAAGAACTACCTTTACTGACTTTTGGGGAGGGGGATTAAAAGAAAATATATTGAGGTTTCTACCATCACTGCAGACCATCCTTTGGAGATGGAATGGGATCAGAGCGGCTTGAGCAGAAAAACCTAAGTATTGGGAGGGAAATAATTCAAGAACATAATGTTGTCTCAGGCCACTAGACAGATAAAGCCATTTTACTGCCATAAAATGTAATATGCATTCAAATCCCTCTATTAAATGTAATGAATATTAAACATATTAATGATCTGTTTTCTGCCATCATGTTTAGTATCTATATTTGATCAATTTATTATCTGCACACACACAGACACACACAATCTTGCATCTACACAGACTTCAGCACAGTCATGTGAAAACTGCATATTAAATTCCCTCCCACAATGCTAAAGAAATTATCATTTTAAAAAATTATTTTATATGAAAAGAAAATGTCATACTTCACTGAGAGTACTGCTGTTTCTTTTCTGGCTCTCAATGTACTCAGATCTTATTTTCAAATATTTGGTAGCAACTTCTGGATCAAATGTTTTTTTTCTTCCCACCTGTATGGACAGACAAATGATTGTAGTATATAGAGAAAGGTCTTGCTGTCTTGCTATCAACTGAACTTGATTAAACTCTTTATATTTATGAACAATCTTAGAAGGTAGATCTGGGAAACTCATTAGCTTCTTATCAACATAGTCCAAAGAAATTGCTTATTGAGGGAGCTGAAGAATGTTATCTTGTGTTTTGTTCTCCTGAGGAATTCTATCACTGTTGGGTTAGGTCACAGGCTGGATTGAAATCTTGAAGCAACCGCAGAGGCTAATTCAATTTCTAATGGATAATCATTGTTTAAAGAAAAAAAGCTCACACAGACATTTCTTCATAAAGACCACAAGGAGCTGTTTATCTTATTTGGCTATATAAATAACATTTAATATTCTGAGTCTCTTTCTACATAAATGGCCTTGGATCCAACTTCTTGGCACATGCTTTTTCTGTTTTCTCTAAAAACTATTTTCACAAGGTTCTAACATTTTCTTCAGGTCTTGCATTTTGTTGTGTGAGCATTTCCAATGCTTTTTATTTCCATCAAAATCACTCTGCATTTTCTGTAGTCTTAATCTTGCTCTCTTTCACTACATTCTTCATAACTATCTTTTTCTCTGTATACATGCTATACAATAATTCTCTTATCTTTACTTTGTACATCAATTAATAAGGGCATCGGTGTATGTGTGTCAGACTGATGTAAGCAACACTGTAGCACCATAATGTAACCCCTATCCTTTTTCATATCTGTCACAACTCAAGCTCCACTCCTTTGAGGGGGGCGGTGTTTGATATCATGACACATGCAGGAAGGGGGAGGGACCACAACACTGTAATGTTGCTTTTGGCAGTCTGATGAAAAGAGTGAGATCCTGCAAACGCCGCTGATAATTCTCTTAGAACTTCATTCACAGCTTCTTTCATTTCATCATTCTTCCAAGCATCTCTTTCATATTTCATGTTAGCATAACACCACGCATTTCTGTAGCACTGTTAATCTGTTCCAAGCAGCTTCCACTTCATATTGGGAGGAATCCTGAAGACTTGTCCTCAATATTCACCCTTGTGACCAGATAGGCAAATCCTTAGTGGCCCTGGGCTTCAGCTGCTGGTTCTAAATGCCAGGTTGGTATGTAATAAATCTGCCCTTGTCCACAATCTAATTGTGGATGAGGGTGCTAACCTGGCATATGTACCTGACATCCAGGTGGGCCCTAGTGTATGTGCATGGGGTTTCTCCTCTCCAAAATGTGCCCACTTGGGTTTTAGGTTTGGCATCAGCCAAGGTCACAGGGGAGGGGGTATGGCTAATGTCATCTGTGAGTTGTTGGGGGCTCTTAGATGCTCTGCTCTGCAGATAACTGGATGTGAGATCCCTGTGGCTGAAGTTAGAACTTTGGGAATTGTTGGGATTGTTGCTGGTGTACCACCCTCCCTGCTAAGTGTCATCCCTGCTTGAAATGCTGGTTTCCATTGCCAGGTTGGCACTGGAGTCATCCAGACTATTAGTCTTTAGAGACTTTAACCTGCGACCTGGTAATGCTGAGTCTGGGGTGGCTTAGGAGTTCATGACCTCAAGGGCAACTATGGAAGTGTTCCAAATAATAAATGACCCAACACATACCCGGGGTCAAATATTAGATCTGTTTTTTGTCTCAGGGCAGTTGCAGTGTGATCTGGAATTGGAGAATATTGCCATCAGTCTGTTGCCATGGACAAATCACTCTTTGGCTGCCCTCTGGCTCACTGGGACCACCCACCGCCACAAAGAAACAGGGCCTGTTAGGTTGGTCCACCCAAGTGACTAATGGACCCTGTTGGGTTCCGGAAGGACCTTGGGGGTTTCCCTGAGGATCTGTCAGGCAGATTGGCTGAAGCCTTGGTTGCAGCCTGGAATAATTGGGTGACTGAACGCTGGACTAAATTGCTTCTATGTGGCCTCTTTCTGTTCACTGATCCCAAGGAGTTCCAGGGGACGAAGTGCCAAAAGCAACACCTGGAGAAAGACAAAGAGTGAATCCAACCTACATTTGAGCACATATTCAGGCCTATATCATGGCAATAAGGGTGGCAAAACATAGTTATTTCTCCACCCTTTTTGCCTCTTCGCAGTAGCTGTCCAACAGCTACCCAGCAGCCCTGTTTAGAGTGACCTGTTCCCTGTTGGGGTGGATGGGGGGAAGGATGATCCGCAGGCTGTGGTGAAGAACATTTATGCTATTTGGTGGATAAAGTTGCTTGGAGTCACTTGGAGATGAGCTCTGACTGGGCTTTTTGCCCAGTCAAGGAAGTTCTAGTGTGTTATTAGTCCAAGGTGTGCAGGTCAGCTTACATCACAATTCAGAGATGGATGTTTTAAGCAGCATTTGGCTGTATACCTTGTGCTATTATATTTGGAATGCAACATCTACCATTCCTTCACAAACCATGCTAAACTTGAGTCAGTCTAGGTTCTCAGCATCATAAAGTGTGTGTGCTTGTGTGTGCATGAATTAACCTACTGTTTATTTAAATATTTAACATTTATTTAAATAGCTCATGAAGCAAAATAATATGTTTATATGGTGAAAAATTCTTCTTTAACTTTCACCTCATCTAAGTCCTAGAAGCAGACAAAATTTATTTTGATGTGTATTAGAATCTTTTCAAGGTGTAAAATTGATGTGTGCCAACAACAAAGGAAAATATTTATTTTAATACTGTATTTTTTCCACTTGAAACAGTACTATTCTTTGCTAAACCCCCAAAAATCTAAGTGAGAATTTTTACAGGGCACAGAATTATAATAATTTTTAAAATATATATTCTCATTTAACTATATATTAAACTAGAAGCACATGATTATTTTTTTTTTTAGATCACAAGAAAGAACATCAAAAATTGAAGTGATCATTTTGGAACAATAGCCTATAATGAAAAGTTTAATTCTAATATAAACCAAATGGTCCCAAATAATTTCTGGGTTTTTAAAATTCTTACTGTTTGTCTTATGTTATTTTGAGTAAGTTAAACTCATATAATAGCACCGGCTGGTTTTAATTTTCATCTCGGATCTTTAGTAAGCTGAAAACTCTGTCTACAGAGGTCAGTGAAGAAAAGAGAGGTCATTTCGTAAACAGAAATGTTTTAAATGGTAGGTGCACTTGGGGAAACATGCTAATATATTAAAATAAATAACCTTCTATATCTTCCTATATTTGAACAAACATTGATTGCGTGTATACCACATGAAAAGAATGCCTCTAAAATGCATAACAAGTATGTAGTCACACAAAATCATTAATACAACAAAATTAGCTCTGTGTAATAAAAGGTAAATGATTTCTAATATTTCTTCAGATGCTATTTTATATTCTCATAAAAAGAACAGAACGGAGAATTTGCATGGCAAACAGAAGGATCCCGCAAATTCCACATCAAATTCATTTGGGGTGGGCTGCATGCATCTTGTTCTTAATAGCTATTAAGTTAATAAGGTAATATTAAAATAATAATTTCAGAAAGTTGTTGCTGGATAACAGTCCACCTTTTCTAATGAGAGGATACAAATATAAGCTTATAGCTTGGATTTTTCAGTGGACTGACTTTTGCTTCATTGCAGATATATTCATAGATCCTAATTTTCCTCTTCTGTAATAATGGATCAAGCTAATTGGAGGAAGTTCTGAGTCACCAATGCTTCATCCTCTCAGTCCAGAATTCAGAATGACAAGTTACTGATCAATAAATGCAGAAATGAAATAGTTTTTAATACTCCAAGCTGTATAATACTTATATTATTAAATATATTCTATAAATATACTGCTACTATTATACACACCCAGCCTTGCCACACCACAACCAGTTTGATTTGTAAACTTTTCTAAACACACTGTAAACTCAATCCACTTTTCTTTCATTTTGTCCTCACCAACCAAAGTTCACAAATATTTTCAGGAGTTTGCTATCATTAAGTGTATGAGTATGAAATTTGGGAGGGATGGTGATAGAAGGCAGACTGCCTCTCCATTGGGGTGTGGGAGAACAATCTAGAGAAATAGCCTGGAATGCATATTCAAACTGATATGGAAATACAGAAAAGAGAGGGAGAGCGGGAAAAAAGGATGTTTTCTAAAGCTTCAGGGGAGGGGAGTTTTTTGCTACTTGCAACTCAAGGGCTGGCTTGCATTCGAAGTCATACACATCCTGTATAGATGCCAAGTACAACCCTTGTGAGGTATACCTCAGAAATACTGAACTAAATCATATAGTGGAGTGTCCAAAATTGGTGTAATTATTCTAAAGAGGCTTTTAGCCGAAGCAATCTAAATGAACGGCATGAGATTATACACTTAAATAAATCCCAAAATAGCTTTCATATTCTATTCTGATGAAATGAAAATATTTTCCAGTCCATTCCTATCCAGTTTTCAGTAGGCTAATTCACAGGTATGCATAGTATTGTTGGCTTGGACTAGTTTTCATGGAAAGTAAGTTATATTCTAAATATTATTACTTATGCTGAACAAAGAAGACATTAAATGTTCATTTTAGGCAAAACTGCTTTCACTGCTCTGATAAAGGACATTGATCTTGTTTACACTTTTCACCTAATTCCTTTGGACTAGTGATTACCAAACTTTTTGAGTTTGAGGACTTTTTTTTAACATCAATAAGTCTGCAGAGCTGAATTAGTAGAGTGCATGACATGAGTCTGTATTTCAATAGGTCAGAAAGAAGCCACGGTATCAAAAATAGATGATCAGATGCATCTGGGAAAGGTCAGAAGCAATATATGAGAATTGCACTCTTCTTTCACTGGTATTTAAGGCACACTGCTTTTTATATGGAAACAATATATAGCCATCAGGTCAAGACAGTATTGATATCCAACAGGGTGAAAAACAATCATTTTGGTTAGAATCAGTAGAAGATAATTCATAAAGCTATTATCATGATCTCTGATATTATCATTTCAGAACTCTGGGTATTACAAACTTTGATGCCACAATAGCCATTCAGGAGAGTTATGGGGCTTTTAGTACTTGTATAAGAGGATAACATCTGTCCTCAAGTCAAAATGGCCAAAATGGCCACCATCAGTCTCCCTTATCCCAAATTAGCCAGATTGCAGTATCAGGTTGGTAGAAAGAGACAATTCTCTTTGGCCATCTAGAAAGACTGAGGAAGGGCAGGGACAGGAGCAGGAACAGATCTCAGTCATGTTGTGGTTACTAAGGAGAGCCTTGGGAATTATGTGGAGTTGGTCTGGACAATGGTTGCAAAGAAAAATAAAAAAATACAACTAAATCTTTGATGTGTTATACCAGATCTTGTCTAAATGTTGGAATGTGGCTTGGAGGACAGCAGGGTCATGGATTTTTGGACACTGAAAAGTTCAAAATGGGGTTTGAGGAGAAGAATGTCAATCCTCTCTCCATCCTTAGACAATCAATGTATTTTGCCACTCTTAAGAGAATTTGTGCAGGTTCTACATGGTCATATTATAGAGATAGCTTCAAGTTTCGGTTCCTAGCTCCTCTAGAAATCTTTTATTGGTATCAGGATGCAATATTTAAACATCTTTGGGGTTAATGGATTTGTTGTTGTTTGTTTGTTTAATCCACCTGCCAAATACAGTTCTACAACCCATTTCATAAAATATTAGGAAAGGGTTGTTGTCATCAGGAACTTGGAACACTACATACTTCTCTATGGGATTAGCCAGAAAACATGCATTTCATTTACCTTAATTTTAGTCATATTTAGGGAATCATGCTAATAATGTCTGTATTAAACCTAAACGTATTATGTCCCAGGCTAAGGTATTAAGAATTAATGGATGTCTAATATTGCCTTCTAAGACTACATATATTAATCTAAGGTCTGATTTTTTTTTCCCATTAGTCTTCCTGGTCCACATCCATGTTAACCCCAGCACTGGATTTCAGTGCAAAACTTTGTAATTTACAGTATTGTGAGTGTCAAGTGGATTTGGCCCTAATAAAGCAATTTGTTGGACTGAGGCCTCACTTAGAGTTGCCTCAGTCTCCAACTAATTTCTACCCATTCTACGAGAAAATACCGAAGTCTACTTTCCAATATTCTTGTAACCCTTGTGATTGCCAAAGCAAATTCAGACAATTCCCATGGCCTTTAGAAACCTTTTTAATTTGAGGGATGAGAAAGAAGATGCTTAATGATCTACTTTCAATGAACAAAGCACTGAAGTATTCTTATCTGGAATACAATGGGAGAGTCCGTCCATGTAATGAGACTATATGCATCATTCAACATACAGAAGCAACTGCTCTCTTCTTCCCTTTTCTTTCAAATATTACATTGGACTTTTCACATTCCAAATTTTAGGTATAATCATATGGATTTCTTGGAAATGAAATCCTACCTGAAAATGATATGCATATATCCAATACCTTTCTCCCTCCCTCCCTTAATCCATCAGAATTAATGAAATTATCATCTGTTTTGTTATTAGCATGACCTTACTGGATATTTTTTAACATTTCATAGTTGAAAAGAGAGTTGCATACTTTTACGATCATACTTTTTCTGAAACTAGATTTGATATTTAAAACTGTTACATATTTCAAAAAAAAGTTTATCTGCTATAAATTGTATTTGTTTCTGTGCAAGAAAAACTTACACTTGCTTCTAAGTCAGTGTTTTAAAAGTATAAGCAACATGTCAGATTCAAAAGGAAATACAAATATACAGTATATTAATTTTTAAATGTATACTGATAGTTGAGGTTTAATTTTAAAACTATGACTAGAAACAGAATATTTAATCTCACAAAAGTTTATTATAGATAAATTGAAATTCAAAACACTTAAGTATGTACATTTACATATTGGAATGATATGTATCTAGTATGATTGAAATAGGATAATAAAAACATCTATATAGTACTAAAATTCTCGTGTCTGTAACCTTAACTGGGCGAAATGGTGCATCACAGGACAACAGTTTTTGAACCAAGGTACCTCAAATGGACTAACTTATAGAATGCATCCAAAATCTATGACCCATTACTTTCGTGGGACTGAAATTTGGGAAATTTGTGGCCGCTTCAGCACTGCTCTGATGCTGCCCCGCCGGTTAGCCCAGGTCATGTGATCATTATGGGCATATCCCCAACCTCTTTTCTGCCTTCCTCTATCCCCTGCGCCCATTTGGTTGCCAGCAGGGCCCAACGGGTGAGTGGCGATTGGCTCTTTGGAAACAAGGCAGAAATCTGAAATCTCTTAACGGTGGTGGGCATTGAGGGAGGATGAGGGAGTGACCTGGACACCTGCTGGTGAGGTAGGGCTGGCTGGGGGGTGCCAGTGGTTAATGGGTGAGCCCTTTTCCTCCCTCAAAGGAAGGGGCCCTTGGGGACACGCCAGAATGAGGAGTGGGGGTGCAGTTTTCCTCATGTCCACGGCTCCCTTTGTTCTACCACGGAATTGCCCACCAGCAAAGTGGCAGGCAATTCCGTGGATCAGTCAAGGAAGAGGAGGCGGCTTCACAGGGGCTTTCCTGAGGGCCATGAGGGGAAGGCAAATGGTGCAAGCCTACATTATATGTGGAAAGGAGGGAGGGAGGGAGGGAGGGAGGGAGGAAGGAAGGAAGGAAGGAAGGAAGGAAGGAAGGAAGGAAGGAAGGAAGGAAGGAAGGAAGGAAGGAAGGAAGGAAGGAAGGAAGGAAGGATTTCCTTGCCAGCTTCCAACAAGCAAGTCAATGGGGAAGCCAGCAACAATTTGCAACTCACTCCCACTCCCACTGCTTTTTTGCCCTTGGTCATTCTGTTTCTCTGTTTAGGTAAGGAAATATTTCTGAAACGATGACCCAATGGGTCACGGGTTGTCTAGTATTCTTGTACACATACATACTTATGTACGCTTACATCTTGTTGAGGTACACAAAAGATTTTCTCAAAAGAAAAATGGACAGGAATTTATCAGATAATATTGACTGCTGTTTATAAACAGGAATAGTTGGAGAGTATATTATTATTTTAGAGTTTATATTGGTTACAAAATGCTTAAAATAAGATGTAAAATCAGAATTAAGTGAAGTCAATCAAATAAATTGCTGACTTGTTAATTTTTTACTAATATTTTAAAGCTAAAACCTTTTCAGGGAAACAAAGACTATTATACTTATCAAGTAATCTAGGTTTTTTAAAGTTTTGTTTTCGTTTTGCTATTACTACCCATTTCATCTTTTAAGCCAGTGGTTTGTAATTGAAGTATGGTATTTAACTTTTATGGGTCTCCAGATCAGTAAAACTACAGCTGTTTTTACACAGTTTATGCCCTGGTTTCTTTAACTATAATTTATTCAATAAAGTTACTAACCTTAATGACTGGGTATATACAACATCTTAAGGCATAAAGAAACAAACTACCATTTGGTTTAACATGTGCCCATGAATTTGTTAATGGTGACTAGCTGAGGTGCACCCTTCCAAAGATTCTATAGAAGCACTCTTTGGATGTATTTCATTCTTGGAGATCTAATATTGCTCAGTGAAGGGAAAATGTGATTGTATCCAGTAGATATATACTGGGTAATAGTTTTTAAACAACCAAAATATTTTCATAAAGTGTGATTAAGTGCCATCAAGTCACTGTCGACTTTTAGTGACCACACAGCTGGATTTTCTCCATGATGATCTGTCCTTAACCTTGTCCTTAACCAACAGTGCACTCATTGCCACTGTAACTGAATCATAAAGTGTAGATTTGCTCAATTTGGCAATTCTTTTCCTAAATGTAAATACATATCACACACACACACACACACACAAACACACTGGAAATATGCTCTTTCTTTTTTCAGAAGTTCTTCAGGCTAACATTGTGGTTTTGTGGTCTACTGAGTTAAATCCCATTACATCATCTAATTGTGCACTGGATAATTATTAGATTCATTTGTGGTTATCACACATACATTTTGCCTTTTTAATTTCAGGAGAGTGAACCAGCAATCCTCAAACCATAAACTCAAGATTTGTTTTACTGCAAACAATGATTTTTCCCCCCAATTAAGAGGTTTAAAGATTGCAGAAATACTAGTCTTGTTAATGGAGGGAAAGATACTCAAACTAAAAAGCTGCAACACAGTTTGTAGTGAAGCAGATATGCAAATTATTCTATGTACCCACTCTAACTTGCAGAGATCATGTCATGATGCTAATCTTTTCCCTTGGTTGCATGGCATTGTTCTCATCTCATCATCAGACCATAAGTGAAACAACCTTAACTCATCTCAAAATATTCCTTCTAGCATTCCTTTTATTCCATTCATTCCAAATGACTTCACATTTATTCTTACATCCGTTTATTCTGCTGGAGGCATGTAGAGCCTTCTTCACCAATTTCAAGAACAATTTTTATTCCATAAAAATCGCTCTGCGTTCCCCTCTGCTTTTATGTTAATTTCTTTTTCTATACACATTATTCAATACCTTCTATGCACATTATTTAATACCTTAGTATCATTCTTTTATGTGTATTTTTCACATCCACAGTTTTTTACTTCACTACTCCACCAAACATGCTTTTTCATACAATACTTATTATCACAGACTTGTGTGGCATTCTGCAACGTAACTCTTTTCACTCTGTTTCATGCAGCTTCTACATCCTCTTTCCTTGCATCCACTTTCCATTCATTCTGTTGGGAAATTAATAATTTCCACTACCTTCTCTTCCTGCAGTAGTTGCCATTTCACTCTATTTTCTTTCACTTCTATCTTTTTTTTTAACATCCATTTTTTCTCAAGATTCACTCTTGATGCTACCAAAAATGTTCTGTCCCACATTTGGTACCTCTCATCACCCTTGCATCCCTCACTAATTGTCTCAATCTTGCATCATAAAAAATTAAAATTAGTCAGGCTTTTGGATACATTCCTTTTCCATCTCACACATGAAACAATGTATGTTTAAAACATGTTTTTTCTAAGCTGGTCTTCACCAAGCAATTACAATTCATTCATTCATAGCTGAGTCTCCACATGACCCAGATCCTTTTTATTTTGTTCACTCCATACGATCCAAACACCTTCATTCAGACCTATTAAATCCTCCCCTTTCTCCTGGTTTTACACAAAATATATTTATTTTTCTGCATTTCTGGGCTTTTGGTCCTTCAGCAACCTTGAGCCCATGGCTTTATGGGTGAATGATACTGATCTTACAGGACATTTTGTGTTCCAGGACTCTATTCCTGAGATGACCAGGTGTGAATGCCTATGTTGGGCCATAGAGATAAGCTGTGATCTTACTGTTATACCAAATATTTTGTTGCCCCATTGTCCTCCCTCTTTGATCTAGTCTCTAGATTGGCATTTTCCTCCTTACTTTTTGGTGTTCAGTGACTTCAACGTCCATTTCCTGTTGCTCAGGAAAAGCCAGTGAGTTCATGGCTTCCAAAGTGACCATAGGCTTGTCCTGGCTTGATATATGCCAGTAGATGTATGCTGGATCTCATTTTCATCCCAGATAAATTATGCTGTGATTTGGATATGGATGACATTACATCTAACCCTTTGCTGTGGCCCAATCACTTCCTGGTCCAATTAAGACTAATTGTCACCTAAAGAATTGGGGGACCCATTAGGAAAGTCTGCCCAGGTAGTCAGTCAATCTGGAGGGCTTTCAGAGGGCGTCTGGGGACTTCGTCAAAGGTCTAGGAGTTCTGTTTATTTCCTTGTTGTGGCTGTGCTTGATAATGTTCATCCAGGCTCCAACATTTGAGGGGGAAGGTTGTTGAATATGTAGTGGGAATTCATCTGCAAAGCGCCCTAGAGTAAGTAGATTACCTGCACCTTTTTCAGTCTGTGTACAGGCTGGATGCGGGATGGAGATGGCATTGGATGCCAGGAGAGGTCATCCACTGGTTCAAGGTGCAGTATGATAAATGTATGTATTTATTGCTACCCTAGGCCCAGCTGGAGTTCAGTCTTGTCTCAGTGTCTGAAGGCAACAGGGGTCTTGATGGGATGAATGAGACTACAATTGAGCCCAAGCCAAGATAGAGCTGCTGTTGGGGTGATAGGTAGAAGCTGTGGCTAGGAAGACTGCAGCCCTACTTGGAGAAGAGGAGTTGGATATGGTAATTCATGATATTATCACCATTTAGCTGTACTTTGGCAATGTACTCTACATGAGGCTGTCTTGAAGACCACTCAGAAACTACAGTTGGTTCAAAAATGTAGTTTTTTTATTCATTGCCATAGACATATTACATCTATACAATCGTCTCTAAATTGGTTGCCAACAGTTTCCACATGCAATTCAAGGAGATAGTTTTAACTTACAAAGCCTATATGGACCAACAAAAATCAACGTGTCCAATTCAATCCTCCCAGGAGAAGCTACTGGCAGTACCATTTTCTAGAAGAGGACTTAAGGCCAGTAAAGGCAGCATGTCAGACATACACTTAAGAACAGCCTCCCCTCCAGTGATGGTCTTGTGAAAGAGGCACTCTTCTTGTTGATGTTGTTGCATCAGAAGTTGATCTGTATTTATATATTTATTTTATTGCAGGATAGTCCACATTACTTATTTTCTACTGTAGATATTTTAATATCTACTGAACTATCTTTTCATTGTTGTAAGCTACTGGGAATCTGGGAAGATTCAATAGCACACCAGCACAATGATAGGGCCATAAACATTGACCTCTGCTGTCCGTCAGAGCTTTGGTGAATTAAGGCTTTTCACATAACAATTTCAATAAGATAGAGAAGGTATAGACTAGGCTACCACCCTTAATCATTCTCATGCCACATACAGTATTCCCAGCTAATGGCAAGGACAGCCAGTCAATCCTGACAGATTTTGGCCAGCATACTACAAGCAAAATCTAAGTCCAATTTTATCCCAAGCACAGTCACACTACAGTATTCTATACAAGCTAGGTCTCTAATCTACAGACTACCTTGCAGATCAACATACTGTTGCCTGTATCCCACCATCTAGGAGGTACTTGCAAAATGCAAGTGCTTTTATTGGTTGATGTTTTGAAATCTATTTTCCTAGAGCAGTTAAATGAGCATGCCTTTATTTTAAAATTGTTTTTGTTTTCTTAGTTGGTATACTGGTATTGCCAAGGCCTTTATCATCATCCCTATATTCAAGTGTGAACCCGGCACCTGTTGCTATTGTTAAGCCAATCATGACTTTCTTTTTCTAATTTTGCTTGGGAACTGTACACTCACTCCATTTCTCTGGATCATCATCATCATCTTACATTTCCTCTGAGGCATAAATTGACATCCTTGGATCTCTCTTCATTTAATCCCCAAATCCATTCTGTTGGACATATTGGGCTGAAAGGTGGTGACTGGCCCCAAGTCACCTAGTGATTTCTAAGGACAGATGGCAACCTGAATCTGGTTCTCACTGAATACCTTAACTATTGAACTACACCAACTCAATACAATTCATCATTTTTATGAGGAGTTTTTGAGTCAGCCATTCCATTATGGTCAGTATATATCATTAGCTCTTTTTTCCCTCCTTAATTTTCTATGCTTTTCCTAATCGGTTTACTTTCCATTGTCACTGTAATTTGCCTGCCCTTCTTGAGCAATTCACAGCTTCGCCCACATTGTGTTCTGTGGTTTCTCTGGCACTTCTGCATGAACGAGACCAAAAAAAAAAAAAAAAGGCGTTTTTACTAACCAATCAGGAATATCTTTAAAACCGAGTCCATCGCAAGCCCCCGTGAACGTTTACTGTTGTGCAACCAAGCCGAGTCAGGCGAAAAGAGGACTCAACCCAGAAGCGAAGTCTCCATCAAGTACAGTACAGCCTGGAAGCGGTCTTTATGCAGATAGCCCGTTCTCCGAACAGGGACTCAGTCTAACCGCGGCCCACCCGTGCTTGTGGCCTGGGATGCGGCTTGCGTGGCCGCTGGGCTGCGCGAGCTGTGGGTGACCGCGCCATCCTTTGGGATCCCGGCCCCTCCTCTATCCCGACGGGCCCCGGCAGCGGTTGGACAGGGCAGGGTAGGGCAAGGCAGGGCAGGGCAGGGCAAGGCAAGCAGCTGGCCTGCGTGAACCCTACCCTTCGCCCTCTGACCCAGGGAAAGAGGCGGCACCGCTCACTCGCTCCCACTCAGCGGCGCCGGTTTAGGCAACATGGGGAAGGCGGAAGTGGGGCCTCGGCTCGGCGGCTGGAGCGTCTCGGCCGAAGGAAGGGAGGCGGCTGGGCGACCGTGTTGCTGAGCTCCCGCGCGGCTTGTCCTCCTTCCCGTCTTTCTCTCTCCAGCCTCTTTTCTCCCCCAGGGCTCCCGAGGGGCAACCAGAAAGCTGTACCGGGGAAGGGCGGCCTGGCAGAGCCCCGGCGGGGTGGGTCCAGTTTACCTCAGCAGGAGCTTGTTCCGTGTCTTCGGTAGACCCAGACCCTTGGACGCAGCTAGCTCTTGCCTGACTCCCCCACCCCTGTTCGCATTGTAAGAGGCGAGGTGTAGGTTGCTTCGCGAGTTGTTGCCGGAGAGGATGCAGAGCAATCTTGACGGGTGTTAGTCAGGGGAAGTGCAAAATTGCCCTGGGGAGGCGGGGAGGTTTCTTATTGAAGCCCGTAGTCTCCGGTCGGGTTTGGGTGCGGGTGAAAATCGGGTGGGTAGAGAATAAAATAAAATACTCTCTTGAATAGAGAAGTATGGAGGAGTAGAAGTATCTAAGATCACAGAGGAATGCTGGAAATTAACATCGGAGAAAAGAGTTTGAAGGGACGACGGTCAGCTAAACTAGGAAACCTGGCCCACTTCGTTAAAGCTGGTCAACGAATACCTTGAGATTTGCCTAGATATCTGGAAGGCTCTATCAGGCTTCCCCACTGTTAAATGTACTTTTTGAGACAATAATTTATTTTTGTGGCTATTGCTACTTGAAATCCCCCCCTTCATTACTATGTTGGCAGAGCAAGCCCAAAAGTGGTTCCCAACTCATGTGCAGGTTACAGTCCTTCAGGCCAGAGGTCTCAAGCCAAAGGGCAAAAGTGGCACTAATGATACATACACTATCATACAATTGGGAAAAGAGAAATACTCCACTTCAGTGGCAGAGAAGACCCTTGATCCAATATGGAAAGAAGAAGCTTCATTTGAGTTGCCTGGATTGTTGATGGAAGGGAACTCCGAAAAATACATCCTCTACCTGATAGTCATGCACAGGTCTCTTGTTGGGCTTGATAAGTTTCTGGGACAAGTGGCAATTAATTTAAATGATATTTTTGAGGACAAACTGAGAAGGAAAACAGAGTAAGTGTTATTTTATATGTCTGTGTTGGAAATTGAATCTTCTTTTGCAGATGTAAACCTGTGGTTTTAAGAGATACTGCTGAACCTTGGCTTCCATAATCTCCCAATGCTCTTGTTGATTGGGGCTAATGGGTATTAATGGGTATCAACTTTAGAGGTCACATGTTGTCCAACTCTATTTTAAAGGGTTATCTTTAAATCTCCACAAATTGTTCACATAACTAGCTTATAAGCACAATTAATATGAACTTAGAGCCTCTGAGAATTTATAGGCTTTCTCATAAAAGCCATAGTTCATTGCTAATATGTAGCTGGGAATGGTTATTAGCAAACATTTAATGGGATCAGCCATGAATTGTGGATTATGCACTAGTAACTTTATAACAGAGCTCAATCAATATGGTTTACTTTTTGGATTATTATATTTGAATCTAGTTATTGTAGCTTGTAAATCATGGCTTATGGCTTAATGTTCTGTATTATTTTTTTTTCCTTCCTAGCATTTAAAATATAGTGAAAATAAACAGTGGTAGAGTAATCTGGGAACAAGAACTTATATTTGGATGATACCCAATAAGTATGAGAGACATGGTATTCTCTTGTTGGATTTATTGGTTGGAGCTAAGATGTCTGATTTGAAATCAGAGCATATGAACTTCCACTGATGTTCTCCATAGTGTAACACTCATGATTCTGAAAATAGACTGTATCTCTGGATGATAAGTTCTTTCTTTTTTTCTAATCATGTTACATGATATCCTGTTATTCCATAACACAGTAAAATATGGATATATATATATATATATATATATTTATATTTATATTTATATTTATATAGGTACAGTGTTCTTGGACATGATACTTTGGGAAATATATTTATTTCATTATCATTTATATCTTATTTTACTTACTTTATTTATATTTCCCCATTTTCTCTAAGAATGTAGTGCAGTTTTATGCCCATAACAACAATACTATCTGGGAGGTTTGGTTTAGAGTGACTTGCTTAAAATTGCACAGTGAGCTCCTTGGTTGAGCGGGAGTCTCCCAGTTTAAAACCAGCATTTAACTTCTATGCTACATAGTTTTTGACTCAGTGTTTTAATTAACAGTACTAAACAGATACAGTACAGGGATGTGGTAATTGTCTGGTCCATCCATATAGCTTTCATTGAATTGGGATAATATCTTGAACTATCTCATTTTTCAGAATGTGGTAGCCTTGCAAGCAACACCTGGAAGCATTACTTTTGAAGTTTTCTGTTGTAGTACTGAAGCAGAGTATTGGGCCTTGAAAAAAAGTGAACTAATATCTTGGGAAAGACGCACAGAGGTTTCAAGGATTTTGTCATAAACAATTTTTATTTTATTTATTTATCTAAAATGAAGTATATTGCAGTTAATTTTTCAGTTTTGTCATGGTGGGATTTTAAGATTGTTATAGAGAAACAATGGATTTACACATTCAGGAAAGACAGCATATTTTCAGAAGTATTTTATAAATGTCTTCATTTACAATTAAAGCATGATTTTAGACAAGCCTTATTGTATTGCATATTCTCCCTTTTTCCCCGCCATTTTGAAGTCAGGATTAAGGTCAAACTTAACTTAAGAATATTAAGTGGTGAACTGCACAATATTTGTATATCCTGATTTTGATTTATTATGTACTCAGTTCAGTTCTTACATTGCATGCTTTCTTGTTATTTTCATGACAAGAAACAGAATTTAAACAGAATTGTGTCTTAAAAATAAGCACTGGATTTCACCTTAATATTCAGGAAGGATAGTGGTGTTATTTGATCAATCATTACTCATTTTAATAATATGTAATATAAATGAATTTTGTTTGTACATACAACACATTTATTGCTTCTGCAGTGTGTTCACATCTTGGCCTATTAAGTAGAGAGACTATTGTGTTTATGGCCTAATTGAACAGTTATATTTCTTTGTGTACAACATTTATGTCAAGTTTAGAACATTTTTTGTCTTATTCAATCTGTATCAATAAGCTGAAAAAATTATGCCAAGTTAGTCCAGAATTGGGTAAAACCTTTATTAGGATCAAAATGCCTGATTAGTATCTTTATTAATGCCTACCAAAATTGCACAAAAAGTATTAAGTTTTCAAGCTGTTCCAAACTCTTGATCAGGTAGTATTTTACCATAACCAGGAAGTGGGGAAGATCACTATTTTTGAAGTCATAGTGATGGGATTTCACATATTTGGGATCCTTCTTTGGAAGTTTCTGAAGGCAACAGTGAGGGAGTGTTCTCCCAATATAATCTACTGCATTGTGCGACCATTGGTGAAAATTGGGTATAAGACATAGAAAGGGTATTTCTGATCTAATATGTGATTGTGCTGTGTATGTCATAGTTGGATTTTAGGGGCAGATACACAAGGCATCATCAACAGACAGATGCTATTTAGCATGTTCTCTCAAGATAGCAAACATTCAGTTTGTTCAGTTGTGTTTTCTCCCATAAATCTTTTAGCATCATGATATACAATATTTGTGTGGTTTGAAATAATTCTCAGGAGCTAAGTATAGCATGTGAATTATTTTATGCCAAATTTACTGTTTGTACATGTTGCTTTCTTTGGTATTAGCAGAGAAAGCCACAGCATTCTAACGATTTTAAGTTAGTCAGAAATAGGTGTATTCACTTAAGTGAGATTTAATTCTCAAATATGAATATAGGACTGCAGCCTAAACATGCAGCCTGACTGTTGTCACAAGACTTTCTGGTAGATGTTTATTATATAATGAATGGATTTCCCCTCTAATATTTGTAAATTGATCCAAACATATTTTTACTTTAGGCAGCACATCTATTAAAGTGAAACAGAATATTTTGCAAGAAAGAAATAATGCCAATATATAGTATATTCACTGCAATTGAATGTAAGAAGAATTTCTTGTACATGTACTACTGTGTTTGGCCAGTGACAAACTGTTCACTTCATTTTTACTTTAACACATACTCAGTTTTTATAATATTTAAATAGTTTCAAATTATATTTTGGTATGCATTCCATAATAACACTTTTTCCATTCATTTAGTGAAACTGGACAAAGCCACTTGTCACCTCATGCAATTCCCTGTGGTCTGTGATGTTCTCTACTCTTAAAAATAAAATTATACATTCTTAAGGCTGTACTTCAGTTCTCTAGCACTCATAACACAAAGTGAAACAGATGAAAAGATAAAGAAAAATGAAAAAAATAGCAAACATTCTGTTCCTTTTTCTGAAAGAGTACCTCTTCCATATGTTGTATTGGATTAAGATACTAAGTTAACCCAGTGTAGACATTTGGAACATACAGATAGTAGGGGTTGGAGTTCTATGTCAGATTCAAATTTCTTGAAGTGAGAAAGCTTATTTGGTTTTGGAGTGTAGATCCTATACTGTTCTGGCCTATGTATACAGTATTAGATACTGCTTGTGGAAACTCTCTATACACAGTATCCAACTCATACAGATCTTTTACTGTGTACAGGTAGTCCTTGACTTATGACCATTCATAATTGCCATTTGCAATCTTCCCTGCCGGCTTCCCCAGAAAGTCAGTGGGGAAGCCAGCAGGGAAGGTCGCAAGTCACTGGAGTAAGTCTCCCCCATCCACACACCCTTCCCCAGCCCTTCTGTGGTCATGTCATCCTGGTTACTTGTGCACCCCCGCACACCTTCCCTGAGCCTTGCTGTATCTTACTCACACACTCCTGGGCACCTTCACACACCCTCATCGTGCCTCCCTCACATCCTCTCTCTCTCTCTCACACACACACATGCACACACAGCAGCAGTCACTTGCCTGCCTGCCAGCCTGCTTACAAACCACTTTGGATTTGCAACTTTCTACTGGCTTCCCCACTGACCTGGTTGTGGGAAGCTGGCAGGAAGTTGCCTTGTCTAACAACCATGGGATTCAATTAATAACAACAACTGGAACTGCAGGGATTGTCGTTGCTAAGCGATGTGGTTGCGCTTTACGACCGCATCATTTCATGATGGAAATTCCAGTCCCAATTGCTGTCATAAGTCGAGGACTACCAGTATATATTAAAACAGTGGAAGTAATCTTTCTGCATTGCTAGCACAGGTACTGGGCTATTGCTAGTGTAATATAAGTGGGTGGTGTTTGTGTGTATTATTGTTGCTTTCTAAAAACTCCGTATTTGCATTTTAGGTGTTTTGCATAGGCACAGTTGTTTCTGTTATATATTCAGTATTTGTGTTGTTAAAAGTAATAAATCTTCAAAAAATTATGACTATAATTGTGGTGCAGGAAAACGTGACAGTTTTGTACAGTTATATATTACCATACAAAATCCACTGCAAAGGAAACTAGGTTATCACGGGAATTTCATCATTATCCTGTTTAGAGATTTGAGTGGCTAGAAAGGAGATGATGTTTTTCCAAGCATTTCCAAGCTATGATTGTGCTCTGTATGTGAACAAATACAGTAGTTTTGCAAATAAGCTGTCCTCTTGTCCAGATCTTTAAATAGAAAATACAGGCACCAATCATTTCTGAAGAGTGAGCTATGGTATCTAATAATATAATGCTGATTTCTTTCAAGGTGGATAATAAATATAAATTGTATTAAATAATGTTTCCTTGCATTCAGATACCTTGAGCAGACTTGGAGCATTTTGTTCCAGAATGACTCTTCAGTGTTGATGTAATCTTAACATTACTTAGTTTGGGAATAAATGAGATCCAAGTATTTGATGAAGTATTTTTATTAGTAATACTTTTAGTTTTTAATATATTTAATAGCTTCCTGTTTCCAACACAGCTGTACATATGGTTCTCTAAAAGACAGACTTCAGAGTCACTAGAGTATTACAAAAAGAGATATTTTAATATTCTGCATAATGCTGAAACTTATAAGCAATTCCCCTGTGTATGTGTTTCTTTTTGAAAAATGAAGGATAACAGCTGATCTAGAATTCTAGGAAGACTGCAGAGCATGCAAATTGCTGAATTTTCTTTTTATCAGGAAAAGATGTATTTGCCAGGCATTGTGACTTTAAAGATGTATCCGGCCACAGTTCAATAGCCTGAATATTAACACTATTTAAGTTGCTGTTAGTTATGGCTTAGGCTCATTTCTTTAAAAATAACATGAGTGATGAAGTTGAAACTGAAGTGCCTTCTCTATTGCAAAATTTAATATCTTCACTCTGGCACAAGACTTAAGGATTTTTTGTTGGGAGGGTTCTTTTATGAGTATGAATAAACTTCAGCTGTTGGGAAAAAGATTATTGGAATTCCTACTTCAGATTTGGAACAAGTGGTAGTTATTACAGTCCTTGAATTTTTAAACCAAGAACACCTGAAATAGTCTTATTGCTTCCTTCATGACTATCTGAATTTGTAGATCATGACAATATAGTGACCTAAGGCCTGTTCATTAGTTAGCTAATTCCTGGAGACAAACTCTGATCTGCTTTAAGCCTTTGGTGTGCTTATTCTTTCCCTCAGCGCAGAGTAAATTAAAGAATGAATGTATCATTTTTGTTTAGATGGTCAAAAAATAAAACATTAAGGCTGCAGTTCTGCCTCCATAGAACTCCCATTAGTAGGATTTATTTCTAAGTAGAGAGGAATATGGCTGTACTATTAAGCTTATCTCAGAAATAATGGAGGATATGGGGGGAGCGAGGTGGTCTGAATGTTCACACATGTAAATATATAAATGTAAAAAAAAGTCACATTATTACTTTCTTGTTTCTGGCCAAGCATATTTCATTAAATTTGTTTATTTATTGGAAAGTAGCCATTGCCATTCAAAACTATACTGAAACTTTCAGTATTGTTTCTTTTTGAAAAATGAAGGATAAGAGCTGATCTAGAATTCTAGGAAGACTACAGAGCATGCAAATTGCTGGATTTTCTTTTTATCAGGAAAAGATGTATTTGCCAGGCATTGTGACTTTAGTTTGTAGCAGTACCATAGCAAGAATAAATGAAAGTATTGAATCACTATAGTTTTAGTTGCGTCTTGATATATTTCCTAATCCATGATTTTGGAATATTCTAAAATCTTAATTAGTGTCTAAACTAATATGGCTTTTTTAACGCTTGGGTACAAAGGAATGCTTCCAGAATGGAAGCATAATTTTTTATTACTTCTGACCTTCACAATAAAAATATAATTGTATATTCTCTCATATGTTATGGTTCTTCATTCACTACATCATCCAATTGTACAAACATTTTTTAACAAAGTACACATAATATGAAAAGCTAATGTTTTACTATATTCCCTCCAAAAAAGGTTATTCTCTTGGATTGGACAGATTAATAGAAATTTCAGTGATGACAGTATGGGGGTTGAAAGGCAAATTAGATTGGAAAACTGGAAATACCACCTTTTCCTTCCCCAGAATAATGAAACCAATATGATATTATTTATCAGTTTTATTATTTATGGGATTTGTTTTTATCTTATAACAACACAGAAAGCTGTAGTATGATGCAAAAATGCATGTCTATATATCATTGAATATTACATATAAAAAACCCTACATCCATATAGCTAAGTTCACACACAGGGTTTTTTCCTGTAGGGAACTGATGTCATTTGACTGATGTTTGTGTGGGACAGGAATTAATCAGCATGCTTATAAGGTAAGCATTCTGGATTTTGAATGTCCAAAGAGGGCTAAGCATTCAGTGTCTCATAACTTGCCACCCTTTTATTGCAAGACATTCCCTATGGGGCTGCCTTTAAGAAAGACGTGCTAGCTGCAGTAAATATATCAACAGATTGCCGAAAGGAATGGCATGTGGAATATGTATAATACTAGTTTTAAAATAACTGCTGTGTTTTAATTTGCTTCTGGTTTTAATTCAAGATGCTAATAAAAATGATAATCTTAAACAGTTTGGTTTGAACATAGTGATAGAGTTCATAATACTGTGCTAAGCCATATTATAGTTTAATTTTGGCTTAATGTATTGTAAAGAGTGAGTTAAGATTTAGCATGTTGTGTGAAACTGGTCAAATATGGCATGTTGCTTAACAGCACATTGGTGAGCAAATAATAGCTAGGTTGTTTTAAATGGTCTTACAGACCTTGGGACTCGCTTCATAGCCATATTGAGGGATATCAATAGAAAAAAAAATACTGAAAGGTGCCTGGAGATAGGAATAAAAGCAGCAATAGGCAAACTATGGGTTGATGCCCCTCTAAAATTCAGTGGGAAAATGGCCAAGCTTTGGTGGCATGATCACTATTCTTTCAGTTTAGACTCTACTCCCCAAATAAAGTACAGGAATAATATTTAAGTCGATTATTATGGATTATGGAAGCAGTGTAAATTATTTTTTTTAATTGAATATTGTACTGTATATTAACTTATATATGAAATCTATGGGGTCTGACCTTGAATTAGGTCCAGAACAGCTGTGTCAGAAACCAGCTGTGTGATTGAGGGAACAAGATGATTAAAACATATGACTCTCATATTGCACCAACTGCATTAGCTAGTGGTGCATTTCTAAGCTGAGTTCAAAGCACTTTCACTAAGTGATCTGGAATGGAGGACCTTCTCTTTTGCCCTACTTTGGCAGCCATTAAATTGGCTATTAAGAGATAGCCTTTTTGGCAATGTCCTATTCACCTGTGGAATGCCTTATCAACAGGATTCCCATTAGACCATCATTGTCAGTTTTCAATAAGTTGTATAAAACTGTTTATCTTAAGTCTTTGAAATGGTATTTTGTTTCTCTACTCTGAGTTTTAGTTTGGAACTCATTTTAATACAGTTTTAATTGCTGCAATTTCTTGAAGTTTTATTAATATTTGCATGTTTTATTGTATATGATTCTGATTTTTATTAATTTTTTTGCACGTGAAATTTTATTCTTCTAAGATGCTTGTGCTAAAATTTGGCCAAGGAATGCTTTTTGAAATAAATATATTTAAAATTGTACTCCAAACCCGCTGATTTGTGTATATTATACATTTACTTTTTGTAATCTTATATAACTGCAGAAAAATAATATAAAATGGAACCATAATAGGATTTTGACGCATGCTTATTCAACTAACAGCATACTATCTTTTTTTTAAGATGGTTTACTCTAGAGTCCAAGCAAGGGAAACGAACTAAAGACAGAGGTGAGATAAAAGTCAACATTCAGTTTATGAGAAACAACATGACGGCAAGCATGTTTGACCTGTCAGTTAAGGACAAAACTAAATCTCCTTTTGCTAAATTAAAGGACAAAATGAAGGGTCGTAAGACAGATGGAACATTTTTGGATACATCCTCTGCAATCATTCCAAGTACTCATATGCCAGAAACTAGCAATACAAGTTCCCTCAATGAATTACAGTTAAAATCAAAGCCAAAAAAGCCTTTTCTTTTGGGACCTCAGCGACTCTCTTTGGCTCACTCAATGTCTGATCTAACTGGACCTCAGATAACTTCAGAAAAAATAAAATCAGGCACAATTGGCAACATATACCTCTTCAGACGTCAGCTTGAGTCTGTTGGTTCTGAGGATGAAAGTGGTAAGTAAAGATTTCTTAAGAAGTAAGTTTTACTTGACAAGGCATTCTAGCAGGATTACTCCAAACCCCATATCTTTATGCTGTTACTCCTAAGAAACATAGTTCTATAAATTTGAGATAGAACAGAATTCAAATAAAGATCAATAGAATATATCATCAATAATTCTGTTTTAATAGCTTATAATTCTTATCACTTTATCACTATATTCAGTTTTGCTTCCCTATTGTTGTAATTTATTTTAAAAATAGGTTTTGGGTATACAAAGGTCCAAAGTTCCAAGTTTCAAATGTTTTTACCTTGAAACAGACATTCTGCATCTTCCATGATTGAAATGAGAGTTTTGTTTTGAGCTTGGAACAAACCTTGATAGTTTTTGAGTGTTTTGTGCTGTGATGGGACATGTTATCTTGCAGTTGGGTTGACTTTTTCCAGATGTTTCCAGCCTAGCCAGTACAGCAGGTGAGACTGATTTATTGAGCTTTTGGGGGAGGGGTGCAGAATGTACATAGTCTTGAATCTAGTTGATATTGAGATGCATTTAAAACTGAAAATACTTTTTATGTTTTGATTGATTTGTTATCTTCACGTGCACTCTGTATATATGAACTTGTGATCTGTGCTTTAGAATATATTTCAGTACAGCTTTTACTGGTTTGTAGAGTCTAATAGTATTAGTGGTGTATTTATTTTATGCTGTTGTATTTTTGTTGTTATGATTTACCGTACTCTTATTCATGCTAGAGTTAGAAGAAGTGCTTTGTTCCTACAACACATAACTGCTTTTTCCTGGAGTTGTGCAAAACTTGTATTTGAATTTGTTAATAATAATAGAAACAAAACAAAGCATAAAACTGGACTTGTGCTTGAACTTTTTTTTTTTTAATTTCCTCAGATCCCAATAGAATTTCTATGGGGATTTTTTAATGATTAATTTTTTAAAAAGAAGTTCCTTTTTTAAATTATTTTTAATAATAATTTTTATTAATGTTAAAAAAATACTCTGGTTTAAAAGAAATTCCTGTGGCCAAGTTTTCTGCAAGTTGGATGGTAGATAAATAATCAAAATGTGTTAATATTTTCAACTACTCTTATGGCCCTGAGAGGAAAACAAAGGAGCAAGGGAGTTCTGCTGAATTCCCATTGCTTTCTTTGATTAAACCCTCTAAATTAAGTTTTATCCTTGTGGAACACAGTCAACTCAGTTGGAATGTTTCTATTTAGACTGTTTTTTCCAAGCTTGAAACAAAATCTGTTTTCCACACTATACACCATACTATGCATATTATACATCATCCTTAAACTAGAATTTTCAGATTGGATCACATGTGTCATTAAGATACAGAATCAATATCACAGTGACAAAAACATGGCAACATTTTAAACATTTGAATCTTCTGGAAAGGCCTGGGGTAAACAAAATGGTGTAGTGTGTGTTAGGCCTATCAGCTTGTTAATATTGGTTCTTCCCAGTGAAGCAATGATTATAACTTGTTCAGATCATTGTATAATTTAATTTACGATGTTGCGAAATACATTGTATTCTGATCATGTGACCGCATGCATGTATTATTAAAGCATTCCAAATCAACTCATGAGAAAGGGTAGTTATAAAATACATTAATTTTGTTTTGTTAATTACTATTAGCTGCCTTGAAATAGTTTTTGGGTGTAAAGTCAGGCTCTAAACTGCCAAAAAAAAATGAGTATACTATTTTTCCCCTTCCTAACGTTATGGTCATCCTCCACATGTAGAAAAACTTTTAGTGCAGTAGTGCATTTTTGCTATCCATAGAAGTTCTTAAGTAGATTGCAGTGCATATGGAATTTTATAAGAAAGCCATAGCGCTAACATAATATTTTAGTGGAAGAATTTATTATATGGTCAGATGCTTGTTGAAACTGTTGGACTTCATTCCGCCAAAGCTAGTATTTTCATGGTCTATATTTGTAAAATAATTTAACAGCTGTTTAAATTATACATTAAATTATAACTTATAAAAATAGTAATATATTTTGTGTATGTGCGTGTTTTATATTGGTGTATTTGAGTCTAGTTGCATACTAATAATATTGTTTTCAGGAAATCTAAAATCTCCACACAGGCGGACATTAAGTGCAGATACCACTAAAGTGAATCAGCTAGACAACACAATTGATGACAGTGACTCAGCTTTTGTAGCTCAAAATGACCCTTTTACAAATGTGAGTGCTTCATTGCCTCAAAAGTTTGCCACATTGCCAAGACAGAAGAATCCATTTGAAGAAAACCCTTTATCATGGGAACAAAATATGGGCCTGTTTTCAAAACCTCCTGAAATAAAAAAAGACATTAAGAAAGAAAAAAAGGAGAAGGTTAGTCTCTTTGAAAGAGTAACTGGAAAGAAAGATGGTAAACGATCAGATAGACTTAGTAATGGAGGATCTGAAGGCTCCTCTGACTTGAAATCACCCAGTGCTTTTGCTGAAAGTCATCAGGACAGCTTTGATTTTGATTCCACTAATCCTTTTACAACAAACTTCAAGCCAAAAACTGTGCTGCCATCTAGGTAAGTTCCTTATTTAGATGTCTTTAAGTTGGTGGTTACTTTTTTCTTTTTATTAGAATATATTTATTATATTTGTTCTGAGAGATCATTATTTAATTTTTTAAAAAATCAAAAATATTACAATCCTGGATAGATACTTAAGTGCTGTGATGGAGCTAGCCTAGGTAGGCATTGTGGAACAATAATTCTGTCTGTACAAACAGTTTTACCATTCTATTATATGAAAGCCAATGTACCCTTAAGTTGCAGAATTATCTGGCAAAGAATTAAGGACCCGTTGTGCTTTAAATCATCAAGCAAAGCCTCTGCATGTCCATTATTAAAAGGCTGAATAGTGTCTATGTAGCTGAACACAAATATGTGTGCTTGGGGAACCCACCTACTTATTCCCAGTTTTTTAAATGATTGAGGTGCACCTACTTCCTCAGAAGGCATCTCACTTTGTTTGATACTTGCATTATTGAACAAATGACTTTATTTAAAATTATTATTACAACTATGGATTTAACTCTTATGTCTTTATTTTGATTCCTTTGACTTTGTGGGTAAAATATTTCTAAGAGCGGGAAAGTCTGAAGCTTTCTGTCAGTAACACCAAGCCCATTTATCAGCACTGTGTGAATGGATCTTGAACTTGTACTTATTCTTGCTTTGCTTATGTACTTGGTCTTCTCACATCCACTTTATCAGCAAACCAGAGTTTGATGTTCCTTCATAATTGAGTGGACTGTGATTTGCCACAAAATTGAAAGAGAAAAGCAAAGGGAATGCATGACAGAGTAAGCAAGAACAGAGTAAATTCCAGAAATATTCCCTTTATTAGATCTTTGTATCAATGGTATTAAAATGTGAATGTGGGCAATATGTGTGGGGGATAGCAACAAGGAGCAAGGCCACCAGGAAGGGAAAGGAGACAAAAGACAACACAGTCCTCAGGGGGAGCATGGGAAGCATAAGAGGTTCAGGATAGCCACTCCCTAGAATCTCCCAGGGTATATCCAATAGTTGCAATAGTATAGATTTACTCTGGCAAGATTCTGTCTACATGGTGTAAGCAAACAAAGGAACTTAACTCAACTGGACAGTTTCACCATTGCTTCTTGGACTGGGCCTGACATCAGTCTTGCCAGACTCAATCTATACTACTACAACTAGTGGATATATGCTGGGAGATTCTAGGGAGTGGCTGTCCTGAACTTCTTATGCTTCCCATGCTTCCCATGCTCCCCCTGCGGACTATGTTGTCTTTTGTCTCCTTTCCCTTCTGGGTGGCCTTGCTCTCTGTTGCTATCCCCCACGTCAGCCTCCTCTTTGTAGATACATTTCATCACAGTATGTCTAGTTAGCACATTCCATTGCCCTAGTTGTTAAATGGTGGAGAACTATTGGCATAATCAGTAAATGCAAGTACTAAGGATATATCAGATTAGCTTAAAAGCTACAGTATAACCCCACATAGCTTTGTCTTTTGTAGTCTCTTGATGTCATACTTAAATTAATTCAGCCTAGTGAGTAAACTGACAAAGCTACTAGCTTATGTTGTGCTTGCTTACAAACATTTTTAAAATTGGTTCTCTCAAACTTTGTACAATGTTTAGTGTTTTTAAAAGAAAGTATTTGCCATTTCTTTCCCACCAAGAACCGATTGGAGGGAATATGATTTAAAAACTAAAACAAAAGCATGGTCTTAAGTCATACTTCAGTCCTCCTCGAGATCTTCTTACTCAAACACAAACATTTATTTCAAAGGTGTATATGCAGCTCTGCAGTCATGATCAGGTCAGCTTATAATAAAAATAAATAAAATTAAAATATGGTTTGGACAAAATACAGGTAGTCCTCACTTAATGACCATTTGTTTAACAACTGTTCAAAGTTACAGTGGCACTAAAAAAAGTGACTTACAACCTGTGCCTGAAGTTATGACCATTGTAAGCACCCCTGCGGTCACAAGATTGCAATCTGGGCGATTGGCAACCAGCTTGCACTTAAAATGGTTATGGTGGCCTGGGGTCACGTGATCACCATTTGCGACCTTCCTAGCTAGCTTCCAGCAAGCAAAATCAATGGGGAAACCATGTGATTTGCTTAATGACCACATGATTCACTTAACAACTGTGGTGATTCACTTCACCACCACTGCAAAAAAGGTCTAAAATTGGATCTGGTCACATGATGATTCACTTAACAACCTCATCGCTTAGTGACCTAAATTCTGGTCCCAATTGCGGTTGTTAAACAAGGACTACCTGTAAATGTAAAGACCTTCTCATATCAATAAAATGACCTATTTGGGGGGATTTTTTTTCTTAGGAAATATTAGCATTAGTAGGAAAAAAATAATATTTTTTTAGGATATACCTTTTCCTTAGTAGTCATGTGCTTTAGCTTACCCAGTGAAACTTCTAGAAGCTTCAGAGGACTATTTTAAGATTTGGGTAGGAATATACAGAGATTACAGCAGTGAAGTGCTTTAGATTTTTAATCCTTGAAACAAGTACAGTTGTTTTAATGAGTCAGAAACAGGTGTTAGGTTCATGTTTCCACATGGTCTAATTCACATTTTTGGAAGTGATTCTGAAGCATTGCACAACCCTTACGGACACAGTCTGTCCTTCAGGAACCTTGTTGCCAAACAGTAATGGACCCTGTTTTTTTTTTTTTTAAGACACTTTAAGCAGAGATTAGAAATGCACTGAGAGCCATAAAATTGTCATATTACCTGTGTCATGTGCTTTTACCTCCAAAGTAAAATTGGCATTTTTTAGCTGTATACTAACCTAATGAAATGTCCAGATTGTCTTAAAAGAAATCTGCATATTATTTTGAAGAGTAACATGCTGCACTTATAACTGCTGTGAAAAATATCAAAAGCCACTGTTTTATACCTTTTTTCTTTCCTTTCTATTTTTCTTTAACTTTCTTTTCTTGCACTTTTTGCTTTCTCTTTGCTTTCTTTTTCTCTTTTCCTCTTTATATTAGTTTGTATTAGTTTATCTTTTTTTTAAGTTTTAATAAAAAAATTATATATATGTATGTGTATGTGTGTGTGTAACTTGCTATTTATACCTGAAGTCAGTTTACTGCTGTTGAGATTTTTTTTTTCCCCCTCATCGCCCTAAAAGAAAGTCCTGGTGAGTAGAAATAGCTTCAGAGTAATTGACTTTTTGTACCTACTGCTATAGAATCTATAGCTCGACTAATTCTTTGTTAATGACAAACCTATATTAGATCATTGTTTTCCTTTAGCAACAATAGAATTAATATTTTGTAATCCTAATTACACTTTTCAGAGTTTCTCTTTAAAGTTACTTGATCACTTTCATTAGTTAATGGCACCATTCATCATAGTAGCTCTCCAGGTGTTAATGCGTAGCTCTCATAGCAGTCCTGTGCACTGAACATACTTAAGAACAAATGTCAAATAAAATACTGGTTTTCCATAATATAGATAGCTCTATGTGCAACATTTCTATAAAAAATGTTTGTTTTTATGCTACACTACAGTAGGCTAATACACTAATGTGAAAATTTCTCAATTTACAGCACTTGACAGGTGCTAAAAGAAAAGCATCTTTAATTTTAATGTGTTGTTAGGCCCTCTTTAGAGGGATTGTATAAGTTATTAACAAGGTCCTCTGAGACAGGAGACGGGTAATTAACAAGACCTACAGAAAGAGAATTTGGGTAATTAACAAGCTCTTAGGCACTGGACACAGGGTAACAAATAGTCCAGTAGTTAAAGGCGACAGGTTGTTACTAGCATGATTGAATGCCAGGTTTCAGAATGTGAATAGATAGGTGTCTCAATGAAGTGTTTAATTAGATTATTATGGTTGATTGCATAGTCAGCCAGATGTTTAGACTGCATTTGGCATTTTTATCCACCTATCGAGTCCTTCCCAAGAACCTGGGATAGGCAGATGTTGTTGTTTGATGGTGTTAAAGGTATCGTCAGAGGATATAAGCTGTTGCAAGTAAAGCTGCCTTTTCCAATTGACTGATGGTGATTTTGCCAATGCTGATGGTCTTCAAGTGGTGCTCCAGACGTTCTGGGATTGTACCTAAGGTGCCTATAACTATTGGCACTATCTTTGTTTTCTTTTGCCATAGTTGTTCTACTTCTACAGTGGGGCAAAAAAGTATTTAGTCAGCCACCAATTGTGCAAGTTCTCCCACTTAAAAAGATGAGAGAGGCCTGTAATTTTCATCATAGGTATACCTCAACTATGAGAGACAAAATGGGGGAAAAAATCCAGAAAATCACATTGTCTGATTTTTAAAGAATTTATTTGCAAATCATGGTGGAAAATAAGTATTTGGTCACCTACAAACAAGCAAGATGTCTGACTCTCACAGACCTGTAACTACTTCTTTAAGAGGCTCTTCTGTCCTCCACTCGTTACCTGTAGTAATGGCACCTGTTTGACCTTGTTATCAGTATAAAAGACACCTGTCCACAACCTCACACAGTCACACTCCAAATTCCACTATGGCCAAGACCAAAGAGCTGTCGAAGGACACCAGAAACAAAATTGTAGACCTGCACCAGGCTGGGAAGACTGAATCTGCAATAGGCAAGCAGCTTGGTGTGAAGAAATCAACTGTGGGAGCAATAATTAGAAAATGGAAGACATACAAGACCACTGATAATCTCCCTTGATCTGGGGCTCCATGCAAGATCTCACCCTGTGGGGTCAAAATGATCACAAGAATGGTGAGCAAAAATCCCAGAACCACATGGGGGGACCTAATGAATGACCTGCAGAGAGCTGGGACCAAAGTAACAAAGGCTACCATCAGTAACACACTACGCTGCCAGGGACTCAAATCCTGCAGTGCCAGACGTGTCCCCCTGCTTAAGCCAGTACATGTCCGGGCCCGTCTGAAGTTTGCTAGAGAGCGTTTGGATGATCCAGAAGAGGATTGGGAGAATGTCATATGGTCAGATGAAACCAAAGTAGAACGTTTTGTCTAAAAACTCGTCATGTTTGGAGGAGAGAGAATGCTGAGTTGCATCCAAAGAACACCATACCTACTGTGAAGCATGGGGGTGGAAACATCATGCTTTGGGGCTGTTTTTCTGCAAAGGGACCAGGACGACTGATCCGTGTAAAGGAAAGAATGAATGGGGCCATGTATCGTGAGATTGTGAGTGAACACCTCCTTCCATCAGCAAGGGCATTGAAGATGAAACGTGGCTGGGTCTTTCAGCATGACAATGACCCCAAACACACCGCCCGGGCAACGAAGGAGTGGCTTCGTAAGAAGCATTTCAAGGTCCTGGAGTGGCCTAGCCAGTCTCCAGATCTCAACCCCATGGAAAACCTTTGGAGGGAGTTGAAAGTCTGTGTTGCCCAGCAACAGCCCCAAAACATCACTGCTCTAGAGGAGATCTGCATGGAGGAATGGGCCAAAATACCAGCAACAGTGTGTGAAAACCTTGTGAAGACTTACAGAAAACGTTTGACCTCTGTCATTGCCAACAAAGGATATATAACAAAGTATTGAGATGAACTTTTGATATTGACCAAATACTTATTTTCCACCATGATTTGCAAATAAATTCTTTAAAAATCAGACAATGTGATTTTCTGGATTTTTTTCCCCCATTTTGTCTCTCATAGTAGAGGTATACCTATGATGAAAATTACAGGCCTCTCTCATCTTTTTAAGTGGGAGAACTTGCACAATTGGTGGGTGACTAAATACTTCTTTGCCCCACTGTATTTGCAGGTTTTTCTCCAGTTTTTTCTCTTCTATTCTGCTGCCTCCAGGTATTGTAAGGTCCACTATCCAGACTTTTTTTCTGTCTTATCAGCAATTGTTAAGTCTGGGGTATTGTGTGGCAGGTGCTTCTCTGTTTGAATTCTAAAGTCCCAGAGCACTTTAGTGTCTTCATTTTTTTATTACTTTGTTTTGTACTCCTACCAGTACTTGCTTGCAGGCAAATGGTATTTCTTGCTGATATTCCAGTGCACCAGTGTTGCTACTTTGTCATGCCATTGTTTGTAGTCAGTCTGTGTGATCTTCTTGCAGCAGCTGACTAGGTGGTCCACTGTTTCTTCAGCTTTTTTGCAAAGACGGCATTTGCTGTCTGTTGCTGTCTTCTCAATTCTGGTTTTATATGCATTTGTTCTTAAAGCTTGGTCTTGTGCAGCCAGAATTAGTCCCTCTGTCTCTTTCTTCAACTTTCCTGCTCTTAGCCATTGCCAGGTCTTCTTGTTAACTGCTTTGCCTGCTGTTTTTTTTTTTGTGTACTGGCCATGTAATACTTTGCCTTGCCATGTCTCTTTTCTATTCTTCATTTGATCTTTCTTATGGGCCAGTTTGGTTTCTTTGGTATTCAGGAAGCCTTCATGGTGTACTAGCTTCAGTGCATCTTCTTCACTGTCCTTCAGATATTATTATTATTATTATTATTATTATTATTACTACTACTACTACTACTACTATTACTATTACTACTATTATTATTTTGAAATATGTTTCTCTGTTATAATAGTCATTGAATGAAAAACACTCTCCCTGTGAGACCTCTTTCCATTTGAAATTTCATTTAAAATGGCCAAATCTGAATTGTATTTTACCAATATCACTGAAGAGAAAAGGGAAAACAATGACAATGGAAAATCATATTTTAGTAAGATAAATTATATCTAGATGAAAGATCCAGTCTCAACCAATTGTGCCAAAGTTTGAGTAGACTTAAATTGAATGTCAGGGGCAAGATCACACTTAGTTGGGTTTGTCTTTTTAAACAGAACGGGGATGGATAAAATATATTTTGTTCTGTTTTGGAGTTAGCAAGGGATTATAAAAAGGTAGCTAGAACCATATGAGCTGCCTCCTGCCTCTTCTCACAGAAATAAAAAAAAATAGTTAATACATGTAATAATTGCAGGTGAGCTTTGGATTTGCTTGAATTTCATATCAAATCAGGCCGCTTCAGAGAGATTTGTGACTCTCAGAGGCAAAGGAGGATTTGTTTTGAAACAGCTAAAGTTAAATCTGGAATTTCCCCCCAAATTTTTGGAGCAATTCCAGTCATTGCATGGCTATGGAATGGCAGACATTAAAAGAGAAATCTTGTAGTTTTTTGTTTTTTAAATCACAGGGCATGATTTATCACAGTTTTGGCTGAGGGAAGTTGAGCTTTATATAATGAGTGTTCAAGTTTGTTTCTGCTTTTTTTCCCCTGTTGTATCTGAGCAAGAAAATTTGAAGAGCTATTGTATTTTTCTGTGTTGGGCTTTTATATGGTTTAGATGTACTAGTCTTCCAATTAAACCTTATTCTAATTCCCAGGCCTTTTTATAAAGCCTTAACTTTATAAACTTTTCTACTGTAATCCATTCATCGGCATCTTCCTCTAGAATTTGAGCAACTTTTTAGCCAAGAATTACACAGTTATCTGTTGTTGTTGTCAAACTAATGGCCACTCTCGCTACAGTGGTTGGAGATTAGAGAAATACAAATAATTTAAATGAAATAGTAAAATACTAACTAGGCCTAGAATTCCTCAAGAAGTTGCCATCAAGTTGAAAAGTTTAATGTGACAAAAATAGAACATTTTAAATATCAAAATGTTTTGGTCATGAGAGAACAGTTTCCAGTACTGTCACAGATCACAGATTCATATTGATGAAGTTCACATTCTGCTGAATTCTGTTGCCTGGTGAAAGTCCTGAAAATATATGACTATTAGTACACTTGCCTTGTGCTAGGCAAACAGAAATGAAGTGTTGGTTCATTTGGGGAGAGCACTTTTATCTGGGAGCAACCCCTGCAAATTTTGTTTTTTCAATGATTCTCTTACATTCTTCCAATCCATTTTTTAAAAAGTCTGTGTATTCATTAATTACATCTGATCAATTTATATTGATTGTTATGTGAAATATCCCCTGCTCTATTGTCTTTCATCTTAATTCACAGTAGATAATACAGTTATTTAATACTTTTGATTACTTGTTTCTATTCAGTATACAAACCACCACTCACAAGGACTTTTAAAAACAGCATATCTTTTAAAAACATACAGTAAAATATTAAAGAAGTTTGTTTAGAGTGGTTCTATCATTTCTTCTTTGGATCCTTGCCCTGTGTTGCTTATAATTTCTAGCCATGCATTTCATAAAATTGGAAGATATCTCAGGAGATCATCTAGTCCATCTTCCTGCTTGGTACTGGTTCTGCTAAAGCATATCAGACAAATGTTTGTCCAGCCTCAGTTGAAGACCTTTAGTAAAGAAGAACATACCACTTCATGAGGCAGTCTCTTTAACTGGTTGTGTGGAGTAAAAGAGACTGCCACCTTCCAAAGGTTAATGGACCAAATCTTAACTGGTCCAGTAAAGTGGTGGTGAGGCTTACCTAGATGATATCATTGTCTATACCCAAAGCTGGGAAGATCATTTCAAGCATTTGGAAAAAGTAGCAACAAGTCTCCAAAAAGCTGGTCTTACAGTAAATCCAACAAAATGTCATCTGGGTTATAAAGAGTCAAAAACATACTTGTTCATTGTTGACAAAAATGATCCAAAGCTACATATTTGTGTGGCAAAGTTATGTGAATCTCTAGGATTATCAGTTTATTTGAAGAGGAAATTAGAGTCATGTGTTTCAAGCAATGGGATGGTAATCAGGTGTGAATATGGGAGATCCTGCCTTACTTAAAGAACAAAATTCTGGGTATTAATTATCAAAGACTGATCTTCATAACACAGGTATGTGGAAGTGTGTCATGGCTTGAACAAAGGAGATTTCTGAGGATCTCCGAAAAACAGTTGTTGATGCTCACCAGGCTGGAAAAAGTTGCAAAACTATTTCCAAACTGTTTGGACTCCACCAGTCCACTGTTAACCAGATCGTATACAGATGGAGGCAATTCAGCACCATTGTTACCCTCCCCAGGAGTAGTTGACCAACCAAGATCACAGCAAAAGCAAGGTCTCAAAGAACCGCAAGGTAGCTTTTGAGAAACTTAAGGCGTTTCTTACATTTGTGAATGTCAATATTCATGAGACCACCATCAGGAGAACCCTGAACAACAAAGGTGTACGTGGTGGGGTTGCAAAGAGAAAGCCAGTACTCTCCAAAAAGAATGTTGCTGCCCATCTACAGTTAGTGAAAGACCATATGAATAAGCCAGAAGTGTATTGGAAGAATGTTCTGTGGATGGAGACCAAAATATAATATTTTGGCTTGAATGAAAAGTGTTATGTTTGGTGAAAGGCGAACACTGTATTCCAGAATAAGAACCTTATCCCATTTGTGAAACATGGTGGTGGCAGTATCATGGTTTAGGCCTGCTTGCTGCCTCTGGACCAGGCTGGCTTGCCATCATTGATGGAACTCTGAATTCTGAATTGTACCAGCAAATACTGCAGGAAAAACGTCAGGGTATCTGTCCATGAACTGAAGCTCAAGAGAAAGTGGGTCATGCAGCAAGACAACCCAGAAACACAAGTCAAAAACCAAAAAATGGTTAAAGCAGAAGAAAGTTAATGTTTAGCATGGCCAAGTGGGCAGTTCATATGAGGAAGCCCACCAACATCCCTGAGTTGAAGCTGTTGTATAAGAAGGAGTGGGCTAAAATTCCTCTAGCTGATGTGCAGGACTGATCAACAGTTATAAGAAATATTTTGTTGCAGTTATTGCTGCTGAACTAGTTACCAAAAGCAAAGGTTCACATACTTTTGCCACACAAATATGTAGCTTTGGATCATTTTCCTCAATAAATTAATGAAGAAGTATAAAGTTTTTAACTCATTTCTTTAATTGGGTTCTCTTTCTCTAGTTTTAGGACTTGTGTGAAGAACAGAGCACATGTTAGGTCATATTTATGTATAAATATTGAGAATTCAAAAGGGTTCACAAACTTTTAAGCACCACTGTGTATCTTATTTGAAAGTAATTATAATTTTCAGCTTTTTAAAGGTATATGATTTTATTTCTTCTATAAAAAGACTGTTATTAATTGAAAGATCCTGAGTAAAGAACTAGATGGAGGAACAGCTAATACAATCTTGAAAATATCAGAAGTTTTTCCCGCTAGTGAAAAATCAAGTAATTTTTAGCATATTAAATATTGTTCAATGTTCTGTATTATGGTAAATAGAAATAAGTGGTTTGACTTGTATCTTGTAATGTATATTGATAGCTTATGTTTTGAAATGTTCTTTTGCCACTTCAAATATTTGAAAAATCATAGCTTAGGAAAAATTAAATGTCTTAAATAATTTCTATCTGCTTTGTTTATCTTTCTGCTTCCTTTTTGTCTGGCAGTCTCAGCTACAACATTATTTTCTTCATCTGTGAATTTCCATGCTTCTGAATGCTGATGGGATTTAATATTCAGGCATACTGCTTTATGTCAGGCATTAATTTGGAATACCTGCTCATAATAAAACAAACTTTGTAAAGTTTCAAACAGTGTTAATATTGGCTACTGTCTTGGACCTATTTTTCCACATTTGCAGGGTATGTTCCTTGCCACTTCTTGCAAATGTTATTCATTGTTTGATTTTTGTTATGGTAAATATTACTTACATAAGAACTTCACTGAACCATAGAATTGATAATGGAAAGTTATATTTAACCAAAGTAAATAATAAAGCAGCATCTATTAATTTTAGTAAAATAGATTTAGATTAGATCATGATTTAAGTGATATTTACATAATTATATACTTTCTTGTTTCTCAAATTGTCCATTAATTACAGGATTGTAGCAAAAAAGTACATGCCAATTCTTCTTTAGTTAGATTTTAACGCACATGTTCCTTTTCACCATATTTTCTTAATAAGTGTTTATTTAAAATGAAGTTTTTATATACTAATATAAAGTGTTTCTCTATAAAATGTACCTCAATATTTGTTTTACAATATGGTGTGATAAAATGGATACAATTTTATGGTATTTGTTTAGCTTAGTTTACCTTAGCAGCATATTATCTGGATATGTTATTTATAAGTCTTTTTAAGGCAGGGAAAGGAAATCTTTTAGTGGCCAGGACCACTTTTGGGGAGATTGTGGATCACATTGGGCAGTTAAGAATGTAAAATAGGTGAGGGCAGTTTACACATATGTCTGCTCTTGATTTTCTAGTAATTTTTCAGGGTTTTTTGGGGGGAGGGGGATTTCTTTAACAATGTAAGCCTATTTCAGGCTTGCATTATAGTTTTGTGTTTTCAAGCCTGAAGTGGGAGATTGCCTTTTAGCAACCTTACCAGAAATCAGCAGTGTGGTTGAGGGAAACTTTAGGGACAACGAAAAAGGTGGGAAGATAGGAGTTTTGGACTCCATGTTGCCTAAGGAAAGGAAGAAAGCGGGAATACATTTTGCAGATATAGGCAATTGTAACACTTAGGTAATACTGGCATATAAAATAATTATATATTTTCCTAATGTTTTGATTTTGGAAGTCTGATCTTTTTGAGGCAATTAATTCACATTCTGAAATTCTGAAAAATAAAAAGGTTCTTAAATGCTAGATCTATTTCAGTTAGTATATTCATTTCACATTCTCTTCATTGCTGCATTTATTCTTTATGTAATGATTATTCTCTCTCCTAATAAAGGCACAATTTCCAAGCATATTATATTAAGTTTACATTTAATTTACTGTTGTGGCCTGCTTTGCTTAAAATATGATTATCCATGTAGGTTTGCTTCCTGTATACCTGCACTGTTTTTACTCTCCAAACCCCCAGAAGTACTTAGAAAAAAGTTAATTTCTGTCTTCACTTCTGTCAGCTTGAAATACTGTAAGCCAGGAGCAGATAGCTCTGTTACGTCCTGAATTGTTACAGCTCCTACAACAAAAATAATCCTATCACCCTAAGGTTATACAGAAGGTTAAGAAGAAAAGAAAAAAGACTCTTTCTATATAACCTATTCTTGCTAAACATAAGTGAAAAATTGACTAAACATTTGGTCAATTTTACTCCTGCATCTTTTTTCAGACCTTGAGAGGAACCTGCAAAGCTATGGGGGTAGCATTTCTCTTACAGGGCCTGAAGCTCAAGTGCCAAGAGAAGGTCTTAGGCAAGAGTTCTCTCCAGAGGCATAATGAAGCCAGCTACTAGTGAGGGTAGGGAAGGCAAATTTTGCATCAATTTCGATTTGTTGATTTCTGGCTCAGCTGCCCTTAATACTAGACAAGTACTAAAATTATTTTCATATCCTTCTTGCAGAAATGATAGATTCAGTTCTGGTAAGAGAGTTGGTTTTCAAATAGTAAATTAGAAAACTAATTTTGTAAATGTCATAAATATGAATTATGTAGATCTTTGAAAGAAAAGAGTTGAAATACACACTTTAATCTTGAGTGATGTTAGTAATCTGTTAAATGTACTTTTAGCTCTAATACATCTAAAAAATTAGAATTTTGTCTTTAATCAAGGTAATTTTGCTTCATGTGTAAATTATTATTAATCTGTTTTACAAGGATATCTTTATTTTTGAAATTTCAAAAAAAGCATTTACACCAGTTCAAAGTTACTGCAATTGCACAATTAATTGCAATTCTGAAATAGTGGTAATTATACAAAGGGGTGTTTCTTAAGTGCCAAAACATATCTTAAGGCTTTTATATTTAGAGTCATTCCTGTGAATTTTCCTATAATCATTTTGAAAGAGTTAAGAAGAATGATATAAGTTATCCTTTTCTAGCTTTTAACAAATTATATCTTGTAATTTAGAATTAATGATGATTTGAATTCATGGAAATTAGAAATGTTAACTCTATAAACTCTGGCTGCTAGGAATAAATGACTTTTTCCTTAATTTTTCATTTGGAGAAAGAGACAACTTGCAATATTTTTTCAGAGGACAGACTTCTGAACTGCAAAGCCAGCTGTATCACACATTTGTGAATCAGGATCTATAGGATCATTGCAAAGCTCATAACTTGAGGCTTATGAAGATATTTTATTTTATTTTTTTCTGACTTTCTCTTCCTCTCTGACAACAGCCTAACAAATTCTTCTGGAAGGGAAACTATCGTCATCCCCATCACTGCTATATACTTGCCACATGGGCATGAAGGCCAATAGGGCAACCATTTTTTTTTTATTTCTTTTTTAGGATTGCTACACTTTCATTGAAATCCTGGTATATAGATAAACTACTTCAACCAATTTCCACCTAGCATTTATTCTAAGGGATCCTCTGTGATAAATAAAGAAGGATCTATAGGAATCAATGTATTTTTAGTGTCATTGAAGTTGGAATTGGATCAGCCAACCCTTAACTTACTGTTAGCATTTATGTTTACATTAATAGAAATTTTAAAATGCTATAGCCGAATAGTTTTCCATGATGCATTTGCATCTAATGTATGCACGGCTTCCTACTTCTTACTATATATTTATAGTAAAGAAAGGTGTGTTTGTGTTTTGCTTTGACTTGTTTGTTTTGTAGCAGGGATGGGTAGAACTTTACCATGCATGGCCATTTTGTTGAGCTCATGTATGGTCTGATAATGTCTTGTAAGCTTTTGATCTCTATTATTACATACAGCTCTCTCTTGAAGAAATCCAAAGTTTCTAAATGTTGGCTACACATGTTATGTTAACACATGTTAACTTTTAAAAAGATGGTGCTGTTTAGAAAAGATTCTTCTATGTCTGATTTTCAAACATCTGGGGGTGGGGGAGGATGATATATGGAAAAAAGGAGCAACCAGTATTTTGAGGTATTACATGCTACTAAATATTTATTATATAATATATATTTTTGTTACTTCCATAGTCTTAATGTGAATTCTGAAAACTCTGAAGAATTTCAAAAAACAGTGGTAAGTAACTACTTGATAGATATTCCATTTGATACTCGAGAGAGTATATTCCTTTTAAACACTTTGTTGTTTTTAGCTGACTGTTTGAATCCCAATTTAATAGTATAAATGTGCAGATTTTCTTTCCTAAATTAATCCAGAACCCCATATAGTCCAACATGCTTATCTCTTTGTTGGGACTGGGCAGTTCAGAAACAGAGGTTGTCTTTTCTTGTTGGTTGTTCTGACATGTGATATACAGAGATCTATTACCTCAGAATAAATATGGTTAGTAGTTTAAAGGTATAAATGACATGTTCTTCATGAATCTATGGTAAGTGGTTTCATAGATTAAATCACATATTAAAAGTTTGTGTGAAAGGCAGGATCATGCAGGCTAATACTACACCTAATATGCACAAGAAGGGATTCTGTATGCATACTTACATATTCTCTTAATGTTCTTAGGTATGAGGGGAATAACAATTGACTTAAACTTCCTAACTTAAAAGGGATATACATAATGAGTTTGCATTGGTATAAATATAGGCTGCTTCTCACACTTACTGAATACATATGGATCATATGACTGACCTGCACAGAGTGCTATTCTCTTATATTAGGATGGGCAATGTTTTAGTGCTTGGAAGCTGTACTTTTTTCTAGGGGCAAAGGCTACAGTGGATGAAACACTGTGAATGATGGGCAGAGGAAGAATCACATACCATAATTGACGGGGACCAGGGTTTATTGCTTTTTCTCTTTTTGGGGAGAGTTTAGCTTCTTTTAAGGCTGTTTTTAGCCTTTTAAAAATAAACTTCTGCCTTAAAATGGGAATAAGTTGCTTTGCCAGTTTTAAGCAGTTGCAGTATATGATGTTCTGGCAGCTACAAAAAAAAAAAGGTTCAAGGGTCACAGCTGCCCATCCTTGCTCTATGTTAAACAAAAATTAATTATCTAATCTTATTTATGTTGCTGCATACTTCCCCCCCATTTCTTGCTTTCTAAGATGAAGAGATTAACCTCCCTAGGCCTCTATTTATACTGAATGGATTCATACTTCTCAACTATATTACCTGCCATTTTTCACCTTGGATATATTTTTTAATTGGGCAACTAGATACATAACAACATTGCCTCGTACAGGTAGATACAGTTGGTATGTTAGATGCTGCTATTCATTGAATTCATTTGAATATACTGTATATTTTAAGGAGCAAATATATTGAAAGATAATAGAAGTACTGGAAGATGACAGTGCGTGAGCACTTTTGAACCTAAATTCCCTGATCTCTTTTTATCCTTTTACTTTTTGTTTATTTGAAGATAATATAGTCAGTTATTATTTCCTAAATCCAGTTCCTGTGGGTCTTTTTAAGTGGTTTAGGAGAGTTAATCCAAGTGTGAATTCTAGATTGGTTAATAAATACTATAAGATGGTAATCAAGAAACATTTATTTATTTATTAAAAATAAACATTCTTAGTCTTAAAAGACTCCAGGTAGTGCACAAAGAACAACAGCGACAAACCAATACAAAAAAAGAGAATGTAATTTCAGAATTACTGGGAAAAAAAAAAATTAGCAGGTAGTCTTTGCTTAATGCCCCTAATTGGGACTGGAATTTCCATCTCTAAGCGATGTGGTCATTAGGTGAAACATCATGTGACCACACCGCTTAGTGATGGCAGTTTCAATAGTCCCAGTTGCTGTTATTAGGCCAGGACCACACCGTGGTTAGGAAAGGATCTCATGCTTTTCCTACCCTGCTGCACTTGCCTCTGTTTCCACTCATCCCACCCACTTCTTTCCCCCTCTCTGCCCTTTTGGGCCCCCTGCATTCTGCTGCCCCTGCTGCCCCCACCAGCCTTCGCCATCTTCTTCCTCCCATTGCTGACGAAGCAATCTGGCCTGGCCCTTTGCACCTCATCAGGAGGAGGAAGACGGCTTGGTACAGGTTGGAAAGGGCAGTGGAGTGCAGGGCAGCCAAAAGGCAGAGATGGGGGGAGACAGGTAAGTGGGGGGAGTTGAAGTGCACCTGTGGTCATAAATATGGGGCACTGCCAAGTGCTTGAATTTTGAGCACATGACAGCGGGGGTGCTGCAATGGCTGTAACTTTGACTGGACGTAACTACCATTTGTTCAGCACCCTCATAACTTTGAATGGTCGCTGAATGAATGAATGAATGAATGAATGAATGAATGAATGAATGAATGAATGAATGAGGACTACCTGTACCCATCAAAACATCTACCTTTGATGAGTCCCACCAATCAGGCCTCAACAGTTCAGAAGGCCACAAGAGATGGAGCATCCCTTGCCTTGTGGGGCATGCTGTTCCACAGGAAGGAACTCTCACAAGAATAACTGCTTTCAGGTCTCCTCCAATTATACTTCTTGGTATGTAGGGACTTTCACCAGGCATTCTCTGTTCATTTGTATTGGGGGGGGGGGCAAAATAAATCAGTAATAGGTGGTGATATAGATACCTAGGGTCTGAGCTACATAGGATTTTATAGGAAATAATCAGCATCCTGAATTGCATTCAGAAAAAAAAAACTGGTACCCAATATGGTTCCAACAGCAATGTTGTTACAAGATAGTAAGGTCTAAACCTGCTGCATTTTGTCCCAGTTGAAGTTTCTGGGTGCTTTTTTAAGAGCAGCCCCATGTAAAGCAATCTATAGTAATAGGGAAGCGAGGAGGGCATGAGTGACCATCTTTAGTGCCCCTGTTCTGTTTTTCAAGCAGAAATCATGAGTCCAGGAGGAGTCCTAAATTGTGAACATGCTCTCCATGGGGAAACACATCCCATCAAAGATGGAGTCAAAGATAGTATAGTCCCACAATCAGAAGAGATCTAAATGAATAGCCACTTCATCTATGGACTCTTAGGAACTTCATAAACCTTCATAAACCCTCATGAAAAATAAAAAGGTTCTTAAATGCTAGATCTATTTCAGTTAGTATATTCATTTCATCTGAAGAGTCAGAAGAATAATAAATGTGGCACCAACTCAACAGCCGTAAAAAATCCCTCTTCAGTTCAAACATGGCAATATTATAGCCTGTTCTATAATAAATATAAATTTGGTATTCCCTTGTTTAAAGAGAATGCTGTTTGTCCAGACTGTGCTGAAGCTGTCACTTATTTTAGAATCAGTTCATTAGATTTGGTGAGCCATTTATTTGGGAAGAACACAACTGAACTCATTGAGTGACCACATTTATATTTAGTAGGCATGCATAGCAAATTTCATTATTTACCCAATATTTCATAACTTTTTATTTCTGCACATATATATTATTTAGAACTATGTAACAAATTTCTTCTAATAGTTGTATTGAAGAACAGTTAGATACACTTGCAAAAATAAAAGTAAAACGCTATACTGTGTGTGTGTGTTTTTCTAGACTCTTGAAGTCCAAATTATGGGGAATACAATGTCTAGAAGGTATTTTATACAGGAAATTTGAAACATAATGATCATAAGAATTCCAATATAACAGACTTAACAAATACGTTTGTAGTAATTTAAATAATGTTCTTTCAATGAATTACATGATGTTTTCCTCAGGGAAGTAGTATTTTATAACTTTTATATTTTTTGCACTCTGTTAGTGGCAACACCTGTGACTGAATGAGAGATAGCCCGTTGAAAGGGCAATTTAAAGCCTAATTAAAAGCCAAAAGGAGAATGAAGAAGTAAAACAAGAGATGTGAAAGTGGTTTGGATTATATTCCCAAAGCAAAGTTCCTCATTAGAATAAACAAATGATCAAAGAATGCCAAGTTCAAATTTTATCTTTCCTTTTTCCAGTAATAGCTATCAGTTTGTACCCAAATAATACTTGATTATCAAGGCTTTCTCTACGTGCTTGCTAGTTTAAAACCGTCATTTTTTTCCCTACTCTTTATTTAATTTTATATCAGTATTATTGGGAAATGGCAACAGAATATTTATTTTTTGTTAATTTGTCCTCATTTACTGAACATGTTTCCATTTAAGATAGTAAAATCATACTGATCTCAGTCACTACATCAGTTGCATAGACATAGTTGTTTTACTTTAAAGTATGCATATGTTCTGATCTAAATGATCAGAAATGAACAAAATTTAATATATTCAACCATCTGGGGTATATAATTAAAATGGTATATCTTCTGCCAACTGTTATAAGGTTAGAAATATGACAAATTTTGGTTGTCTGAAATATGAACAGATTCTTTAAAGTGCTTATGAATGAATATACAAACAAATGAATTATTACTTTTATAATTAGGGGAGGGGGGAGTATGGATGGACATTTCTTTTAGATTTTGGAACCTATGTCTATGGTATTGTAAACATCTCCCAATCAGATATATTTATAAAGTTGCAGAAGACATAGATACTATCTTAATTGAGAAAATTTATAAAAGCAGATGAAATATAAACAGAAATAAATAAAACACTCCTTTTATTTTCAATTAATGATCAGGAGCTCAAAAAAATTAACAGTTGACTGATTCCATAATTTGCAGCATTTATGTTGCCTTGCTCACTCACCCATTCTAATTAGCTTTATTTCAACTTTCCACCTGCATATTTTAATGATATGATAGGTGCCAAACTTTAAATGGAAGTAATTTAAATGAAAGGGATTGAAACTAAATTATTGTGTATTTGATGTGGTTGGCTTTCTAAATCACTGCTGGGTTTTTGTTTGTTTTTTTGTGATAGTCTTCAGATATAAACAAAAAGCTTCCCATTTGTTATGAGAGTTGAAAATCTGATTTAAAGGCTGAATGATACATAGTTAAATATGTCACATTCATGGCAAAAATTCTGTTTTTTACTAGTGGACATGTTGACGAATTTGCTTTTATGGTTACTACGTAAGAGCTTTTTTATTTGTACACAGCAGCAAGTATTACAATTTCATTTGAGAAGCAGTGTATAATACTTTAAATAAATAATAATTTGTTTTCATTGTAATGTTTTAGTCAATCCAATAAACTGATTTTTTATTCAGATTTATTTATATTGATACAATGGAGCTTAATTTTAAATGGGTGTATATATATAAATACACAGTAAATGAAGTAATCCATGCATATTCAGTAACTTAGTATACCAAACATTTCTTTTACTCTTTTATTTTTTAAAATTAACTTAAAATTCTGTATGTATCACCAGCAGCTATATTGCAATTTTGGTAATTTCTCGCTGTCCTTAAATTTAGATATTGCAATGAACTTTGGCCAATCTGGAAGAAGAACATTTATATGCACAGATTAATTAGTTCCCCTGCAATATGCCTCTTCCAAGTATTCTGATGTTTCTGTTACAACTTTGGTAGAACTAAAAATGTACTTAGACAAACAAGGCTTTAGAAATACCATAAATCTTTGTCTCCTTTCTTAAAGATTCAACTCTGAAAGAAAGGCAGTTCACACACTGATTTTTATACATGCCTTGGATAAGTAATTCCATTCCTTACATTACCATGATAGACAAAGATTGGTGTATAAAATAGTAGAGATAAGGCATCCAGAACGGAGCAAAGGAGAATTTGCATACTCTTTCTTCAGGTCACAGAATTAGAACATGTTGTCAGATGATAAAGATATATAGGACAGATATTGTGGTGGTTCAGCTCAGAGATGTTTGCTGTTTTTCAAACTGCACAGAGATTTTCCAGTCATATTCTTCATTCATCATGTAGCAGTCTAAATGCTTCAGATACAAGTCTGTAATCTTGCCAATGTTCATCCAGTTTTGCATGTTAGAAAGTAATTGTATACATCTAAATATTTCACTTATTTTTAAATATCATTTATATGTATACCTATACATCTCTGTTTATTAGTTTGAAAAGTTTCAAAAGGCAGAAGAATTCATTGATATTTATCACTAAAGATCTAAAACATTAGTTGATGATTTGAATGCATTGTGGTCATCCAGATAAATAAGCAAGCAAGAGCATTTTTATATGATAGATTTTATCTCATATATAATACTTTATATTTCATTCATTCAGTTGCAGGTTATTGAATGACCTGTGTGGTTTCTGTGTGTGTGAATTAGCCCTAACTTGCTGTTTAAATATAGAAAGTGATAGATACAAGCAAATCTTAAAATAGAGCCTGAATTCATTAAAAGCAAGCGTGTAGAATTATCTCACTGTTGGGAAGCAACCAAGAAATGTTTTTGAACCACGTCTATTATCCGTTTTAATCATTTTGGGTTCTTTTCAAATATAGACTAGTTCCCTTGCATCATCATCTGCCAGGAAAGTGGGAAATATTCCAGAGAAATGTTCACTTAATAACACTGCACTGTGGGTCCCAGATGGAGGCCTGTTTCCCTTAGATCTCAATTACAATCTGCTCCTGCTTTTGGTGCAGACCAACAGTGAGAGATGGAAAAATTGGTGTACTGTAAATTCCTTAGTATTTATATTTTACTGCAACTTTCTCATTGAACTTCTGCCAGAATTAATCAGCAGAATCATTCTGATGGTTGCAGAATTCTCCTAGGACCTGGTTTTATTTATTTGTTTGTTGCTTTTTTTGTGTGTGTGTCCTAATTTTCAATTAACTAGCTGCTCACATCAACAGAAAAAAAAAGAGAGAGAGAAGTCCCGTCATCAGGTTTACAAACTAAAAAAACCACGATATACAAGCAAGGGGAGTGGAGGAGATCAAGGCCAGAACAAAGTGATAAGCTGTACACAGGATTTGTGACCATCTGGGCAAGCTTAATCTTTTCTTCCTCTTATTTCTTGAACAACAATTAATTGTTCCTGTTTCCTTGGCTTTTTCCCTTACCTTTGCAGGCCCAAGTCTACAGGTAGTTGCAGCTAAGGGTCTCTATATAGAAAGATATAGCTGCTGTTTTTCTGGCTTGTGAATGTAGTCAGAAAATGGCTCTAGAATCCTTAACTGATAGCAGAAACCACAGTATGTTCTTTCTGTTTGTTTTCTTGTACCAGGACAGTTTTTCCCATACCATTGACCAGTTGGACAATGGCTATGTAAATACAAATCAGAACTGAACTTATATTGAAAAAATTTGTACAGCAGTTTTGATAGAAAAAGTAGAAATATAACCAAATCTTATAAATCTTAATGCTCAGTAGCTGATTTGAGAAAATATGTGATGCAATTGTTGCCTGCTTTTACATATAAAGAACATTACACTTTGACTGGGAAACACTTAAAATAGCTTTCCTGAATTGTTTATGGCCATGCCAGTTATAAGAATTACACGCATAGCTTGCATGGAAAATTTGTACACGGAAAGAGACATATAGTGAATGGTTCTAAAATTGTATGGCTAAAATTGCCTGTGATGTAGAAATATTACTAGCAGCTTCAACATGGCAATGACATAAGAACTAATCCTTGGTTTTCACCAGTCCATATAATGTATATGACATAGTTACTATATCTGATGTTCTCTGTATTTCTTTAGAAATGGGGGTTCTGATGCAGCAGTAATTCATTAATTCATGAAGTTTGTGACCACTGTACATTGCCATCAAGTGCTATGATGATGGAGTTAGAACAGTGTTGAAATTACATGAACGGGATATGGAGGAGAAGCTGGGTTAAATAAGCTGTTTGCTATAATATTTTTGAAACTTATTTGTTGTAGCTTTAAGAAAGAAATGGGTCTTGACAGCATAAAAATGCGTTTGCAGTGTTTATACAAAGGTGTTTGCCATAAGTGCATTTCTTTGCTCCTCTTTATTTAAATGTGCTGATATAATGCATGCTATACCTCAGTGAGAGAAATTGTCATGTGAGGGTCTGATTCACACTTTCTCTTCTTGGTACATTACTTCTATTAAGACAATGCTTCTAGTTCTGTCGTATTAAAAAAAAAACTTTATTCTAGGATGGAAATCCTTTTGATGCTGCAACAGGATATCATAATCTTACATATGAAGAGGTCTTACAGGAGTTGATGAAACACAAAGAACAACTTAAGAAAAAAGATACCCACATTCGTGAACTTGAGGATTATATTGACAATCTTCTAGTACGAGTAATGGAAGAAACTCCAAGTATTCTACGTGTACCATATGAACCTTCTCGTCGAGCTGGCAAATTTTCAAAAACCTAAGCCAATGCCAACAGTCCTTGGTATTAATTAAGAGGATGGATTGCTTAGTGCAGTGTTTTGATATTGTAAATTTCATGTCCATGCTTTATCCTGAGAGTGTTTGACTCCAAACTTCAGTTGGTATTGTCAGTTCTTGAAATCTATATATAAACTCCAGGTTTTCTAAGGTGAAATGTAAGATCCTTTTGCTGCAAAACATCCCTTTACCTTGAACATGTACATCCTGGTCTGTTTTATTTTCAAAATATTATAGCTAGCTTGGATATCACTGTACAGTAGTCATCCAACATACATACTTGAATATTTATTTTGCACTTCAATTAATCACTTTGAAGTTACAGCATGCTGTCAGAGTGAATGTACATAACCAGAATGTGTTTTGCAGCTCTTAATATGAAGGAAAATGTGATAATGTTGTATTTTAGAAATCACTAATACATGAGGGGATAATACATCTTTGCATAAGGAAGTGGACAGTATTGATCCTTAATGTAGAACTTATTTGAAACAATTATATTTGTGCTCTTGAAGAAATACGGGCTTTTGAAATGGCAAATTCCATAATCTGTATGGATGGAAAAGGTCTTAGTATATAAAGGTACAGCATACCATTGGGTTAAGCACACGTATGTAATTTTAAAAAGAGTAATAAAGCAGAAGAAACTAATGAATAATACCTCATTTGTTTAGACTATAAAAGGTATGGGGAGAAAAGCTGACAGGGATGTAACATTCTAAATAGTATGTCAAGTCAGCCTATACATGTGTGTTTAGGGGGAGATGTGTGTGTGCATGCACACACACATGCAAGTACATAACCAATGCATAATTTGGGTTCTGCAATATTTCAAACGGGAAATTGAGATTTACTTGTTTGTATTTGCCAATATAGGAAATTATTTTTTAAAATAGATTGCAATTATTTCAGTACTGTATTCTGTGTCAGAGTCAAATATTGTCCTTCATTAAAGAGTGATGGATATATTTGATTCAGCATGTCTCTGACTAGATAACGTTTATGTACATTGTTGTGTGTCTATTTCAAAGTGGTAAATGCAATTTTAATGGAAAATATTGCCATAAAGAAAATATTGTTTACTATACTGTAATCAAACAGTTCCTTTATTTTATAAAAATTTCAGGCAGAATGTTTGCTAGTGTGAAGTGCAAATAGGCTTAGACATAAGATGGATGCAATGTTGGGAAGAATTGAATGGTTTTTTGTTCAATTTTCTTTTCCTTTTGATTGTGTAATACACATTTTACATACACAAACATATTGACGATTTCTATGGAGAAAAATGGGAAAATATTTTCCCTTTTTCAGAATAATAATAAACTTCAGAAAGTTTTGATTTTGATAATGTATTATTAATCAAAACCCTTTTGTAACTGAAATAGAATAGATTAGTAGTATTATCAGAAGGAGCAAGAATTTCTTCTTAAATATCCTCACCCACATTAAGCAGCATCTTGTGCCATGAACAGAGATCCCATTTCAATTATTAGGCTTTGGTTTATTTTTCTATATGGTGTGGAATACACAAATAAAACTACTTGAAGTAGTTTGCATACAATTTTTCCTCTGTAATTCAAATAAAGGACAAATCCTAAGCTCTCCTTTATTTGTTAATATTAACTTATGCATTTAAAATAGATGTTTATTTTCACAGTTTGTACAGAATATATTTTAAAAATCAGTTGGTGATTTAAAGCTTACAGATGTTGCACAGTAACACAGTTAATGACTTCCACTTATATTATTTAAACTCTTGGCCCATTAATGTTTAATCTGAAATTCCATTATATTAAATTCATTAGGCCCTTTCTTACAAGTGTTCCTCAAATATACCAGCTGAGTGTAAACCACAGTATGTACTGAATTTTTAAAATATTTAACTTTTTAAAACTTTTTAAGTTTTCAAATTATCTCTATCAATCTTAATGGGAAGTATCAACATGCTGGAGTGTAAAGTGTTTAATTCTTAGCAGAATTAAAATGAAATTAAGTTTTATGAAGGGTTTTGTTTTGTTTTGCATATATTCTCTAGTTTATTTTCTATTTGATACATAACTAAATTAAAGGATATTTTAAATTTACAGTAGTTAATTGTAAAAATCAGAAAAAGGCAGGTATATTAAAAGGCATCAGAAAATATATACAATGTAATGTATATAAATAATAGCAACTCTTTGTAAATTAAATGGCTCATGTACTAATATAATTTAAATGCTGCTTTGTGAGCAACTTCTTAAATGTCACTTCATTTAGTTTAGGTACATAATAAACTCCAAAACAGGTACAAGTATTCCTTTTATTTTAGGAATAAAAATAAAATTTGACAGAAGCAAGCACAGAGTACCAGCTATAATAGAAATTAGCAGGGGACTGCCTTTGAAAGCATAATTGTTGTGTCTGTGCCTCTTTAACAGTGTATAAGGCAATTTTGCTGTAAATGTGGTATTGGTGAAATCACAGCCAGTATTAATGTGTTTTCAGAGCCTCTGCAAAGCATATAATTCATTAATTTATTTAAAATAGAAAGCTGCCTCCAAGAATATTCCATACAAAATAGATATCTATTGAAATTACCTGATGGGCAATATTGGGAAAGCAGATATTCCACACACTTGTGATACCTTGCATGAACATTAATTTGAGCTTTATTACCACTTTTCATTGAATATAGAATTTTCCATAGATTATAGTTGGCTAATCTATTGTTTGCTGTAAATTGAGGACTATGAAAACATTGCCTTTTTCAATTGGAGTAATAATTTCTGTTAAGCATTTTAATGACTTATTCCCTTCTGCCTCTGCTAAACCTTTTGCTCAGATTCTTAAAAGAAATTAAATGTATATCTTAAAATTATTGCTGCACTGGAACATTATTAAGAAATGTATCATTCAAAAATTGTAATCTATCCAAAGGTTTGTGCACACGCTGTGCATTTGTAGAATGTTAGAAATGAAGATGTACGTATTTGAAAATATGTTTTAAGTATGTTAATTTCCTCATGCTTTCAAAGCGATTGAAGAAAGACCACAGCATTGATAGATTAAAAAAAGGCTGCTCTAGTTTCATTAAATTATTTTTCCTCCCAGGTATTCAAAACATGAGTTGCTTTCCAGGGTTCCCTTTTTTGTGAATGTCCAGTATAGTTCTAAATTTAGTTACTGTTATTAAAAGTATTTGGTAACCAACTGCTATGGCACTTTATCTTTTTTTTTTTTTACTTTTAAAAATAATTTTCAGATTGATTTAAACTAAGTAAATCATCACACCCTAAAGGACTGTTGGCCAACTATATCTCCTAAACATAGTATCAAAAGAATCTCAAGTACATATACAATTTGTCATGAATGATGTATCCAGTTCATTCAGCATGGATAGTTCCATTTTTTAGTTATTAGTATGATAAAATGCATAAACATATATAGCCATATATTACATTTTAGGACAGATCTTGCACAAAGAAAAGTTTAACTATTTTGGTGCACTACCATTTTTCCCCACAAAATGGAAAGTCATGATGTAAGTTGCACCTATGTGTGTAGAATGTGAAAATGCATGAACCATCAGTTTCGTTGCATTTGTAGTCTTCAACACTTTTTAAAAATCAAAATTGTAATCTTAAATTTTAGATTTTATCCCAGTGGTTATTGCATGTTAAGCACTAATAAAATGCCACTATGTACTCCAGTCACTTGTGTTGTCATTTTAATGTATTCAGTGCAATAAGAGTTTAAAATTCCAATTAATTGGTTCAGTGCCTGGTAAATCACTGACAGGAGACAAGCTGGGCACTGGACTCAATAGTTCCTGAGCAGGCACTTTTTGGAGATGGATCCTAATTTGCACCATGGTTAATTGAAGCCCTCCAGCAAAGTGAAGTGCCAGAAATGATGTCTGGAGCACCAGTGGAAAAAGACAAACAGATCTGAGTGAGCATGGTTACATGCTCATGTTAGAGCCTCCTCCATGGTGACAAGGGAGGCAAAGTGGACTCACTGTTGCATCAGCAGGCTGTCCTGCAGCCTTGCTTAGGGTAAATAACTCCCTTTTAGAGAGGAGTCATCTCCCAGTTGGCTGCTAAGATCAGTTTGCACAGTACTTTGCTGACAGAGTTGCTCGGAAGTGCCAAAATCTTGACTCATGGTCAGAATTTTTGTGGTGACTAGGGCACTGCCTTGCACTGCCTATTTCTTGGGATTCTCTTTGTCTGGTGAACTCCAAGGAAGTGGAGAGGGTGCTGTCTTCTGCCATATATACATAGTTTGGACCCCAACCCATCCTGGCTGTTGTGAGGAGTGAATGGAGAAATGAACACTTGGATCTGTGAGATTGTTAATGCCTTCCTGTGTGAGGAGAGCTGCTGAAAGTCAAGCAGGAGGTTGTGGTACATTCTCTGAAGAAAAGCCATCTCTGGATCCTTTGATCCTAGATTACAATTGGCCAGTCTTCAACCTTCTCTTTTGGGGAACTGGATGGAGATGATGCACCTGTCTTCTTCCTCTTAGATCTCTTGTGGCTTTTGATAGAATTGACCATGATAATTTACTGGACTATCTATGGGGATTGGGAAGAGGAAGCACTGTCTTACAGTGCTTCTACTCCTTCCTAAGTGGATGGTTATGGTCTGCTGTGGTGGGGAAATGAATGGACAGCCCAGTGGCCCCTGATTTATGGGATACCTATAGAGAATAAAGAGAATAATCTTGACAGGAAAGATCAGATAGAACCAACAAATGGATAATCATTGCAGAAGCCCAGATTTTTTTTGCCGGGGGGGGGAGGGCGGAAGCATCCCAAATTCACATGAAGGTAGAAGGAGAAGCACATTCAGACTTGTGAGATTCTGTTATAATAGCCAATATTAATATAACTCAATAAAAGTTTTAGGAACACCTGGCACCTGTTTCTTGGTCTGGTCTACCTTGTAGGGCTGACAGTACCTCATGGGTTGGTCCTCCCATGCTCTTGAACATCTATATCAAACCACTGGGGGAGGTCCAACAGTTTGAGCAATGTTATTGCTAGTATACTAATGATACACCCTGGGCTGTAGAGAAGATTCTGTTGATGTTCCGTCCCAGTGCCTGGAGGCTGTGACACTCTGGGTGAGATAAAACAGTCTGAAGTTGAATCCAAGCAAGGTGGACTTGCTGTTTTCCAACACCAGTGTTGTCTCTGCCTGGGAAGGCACTATCTCTGAAAAAGAAGGGTCACAATTTGGGGTCCTTTCTAAACTCATAGCTCCTGCTTGAGCAGCAAGTGGAAACTGGCTAGAACAGTCTTTGCGTAGCTTTAGCTTGTGTTGCCTTACCTGGTTCAGAAGGACTTGGCTATGGTAATTCATGCTCTCCTAACCAACTGGATAACTTCTGCAATGCACTTTATATATATATGCTGCTTTTAAGACTATTCGGATACTAAGCTGATCCAAAAAGCAGCGGCCCACATGTTAATAGGCTCCTGATACTGCAAGCAGGCAAAACCAATACTGTGGTCTGAGATACAATTTAAATTTCTGGCTTTAACCTATAAAGCCTGTCATGGCATGGCACCTGTGTACCTGCAGGACTGCTTTCACCAACCTGTATGGGAATCAACATACTAGAACATTAAGAGACAAACTCCTTGTGATCCCATTCTTCAGGAAGCCAAAGCAAGGAACAGTCGCCTTTTGAAGATCATGCTAGCTTCTTCCTTGATAGCCCCAGAAGGTTGATCAAAACTGAGCTTTTCTGGAGAGTGTTCCAGTGATGCTTATCTAGTGTGTCACCTTTTACTTTTTATTGTTATGTTACGGGTGGGTATTTTAGGATTTTGTTAATTTTTGTTTTAATCATACAATCGATGTTGTGCTTTGTTTTACTTGTTTGTTTATATCTTGTAAACTGCCAAGAGTCATGAGACTGAAGCAGAATATAAATTCAATAAATAAAGTTTTATCATACTGTACTGTGATGATGCTTTGGAAGGCTAATACACAGTCATTTGCAAAACTCAAGTGCATGGTACAAATTGCCCAGGACCTTGCATTCCATATTTTATTTTGAGTAACCCTGAGCATTGGCATGAGCCAGTCTTTTCAATCCTATTTACTCTCGGCTGGGAATTCTGCAAATTTCTTCCAACACATTTGGTAGGTACTAGTTTTGGAAAAGTAGTACCTGCCAAAAAATCTTCCCAAAAGATACTAATTTGGGAAGAAGAGAAAAGGGTAGTCATGACTGAAAAAATTATGCCCTATTCTTCAGCCTGAAAATCTGCCAGAATAGTTTAAGATTAATCAAATCAGGACAGTCTCAGTCTTCAGGATTGCAGTCAGAAAACACATAATATAGACAGAGAAGACACGGGAAGGGAAAATGAAAACAAGCAAATGCATTTGAAATTGTTACAATGTCCCTCTGGAAGAAAAATGGAGAGCTCACTGTAAACAGCCTGGTGAACAAATCTTCCTCAAGCTGAAGCAGCTAGATCTTGTTTTACAAAGTGGGGTTTGGGTCTCTAGAGACTAGTTGGAATTTACCTATTTCTAATTACTACTAAGAGAGTCCACCCTGAGCAGATGGTCTTGCTCGCCCTTCACTGACATCACAGTGCACTTTATAGAAGAGGGGATATTTGCCATCACTGCTCATTATGATCAACTGTATATTTCTTTGTAAGGCCTGACTGGCACCATAGGCTTCAGAAAATGCAAGAGAGAGATTTATATTAACCAGTCAAAACTCTATGTAGTATTACAATATGTGTTTTTAGTTGTTGAGTACTAAATGCATCAAATTCAGCTCTAACCTATGATTACCAATCTGTGGTTCTTTTAAAAAGTAACCTTACATCTACAATTTGAGGTATTCCATCACCTATGTTAAATGGGTTTAAATAAACTCACAAAAATTCTGAAGCAAAGGCATGGAAGTGATATACCACTACAGAAAGGCTTGTTTTATATGGCCAAAATTGTTTTATCGACAAAAATGTAGGTATTAAAGGAATTGTTTACATAAGGGAAGGAAATTGGCTTTCAACAGAAAGATGAACTTGCTCACATGTACTATTTATAGGTTAAATATACTAATAGATAATCCATCCTCAGTATAAGGCACTTTAGAAGTCTTTCTTTCTCATAGCAGATTTTCATTATCCTCAGCCCAAGCAGTCAGCCAAAACCTCCTGGAAGGGAGCTGTAGGACAGGGCACCTTTACGTTCCTATTATTTCAGATTCCAATGGCTTTGTTACAGCTGTTGCTGATGTTCTCCCTGCTTGGACCACTCCCTGGAGCCCGTGGGTGCTAACTGTGCTATCTGCTTCAAGCTTTGCTGCTATCCTTTAGGCCAGGATGTTTCAAACTGTGTCCACGAGGAGTTGTACGAAAACTGAATGGGCTTCCATGAGAGACTAAGGACAAAAAAACAATCCACTAGAACACTGTCAATTTTCTATCATTTTGCTTCTTGATTAGGGATTCTGGGATTTTTTTTAAAAAAAACTAACAAGTTCCATGGCCTGAAAAATGTTTGAAAACTCCTGACTTACACCATTTTCTACATTCTCCAGCCACCAACTCTGACTTCCAGATCTTTGCTCAGCACTCTTCTCTGAGACAGCCATAATTACTTTGTCTCTAGCATAGAATAACTCTGTTCCAATATATCTTTATATTGAGAGTATGTATGTGGGAAACAGAATATATTCATAACAGCAAATCACAATTCTGTTTATATCACAACCTTTGTATAAAGATGTACACAATTTTTACACAATGTACATAACTCAATGGTTTACGTTTATGCGTACATAATCATAAAACAGGTTACCTGACTCTTAGCCTTTAGTTTCATAACTTGAAAAAACGAAGAATGTATCACTTTAGAGAACATTTAGTCAATTTCCAGTTGTGCAAAGACAGAGGCATTTCTATTTAGCAGAGACTGATTTGAATTTTATTTTCTTATATGCCTACCTGGGTGTACTTAACTATGGTTCTGCTTGGTTAAAAACAAGTGCTCTCTGATTTTCAATGCAAGATAGTAGGAAGTTTAGCAGATGGGTTAGTAACTAAGGCGCTGGCTATAAGACATATGCCTGGGGCAAATGCATTGCTTCAGCCTGCTGTCACCTCAGTTTTTGAGGTTTCTAGGACACTTTTCTAAACCTTTAGGGATTAAACTCACCAGTATCAGCAGGCAGTGTCTTATGAAATCTGGTGACATAGGCTGAATGTGGCAGACGAGATTGCCTCTATTGTTGCCCCATGTTGGCCTGCTGCATAGTGCCAATAGCTTTAACAAGGAAAAACATTGTAATGTGTCATGTCACCTCCTCCTAAATGATTCCTGCCGGCCTTGTTAAGGTGTTGTGGGCCTCATTTTCAGATCTCTGTGGTTTCCATTAGAAATTCCTTGAAAATTAACTCCCCAGGACACCTTTAGAAGTAACTTCAAAGAGTCTCATTTTAATGAGTATCATGCCATTATATAAATGTTCCCAACAATGGCATTAGAGAAACCAGTATTCCCCTTGTTGTCTATGGTTGCATCGATGTGTTAGCCCCAGAGCAACTCTAAATATAAAATAAAAATCTGCTTCAGCCAGATGTGGACTTGACCAACTATCAATAGTTTGGCCATTCTAGTTAAAATGGCAGTAATTTTAGTTAATTTTATAACTAAAGCAGCACGATTAAGAAGCTAATGGTCAATACAATTTACATGTGATTCTAACTTGCTTTCATATACAGTATATTGTGAGACAATCAAAATAGTTTCCAGTGGTTTGAGGCAAAGGTCTTGCCTAATTTCATTCTTCTGAAATACTACTCTATTTCTTTTGACAGACAGAAATTTTATTTTGGTCATTGACCAATAAAAATACATTCTATAAAACAAAGCAAAATTATCCCCTAACATCAATAACTGTTAGCAACCATTTGTGGGCGAAACTTACACATAATGTAGCAGAATTTTGCTACTATTAGAGAAATAAATTTATCTTCGTTGTTTAACAGATAATGCAAATAAAAATTATCACAATGCCCTGGAAATTTAAATAAAAGGAGGGGGGGTAATCAACTGGTGGCAAATGTCTCTGTGGAACTGACAATTAAAAAGAACATGGGCTGTGGTTTCTATGACACCCGTGTCATGGGGCAATATCGGGTTTCATATGGGTTTTCCTATATTTCTCTTCCAAAACAGCTGTGGGGAGGACATTCCCCCTTTTGTTTAAATTTCCAGGGCACTCTGATAATTTTTATTTGCATTATATATCATATATCATATATATATATATATATCATATATGATACAAGTGGGGCAAAAAAGTATTTAGTCAGCCACCAATTGTGCAAGTTCTCCCACTTAAAAAGATGAGAGAGGCCTGTAATTTTCATCATAGGTATACCTCAACTATGAGAGACAAAATGGGGGAAAAAATCCAGAAAATCACATTGTCTGATTTTTAAAGAATTTATTTGCAAATCATGGTGGAAAATAAGTATTTGGTCACCTACAAACAAGCAAGATGTCTGGCTCTCACAGACCTGTAACTATTTCTTTAAGAGGCTCCTCTGTCCTCCACTTGTTACCTGTAGTAATGGCACCTGTTTGACCTCGTTATCAGTATAAAAGACACCTGTCCACAACCTCAAACAGTCACACTCCAAACTCCACTATGGCCAAGGCCAAAGAGCTGTTGAAGGACACCAGAAACAAAATTGTAGACCTGCACCAGGCTGGGAAGACTGAATCTGCAATAGGCAAGCAGCTTGGTGTGAAGAAATCAACTGTGGGAGCAATAATTAGAAAATGGAAGACATACAAGACCACTGATAATCTCCCTCAATCTGGGGCTCCATGCAAGATCTCACCCTGTGGGGTCAAAATGATCACAAGAACGGTGAGCAAAAATCCCAGAACCACACGGGGGGACCTAGTGAATGACCTGCAGAGAGCTGGGACCAAAGTAACAAAGGCTACCATCAGTAACACACTACGCCCCCAGGGACTCAAATCCTGCAGTGCCAGACATGTCCCCCTGCTTAAGCCAGTACATGTCCGGGCCCGTCTGAAGTTTGCTAGAGAGCATTTGGATGATCCAGAAGAGGATTGGGAGAATGGACCAGGACGACTGATCTGTGTAAAGGAAAGAATGAATGGGGCCATGTATCGTGAGATTGTGAGTGAACACCTCCTTCCATCAGCAAGGGCATTGAAGATGAAACGTGGCTGGGTCTTTCAGCATGACAATGACCCCAAACACACCGCCCGGGCAATGAAGGAGTGGCTTCGTAAGAAGCATTTCAAGGTCCTGGAGTGGCCTAGCCAGTCTCCAGATCTCAACCCCATGGAAAACCTTTGGAGGGAGTTGAAAGTCTGTGTTGCCCAGCGACAGCCCCAAAACATCACTACTCTAGAGGAGATCTGCATGGAGGAATGGGCCAAAATACCAGCAACAGTGTGTGAAAACCTTGTGAAGACTTACAGAAAACGTTTGACCTCTGTCATTGCCAACAAAGGATATATAACAAAGTATTGAGATGAACTTTTGATATTGACCAAATACTTATTTTCCACCATGATTTGCAAATAAATTCTTTAAAAATCAGACAATGTGATTTTCTGGATTTTTTCCCCCATTTTGTCTCTCATAGTTGAGGTATACCTATGATGAAAATTACAGGCCTCTCTCATCTTTTTAAGTGGGAGAACTTGCACAATTGGTGACTGACTAAATACTTTTTTGCCCCACTGTATATATATCATATATGATATATATATAACATGTAGATATGATATAACATATCAGTTGCATCTGTAGGAGGGGCTTGAAGGGGGCAGAATGATGAAAACAGTGTTTCTCCACAAGTTCCACCCATTTGTATGTACATTGTGATGTTGCACATGTCCAAAAATGGAACTTGTGGCAAAATGCTGTCTTCCTCATTTTGATAGAAACAGGAAGCTTCTGCAGAGACCCATGAATAGCAAGCATAATATCTCTGTCCCCTCAAGAATGGTGGAGTGCTAGTTGTTGAATAATATTTTTCCAGCAAAGTGCCTAGCAATATTTACTTCCACTCTAAGTTAAATTCCAGAAGCATGTAACTAAACTAGAAGAATTCAATAGCTTGGGTTGTTATGCTCTACTCATTGTGCTATCACAAAATATAGAATTAATTACATAAATATCCATATAAAATGTAGTGCTAAAATTTCTGTCATGTTTAGGAAGTGTGAATTTGAGACTACGGTTTGGCAGTTTCCAGTGTTTTTCAGTGATGTCTTTAATATGGTAAACAGAAAGATTCTTTTCACAAAGAGAGAAGTACTGTCTGTGTTGTAACATGTCTTTCTCCATTGATAAAAAAAAACAACTATCAAACTTACCTTCAACCAATTAAAAGGGGAACCATTTCTACAATGCACAGGGTGAGTTACAACTGGCTTAAAGAGCAAAATTGTTTCTTATAAAACTATTATATCAATGAAGCTTTTTCAGAAAATATATTCAGTGCATTTGTGCCATTTCAACTGCTACTGGATTACAGCATGCAAATTGCTGCAATTTTAAATTCAAAGAAAAATCTAAAGCATGGTTTTAAAATGCATTCCTCCCGACTAGTGGAAATTACTGTCTACAGCAGTTTAGCTAGTTAATATCCTTTGTTCTCCTAGTAACAACATCAAAAGATCGGTAATACAGGTAGAAAACAGTGATCATAGCAAAAAGGATATTGACTTCCACAAAAACATTAACAGGACTATCACTACATGCAAGAATCACACAATTTCTCCTGGCTTTATTCTGTACTAGCTACATGCCAACCAATCAACTCAAGGAAGCTGTAGAAAGGCCATGATCAGGTCAACTGATCATATCCCCCTCACACTAGAAAACAAACACAGCTCCTCAAAAGAGTCTACATTATCAGCTCCATTACAACTAATGTCAGAACTTCATTGTTCAAAAAGCACCAGCTTATATCTGCAAGAACAGTCTCCACAGACCAGGATTCAAGACTTTGACAGTTCAGATAAAACCATTGTTTTGCTCCAGACCTTTGCTCACTTTGGTTGCCCTAGACAAAACTCTTCATTTCATTTTTATTAGGTGTTTTCTTTTACCCAATGTAAATACACTTCGCCCCCATATCTGCATTAATGAATTTTGCATTAAAAGGACTGTATGAAAATTCATTTCTGTAGTAAAATGTTTTGGGGGAGATTTTCTAAAAATGAGATTCCAGGGTTGCTTTGATATTGCTGCAATGTGATCATGTCATTAAGCCAGACACATTGATATAAATGTCTTTGTAACAGTCTTTTATACTAACATCATCTGGTGGGACATGCTGCACAAAATATCAGTGTCTTTTCTTATTTATTCATGTTTTAAGGAGTGTGGCTGGGAAGAGTGAGGACACCCAAAGCTATGTCCCATCTGTACATATACAAATTTAATTTGGATCAATTATACACTCAGCTTTGTATCTGGGATACGTATGGAAGAAATCAAAATGCAAGATATCTTTGGTTACAAAGCCAAATCTATTTAAACCTCTCAAACTATTTAAAGGTAATGTTCTGTCTTCATTGGTTTTATTTAAATATAGATGTAGATGTAGATATAGATATATAGATATCACTGTGTGAATACAAACATGCTGATATTAAACTTTTGCATTTGACATAATTGTTGCTGATATAAAGAAAGGTGAGTTTGAAATGTTTGCATTCTTCAGAGACCAACACTGTCACCAGTTTTATCCTCAGTAGTGCCTTCTGATCCAAACAAAATCCAACCCTATTGGTCAAACTTCATTCCTTTCAAATATACAGTATATAAAAACAGGAGTGGACTTTAGGATTGGAAAGAACAGAAATAATCATACCTAATGTTGTGATTTATACTTTAAGTTTCCTTAATATCTATTCCAAGAATTCTAACCAATAATCAGTGCATAGCCAACTTTTTATCTTTTGTTTTTCATGTCTAGAAATGAATATAAACCATATCAATATAATATAGTAAACCATATCAATATAATATAGAAAAATTATTTTACTACTTGATTTGCAAGGTGTCTTTTATCATTATCAATCCTACAACTAAACCTAAGAGCACTGATCAGTTTCTTATGGTTCAGACTTTGAATTCAAATGTTATCTCTGTCTTATTCTAGACAGGCTGCAGCTTGGGAGGCAGAAAAGAAGTCCAGCATGCTCTTACCAACAAAAGCACTTTACAGAATTATCAGAAACCTCCCACTACAAAAGCCTCACTAAAAAGGCCATAGGAAGTTGGAATATATTCATGAAGTCACCAGAAGTCAAGCTGGACTTAATGAAAACTATGCTTTTTTGTATTCCTAAATGAAAACAAACACATACACACACACATATAATCTTACCAAAAACTGCATTTGGTTAGGAAGATGGAAGTACAGTAATCCAAGAGTGTTCTAAAACCACTCAAGATTCTTGGATCCATTTATTTTCTGGTTTAGATTTTATTGTAATATTATTTTACACCCAAAGTCTCAATTATTCTAGAAGCTTGTTTCAGTTATAATATACTGTATCTTTATCTCATTTGCTAATCAGGCAGCTTCCTTAGAAGAGTATGGGAATGTAAATGTAATGTCTTGATTTAAGCAAAGCATTTGGCAAAGTATCCCACGCCATATGATTAGCAAACTTAATGGGCTGCACTGCACGATGATTAAAATAAACATTTGTACTCAAATGATGTTCATCAGTGGTTCCTCATTAAACTGGGAAGAGGCATCACGTGGAGGGCCACACAATTCAGTCCTGGGTTCTACAGTATATTCTTCAAAAATTTTATTAACAATTTAAAGAGGTGGAGGGAAAGCTTCTCAAATGTGCAGGTGAAATAAGTCTTGGGAGCCAATAGAAATGAGCTAAAAATAACAAAATGAAGGTTAGTGCAGACAAATGCAAAATTCTTCACTTCGGGAACAGAGTTCAAATGTATAGGTACAGAAAACAGGGTAAGCACTTGTGGAAAAGATCTTGGAATAGTAGTTGATTACAAAATGAATATAAGTCAGTAGTGTCATATGACTGTAAAAAAAAAAGGTAAATAAAAAAATTAAGTTGTATCTGTAGGCATATAGTTTCCAAATCAATGGAAGTAGTATCTCCATTTTATTCAGTGTTGATCAGACTCCACCTCAAAAACCGTGTTAGTTCTCTCTATTAAATCTAGAAGAAATGGAAAACTCACTGCTTTCCAGACTATTTTTTAAAAGTGGGGATGAGTCAACACAGATGACATTTTTCCATTAGTTTATCCATACATCTTCTCTGATGTTTAATAGCATTCTTTACATACCTTGGCAAGATGATAGAGACCAAGCTATCCTGGGGTCAGAGAACTTGCCCAGATGTAAAATGACCACCTAATGGGGTAAAAGGAAGCTAAGATAGAAAAGGTCCTAATTTCATTTTGAGCACTTGAAGAAAAATGTTCACCTCAGTAAAAATTCATTTTAAATATATAGACATCAATTAAATAGTTATGTGGCTCAAATCCAAACATGCCTTTACCAAAGCCAAAGCCAAGATTAGTGACTCAAAAAAACTCAGAATGCAGCAAAGTATCTTCTCAAATGATCCTTTCATCAACTGGCTCAATTGCTTTTTGTTTTGTTTTAAAAATAGTAATTACTTGAAGAAAGCTGGAAATATTTGAAATGAAAACGATGTAGAAAATACTTATCAATTAATGTCAATAGTGTTTTAATTCAGAATGTTTTCTGATTTCTATCTATTGACTCTTCTTAATGAGCCCATGAAGTACAGTACTGTACAGCGTGGTCATTATTTATTTAATTTCTGTCCCATCTTTATTTTGAGCTAAAAAATGAAGGATCGACTTGAGGTGGCATACATAGCTAATGCTACCGCCTCCCGTTTTAACCCACAACAACAACTCTGTGAAGTGGGTTGGGGGGAAACAGAATGACTGACCCAAAATCATCCAGACAGTTTTCATGCCTAAGGGACTATTAGAACTCACAGTCTCCCAATTTCTGGCTCAGCACTTTAATCACTATACCAAATTGGCTCTTATGTATGCTGCACAGAGAAGATGATAGACTGAAAAAGGCCTGGAACTCTTGCAAGCCTAATTATGCCCCCCCCCCCGATGATTGTATTACACTTTGGTTAATTGGTACATGGACATACTTTTGTATGTTATTTTAAATTATAGAAGATGATTGTGGATGACGATGGAATAATAAAGAAGCTGGAAACTGTTGGGCAGTGTTGAACTTCAGGGTTTAGTGATCATGGTCTAGACAACAGATTTCTTGATGTTTTGCCAGCAACTGTGGCTGGCATCTTCAGAGGCAAGGTATTAGATTTCGATTTTCTTAAGGACATTCCATACTATAGCTTGATATGATTGGCACTTTTTCTAATCAATGAAACACATATTACTTCTTTTTTGGTATTCTTTGGCTTTCTCAGTTATGCAGTGTGCATCAGCAATTATGTCTCTTGTTCCTCAACCTTTTCTAAATATAGCTTAAACATCTGGCATCTCCCTTTCCATGTAGGGCTCTAATCTGTGTTGGATGATGCTAAGCATTATTTTGCTAGCATGTGAAATTAAGGATATTATACACTAGTTTGCAGATTCTGTTGTCTTCTTTCTCTGATATTGGTATGTAGACTTTCAATCTATTTTTCACTGTGTTGTTTTCCAGATGTGGTAGCATAGTTTTGTTAGAATGTTTACTGTAGATATTTCATCAATTACTTGGCCTTCTGACCTGGTAATGACTAGGGTACTGATCTAATTTAATATACTAGTAGTACAGCTTCTTGTAAATAGGGAATAGCTTCTCAAATTTGATGTTGACATCCCTATTGTATAGAAGTTCAGTACACACCTTCCATCATAATTTGATCTTCTTTGAATCAGTTACTATCTGTCTATTGGTGTCTATTAGCACACCAAGTTGAGGTTGGAACATAGTTTTTAGTTCAGAGATCTTTGGGAAGACTTTCATTGGTTTTTGCATGTTTGCTTCCATTTTCAGTAAATTTACAGATCTCATTGTAATACTGCTTTTTTGTCTTCTAACAGCTCTCTGAAATTCTTTGTTAGGTTCCTTGCTGAGGTCTTTGTCTTTCTTGGCTGTAGCTTCTCTTCTCAGCAATTTCTACTTTTTTTCTGACATCCAGTTTGCTTTTTTCTGTTTCTTGGTCTTTGGCAATCTCTTTTCATATTCATGTTTAACAATTTTTAAAAATTTCATTCCTTTGGTTCCCTATAAATGAGGTTCAGGACTTCCAAGAAATCCTGATGTTCTCATTGAAGATGGGGGTATATGCTGAAAACTATATGGTGAAAACTGTTCATTTTGTTCTTCCACTTCAGCTTCACTTGGAACTTGCACATGTTCTGTCCATAGTCAGACCCTGGCCAGATATTTGCTCTTACTACTGAGTACTTCTACCTCCTTGTACTAATAACATAGCCAATTTTATTTCTGTGCAGTCCTATCTGGTGATGCCCATGTGTATACACATCATCTTGGTTGTCTGAAAATTGTATTAGCAATGAAGAAATAATTGAATTGGCACAAAACGACTATTATTATTTCCAGCTTTGCCATTCCAGCGTCCAGATATAAGCAGTCCATCTTGCTTGAACATTTTGTTGATTTCAGATTGAACGTGACTATAAAATTCATCAACCTCCTCTTCTGCATCAATCGCTGGAGCTTAAACTTGAGTATCCATCCTATTAAAGGATTGTCCATGAAGTCTAATTGATATTATTCAGTCACTGACTCCATTGTAACCAAGTACTGTCATTACTATATTCTTCCTGACTATGAAAGCAACACTGTTCCTTTTGTTTTTGTGTCCTGAGTAGTAAATGGAGTGAACGTCTGACTGAAAGTGTCCAGTTCGTCAGCCTCTGGTGCATGTCTTTTTCATATAGGACTTGGGACTCATGTTTTCAGCCCTACTGGGTATTCATTACCTACTGTAAGTCTACTTCATTTCCATTTGGATAATTAGAAGCACTTTTATTCTCAATCTCTTAAGATGATCCCTGACTAGAAGCTCTCTAACTACTGTTGGTTTTACTCCTGATGGTAGTTTATTCTGATACTAAGCAGCACCATCCTAGTTGCACTGGATTCCAAAGAAGCTTATCCACTGAGAAAAGCAGTTTTCGGTGGAAATTGAAGACCTACCTCCTGATATCACTATTTCATCTACATTTTGAGATCAACACCAGTAGGACTGAAGAAGGCTCATTGACACTTAAAATCTTTCTGCAAGTAGCAAAATTCATAGTTCAATTATACTAAGTGTATTAGAAGTTTTGCTAAAAAAAATAAAATAAAACAAACCCTAGATCACAGACGTAGATTATTAATAGGCAGCATTTTGAATAGATGTTGTGTTTCAATTACCTGGTAATGATCTTCTACTAATTGTAAAGCCCATTTCCTCTATGCTGTCCAGATAGCACAAAGAAGAGCACTGCAGATAACTTATTATAGAAGAGAGGCTTGGTATACACTGGCTCAGATCATTAGGATGAAATTTGCAAACTGCAATTGATGCATTACATTACATTACATTACATTACATTACATTACATTACATTACATTTATTCTCTGCCCATCTTCCTCCAATGGGGAACTCTGAGGGGCTCACAAAGTTATCTCTATCTAACATCTAACAATGACACACTATACTATGTGGCCAGCAGTGGTCGCTAGGGAGTCACAGCACATCTGGGCTTTTTCCTCCTCCATAAGTCTTTTTCTCGCCGCTCGAGTCAATCAGTTTTCTCGCCGTTCTCATCACTTGCGTCGATCATGTCCAGAGTCGGGTCCAGCACTGGTTTCTGCTCCTCATGTAATGCTGCCGGTTCTTCCCACCGAAATGGGAGTACCTATTTATCTACTCGCAGATGGAAATGCTTTCGAACTGCTAGGTTGGCAGAAGTTGGGACGAGTGACCGGAGCTCACCCCATCACATGGAGCTGGGCCCAAACCGCTGGAGTGCTGACCATTTCTGACCAGCAAACTCCAGCGTCATTAAGCCCTGCGCCACCATGTCCCTAAGTGCATAAGGCAGATGCCTACATGCTGCTGGTTAAAAGCCACTTCAGTCATGTGACACCTATATTTCAGGCACTTCATTGACTTCCAATAGGTTTCCAGGCATAATTCAAAGTTTTGACTTTGACCTTTCAAGCCCTACATGCTTGGCTCCAAGACACTTGCAAAACCACCTTCTCAAGGGAGCCTTGCAACCGGTCCAATATGTTCACCCAGTTGTTAAGTATTCCCAGTATAGAGAAGGTAATATTTGTAAGTACTTTTTGGTGTCTGTCACCTTGTGGAATAGTCCCTCCCATGAAAGCCATACTGGTTTCAATCTGGATACTTTTCACAAAACAATTAAAACTATTCTTCAGGGCTTTTGAGAGCTAATATTACTCATTGTTTGTGGGCTCCTGTGGTTATGGTAATTTATATTTTTTTCAATTTTATTAATTGATTTGTGTGTGTGCGTGTCATTTCTTCCAGGTTTCATTATGTAGTGTTTTTTGTGTTTTGCTGTTGTAAAACTCCAGATTCAGAAATATATGAGCAATTAATCAAGCAGTCAATCAATTATCCATAAGCAAACTTTATCACAGTTCTTTTATGGCATGGAATTAGATTTATAGAATAAACAGTGGCAAGAGAGACCATACAATTCAAGTTCTTAGGAAATTCTTTCAGGGGCAAATATGTTATAATATTTTAGAACCCAGACTAATGGAGGCCAGAGCTTGGTTAAAAATAATGAATTGTTGGTTTAAGCTAAGCTTTTGCCTTCAAGGCCTAATCTCTGTAAACCTAGGTGATTGCTTTCAAGCTTCATGGATGTGAGAGGTAGAGAAAAAGATGATTCATATCAGGCTTACACATGCTTTTCTGAGGATCGGGTATGATTAAAAAAAAAAAGTGCTGAGACAGAGGATAATTCATGTGGACATACAGACAGATTTTTAGAGTCTCTACAGATATAATAGTTGGAAGTAGGATGTTAAAACCCCAGGCAGCAAGATACTTGGAACATCTTTTTATAGCAAAATATCACAGAAAGTTTACCTTGGCACACTTTAACATCCTTCCTTCAGTAGTTCTAGAATTCAGGGATTAAAAAAAAGATCCTATTACAAAAGTTTTTGCCCTTGTAGAGAGAGGTGTAATTGAAATGCTTGTTCATGTCCTTCTATATTGCTTCTTTTAGAAGGAATGTTTGTAATACTTGTTATATCCTATAATTTGCAAAATCCATGGTTGCTCAGATTATTTCGACATTAGCTATTTACTTGAAGAGCAAGGGGCTAGAATTTCCTGGCAACTAGAAAAATTCTGCCTGGTTACTTGTCCGACCAGGTGTCACTGTTTAAGGAAAAATAAGATGTAGTTTAATAAAGTAATGATATGTTTGTTACACTAAATAATAGGAATAACAATAATAAAATTTAGACCATCTGGGACACTGTATATTTTGAAAAATCTTCCTTAGAGATCCAGATGTTCAGTTTGTTAGCTAGCATCCTCCATTGTCTTCCACAGTCTCCCAGCAATCTTTTTCCATACCATTGTCTTCTCTCTAGCATATTTAATACAGCATCCAGATGAAACATGATATCCATCACCTTTGCATTAAGCAAGCTGGTTGCCATGCCAAATTATCTATGACTACAAATCTGCAATACACATATTTGCAGTAGAGAATAATACTTTATCCCCTAAAGGAATGGTTACATCTACCTGGCCATCTCTTTCTTCCTTAGAGTGATCCCTTCCTCTACAGTATGCACGTCCTTTTGCACAATCTGGGAGAAGGTATACCAGCATCACGGCTTCACAAAACAGTTTGCCTCTCCAGGTTATCTACCTAGCCATCTAAGGAATAAAGTTATTCCTGAGAGCCAAGAGATGTCTACATCAACCACACATTTATAACTGCTGTCCATGAGACCAGATGTTACTTTATGTGATCCATTGGATTGTTCCAGCTCATGCTGTCTTTCTGTCTTCATAACCTTTTTCTTCGTTTAACTGTTCAACATTCACTAGGAAAGTTGTTAGTTATAAAATAAAAAAGGATTATTAACTGGCCTCCTCATTATAGGTGTTTAACTTGTCTATATGCCTGTTTATCTTGACATTTTGTGGCTGTGTCTAGCATATTTGATTTCACTTTGGGTTCATCTTCTGTTCAAGTTTGTATTCATGAAGAATAGGATTAAGAGCACAAACCTAAATATTTGTACCATGTCAGCCAAGAGGAGGAAACTGAAGTGAAGGTAAAGGGGAAGGATGTTTGCTGTTTGGCCAAGTTGCTATGGCTTTCCCAATGGATTTCATCCCCATATCCCTCCATTACTCAGCTGTATAAATGTAAAACTACCTTCAGGGGCTGGCACAAGTACTATTCATTTATGTGATATTTTGACTTGCCTGTACAAAGATTTACTACTTTATTGAACAGCAATGCCTAAAGGTTCATTCTGACATCTTCTGTAATATGCCAAGCTTTCCTTGAAGCGAAGTGCAGAGGGTGCCTTCGAACATTAGAACAATGTTAATTTCATGTCTTACATTCTTTTATATTTAGGAATGTAACTTTTCCCACCTGCTCATACCTCATGCCTCTGTTCTGATAAGTAACTTTAAGAAAAATGCCTTGCTCCAGTTTTGGTTGTGTGATCTGTAGTCATTGATGTGGTTGCTTATGGCTTCCTGATTGTCTGTAGGTGTTGAGCAGGAATTAAGACCTTACATGTCAGAGTTGAAAATCCCACATCAAGGTGTCGGCATGTTTGGCAGCAAGATAGTGAACTCATGATGTATAATTTGGGAAGCCCTGTCCTTGGAGCAGAAGCGCATGATCCAGCATGCAGAATATCTATCTTTGAGGTGCCCTGTTAGCAACAGGGCATTCACAAAAATAAATTGGACTTTTATATCTGTATTTTTATTGTGCGGTTAAAGCCTGCTTGCTACAGAATGTAGTGTATCGGTCTTCCAGATATGGGCTGGCATCTTGAACAGGAAGTTTTGCCACATTCTTGTGGTGCAATCAAAATGAGGAGACAAAGAAGAAAAGAAGTGAAATGCTGAGCCCAGCTTTTGTTTTTTACCCATAACTTAGTTATCAAGAAATCAGCATGATTAAGGATACTTTACCAGGAGATTACTGGTGTAATCTCATTGTGCTGAGCAATTGAGCATGATTTCTACTTCAGCTGCGCTGTCTCTAGAATTGCAGAAAACCCAGTCTTTCCATTGACCATGCTGAAACTCTTCAGAGCTTGTCACTGGCCCATTTTCCAACTGGCAGAGCCTTGCCTTGACCTAACTCCTAGCTGACAGACTCAGTATTTCCCCTTTACTGAAGAGTTCAACCTCACAGAGTACAAAAGGCTTGATGGGTTTGGATCTCTCTTTCAATAGCAACCATTCTTATTTACTTAGGAAAATCACCAGACAAATGGACAAACTATGACCGAGACATAAGAAGGGGGGTGCTGATGGGACAACTGGGAAGAAGAACCAATTAGCTTAAAACTATTTTCGGCAGATTGGGGAGTGGAAACAGTGAAAATAATACGAAAGGAGGATTGCATGGAAATTATTCAGATGGGTTCCAGACATTTCATCCCCAGTCTTTATAAGAAATTCTCCTTCTATTTTACATATCTGTACTGCAGACTTCAATGGAGAGGCTCAAGTCTTCTCCAGTAAAGTGTCATTTGGGCCAAGAATGAAAATAAGCTTTCGTGATAAGTATGGAAGTGTATGCTTCATCTTTTTCACTAATATGTTGCAGGTTTAATTTCAGGCTCACTTTTCAAGCAGGTATAATGCAAGCCCCTCTATGCAGGAGATCTATTATGCAGCAAATGATTAAAATTCTACAATCCCATCATTTCATTAGCAGCTCAGCATGTGATATGATGAAAGCTGTGCCATCTGACAAGCCAGCTTCATGATCCCTTTTAGAAGAAGTTTGAAAAACATGATGGGTACTTAATCACTTCTATTTTACCAAACCTTCCTTGTGATTCCCTGACACAAAACTAAAAAGCACCACATGTTGGTAGACTAAAGATATTTATGTTTGTGTCTTAGCTCAAAACCCTTTCATTAATTGGCTCTACAGTAAATATCATATTGCTTTTGAGTGCATTGTATATTGTCTGATTTGTAAGCCACAATAATATTTCCTATTTAGTTCTAAGGCAAAATATTGATAAGTGCTATATAATCTAATTTTAACACAGAAAAGAAAAGCACTTTGAAAAGACATCAGTGAAACTGTGTTACCATTATTATTAGCTATTCAGGGAAACTGAGATTTTTTTTAAAGAAATCGTGGCTTCTATTAATATATTGGTTAGTCTTGTTTTTGTTTAGTTTTGTTTGTAATGAGAATTCTTACTAACTGATCAGAACTTTCATGCCTTACAGCTTTACTGGGTCTATAGTAGTAACATTATAGGGGCTGACCTGTCTGTATTCAGATTCAGAGTCAAGTACCTTGATTTTGGCCTCAGCAGTTTGCATTTCTGTGAGTGGAGTACTAGTGAATTAATGAGAAAGGTGAATTCTCACCCCCCAAAACACAGATCAACTCCTTTGAACATACTGTTTCCACTGTGGTTCAGGTAACTGCTCAAACTCCACCTTTCCAGTGCCATATTTCCAGCATCTATACTTTCCAGACAATTACAATGGGATTTCCTTTTTTCCCCTTGTTTGCATCTTAAGGCAAGGGTACTTTGTCAAGGGACAAAATGTAGCAGCTATGCCATGTTCTCTGAATTCTAAGTATGCTCATAAAAATAAAAAGATTGAAGACCCATGTCTATGTCTAAAATGGATTTAGGAATTAAGGGCTAAGCTAAATGGGATGTCATTCACACAATTAAGACTATGAATGGCTTCTTAAAAGTATAAAGCAGATACTGGGGAAGTTGGACTGGATCTGGCACTGAAAATAGAGAGTTTTTAATATCCTCTCTCCCCACTGCAATCCCAATCCAGGTTGCCCTTTGTTCTTTATACTAGCATTCATATCAATCAAATCTATCACCTCCTATCTATGCAAGTAATACACATAGGATCCAATCTAGACACTAGCAGAGAATTAACTCTGACTGCTTCTAACTCTGGCCCTGATTCAGGTTATCCTTCTCTGCCTCCTATTTACACTGCAATGTGAATGGATGTTTTTCTTCTAATGAGCATAATAGGCATGCTCCATAAATCCAAATTAGAATCTCAACAGGATGTGAAAAATTAAAGCATTCATCTCACCTGCCAGAGTCCTATTCCTTCTACTATTTACTTTTTAAAAGCCATTTCTGTGGGACTACCAGATCTGGGCTGCAAAAACCCAAACAACCCAAATAGCAGCAAAAAAATACAGAAAATTCTAATTCTGGGCAGCCAATTGGTAGTCATTTGGATGGTTTCCAGCTATTTGTTGTAGCCCTGATTTATGCAAAAGTAATTATGTGCATAGATTCTTGTCTAATTTGGCCCTTAGCTGCTAATAAATAAATCCAATGGATGTAAACATGCCAATTTAGATGTGACCTAAAGTACAGTAAACACAAATTGGAGTATCCATTGAGTTGTGATGGTAAACTGAAATGGCACCCTTATTATCATCTGGCAGTAATGTCACTTTCTGCTGGAGTGAAGTGCTTCTCATGTTTCTTGGAATAAATATTGAATTTCAGAATATGACCAAGCCTTAGGTTGCAGTTAAATACAAAAGTTTGTTCTGAGTGGCACGTGGCAGAATGTCTTTATTCTTTTGACGCTGTTCAGCCTGTTTGCAAATGTAGCTGGTCTTTCTCAATCCCAATGGGATTTGATTCATTTCAGGAATTTTCAAGGTTCAGGACCTGTTAATAAAAATCTGCCTTTGTTTAAATAAAACAAGAAACTTATTGAAAACAAAAGTGACAAAGGTGATCTTTTAGCCCCACTGTTGTCTCAGATACTTTGTGAACTAGGACAGAGTGATGTGATGTATAGCTAATGAGCCAGCACATTTTGTTACTCTCTCAGTTTACTTTCTGCAACAATCTCTACAGCAGTGTTTCTCAACCTTGGCTGCTTTAAGCTGTGTGGACTTCAACTCCCAGAATTCCCCAGCCAGCCTGGCTGGCTGGGGAATTCTGGGAGTTGAAGTCCACACATCTTAAAGTTCCCAAGGTTGAGAAACACTGCACTACAGGATGCCACACCTTGGGTACAGCATCAGCAGGAGAATGATAATATTTACTACCTTGCTTATGTGAATGTGTGTTTACACACCCTGTTGCATACCTTGTTTGTGTTCATCATTGTTGATGTCCTGCATCTCTCCTCCCATCTGAAGTTTGTTTTACTGAGGCCTAAAACAGGACCTTTTGGGTTGTGACACTGTGACAATGGAATTTCCTTCCTTGTAATCTCTCCCTCATTTGGAAGGCTTTCCTGTGAACTTTATTTTATTAGTCTATTTTCAGTGCTGTCCTTCTACATGGTGAGTTTATTTTATCTTGTTTCAAATTTAGACTGTCTGGTTTATTATTACATATTATAGGGTAATACTTTAATCTTTAATGTTGGTTTAACCTTGGAAGTTAAATAAATAAAATGTCTTCAAGACCAAGAAACTATGGGTCATTATTCCCCCAAAACCTCTAACCTGAATGTATCTTTCCCAAACATCTATTGTCCTTTCTTCTACTCTTGTCAGTGGTCATTTCTAGATTCTATAGAATTAATTTACCTTGATCAGTGCTTATGTATATATGAATAATTGGAAAATCCACCAGTCACTTCCAATCTAAAACTAAAAAAACTCAATCAGCATTTTTGGGCATTTGAAAATGAAGCAGTTCTGAAGCAGGTTATATTTGAGTTATTCTTTTCCTTGGATAGCTGAAGCAAAGCTAGAAAGTGTAATTAATAAACATTATTTCTATAGGAAGATACACTTTTGCTACTCCAGGTATGTCTAGTGCTCTGATTTAGCTGCATTAAGCTGTAACTGGCCACATGAATTGGAAAAGTGCCTTTAATAGCTATTCATAGTGGATCCCCTAAATGCTGAGTCTCAGTCTTTTAGACAGATGCTTTAGCAGAGTGGTATTTTTTAATTAATGTTGATTATCAGATTAGACCTGAAGAGGCCTAATTCAGTTGATTTCTGAGTAGGTTACATAAACTGACTACTTTCTTGAAAATTTGTTTATACTGTGGAATAGTGTTTTGTGAAGCATTTAACAATATGCTAAGCTCATCATAATCATATGTCACCATATCATATTCAACACTCTGATTTGTGAAAACCTGCCATTATCAAGTCTTTCCTGAATTTGAGTTGTGCATTTGGAATGTTTTATCATAAAAATAATACTTTAAATGGGTACAGTGAATTGAAGTGTTTCAGCACTTCACGTGTTTCCTCTAATTGTAATCATTCTGGCACCCCTGTGGAGTAAATCAGTAATATTATATTCTATAGTCCAAGCTGGGGGGAAGGGGGCGAATGAAAGAGTGTGAGTAACATCAAATTTATCATGATATCATTGTGCAAATAACAAAAATATATAATCTCCCCCATTGGTGCAATGAAATCATGGTATGTGTCATCATAACTTAAGGGGTGCCTATGTATGTAACACGATTAAGGATGAAAAAGTAGATAGTCTCAGGCAGTGTTGTCCAAACTTGGCCACTTTAAGATGAGTGGACTTCAACTCCCAGAATTCCCCAGCCAGCATGGGCAACACTGGTCTCGGGTATGCTATCTAACATAGCTTCCCAAACCTGGGCAGCCTCCACATATGTTGTGCATTCTTCATCTCTCAGAACTGTTGGCTGGAATTTCCATGTGTCATTTAGGTGCCCAGCTTAGGGAAGGCTGGCTAAGCAAGCAGAGCTAAGATTTAACCTGTAAACTTTCTACTTCATAGGTAAGTCTCTTAGCACCTTTTTCATGTATTTCATGGACTGCATAAAAACATCAAACTGGAGAGTGAAATGAGGTTATGGTGATTCTCTTCCCATCATACCCTCTCCTCCATTTGAGACTTTTCTATAGCAAAATCTGAAATGAGTTTCTACTGACAATCGCTTAGAAGCAAGTTTTCTGCGTTAGCTGAGCTGAATATTGTCAAACATAATGCTATTGCCATGCTAGAATTATAATAACTGGTATTTATTTCAGGTACAGTAGAGCTGGATCAGAATAGACTTGGGCTTTTCTTATGAATGCATTAATTATATAGTACTGCAAAATATGTAGGACAGATGACAAATTCTCTAAATTGTCATCTGTCCTACATGTTCCAATGACTGTAAGAAATAAATTCATTCCACATGTTCCAAACTGAGTTTACATGCACTGTGTGTGTGTGTGTGTGTACTTAAATTAGATGCCCTCAGGTAGTGTGGGGTAACACCATCAGACCTGGTAGTATTCCTTCAAATTTTCTTTTGCACCTGTTGGGAGACAATGCTGTCATATTTGTGCACTGCAGCAGTGTGCAGATGGGCTAATTGAAGCTTTACTCAGTCAACTTAATTGGAGGAATGGCCCTCAAAGCTGTCAATAAATGGTGTGTTCACAGTGAGGTAATTAATAACGCCATTTCCTTCTGGTAGACGTATCATTAGCCATTATTTCTCAAATCACGACACTGATGTCTTTATTCCAGCAGGTAATTGCAGGTTTCTGGGAAGGGTTTGGATTTACCCACCAATTCACTAACAGTGACCTCATCTTTGAAAATTAAAACTGCCCAAATCTGTTATTTTTGAATTAAGACTGAGGAGGTGGTTTGAATAGCAAATATGATCTCTAGGATAGACAGCTCTTCTGGGTAATATGTGTTTACTTTACACAAAGAATAACTGCAGTTTATGCCGGGAGAATATTCTGAAATACAGATAGTAATTTGCAATGGCTTCAGTGGAAAACGTCTTTGGCATTACACTTTTGCTCATGTTAATTGTAATTGCCATGATATGATGCAATAAATACAAAACTGCTTTGTACTTGTTTCCTGAAAATGACCCAATCTGCAGTAAAGGCTTCTGCACATCTGTGTAAGAATAATTCCCACTGAGCTCAGTGGGGCTTATTCACAAGTGTGTAGGTACAGGATTACATCTATAGAGAATGCAATATATAAAGCATGTATGTGAACAATATTTTTATTATAGTCCTTCATTATTGTCCCTTTCCTCTTCTAAATCAAAAGAATCCATGTCTTATGCATTTTTGTGATTGACCTGTTTTATGATTTCTACTTCTGAAATTTTGCATGGTTCCTATGGAATTTTCCATAGGAAAGGGTTTTTTGCAAAATTCCTATGGAATTTTCCATAGGAAAGGGTTTTTTTAAAAAAAAAAATGGTATGTGTGTGACTTTGTGGATACACACACACAAACACACTATGATTTGCATATCATAAAAGACAGGTCAGTGTCTGTTCTCTAGAATTTCAATGTGGGAACTGACTCTACAGTGAAACTATACAAAACTGCTCAAAAAATAAATTTTTCTCAATCCAGTAGAACTTATGTTCAGTTATGTATCTATACAGCCTTAAAACCATGGCTGAATGAATTTCCAGTGTTGGTTTCTTTCAATTTCTCATTTTTCCATTCTTAAATTTGATGTATCCCATTCTATATAACAGAGAATATATTGCATGAGATATATATTTATGTCTTAATCATATGATATGGCCTTACCCCACTCTTACCCCATTTTGGTTTAATATCTATCAGTTGGTTAGTCAGTCAAGCATTACAACAATAATACTATTGAAAGATATATATGTATTTTTAATTATATATGAAAAAAAACCCAAATTATGGATTTATTGGCCATGGGGGCACTATTCTTCAGTGCTAGAAATATAGAACATCTCCTGATTTGCCACCTTCGATCACTGATGTTTCACTTTTCATTTATAAACTGGCTCTCTATTTATATAAATATATACACTAATCAAGATTCCATCTAGTCAAGATTGTGTGTTTAATTAGCCTGATTATTTCCATAATACTGTATAATATGTTTGTTTTCATTTTCCCCCTCTCTTTGTCCTTTCTGTGAAAATAGTTGTAATGTATACAACAGGAATAGGAGGGATTTGTCCAGAGTTGGGTAACCTAATGTCTGGTTCCTTCACTTTGCAAGGCAGGTTCGCTCAGAGGGAGATGTGTTATAGTATTTACCCATGCTAAGGTCAATTATGGGTGATGTTTAGTGCCAAAATATCACAACTTTACACCCATAAATAAATGTGCATAATTCAATAATATGAGGAAATATTCCCTTCCAAAGAGCTTTGAAGAAAAGTTTAATGTATAGCTATTGATATTATAGTGATGTAAAGTAGTCAAAGCTATTACAAGCTCCACCCACAATTATGACTTCAACAACCACTTCTCACATTATGCTATTGCAGTAGAAATTGATATGCTACTTTTCTTGGCTACCAATGATTGCAGAAGTGAAATTGGAATCATTTTTTTTTATTACTATTATTCCTCTTTTTAATAGTCTTCTACCCTTAGTAATTCAAACCAGCTGTACAGAACTTTGAACAAATTGTGTAAGTCTGTGCTGTGTGGTGTAATACAAGAGCTAGATTACAAAACAAGACACAGTGTTTGGGCAAATTTGTCACTTTTACTTTGTCTGCTCTTCCTTTCAGCATTTCTTCCATTGTCCTTCTTGTGTTTGTTCCTCAAATACTTTCTTGCTTATGGAGGCATTTTTAAAAATCAGATAGTTTTTAAAGAATAACTTTCTCATTTATCAATAGAAGCATTACAGCCTACCACCTCAACCTTCCATATTTGCTAGTATATGAAACTTTCAAAATTTAAACATAGGTAGCAATGGGTTTTGTGCTTATGATTGAAAGAACAAATCACTTTTGTCTTCCTAACCTCCATAGAGACATTGCATTGCGCATTTATCCTATTAAAGCATGTGCCATCACAAATCTTTTAAAATATTCAATATCTTGCTGAGGAGCTACATTGCTGCACATAGAAAACAGTGAGTATTGAGCAAATACATAAGATTGTGTTGCTTTATACTCTAGTGTTGAATCTGGATCAGCTGGAGCATAAGTGCTCTGTAATAATGGAAAATACTTTGCTGTTCAGAGACGCAGCTGAGGACTAAAGAATCCAGAGTTTGGAAAAAGCAAGGACTGGCCTCTTTGAGGCTAAAAAAAGGTCACACGTACCCTGCTAACTCTCCCACTTAGCACAGGAGACACAGTTGTAAGGCCAATCTGCTTCCATACTTCTTTGACATTTAATCTACCTTTTTTGTCTTTGCTTTGATCAATTTTACCTCAGTGAGATTTCTGAATAAGGTAAGATGCAGCACTAGTTCGATCAAAGCCTTTTGCAAAGCCAAATTAGTATATACCTCATAAAATGGCCAGATCAAAGCTAAGCAATAGTTAGTTTAATGAACGTATGTTTGTATGTTAATTTACTGAACGTGATTTCCAAAACTCTTTCCTTAAAAGACTTTTAAGAGCTTCCACCTACTATTTAGAAACATAGAATGTTCTCTTAGAATCTTTATTCTCAACACTCATGTAAAAACCACCCAATTGAATTCAGATCTAAATACTCACTCTGACATACTCAGATTTACTTTCAATATGAATTTAGAAATAGGATAGTTCTATGATGGTTGTTGGAAGAAAGTCTTGGATGGGACAGAGATGAAAACATCTATCAGTTTTCATTTCTTAATGTTTCTCACTTCTACAAATTTATCAAATTCAACTTTTCTCAGCTTCTCATGTTTTTGATTAGAAAAGTACAGTTTGTTGATATTGGCCATTTATTTATAAGTTTAGACTAGCATTTTTATGTATTTAGGAGCCTGTTTCTCAAAACATAGATTCACAATTTTGTCAGATACAATGCATTTTTGTATGTTTTTTTCATGAATATAATATGTACATTGTTCTAAAAATTTGTTCCTGATACACTTAAAATGCACATGCACACACGCACAAGGTAGGGAATACATGCAGAACATGGCTTCTGGAATTGTTTCCAACCCTTTTATCAGCAATGCCATAGGAAGTGTACTTCTTTTCTATGGCATGTGTAAATGTTTCTCCTTTCCTTTTGTTTTATGTCTGTGTGCTTGAAGAATGTGTGCACTGGGGTGGGCTACAAATGCTCTGCTCTGAATCATGTGACCAGAAGGGAGGTGGGAGGGGTCAGCAACATTCCAAGGAACTGCCCAACTGCCTCTCCTATACCGTTGCATTGGGGGATTTTTTTCCTGGAACATTTTCTCCATAGACCCCACTGGATCCATTTCATGTTCAAAAGCTTTTTTTTTTTTTTTTTTTGGCTGGCTTTTCTAAATTTGATCCACTTCTGTTTCTGTAGATATCCTGCTGATTGACAGGCAGGGTCCCAAGTCCTGTACATATGAAGATTCTGAATGCAGCTTAGATATTAGCTAAAAAATGGAACAAAGGTAAATTTACCAACAAATGTGAACTGAATTAATGTATTCCCCATCATTTGCTAAGTCTTCCCAGGCTCAGATCAGCCAGGATAAAGAATGGCATGGTATCTTTGTAACAAATTCATTTTTTTCTCCTTTTTTTTTTTTTAATGTCCTTTCCCATTAACTAGTGTGGAAAGAAAAATAACCAAATTGGCCAAAGGATTGGCATTATTTTTCTTTGTGCTGCGGAATCCAAAGTGTCCTGAGTCCCATTCCTGACTCAGCAACTATGGAGCAGGTAATGCCCTGGAGCTTCATACCAGTTGCCCAAGGGGATCTCTGCTCTCTTAGCAGGCATGTCTCCTTCATTGCTGTGGCAAAGATTGTCTGCTTTGACTCTTGGACATTATCCCAGCGAATCATAACTGTACTCAAAGCAGACAGAAGGATCAGGACCTGGCCTATCCTTCCCTTGGGTTTTCAAAAATGGATACAAGTGATTGCATGCTATTCCTTTTCTATAAATGGGTTATTTTTCCCAGAAACACTTTCAATTAATCTGTTTTCAGAGTGTAAGTGCACCTTTAAATTATAAGGTGCAAGCCTTATTTCATCTTATTTTATTTTTAATTACTCAGTGGTCATTCTCCTCTTTCTCTGACTTCACAGGGGAGTTTGGTGGGTAAAATTTAACTTAAACAAGCCAATAATTGCTAAATAAAGTTTACAAATCAAGACAAGTTTCACCTTTTCTTTCTGGCCTTAAATAGCTGATAAAAATCAAGAACTTTGTCAGTCCTTTGGATTTTAAAATAAAGGGAGGGGGAGACGAACTTTAGCGATGGCCGCCTCTTGCTGTGTCTGCTGACCCTGAACCAAGTGACTGTAGACTGTGCAAACAAGAGAACTATTGTCCCTTTCATAATCAAATGCACCAAGTCAGGTAAATCTTTAAGCAAGATGAATGAGCAGTATTTTTAAAAAGTAAAATCATTCACTAGAATTTGGAGTGCATTTTCTCTTTAATTAGATGAGTGTAAAGTCAGAGGCCCTTGTCAAACACCCAGCATTACCTTTATGATAACAGCTGAGGGAATAAAAGTAAAATATCATAGACAGACAGGTGAAATTGGCCCAATAAATGCCTTTTTATTAAAGACTTTTCTTTCCAGATGAAAAATGTCATTACTACAATGATACTCTTAATTATATGGTCGTTAGGATACTTCTGTAGTGAATGCAGCTGGTTTCTGACAGTAACATGATAGAACATAACACAGGAGAGTCTATGGCATTACCCCCTTGGTGGAAAAATAGCTGTATAGCCTATATTAATAATGTAATGTACAAATATTTTTAAAGTACTTCACAGGATTTTTTATCAATCTTTCTTTTCACAATCAAAAGTCATCTTAAACTGCAATCCTATATGACCAGATGGATAAAATTTTCCACCAACCAAGAACTCACTTGGATAAAGAAAGTAGCTTCTGATTTTCCTCCCACTTTCCTGTAAATCACTGTGAGAAAATTTCCAGAAGGGCACAGTAGGTGTTGGCTAGGGCCACAGTGAGAAACACTGAAGATCCTTTGGAGTTTTTTTAGGCCTCAGCCCTCCTGGATTTCTTCCATGTTGCAATTCAAAGAAAAAATTCAGTGTCTCCAAACTAAGGTATTTACTCCCTTTGCAAACAATGTGGAGGATGTGTACATATACCTTCCTCTTGCTGAAGATACAAGAGTGCTAGTTTAAGGCAAATGGCCTTTGAAGATTGAGTTAAGCCAGAAACTTTATTTCTCCCTCCCTTGATATTCTTGATTTAAAGCTAAATGAAATAAATAGTTCCTACTGCTATTATTATTAGCTGAAGTATCTAAAAACAGGTAATATACAGAGCCCATCAAGTGACACGTCATGCCGATGGCCTTTGTATACTAATTTAAAGGAAGGATTGCAAGCAAAAATGAAAATAAAATTATAAATTGAGAGAGAAAACGAGCAAAAAGAATCAGTCATAAAACACTGAAAGAGTATTTTTGGGTTGCAATTTAATCAGTACAGTATGGTTCCATTTCTTAGGTAGTTTTCTTTTCTTCTTTCTTTTCTTCTTTCTTTTCTTCTTTCTTTCTTTCTTTCTTTCTTTCTTTCTTTCTTTCTCTCTCTCTCTCTCTCTCTCTCTCTCTCTTTTTTTCTTTTCTTTTCTGTAAACAATGGTTTACTAGTCATATAATCTTTCAACTAGGTTGCAATCATATATACTAGCTTCACTCAGATTAGTGCCCTGTTATGTTGGATTGCAAACCTCATCATTCCCAGCAACTGTGATGGTTAAGAAGGATGAAGATTTCAGCCAAGTGCACCTGGAGGGCACCTGGTTGGGGAAAGCCACAGTATGCATTTACCTGAGAATAAAGCCAATAGATCTACATAAGACTTACTGAAATGCTGGTTTGCCTTCCACAACCCTGAGTCCTTTTGATATGCTGGATTACAACTCCCATAATTTCTTGCCGGCATAGCTCTTGCTCAAGTTGGTATGAACGAGGTTGTAATCCAACACATATGGCAGATGTCAGAGGGAAAACTTATATAAACCTTTTTAAATGAATGTTTTTTTTAAAAAAGTATTTGTATTTCCTTCTTTAAAATAATAAATACAAGGTATTGCTCTTTGATAATTTTGTCCTGTTCAGGTTTTTATGAATTAAATGTAGGAGGCATATTAGCATTTACCTAGATTACAACTCTGAGACCTAAAATGTATGGCAACTCACCAAGCTCCCACTATCTTGGAGCTCTTTTGCAATACAAGTTAATTAACTGGATTTAGATATTTGCAAGATGATATACTTAATGGGATTACGGCTCATATAGTGTTCTCTGTGGCTCATTTGGAATCTAAGCTGAAGGAACAGAATACTGAATTTCCAGCTCTTTGAGAGTTAATGTTGTGTTGAAGAAAAGTACAATTTGAACCTCATTGTTCATGAATAGCTAAGTTATTTGAGTGAAATAGAGCTGGTCTCCTGCAAGGGCAGTGCCAAGCAGATGCATGAACACAAGGGTGCAAAGTCCCATTTTCTTGCAGCTATACCTACCCCTGAACTTCTGGCAAGTTCATGGCAATTGTGCATCTCATGAAAATATAAAGGCCCATTATTTAGAGTCTATCTCTCCAGTGGGATCAGTTCAGGGCTATGGTCTAGAGGTCAGCAGATAAACATGTGTTGGTTTAATATGGTTGTACTATGAATATAACCCCCTATATTGTCAAAGCACATTGTCCATCAATACCATTTGAAGGCATTAGTGCTGTAATTATTATCCATTTTTAATTATTTTATAGACTTGATTGGCAAATTAAATCACTCCTGAGTCATGAAAGATCAAAGAGCGTACACTGATGCATGTGTGGTTAAGCTTATTCCACAGAACAAGCATAACTGTGCTCAGATCTTGGCTTTTCAAAAAAATTTCTAGTCCTAATAAAAACAGAGAATGAGTACAAGAGAAAGAAGAAGGTGATATTTATGAATAACATTAATTCCAGGCTTTACATATCATACCCGGTAATATTCTTATTTTAACTCCAGCTTTCAGCCCAAATCACAAGAACTTGCGATAAAAATTAGAAATATTGAAATAATCATGCCCTTGAGATTGCTCAATATTAAACTCTGGAGAGAAGAATAATAATAAGTGCACGTAGTTCCACAACTTTTAATTATTTTTCCATTTGCTTATTTATTTATATATTAGTATTATCTGATAATTTGCAGTTTTGATTTCTTTTATATGTAATTTTCTTTTTCTTTCTTTCTTTCTTTCTTTCTTTCTTTCTTTCTTTCTTTCTTTCTTTCTTTCTTCCTTCCTTCCTTTCTTTCTTTCTTTCTTTCTTTCTTTCTTTCTTTCTTTCTTCCAAGAATATAAGTCAATAAATCAATTGACTAGCTCCACTTATAGAAGCATTGATTGAAAGCAGAGCAAGTGAAATATAAGGAAGAAAATAGTGCATTTGCAGAATGTCTAGTCTTTCATTTGGACAAGGGTCATCAAATTTGGACGCTATTTATATTTAAATGGATGTATGTGTTTCTAAAGGGTATATACATGAATGCATGACACCCATTGCTAATACTATCATAACTATGTAAAGGATACTTGTATTTCCAATAAATCCAGTCATTACATTTCTGTCCTAAGATATAGGCACAGCTCAACCAGCCCAGAGGGATACTCAAGACCATTTTTCACTGCTAAAACTCTATTTAGAATTCATTTTGCTAAACACATGAAGACTTGATACTTGGAAGAATACTGATAATTTCTGTACATCTTTTTTATATATGCACTTTCAGCTTTTGTTACATTGAGCAACAAGTTTTGATGAACATGAGTATGAGAAGAACTTGTCCCAGTGATCACAACCCACAGCCTGCCCAAAGTGGCAAAAAAAGAGTTGCAGAATCTCAAAGCAAATGTGTCATATAGGTTCTGCTGAAGTATATATGTAGAATTAAAGTGAAAATAAGACATTCAGCCATATAGCTAAATGCTAATCTACCAAGATAATATATACAATGTCAGGGCAAGGTCCATTTTTTTCCCCTTATTGTTGCTTCATTTAAGCAAAAACAATATGTTTGAAACACATCTCTGGATTGCCCCTTTTGTGACCATTTTTGTTGTTATACATAAGTATGAAAAGGTTCATCCATGTACATCTATTTTATATGCATCAAAAAATCCATTCTATTCAATATAATTAATCTATTCAATATAATTGTGAATAACACACACACACACACACACATACTGACATATAGCTTTTCCTCCTTTAACCATGTGGACAACACATTAATGGTTCTACAACTAAGAATTCCCACATTTCTATCTGTGCATTTGGATTACCACCTATTGCTGAAAAGCGTTCAGCCTGAAATGGACTGGAGCATTTTGGAAGTTCTGTCTTCACATTAAATCTTTTACAGTTCAACTGCACATGCAAGTTATCAGTTGAAAATTATGTACATGTACATATAAACCAAATAATAATCTGATTTTGTTCTTTTCATGCTACAACGTTGCAGATTATTCCCAACTACAATATTCCACATTTAAGATCTTTCATCTCCATATACAAAAACAGGGATTTGGGTTTAGGCATGGGTACAGGAAATTCAGGAGGCATGTGTATTAGCACATGCAAATATCTGGTGGATTGCATACAAACAGAAAAACAGATTTAATAATTTAAAAGGTCGTGTAAATTGGTTTGGTTTCAAAAGGGAAGAATTGGGAGGTGGCGAAATAAATATTAACAGATCTCTCCAAATATTTGTATGCATTGCCTATTGAAACATATATTTCAGCCTCCTAAAACCTAGCTCTGCCCAGATGTACTGGAACTGTATCTCCCAGAATTTTCATCCCTCCTGGCAACTGAAGGGTGCTAGACTGGATATAATTTAACAACTTTATCATTTGGATAGTTTTAAAAACCATACCCCTTCATGGATCACTGCCTTGTCGTGGCGAAGGGGCTTGCATAACTCAGTGAAGCCATGAGCTATACCGTGCAGGGCCACCCAAGACGGACAGGTCATGACAGAGAGTTCTGACAAAATGTGGTCCACTGGAGAAGGAAATGGCAACCCACTCCAGTATCCTTGCCAAGAAAACCCCATGGACAATGTTAAAAGGCTAAAAGATATGATGCCGGAAGATGAGCCCCTCAGGTCGGAAGGTGTCCAATATGCTACTGGGGAAGAGCGGAGGGCATTTCCAAGTAGCTCCAGAAAGAGTGAAGCGGCTGGGCCAAAGCCGAAAGGACGTTCAGCTGTGGATGTATCTGGAAGCGAAAAGAAGGTCCGATGCTGTAAAGAACAATATTGTATAGGTACCTGGAATGTAAGATCTATGAACCAAGGCAAGCTGGATGTGGTCAAACATGAGATGACAAGATTGAACGTCGACATCTTGGGAATCAGCGAACTGAAATGGACGGGAATGGGTGAATTTAATTCGGGTGACCATTATATCTACTACTGTGGGCAAGAAACCCTTAGAAGAAATGGAGTTGCACTCATAGTGAATAAGAGAGTGGGAAAGGCAGTAATGGGGTACAACCTCAAAAACGACAGAATGATCTCAGTGCGTATCCAAGGCAAACCATTCAATATCACAGTCATCCAAGTCTATGCCCCAACCACTGATGCTGAAGAAGCTGAAGTTGACCACTTCTATGAAGACCTACAACACCTTCTAGAACTGGCACCAAAAAAAGATGTCCTTTTCATCATAGGGGATTGGAATGCTAAAGTAGGAAGTCAAAGAGTAATCGGAATAACAGGCAAATTTGGCCTTGGAGTACAAAATGAAGCAGGGCAAAGGCTAATAGAGTTCTGTCAAGAGAACAAGCTAGTCATAGCAAACACTCTTTTCCAACAACACAAGAGACGACTCTACACATGGACATCACCAGATGGTCAATACCGAAACCAGATTGATTATATACTTTGCAGCCAAAGATGGAGAAGCTCTATACAGACAGCAAAAACAAGACCAGGAGCTGACTGTGGCTCAGATCATGAGCTTCTTACTGCAAAATTTAGGCTTAAATTGAAGAATGTAGGGAAAACCACTAGACCACTCAGGTATGACTTAGATCATATTCCTTGTGAGTACACAGTGAAGGTGATGAATAGATTTAGAGGATTAGATTTGGTAGACAGAGTGCCTGAAGAACTATGGACAGAGGTCCGTAACATTGTACAGGAGGCAGCAACTAAAACCATCCCAAAGAAAAAGAAATGCAAGAAAGCAAAATGGCTGTCTGATGAGGCTTTACAAATAGCTGTGGAAAGAAGGAATGCGAAAAGCAAGGGTGAAAGGGAAAGATATAAGCAACTGAATGCAGATTTCCAGAGAATAGCCAGGAGAGATAAGAAGGCCTTCTTAAATGAACAATGCAAAGAAATCGAGGAAAACAATAGAATGGGGAAGACTAGAGATCTCTACAAGAAAATTGGAGATATGAAAGGAACGTTTAGTGCAAAGATGGGCATGATAAAGGACAAAAAGGCAGGGACCTAACAGAAGCAGAAGAGATTAAGAAGAGGTGGCAAGAATACACAGAAGAACTATACAAGAAAGATCTTAATGTCCCTGATGTCCACGCTGGTGTGATCACTGACCTTGAGCCAGACATCCTAGAGAGTGTAGTCAAGTGGGCCTTAGGAAGCATTGCTAACAACAAAGCTAGTGGAGATGACAGTATTCCAGCTGAGTTATTTAAAATACTAAAAGATGATGGTGTTAAAGTGCTGCACTCAATATGCCAGCAAGTTTGGAAAACGCAACAGTGGCCACGGGATTGGAAAAGGTCAGTTTACGTTCCAATTCCAAAGAAGGGCAACGCCAAAGAATGCTCAAACTATCGCACAATTGCACTCATTTCACATGCTAGCAAGGTTATGCTCAAAATCCTACAAGCTAGGCTTCAGCAATACATGAACCGAGAACTACCGGATGTACAAGCTGGGTTTCGAAGAGGCAGAGGAACTAGAGATCAAATCGCCAACATTCGCTGGATCATGGAGAAAGCACGAGAGTTCCAGAAAAATATCTACTTCTGCTTCATTGACTATGCAAAAGCCTTTGATTGTGTGGATCACAACAAACTGTGGCAAATTCTTAAAGAGATGGGAATACCAGACCACCTTACCTGTCTCCTGAGAAATCTGTATGCGGGCCAAGAAGCAACAGTTAGAACCGGTCATGGAACAACCGATTGGTTCAAAATAGGGAAAGGTGTACGACAAGACTGTATACTGTCACCCTGCTTATTTAACCTATATGCAGAGTACATCATGAGAAATGCCAGGCTGGAAGAATCACAAGCCGGAATTAAGATTGCAGGGAGAATCATCAACAACCTCAGATATGCGGACGATACCACCCTAATGGCAGAAAGTGAAGAAGAACTAAAGAGCCTCTTGATGAGGGTGAAAGAGGAGAGTGCAAAAGCTGGCTTGAAACTCAACATTAAAAAAACTAAGATCATGGCATCTGGACCCATCAATTCCTGGCAAATAGAAGGGGTAGAAATGGAAGCAGTAACAGACTTCATTTATTTGGGCTCCAAGATCACCGCAGATGGAGACTGCAGCCATGAAATTAAAAGACGCTTGCTCCTTGGGAGGAAAGCTATGGCAAGCCTAGATAGCATATTAAAAAGCAGAGACGTCACCTTGCCGACAAAGATCCGCATAGTCAAAGCTATGGTTTTTCCAGTAGTAATGTATGGCTGTGAGAGCTGGACCATAAAAAAGGCTGAGCGCCGAAGAATTGATGCCTTTGAACTGTGGTGCTGGAGAAGACTCTTGAGAGTCCCCTGGACTGCTAGGAGGTCAAACCAGTCAATCTTAAAGGAAATCAACCCTGATTGCTCATTGGAAGGATCGATAATGAAGCTCAAGCTCAGATATTTTGGCCTCCTAATGCGAAGAGAGATCTCTTTGGAGAAGACCCTGATGCTGGGAAAGATTGAAGGCAAAAGGAGAAGAGGATGGCAGAGGATGAGATGGTTAGATAGCATCACTGAAGCAATGAGCATGAAACTGAGCAAACTCAGGGAGGCAGTGAAGGACAGGAAGGCCTGGCGCAATATGGTTCATGGGGTCACGAAGAGTCGGACACGACTTAACGACTAAACAACAACAAAAACCATAAATTAGAATTACCTTTGTATAGTAGAATCAGAGTAGGTAACATAAAGTAAATCTCTATCAAAGCCAGATAGAGCAAAGCCACAAACAGTGAAGCCCTCTTGAATTTTGGCCAAGGGCAAACTTATCTGGCCACAAATGGTGTTTCCTCTACTTGTTGGAGACTGTGGCAAGGAGGATCTTTGGCTAGCTCTAACTGGTTTGCCAATAGCAATCTTTGCTAAATCAGGAGCTGCTGACTACACTGAATAGTGATGATGATGATGATGATGATGATGATGATGATGATATTTTAACTTGTATGACACCCAACTCTCAATGACTTTGGGTGGCTCACAATAATTAAACAAATAAATTACAATAAAATCAATAAAACATAAACGTTAAAGATAAAAAATGGCAAGCGCAATGAAGTGAGGGGTCTCACTGTCCCTCACCAAAGGCCTGGGTGAAAAGCCAGGTCTTCATGGTGCTTCTAAACCACAGCAGAGTGGGGGCCATCAGATCTCAGGGGGAATCTTGTTCCAGAGGGAAAGTGCTGTTACAGAGATGTGTGCTTCTGGGGTCCCAATAGATGACATTGTTTAACTGATGGAACCTGGAGTACACCAACCCTGCAGGATTGAATTGGACAGGCAGATGTTATGGGAGACAGGTGGTCCCTGGCCCTGGCCCTGGCCCTGGCCCTGACCCAGGCCCAGGCCCTGGCCCCTGGTCCCTGGCCCAGGCCCTATGCCATGTAGGGCTTTATAGGTAACAACCAGCACCTTGAATTGCACCTGGAAGCAAACTGGCAACTAATGCAGCTTGCAAAGCAGAGGTGTTACATGAGCAGACTGGGGCATGTCCATCACTGCCCCATGCCACTGCATTCTGGACCAGCTGAAGCTTGTGGGTGGTCTTCAAGGGCACACCCCTATAGAGTGTGTTGCAATAGTCAAGCCATGAGGTGAACAGGGCATGAATGACTATCTGAAGCCCCCCCCCCCCCCCATCTAGGAAGGGGCACAACTGGTGCATGAGATGAAGTTGCAAAAAGGCCTTCCTGGCCACGGCTGACATCTGTTCTTCAACCAGGAGCTGAAAGTCCAGGAAGATTCCTAGATTGCATACTAACCTCAAAGGGGAAAGTGCTACCTCATCCAAGGACAAAGATGGAATATCCCGAGATCTCGGTGGCCCAACCACCCACAGCCACTCAATCTTGGTAGGTTTGAGTCGGAGATGGTTTCTCCCCATCCAAACCTGCACAGCCTCCAGGCACTGGGTCAGAACCTTGATGGCCTTACTTGGCTGGCCCAGGGTTGAAAGATATAATTGGGTATAATCAACACACTAATGATACCAGACCCCAGACAGGTGGATGACCTCACCTAGCAGTTTCATGTAAATGTTGAAAAGAAAGGATAGAGAACCCTGTGGCACCCCACACAGGAGGGGCCTAGGGAGTGATATCTATCCCCCCCCCCCCCCCACAACTAACACTGACTGGAACTAGCCCTGGAGAAAGGAAGAGAAGCACTGTAAGATGCACTTTTCATCTCCCAGTTAGATTACTGCAACTTGCTCTACTTTCGGACACCCTTGAGAATGGGGTACAAGGGGCACAGAATGTGGCAGCCCCACGCTGCCCATGCTGCTCAAGGTCATTTAGTACAGCAGAAGGTACCATACAAATAATTGCAAATAAAAAAGTAATATATTTCTCAGTATTCTTTTAACAATCTTTTAAGGTTCTTGAGGGATGATTTTCCTGGAACAGCTCTGGGGAAACAGATTACTGTGCTCCTTGTGCCTCTTCAAAAACACAAAAGCCATTGCAGCAATCCATATTCAGCTTTAAACCAAAATCATATGATCATTTTATGAATCCATTTTCTGCCAGTAGTTACAAGAAGAAACAAGCAATGCATCACCAGTGAATATTTTTCCACATAGTTCATCAAAAATGTGCCAGTATATTCCAGATCAACCCTTCCCAGCCTGGTATCTTCCTGATGCGTTGGATGTTATTTGCATGACTAATGTTTATGGAAGTTGTTCTAGGGAAATATATGGAGCAGATTTCCCCAAAAATATCCTCCTAGATCAACACCTTCTCAGATTCAACACTACCTAAATATAATTGTGTGAACTGGCTGAAAATGAAGTCCACACTCAATTTCATTTTTTAACTGTTATTCGCTTTTGTGCTTCCCAGAGAGCTTCTCTCCCCCTTCCCACACCCTGCACCAACTCCTTCCAAACCACCAGCTTTATAGGAAACATTTTTTCAAGTAATGAGGCTCAAAGTCAGCTCCTTGCCCAGGTGAGCACGCACACGTTGACTCATTCAGAGAAGGGCTGAAAAGCTCACATTCAGGATGCATTAATCTGAAAACAAGTGTACTTTTGTGTCTAGGGAGTATTATTTTCATTGCCATCAATTTAGTACATAGATAGACTGTGATTCTAGACTAGCTATCAGGTTGCCCTGAAGTCTGAGACCCCTTACCAGGCCACTCTATTTAATTTAGACTAATCTATAGCTAAGCGAAACTTTGTAACCTCTCTGATTTCCTCCTATCATCATGAACACTCTTATTTCCTTTTCCCCAAAGTGACTTACTTGGAGCTTAACTTGGAAAGTGGGGGAGGCAGGAAAAGAAGAGTGACCACCAGGTAATGTTAAGAGATATTTCTTTCTTGATAGCAGTTTAACCGAAAACACAAAATATTTAACTAGTTCATTCCTGAGAGTTCTGATGTTTGTTTAACCTGATTTCCCTTTCATCCCTGCAACTTGCTCCTCGGGAGAGTCCCTAAGTGGCAGGGGGGGGGGGACCTTTAATTCTTACATTTCACAATTGGTGCTTAATACAAACCACAAACTATACAAGGGGGAAAAAATCTTGGCAAAGAATTATACCTACAGTCTTGTACATATTTATCTGGAAATAAGTCCCATTGAACTCAGCTGGGCTTATTTCTTTTGAGTAGACACAGGATTAAGATCATGGCATGAATGACACCCAGCTCATTCTAAGAATTTGAATTTGAGGCCACAAAGGCCCACTGAAAGCAGGCTGTACTAAGGATGAATGGATACTTGTAAATCCAGTGCTACGTTGCCTGCATTTATTTAATCATTCTCACCACAAAATTTCTCTGCATTTATTTGGAAATCATCATCATCATTTGTTTTTGTATGCAATTTCTGCTGATATGTGCTGCTTTAAAAAAAATAACTGCTGCTAACAATACACTTTTCTTTTGATATGTATCTTTGTCAAATAAATGTTGTTTTGCATAACATGTTTTCTAAATGCAATGATATTAGTCTATGGAGTCTTTGGGGTTCTCCGAGTTTGGTTGTTTTCTTGCAAACGTTTCGTTACCCGGCTACGTAACATCTTCAGTGCTAGAATGGAATGGGGTTTGCTGTCTGTTTATATATTGTGGCATGCCCTGTCAGTTTTGGTGGAGGTGGGGGTTTTGTTTTGTTGTATTTTTTTCTCTCTGGTAATTCCTTGATTAGGGTATTGTTTACTGCTGATTGTATGTCTGGTGATAAACTTGGTGTTAATCTCTGCTTACCTGGGTGATGATTGCTGGTGAGATGTTCTGGTCTTTTGTTTTCCTTTTTATTGTCTCTTTTGAATAGTGTGTAGATGTTGTTTATCTCTCTGTGCCTCTTGATGGCTGTCTTGTCTGAATACCAAGCTTCCAGGAATTCCCTCGCATTTTTGGATTTAGCTTGGTCTAAGATGCTGACAGTTTCCCAGTTGAAACTATGGTTAAGTCTACCCATGTGTTGTGAGATTAAAGAGCTTTCATCGTGTCTTCTGACTGCTAGTTGATGTTCATGGATGCACTCTGCTAGCCTTCTGCCTGTCTGTCTTACATAGTAGGTTGTTACAGTCCTTACACTGTATGTTGTAGATGACTCCTGTTTTTTCTTCTTGTGCTACTGGGTCTTTTGGTTTGCTTAAGATGTTTTGGAGGGCTTTAGTTGGTTTGTGTGCTATGGAGATGCCATGCGGTTGTAATAGTCTGTTGGTAGTTTCTGAGGTGTTTCTGATGTATGGCAGTGTGATCCTTTTCATAGCTTGTGTTGGTTGTGTTGTAGTAAGTTGAGTGGCCAGGCACTTTTTGATAAAGTTGTGGGATATCCATTTTGTTGGAAGATGTTGTATAGGTAGTGTCCTAAATGGATATCCTAAATGATAGCTTTCATCTTGATTAAAATGTCTCAGTCTTTCATGAGTTTACCTAGGCCCCTCATTGTTTTTTTGCCTATTATTATTCTCAATAGTTATTTGAAGGTAGGAAATCAATGCCAATATAGTCCCCTTTCCTAGTGTATCATATATGGTAAGTTCAGGACTAGTACCAGATTCTGTTCACACCATCCATTCAGAATGAGAAAACAATTCATTTCATTTACTGTACCTGATATAGTTAGTAGGATATCAGCTGGAATTAGACCTTGGAAGATAATAAAATCCTATTAGTCTTTTAGGAAAAGGCACTAAAGAAATAGCAACTGCAAAAAAAAAAAAAAATGTGATTCTCCCTTCCTCCCAAGATCTTTTATCCCACAGAGAGCACAAAGATGTGTGTTTCTCCCTAAAATGTATGTTAGTGCATTTTATCGTACTTTATTAGTGTTGTCATTTACAGTTGGCAAGCTTTTAAAGAACAGTCTCTGGATTGGCTATAGCTGAAATGATAAAAAAAAGTTGTCCCCACTACTATAGCCAAATCTGTGCATAATAAGAACTGATATTTAAGGGGTGCACGAGCACTACGGAGGTCACTTGGCACTTTTGTTAAAGCTAGCCATAGAGAACAGTACCGTCTAAAGCAACTCAACTATTTCAGCCAGCAGGAACCTGTGTTGATAGAATTGATTTTCACACCACTTACCAATTCACTTCAGTGCACTTATGGCGCTTCAGCAGTTACTCAGCACCTTGACAGCATGTGGCTTTGATGATGTCATTTGAGTTTAGGATGCTATCTCTCCATATGTTTGAAGAACAGGCTAGTTAGCAGTGCTTGTTTGCGGCCCCACTGCCATTCACCTGAATGAGCTTGGTGTGATACCAGATCGACTGGGATTTCACTCCTAGGAAACAGTTAATTTTTTTAAGAACCAAGATACGGTTTTAAATATGTTTGGAAACCTTTGACTTTATGTGTGTGTTTCCTTGAAGCTAAGAATGCTATCTTGCTGCAGTATACCAGATGCCTGTAACTGAATGAAATAAGATGGTGACATCTTTTAGGAAGACCTGTTACCCTTCAACAGATTGATGCTGGAGTCAAAATGCTAGCCAGTTTTGGCAGCTGAGCATGTGCAATAAAGCTTAAACCACTCTTATCTTTTCACCACAATTAGGTTTGTGTTAGTAAATATTTTACATTTGCTATCTTCAATCTTCTAATGGGGCAGAGTAGGAGAGAGCGAGTATGTGCTTTCAAATACACCTTAGCACTAAGCTTAATTTTCTGCTCAGTCTGAATGAAAATTAAAATTTGCCTAAGCACAGTACATAATATAGGCAACCCAAACCAAAGGATTAATTTAAAAGTATTTTAAAATATTATATGAAAGTTTTAATTACATGAGGGAAAAAACATAAAGCTGTCCCATAATTAAAGCATATTGATTTAATTTTTTCCCTTGAAATGCTAAGACTATTTCAACACATGCAGAATCAATAAACATAATTAAAATATGAGCTCATCAAAACAGCAATTAAATGTACTTAACAGCTTTTGTGGCTTTTTCTCCATATGGTTACTGTGGGAGTGTGAATCTGGCTAGCTAGATAAATGTAACAAAATGAAGAGAAAGCCTAGGAAAATATTACTATAGTATCATGAGCAAAGACAGTAAAGTTTAACTCTATAATAAATTCCAGTAAATCAAAAGTTGACAAAAGAAGCCATGTATACAATCATAAGAAAGAACATTTGTTTTATATTTCTGTGAGATTATCATCAGTTTTTTTAAAAGGCATCAAATCTCTTTCTAGGCTTAAGCTTCCTCATAACATTCCATTGTACAAGTTGATCTACCTTCTTTTTAATTATGTTTGTGTTTAGGAATTGCATTGCCTGAACCCAATATTTGCTTAGGCTACTAGTGAGCACCATTAAACATGATGGGTCTGACTTCCAAGTAAACATGCATATAATTGCATTCTGAATGTTATGGGTAAAAGGTGGGCACTTCTTGTCCTTGAGATCCTCCTTCCAGACATCAGCAGAAAGTTGTCCACACTTCATAAAACGGTGTATGGATGTCTAAAATATTCTGTGGGGTCATCACAAAATAGGACAAAGCAGTTATAAGACTGATGAAAACTAGCATGTGTGAATCTATATCATCTATATCTATATCTTTCAAAAGAAGGGCTGAAAATGACTTGGACTGGAAAACTTGCTTTAAATCTACATTAAAATGCTCAGGAAACAATTTTTGATTAGCCCAAGTTAGATCATAGGATTTTTAAAAAGGTGTAGATGAATAGTAGGAAATATTATAAACAGATTTGCCAGCCAGAAAGCCAGTGTGCTGCAATGGTTCAGATGATGAATTAGGACCTGGGACACTGAGGTTCAAGTTCACCCTTAGCTATAGAAGCTCACTGGGTGTCAGCCTCATTATGTAGGCCAAGCCAAGTAATCAACTCTAAAAAAAGGGCTAAAACTATGTTTATTAATATTGGCTATAGTAACAGAATTTTGCAAGTGTGACTGTGCTTTACTCCCCTCGCTCCGTTATATTAATGTGAATTAGGGAGGTGCCTGCCTGAGTCTTTTGTGCATGCCTTCTTGTTATTTTGGACTTAATCCATGGTTTTCCCCTTGTTGCTTGTTGCTTTTTTCTGGCCTATTTCTGTCAAGGTCATCTTCCATACTCTCTGTGCTGGGTGATCCTGGCTCATTAGTATCTTTAAGACCATCTATGCTATTGTTCTAGGGACGAAAATGGAGGAAAGTGTATGGCTACCTTGACTTCCCACAGGAAAAGCAAGTTATAAACCTGGGCCCCATTGTAGGGAACTCTCTTCATAAGTTTAATGACCATGTGAAACAGCAAATATGTAAGGTTCCTAACCATATATATAATTTTATACATTATCAACTTGAATTACATTTCAAAAGGAAATTGAAAGTTGACATAGATACTCCATATGCTTACTTAAATTTTATTTGCCTTAAGGTTAGGAAGTGAAGCTTCATACAATTCATTTGGCTCCTCATCTTCCTCACAGCAGAAAGGCTCAAACCTAATACTCCTTACAAAGAGCTATAGAACACCTGCTCTGCATGAAGATGTGCTAGACTCAGTCTCTAACATCTGTGGGGAAAATTGAAAAAGACCATTATCAAAAACAATGCAGGGCTACCAACAGGCAATATAAATTCAGAATGCAATAGATTTTATTCTTGTGGCATCCAGTTGTGTCCTTAAATGATAAAAGGCTCTTTGATACAACAACAGCAGAACATCTTCCATAACCAGAAAAGCAGGAGTAATTTTTGCTTTTCTTCCCCCCCCCCCTCCATTCTTGCTGCATCCTTCCATGACCTCCATTCTATTTCAGGACAGAGAAGCAAACACATGAAGAGATTTGGCAAACCATGGGATATATCAAAGAGGAAGATTACTCATGGAAGCTTTCAGACCTTTCCTTCAGTGGAAGGCACAATTATAGCTCTACATTGCTGTCATCCTCCTCAATGGTCAAAATCATTCTGTCCAAAAGAGCATTGCTTCTTACTCCTTGTTCTTTTCTTTTGACTTCTTTGCCTTCTCTACATCCCCAATCAACTTTAGTCCAACCCCTCTGTCCATTTTTGCTTTCGCTCTTCCTCCTGAGTCTGAATGCCTTTTCTCATTCTCAGAAAAGCCATGCTTGCCAGATCATTCCTATAGCATGAGCAATGAAACTGAAGTTCAGAAGAACAGACTTTTTGGGGGTGAGGAAAATATTTCCAGGCAAATAATTCCCAGCTTGATTCTGGGCACAGCTTTCAGTTGTATTTCAATAAAAGCTTCAGGCATAGCTTTTGTTTATAATGCATATAGCTTCTCTCTCAAGCTGAAGAACGCAACCAAAGTCAGTAAGATTCTCCTATCACTCTCCTTCATCTCTATTCATGAAGTTTCAGCTTGCTTCAGTGCTGATTTGCTGGTCTTCTCCATCTTTACTGCATGGGACAACAAATAACATGCATATCAATCTCTCTTTTGGCTTCCCACCATATTTACCTTGTCCCAAGCCAAAAGCAGCTTAATCCAAGTATTCTGAAAGTAAGTACCTTAACAAAATCCTCTCTATGTTCTGTAGCTATGTAGAGTCAGAGCCTTCAGATTTAAAAGAAAGGAAACTGACAACAGGAACCACCAGAAATGCTTCAGGCTCCCCCAACTGTCCTAGACGTACTAACTTCCAGGCTTTGTCCAAAGTTTTCTTCCATTGCTTATAATGGTGCTGTCATGATCGAATATGCAAGAATTAAATTCTAAACATAGCATGCTACAGTGGCCACACATTTTTTCATGTTGTCTTACAGGAGGCAAAATGTCTGGAAATTATATCTGCCTTTTAAAGCAGAAAATTGATTTGAATAGTGCCAAAATTCAAAACAGACGAGGGGGGATAAAAATATCTCTTGTAACAATAAACCATTTTATTTTATTTTGTTTATTTTAAATTAGGCCACAGATCGAGTTCCACAATATTTTTTTTTAGATTGAAAACAAAAAGGATAGAAAGCAACAGCAACAAAACAAACAAAAAAATCACCATTGCAGATCTTAAGGGAGAGAAATCACTTGCAGTAAATTTCACAGAGAGTTGGCAGACTTCAGCTTCCTTAGCAAACAAATTGCCCTGACATTTGTAGACTGCAAGCAGTGTAGTGAGCTTTTGTAGTAGAGTGACTCCAACCCTGGCACTTCCCACAGATACAACTATTAGTACACCTGCCAGGGAGTTTTGTGTGGTTTGACTCCTAGACACCACAAAATGTATGTCTGTTACTCATTTGAAAAGAAACCAAACAACTGAGACGCAAGAGTTAATTTGCTTATCTAATCCTTGGCAGGAGACATATTTTCTATATCTCCTTGCTGCCATCTAGGGATTGTCTGAGTTTCTGCAGCTCAATCTGGTAGCTCTACCTTGGTATGTCCATTTTGCTCCTTAACTCCCATTTCCCAAAGGCAAAAAAAGGTGGTCTTGCTTAACCTCAGAGGTGCCATAAAAAAGATGTCAGAGATAGAAGAATGTAGGAGTTAAGATAGAACCTTACTAAACCAGAAAACAAAGAGTGGATTTGTCTTTTTATGTCCATGTGTAAGGTCTGTTAGCTACTGAAAACTATTTCGATTATTAAACATGTGCTTAAATGCAATATACTTGCCCCCTCTTTTCACTTATCTTGACTTGATAGATTTCAGAATACCTTTTTTTTTTTAAAAAAAGGCACAAATAAAGAAGTTTCTCCCAAAAAGAATAATCTTAAGCCTGTGCAAAGTTTCAATAAAGGTTTAATGTGAAGCACTTCTTCAGAGCTGCTTCAAAAAGAACACATACAGATACATCCAAAAGTAAAGCAAAGTGACCCAGTTGAATCACTGCATTGTTCTGAACCTCTCATCTGGCAGATCTACTACCTAAAAGAGGCTTCTATGCATGTATAATGTAAATAGAGCTTCTCCTAGCTGCTGGATGAGGTCTTAAGGTGGTGCAAAGCAACCTGTCAAGGAGAATTGTGCTGCCTTCTTGCCTCAAGGAGAATTACATTGCCATCCTGCATGGCATTAAGCCCCTTTGTTGAGCCAAAGTGCAGTTGTATTACACTGGCCTAGTGATTCCATATCATGTACCATGTTTCTCTATGGAAAGTGTGACACTCAAAATTAAGCAGTGAAAAATCAGTTGGTATTTCCCCACTGCCACTATTTCCATCTCTCAAAAGTGGTTTGACAACAATCCACAATTGTCTTCACTTCTATCATCCTCATAACACTGAAAAGCAAAGAATCACTCTGGCCTTACTGCTGCAGGTCCCATAGAAACAAAACTTCCCTTGCCCATTTTACATGTAAAAGGAAAGTAAAATAAATTGCTTGCAGTCACCCACCATAATCCAATCCGTGTTTTTGGCTCATATTGTATGTATTTGTCAGCTGACCTGCAAAATGTCCCAGTAAGTGACAACTGCAGAATCATTAAGACATCTTTCTCTTTGGAAAGCCCTAGTAGAGCAGCTGAGGGAGGTGGGAGTTTCAGTGAGGCAGGACTTTCAGAGAAACAAACTGTCCATAAGTTCAAGAGCTCCACAGAGCCACAGTGTTTCAATAACAACCACAAGGACTAATTCTACTGTAGTTTCCAAGACTTTAGATGGAAATAAATCCATTCCATTTTCAGACACAGCCCACATCAAGGGATCATTGAGATACAGAACTGATTTTGAACTGGGGCAGAATTGTCATGTACAAATGCCCAAATATAGTCTGCAAAAATATGGCCTATATTCTAGTCAAGCCATTTAGATCATAGGAAGGCTGCATATGTTACGTCCTATTTTTTCCTTTCCCTATTTTAGTCATTCATTTAATGGCTAAAAATCTAAGAATAATCTAATATATATTGACAGAAAGCGGGGTAGGCCTACTCCCAGGAAAATATATTGAGATTACAGCCTTGTTTACCTAATAGCATTTAGCTTTGTTAGTGTAGAGCTTTGAGTCATTCTAAAGCAAAGGTGGGCAAGCCATGATCTCCAGGATCCACAACAAAGTTGTGATAGAAATACAATCAAGCCAGGTTTTACCGATACTTAACATTTTGGGGAATAACGACGGCTGCACTGGATTTTCAGTTTTGTTTTATATTAGGATTGCTTTGTTATAATTTTATTTATTTAAATTATGCAGTTTTTAGGCCACAAGCTACAAATTTTGTGAGCCTTCCTCCTCCAAGTGGCATGAAACTATGCCATGGATTTTTGGAAATTCCCATCGGAGGGGACTTTGAAAGGCACATGCAGTAATCCTAACAATTCTTTTATTTTATGCAAGTTATCAGATAACATAAACACACCTAAAACAGCTTTTAAAAAATTCCCATAATACCCCCTCCCAAAGCAGCAGCAGCAGCAGCAGCAGCAACAACTGCTACAACCTAGAGCACTGCTGGCGAATGACAAAGAGCGAAGTCAATTGAACACAAGCTAGAGCCGCCATTAGAGCCTGACTTGTGGCATTAAGGGTGGCAAAACGTATTTCTCTGCCCTTGTTGCATACGCAGATAGCCACCCAGCAGCCCTATTTTGGGTGACCTCATCCTTCCTTGGAGGGAGTAATTCTGGGATCCACCAACAGGGTCACTGTGAGGAATATGCTGTGCATATAGCAGATAAAATTGCTTCGATATGGTCTACATTGGACTTCAGTCTTGAGGTTATGCGGGCTGAGTCTTGCACATTTATCTGAGAGGAATTTGATCCTGTTGAAGCTGAGGAAGTGGACAGGGCTTTTGTAGCTGCTAGTTTGGCCACTTCTGTGTTAGATCCGTGCCTCTCTTGGCTGGTCAAAGCTGCCCAGGAGAGGATGCGTGATTGGGTCTGGGGGGTGGTTAATTCTTCCTTGAGGGAGCTCTGCTGGCTCTTAAGGAAACAATGGTGCACCTCAAGGGACCATCACTCGAGCCAATCTGGACAGTTTTTGTCCAACCTTCTCTTTTTAGGGAAAGTTGTGGAGAAAGTGATTGCACAGCAGCAGGTTATAGGACTGAGATGGCATTGGTTGTGCTCTTGGATGACTTGTGGTGGGAGCAGGATGGGGGTAGTGCATCCATTCTTGCTCTTCTTGACCTTTCAGTGGCCTTCAATATCACTGATCATGCTATCCTTCTGGACCAACTTCAGGAGTTGGAGGGTGGCACTGTGTTCTGGTTCTCCTCCATCCTCTGGGGTCAGTTCCAGTCAGTGTTGATGGGGGAAGAGGTCCAGTCCGTGGCCCCTACTTTATGCAGTGCCCCAGGGCTCAGTCTTTTCTCCTCTCTTATTTAATATCTACATGAGGCCACTGGGTGAAGTGATCCAACGGTTTGGGGTGAGGTATCATCAGTGTGGTGGTGCTACCCAGTTTTATATCTCCACCCTGGGCCGCCTGAGTGATGCCGTGGATGTCCTGTCCCAGTACCTGGAACCTATAGGGGCCTGGATAGGGCTCAATGGACTTCAGCCCAACCCAAGCAAGTCTGAGTGGTTTTGGGTAGTTGGGCCTTCTGGTGGCAAGGTTTTTCCACTTTTGGTCCTGGATGGGGTGCACTGCCCCATACGGACCCAGTGTGAAATCTGGAAGTGCTTTTTAACTCATGGCTCCCGCTAAAAGAGCAGATTCCAGCCATGGCTAGGAGGGCCTTTACACACCTTTGGATTGTGCACCAGTTGCACCCATTCCTGGACCAGGAGGCTTTGCTCACAGTCATTCATGCCCTTGTGACTTCCTGTCTGGATTACTGCAATGTGCTCCACATGGGGCTGCCCTTGAAGAGCATTTAGAATCTTCAACTGGTGCAGAATGCAGCTGCATAAATGGTGTTGGATATTCGACACATGTAACATCACTACTTTGTGAGCTGCATTGGTAGCCAGTGTGTTTCTAGGTGCAGTTCAAGATGATGGTTGTTATCTTTAAAGCTCTTCATGGTTTGGAACCAAGTTACTTGAGGGACTGTCTTCTCCAGTTGTTTCTACCTGCCCAATCCAGTCTAGCAGGACGGGCATGCTCCAGGTCCCATTAGCCAACGAACGTCGGCTAGCGGGAGCTAGGAGGCATGCCTTCTCTACCTTAGCCCCTGCCCTCTGGAACATTCTCCCTCCAGAGATTAGGATGGCCTCAACCCTGTTGGCCTTTCATAAGGCCTTGAAGACCTGGTTATGTGCCTGGGCCTGGGGCCCCAAGTGTGTTAAGGATCCTGTTTCCTGGTTATATTAACATCTATGGTTATAATTTTTCTCAGCTGCTATATATATGTATTTTTTTGTATTGTGCTTTTACTTGGTTTTAATTGATGTTATGATTGCTTGCCATCCAGAGTCACTTGTTCAAGATGAACAATTTAAGGCTGGAATCTTATATTTAGTTCTGTAAATAAGCTCCACTGAACTTGCTGGAAGGATATTACAGGATTGTACTTGGACCTCTCTGCAGAATGAGAAATCATTCTCTCAGTTAAAATGAGGAAGACCCACTTTCTAAGATGGTAACATCAAATGTCCCACTGTTATTTATTTTATTTACAGGGCTTATAAACTGCTCCAATCAAACTGACTCTGAACAGCATACAGTATCCCAAATCTTAACTTGGGTTAAAGACAGGCAAGATAAATAGACAAGATAAATACATCATCAGTAACTTAATCAAAATCAAAACTGACACTGTTGTTTGTTTGTTTGACTGATTATGTCCTTCTTGAATGCTATAACCATATGTAGAGAACCGATCATCTAAAAAACAACTTTATTGGAAGCCTGTATATATAAAATGGGACCTGAGTAAACATGGGTCAAGGAGAGTGCTAGTTAAAGTCTGATTAAAAATGAATGAACTATGTTTCAGAGCAGCTGCCATAACTCTTTCCATAAACCCCATAGCAATGGGAATCTGTTTAAAGCCTAAAAATAGGTCAGAGAACCCAACCATAAAAGGATTGAGCCAATCATCAGGTTAAAAACAATTGGCTGAAATGTAGCCAAAACCAACTACTGGTTTAATCAGTGACATCCAGAGACTTTTTTAAAGCTCTAAAAACCTAACACATCACCAAAAAATAAATCCTTTCAATAACAAGCCAGAAATTCTAATTAGCATAAGAAACGTAGATGTATCTGAAGATTATTAGTCACAGATAATAATTACCCACAGAAAAAGATTTTTTTAAATTTCTGTCCCCCAATTGTCTTCAGCACTCACAGCATCTGAAGCAAAAGTTTATTTTCATTCAGATGTTTCCTTTCCTTCCTCCATTCTTTTTTTCATAGACCTCAAAAGACTAATTATCTACGTATTAAGCATGTTTCTGAAATATGACTGAACCTATCATCATAGGCAAATGTGCTGAAGAATGTACCCCATTATTTGAAATGACAGGATGTATATAAAGCCCATATGTTTTCAAAAGGGTTTCTGTCAGTATTAATCAAAATGTTGGCAAATTTATGAACACACTGAACAGCACGCCTGCCATATGGGTAATCTCTCTCCTTTAATATTGGGAATTTGAATTAATAATAAACAGTGTAGAGAGCAACCTCAAATAGGAAAGAACCAATGATCTAAATGCCAGAAAAAATAAAATAACTTCTGAACTTGTTTGTTTCTGCAAGGTTCACTTTTTGTCTTCCTTTAAATTATCTTTTCTGCCAACTCTGGATGATCCAATAGTTATCTCCAGGAGTACCATGAACTGGAGAAGGCTTTTAATGTTGGCTGTGTCCTGCCACTATGACTGTGTTAGGCAATACCAGCTTCAACATCTCACATCCAGCCTTAGGCAGATTGCAGGCATCCAAGGTCCAACCGTAGCCCATTGCTGATGCTGACAGATGCCCACCTTTTTTATTTGATCAACACCTTAACCAGCTCTAGTTAGCTGGATCTACCCATCTTTTTTATTGCCAGAATGCTTTTTGAGGGCTAATATTTGAGTTTGTTGCATGCAAATCAAAATATTCTTAATGCATCCAAGTGCTTGATTTTACCTGGAAGGACTTCTGAAGCAAATGCCTACAAATGCCTCAACAATATTCTAAGATAATAATAGGAAATGTGTATTTATTTGGACTTACTAGGTTGCAAGAATATATTACAGATAGTCCTCACTTAGCGATTCATCCAAAAAAGTGGACCCTGCACCTGCGGGAAAACACTAGGAAGAAAATAAAAAAGTTCTCACTTAGTGACCATGGTTGGGACCAGCAAGCCCGTTGCTAAGCGATGCAGTTGCTAAACGAAACATCACGTGACTGCAACAGATTTACAACATCACTTCCCATTCAGTGATGAAGCGAGACACCACAGACTGTTAAGTGAGACATCATATGACTACAATTTTACTGTCGGCTTCTCCATTGACTCACTGGTTGGAAGCTGATTGTGAAGCATGCAAATGGAGATCACATGACTGTGGAATGCTGGGATAGTCATAAATGCAAGGACTGATCATAAAGTTACTTTTTCAGCATCATTGTAATTTTGAACAGTTGCTAAACCGGGCAGTTGTTAAGCGAGGTCTAGGTCAGGCCCAGCCCAAAGAACAACGATGAAACAGTTCAGTTCAGTTCAGTTCTTTATTTGCTTACACCTTATAGACAGAATCTTGCCAAACTAAATCTATACTACAGCAACTAGTAGATATACCCTGTGAAATTCTAGGGAGTGGCTATCCTGAATCTTTTACTCTTCCCATGCTCCCCCTGTGGACTGTGTTCCCTTTTGCCCTGCTGGAATGCCACCCCTCCTTCCTGATAGCCTTGATCTCCCACAGTCTAATTGTAGAGTGGAAGGTTTTCTTATTAAGTCATTTCATGGACTTATTGCAATATACATTAAGAAAAAAATGTACTTGATTGGTTTACAGACCACTACATGTGTGGGGACATTTGAAAGTGGTCTTTAATGAATTAAGAAAAATTCATGAAAGGAAATTTTCCAGCTGCTAGATTTGGCACTTTTTTTGTTAGTATTCAATCATTCAGTCACTTCTGTCTCTTTGGGACCTGACAGAAACCATTTTGCCAGCTTTATCTATCTGTAACAGTTCCTTGAGTTCTTGTAAGCTCCCTGCTTGTGTCATCAGTGACAGTATCTAGCCACTTTGTCTTCTGCCAGCCTCTTTTTCAATTGCCCTCTATTTTTTCCAAGAATCAATGTCTTATCCAATTAAAAAGTCTATGATAAATCCTTGACAGGATTTCTCTAACCTATCATTTTCAATTTTGTTTCTATCTTAGCTATCCCAACTAATGTTGTGCCATCTACTTTTTTAATAAGCACTCCCTCCACCTCTTCACCAAGTAATCAGTAAAACCATTGAGCAGTGTGGCATTCCACCTGATATTTCAGTCTAATTCAGTGAGCACTTCTGAGTACAGTCAAGAAACCAACTGTGGATCTCCCAATAAATATGGCTTCCAGCCAATCCTTAACTAACTTTCTGATCAGAATAGCATGAGGTACTTGGTCAAATGTTTTGTTGAAACCAAGGTATATTTTATCCACAGCATTTCCACTGTCTGCTAAGGAAGTTATCAATCAAAGATGAAATAAGATTAGTCTGTCAAAACTGTGGGTTTTTTGCAAATCCAAGTTGACTACATTTGATTTTCTACAGTCATGTGATACTTCATCTGTTTCCTAGGATTTCTCTAAAATAATGAAAGAGGTTCAACCATCCATCAGCAGTTTCCCTCAGTACCTTAGTTTGAAAGCCAGGGTCATTCAGAGTCAGCAGATATTTGTGTTTGTTTCTATCAAGCTCAAACTGGAATCCACTCTTCAACCAACTCTTCATGATTACCTAGTGGAATGTATTTTCTTTTCTCAGAGAAGACTGACCTAAAATAGGAATTAGGTTGTTCAGTCTCTTCCTCCTTCTCCTTCTCCTCCTCCTCCTCCTCCTTTTCTCCTTTATTACTTTATTTTTCTCACTCTTTTCTGTTTATTTTGAATATAGCTGAAGCTCTTTTATAGTACTTAGTATCTTTCGCTAACCTCAGCATTTCTGTTTTCTTCTCTACAAATCCAGGCTACCTGTATGTAGCTTTCTTTGGTGACCTGGCCTCCTTCCACATTTTATATGTGTCCTTGTTGATTATCATATTTTCAGTAAGCTTTTGTGCAGTCACCCTGGCCTCTTCTGCTATCTTCCGTTTTTTCCCTCTTTGGATTTGTTTGCTATTGTGTTTTCAGTATCTTCTTTTTTAGGAACACTCATCCATCTTGGATTCCTTTTCCATTAGCTTCTCTATTATGGAATCCTACTTATCATGGTTTGGGGCTTATTAAAATCTGTTTTCTTGAAGACCAAGACAGGCATTCAATTACATTCAGCTTTCATTTTAAGTCTCCTCCAAATCAAGCTCAACTCCTGGTGACTTAATAGGCACATCCTTGGGGTTTTCTTGATAACAGTATAGAGGTGGTTTGACATAGCTACCTTCTAGGATGTTTTGCAACTTCACCATCTAGCCTACAGCCCTGATATATCCAAGGAGTGTCCTATGCAATTATTAACCATGACTGACTCTGCCCAGATAAGGTCACACATTGGCTTTATTTCCCTTAATACCATGAAGTCCGCCATTACACAGTCACCAACATTGTTGCTACTTCCATTTCTTTACTAAGTCTTCCCTGCTGATTAATGTAAAGTCAGATATAGCTGATCCTCTTGTGTCTTCTTCCATTCTCCAAAAAGGAATGATGTCAGCATATAAAGGCTTTGTCTTTTCAGTTTCTTTTGGAGATTCTTAGAATTACAGTCTGTAGTGCACACCACATGCATCACAGCTGATGTTGGGGACATTAAAAGTCACATTTATATTACAACTACACATATTTCATCATGTCATTGTATGCTTTCAATCCATAAATTATCCATATGAATATCTCAGATTATAATTTCAGAATGTATAGATTGGCCTTCCCTCTTATTATTTTAGGAAGTCCTTGAAGCTGTATTTATTTCCCTTCTAAAATAACAGCCTCAAAGATGTTGAATGTGATTCCAAGAGTACAAAATGATGTTTGTGAAACTGAATATGCAATGACATATGTTTTGGGACATGTGTTCTGGGCCACTGAGTATATCTGGAATTTTGAGAGCATGTTATGGACCCTCTCAGAAGATAGCTGTCATGGTAGGAATGGTCGATTAAAAACAAAACAAAACACATATAAAAGAAAAATACACTGGTTTGCAACACCCAACGTTTATTTTTTAAGAATGCTTGTCTGGAATCCAGAGGTACAGTTTACCATTCAGATCATGCTTAAGGCTAATGCTTTGCTTTGCAGTCTGCAAGATTCACATTCACATTCACATTTTTTTTTTTTTTTGGTTAATCCAAAAATACTTCAATAACACAGGAAATTTGTGGGCAGGCACAAAAGTATGACACTTTCAATACTCAGAGTATATGATCCTGAAATGATGAATCAGGATTAGATAAAAGGAATTCCATGTAGACATCCTATTTCCATTTGTTTTTTATAAATTAAATAATGGAAGAGCTGCCATTTCACTGTAAGCAAATCATTCCCACAGTGAATCTAAGATTTCAAGAATTCCCTTGCTCAGCCTTGACACAATAGTTCTGTTTCTTGATCATTATGTCTGAATGAATTATGTGTTTATTGATCATAGTAAGATTAAAAAGAAGTAACTGCTAACAATTCTACTGGGAAATAAATAATCTGGATTAATTCAGGGATTTCTCTGTCTCCATTTCTTAAACTTCTACAAGACTGTGGAGATAAAATGTGAGTCCTATCAGCTACTTTGTTAAGAGTGGTTCTCCATCTGCCACAAGACTGGTCAGGAAAAAACAAATTTTCTTTATCCTCCTAAAAGGCTTTCAGTTCTAGAGACATGGGATGTTGTATTTTATGGTCCTCTTCCAAACAGCTCTCAGAATCATTTTTAAAATTGTTTTTGCCTGACAAATTATTTATTATAGGCATCATATTCTGAGTAATGGTGGAGAGCCCCTCTTACACCTGTTTGCTTCCTTATTTCAGATCTGAGAACAAAGGACTTTGGGAAAGAAAAGTTATAATTTGGAGCTGTCAGTGATATCTAATGTCATTCTTTGTACAAGATTGCAACAGCCGTACAGCAATGATTCTCTGGTGAAACTGTGGATTCCTTATAAGTCAACATTGATTCTAAACTTATTTTAGACTTAGAATTGCTGACAAGTGAACAGAAAGAACCAAATACATACTGTTTCATTCTGCATTGCAGCCTCTGCTAACAGGAATCTGCATGTCGTGCACAGTACATTAACAAGTTAATCCCTATGGCTGTGCAAAGCAGTGGTACTTTGTTTCGTAGAGGTGGCCTGCAACACATGAAAGCAAGATGTTCCTCCATGCCTTCAGCTGAAGTATCAAAATGGAAAAGGTGCTTTGCCAGATGTTCGATTGAAGTGAAGCATTCCTTAGAGGCTTTACAGAAGCCTTCAGATCCCAAACTACATTCAGTTTGTAAGCACATCACACTGATAGCAATAGAATTTACTTCTAAGTGTATACTGTTTGTGGTTTATCTACCATCATGATTTCTTAATTTAATTCCTCAGATCAACTCTCCTTATTCCAACTTTCCAATCTTTAAAATTCTTCCTTTTTTGTTCCATTGTGGTGTATTCACATCACAAGTTGATTCTGCATTTAATTTAGAAGCTGAGTTTAAAGATTTGTGGCTGTAGCTTGTAGTGTCTTGTCCCTGTTAGAATGTAGTTGTAGCTGTAGTTGTAGAGGGAAGATCATTTTCTCACAAATGCACACACTCATAAAATGAATGACCACTTAATCATCATCAAGACATACGGCTATTGTAAGTGATTGAGGGTACATCAGGAACTTTCCTGTGAATGAAGTGCATTTTAACATATTAATGGTGTGGAACCAGATCACACTGTTGCTTAAACATTGGATGCTCCTAGTGGTAGATTTGTTGCTGGCCAGTCTTGCAAACTTCCTATGTTTATTGAATACTGTCACCCAGCTGTAAAGCTGGTGCTAGTGAGAGCCAGCCTATTTCCACTGGAAAGTGACTCTTTTTTATACAGTTGGCAATTGGGCATAGTAATCCTAGGGCAGCTAGACTGCTGTAATGGTGGAAGAGAGAAGGGAGAGGCAGGAGGAGATAAGAGGAAACAACTGGGACTCAGTGGGCTACGTATAGATGGGCTCTCCATCTCACCAATGTTTTGGATTAGTCCCAAATGACAGCAGTGAGAATATAAGGCAGCAAATTCTCAAGGGAAAAAAAGAAACTAATGTGCTTGCCTATTGCTCAGAGAAAACCATGAGAAGCAGAGAAATAGTAATGAGTCAAGTCTTGCTGAGTGTGTGGACTAATGACAAAAACTCTAGCATTTATTATTATTGTTGTTATATTTTTGCATGAATGTTGCTTACTTCCATAACACCTTGAATCTTCCAATCTAGCCATTCTATAATAGAGTTTTTATTATAGGCTTAAAAATTGTACAGGTTTTTCTGATATGCTAAAGAAGACACGTGTAAGATATATGAACTGAATCCACAAATTTCTATCCTAGATACAAATTTGATTTAGATACCAGTTTGAGACCAAAGTTTACAAAGGTTTACAGTGAACACCTGTGAATCCAGTTCTTCCTTGCAACAATTAATAAATCAACCAAGCCTTCTCCTTATAAAGGCCCATCCTTTGAAGTGTATGTCTTCTAGGGCTAATGTTTTTGTCTTTCATCTTGATTCAGCTGTTGTATAATAGATGACCCATCTGAAAAGATAATGCTGGTTGCATGGAACCTGGTATGTGAGCTTAACGCTGATGAAATGCCAACCAGACTAGCCATGTTAACAATGAAAGCTAAAATCTGTCTGGAGAAATATGATATTGATTTTGACCTTAAAGGGAATCAGGGCTGCTCAATGCAGTGCTGATGGCAAATATATGGAATTGATTAAATGAATAAATAACCCTATTGTTTAGTTTTGCATGAAAATATGTGGCACCTAGGTTGGAGCTAATCCTTAATTTTTTTTCCTATGCATAATAGATTCCAAAGTGTAAACATAACCATCAGCATGAACCAAAGTAGATGCTCTGAGTCAACAGTCAAAGGTTTGATTGTGAACTCAAAAATATGTATAATGTTTGTGAAAAACTCCAGACTCCATTATACTAGATTTTTAAAGTTGATTGTAAGAGTCTTTGTAAAACTGCCAGGCCTATGACTCTAAATATCAGAGATAAAACAATGCCAGTTTTTTTTTTCTTTAATATTTCTTTGTCTCTGCTTTTATTGGTTTATTTTCAAAATCTTTAATTTTTTACTTCAATTTCTTCATTTACATTTTCTTCATCAGAAACAGCCTCTAAAACTAAAGATGGGAAGTCAGTAAAATGAATGGGTATTAATATGTCAGAAAACAATTTGTCTTGAAGAAAAGAATGTGATGGGTTTAGCCTACCTGTTTATGATCTAAATGTATGTCTGTTTTATAGGTTAAAACTCAGTTTACAGGTTATCCCTTATCCCAGGAAATTGAAATAATTCTTGTTCTATATGCAGTCAGAGGTCTGATGCTACCACAGAGATGCAGATTTCATTTACAAGTGCTAGGCTGATTAGACATTATGGAAAATATATAAATTGCATCAACTGGGACTGGGGGAACAATACTTAACAGAATAAGACCAGATATGGGGATTTCTGTCTTCTTCCCAGATTTAGACCTTGCTTTCATTTTTTTTCCAAGGGAGCAAGGGAGGAAACAGTTAAATTCCCACTCTGCTCCAGCTGGTTATCACCACCCTCAGCTGATAAAATTTGCATTTTAAAAATCTTGCCTGTTTAATGAAAAGGTGCATTTAATTGTCACATGTAGTTTTTGCTCTGAACTGTCAATTTGGTAATGATTTGTTAATTTCTTGGATACAATGTAGGGAAAATTAAGCACTTTCCAGTCCCACAGTTTTCAGTGGGAGGATGTTAAGCACATGCTCGAGCTGTTTAATCATAAATGCTTCTTTATTCTGTGCTAATATATTAATGCATGGATCAGAATGCTATGTAATATAGGATAGCATTTTTAGTCCTTTCTTGGTTCCTTTCAGCCCTCTGGTATGCTGCTGCTTATTTCAGATACATGCATGGGTAACAAAAATAAAACTGCAAGCAATTGTGATCCTAATGTTTAAGGAGCTCAGTTCTTCGTGCCTTTCCATAGCCCTAGCAAATGTAAGACATAGTAATGAAAGAAAATGTAATGTTTTGCATCAACTGGTTCATGCATATTTTAACAGTATAATAATGCCATCATCACATATCATTTATTTTAAATGATGTATGGGTCATTTTATTCAAACAGTTTTAAGTTTTAACAGTGTCACAAAATCACAGAAACTCCTATTGCAATCTGAAGTTAGAATATGAAATTCTGTCTTGCTAGATTAGGATAAACAGCCATCTGCTCTGTTGTTCTCTCTTCAAAACAGGAAAACATTAGAAGGTTCACAAAGCATAATATGAATAGCCAATGGCCCAGCATATGCTTTTCTCTGAGTTTATATAATTATAGTCCATGATGTTCCACTGAATAATCTTAAATAATTGCTACTAGTATTCTTCTCTTTCCTGAATAGTACTGGATTTTCTGTAATTCTGAAAACTAAATTTTCATAAGTGTAGATATAACCTCTGCAGAAATGAGCTAGGATCTGGATCCATTATTCAGACAGAGATACCTGGAGCCCTTAACCATTATCTTCCGTGCATCAGCTATTGCCTCTGGCATTATAAACATACTGTATATAGTGATAAACTTTACATACCTTTGACTGAGCAGGTGTGAAGATCTTTGCAAGCACTGAAGATATCATTGAAGGGATTAATCCCTACAGGACTAGATACAAATACTGAGTTTGGCTATATCTGCACAGATTCTGTTCTGGATGAGCAATATGGGCACAATTCCACCATGAATTTTCTCTTTGACATTTAACAAAGATAAATAACAATCTATTACAGTGGTTTGTTTTTTTTTATATGCCAAAACTATTTATGATATTCTGCTAGATTAAAACAAAGGACAATTAAAAAAAAAAATCAGGACTGAAAGTAATACGGACTGGCATACTGAAATCCTGTCCAATGGATTGGAATTTAAAATGATATTGTTGGTACAGCTTACACATTCTTTCTTCTGTGGTTTGAGTTTATAATGTCAAGTTATAGAGAAACTGAAAGGCAATGAAATTATTTAACTTTTCTTTCCATGGAACATCAAGATTCATTTTCAATGCCTATGGCATATTTTTAACAAATATTTTATTTCTGAACACATTTAGTAATTCACACATCACACTAAACAATAATTTAATTTGTTTGGTCTGGGCTTAACCCAACCATTGCACCTTGTACAAGATGGTTAATGGTTTAAAGTACTGTGTGAATCCAACCATAGTGTTCTTTTAACTGAGGTTATTTCCATTCTATGCAATGTTATGATTAATGCAGGTGTCCATAACTTCTGAATTTGCCTAATTCTTCAGTTTTATGCAACCTGATCCCATCTATATGTTTTGGGGACCTGTTTGAATTCTTGCTTCTGTTATTAAGCTAAATATATCAAAAGTAAGGAAGACAAAGTCATGAAATAATTAATTGGAACCCAAAGATTCTGACTGGATTTTTTTCTTCCATTTCCAAATTTTGAAGGTTTTTTAAAACTTTATGCCTCCTTTGTTTGCCCTTCAGTTCTCAGTCTTTCTACAAACATCTGATGCAGCCTGTGCTTATTTTAAAAAACAGAGCCATGTAAGATTTTTGAAACAAGAAAGAAACTGTGTTATCTCTTAAGGAATAGCCAATGTATTATGAGACAAATGTTCTTCACAATCTGGGGATCTGTCACCTAAGCAGCAGTTAAACTTAGAACAATTTTCAACTGATTCCAATGGAAAGGTATTTTTCTAAGCTTAATCATTGTGCAGAGTGGGCAATATTCAGCAGGGGATTACTTTGCACTAGGAAGAAGAATTAAGCTTTTAATCTTTGACTGTATCTGCATCCCTTTTCCAAAATAATCATCATGTTCACATCACACTTAAAAGAAGCAAACTTCCATTTACATCAATGGACATTTCAGCCTCTGGAAAATGGTTTGGGTCTCAGGCCTCATAACTCAACATCTACCAACATCATGTTGTGACCTATATTTCCGATTCTATTGCGTAGTCAAAGTTATCCAATACTTTGGAATACTCTTTGTCTTCCATTATGATTGTGACACATATGAATTGCAGCAATTGGATATTCTGATTAAGTATCTAAAATATAAAGCATCTTTAGATGATCTGATGTAAGGTCTGATGTAAAATATTCCGTGTCTGTCTGTTTATAATATTCTACCAAATTATTCGTCTGAAAATCTCCCAGTGCCAGTTATATAAGGTTGATAAAATAATAGTCCTTAGGCTTGCAATCTAAAAGACATAGCACAAGAGAAAAAAGAGAGAGAAAAAGAAAAGCAAGCAAACTCAGACACCAATTCTAATGTAACATGTCACTCTTTATACTGTTTATTTGGAACAATAACAAAGTGTGAATAGATTCTGATTTGATGGAATAGGAAAACTGCTTAGCATAGTAAAAAGATTCAAATAAGCAAAGAAACTATGAAAGCAAACACCTTTCCTCAGTATATCATTTTAAAAAATATGAATTCATATTATTAGTTATAGGCAAGTTCCCATGCCAGAAATATTTCAGTAATGAAATCAGATCCTCAAAAATAACATTATTACTTGCATTCTCCTTGTACAATCAGGTTTCATTCTTCTGTCCTATATTTTATTATTTATTTCTGTATAAATGTAGGCAGGCAAGAGACATTAAAATCTGGCAACTATGCTCCATGTTCAAACCTTATTAGAAAAGATGAAAATCTATTGAAGCAATGGTCTTTGCACAGCAGAAACAGATAAGGCGAAATCCTATCACCACACTTTGTAGTCGAGTGTTTCCCACCACTCATAACACACTGAATTTTCCTTATAGGACAAACTCACTGTGTTATGTGTGGTGGGAAATACTCAACCACAAAATGCAGTGATAGATTTCTTAGATAGCTCAGAAAAAGACAGGCATTCTTTTTTTGTTTTTTGAAACTTCTTGGAAGATAGCACCACAGATTTGAGGGGCAGGGAGGGGGCAGTACCCAGAAGTCCTGGGCATTGTTGCTACGGGATTAATGTGATTTGAAAGTCTCTGCCAACAAGTATTGCACAAGTGCTTTCCATATACAAGCTATGCTTGTGGACTGTGTCACTACACTTAAGCATCTAGTTGAAACCTTCCTAAGTTTCAATACTTTTGCATAAGCCAACAGAATTATTGCATAGATCATCAATAAATAGGATAAATGTCTACTATGTGCTTTCTTAATAATCAAAGTTAACTAACAAGGTCTTTTCTCCCCTCAATGGTTGTTTGCATTAGGCATGCAAATCTCCCTGCCCAACCATTCTTGAATATATTTACATGGGTATTGATATTCTTTGTTTCCCTTAAATATAAATCAGAAACGCTGACAAATATTTTCATTCAAAGAGTTTGATCATTTCTCGATGACTCTTCATACCAGTAATTAACCTCACCCAATACCCTCCCATCATACTTGCAAGCACACTTCTTAGCCAGACATAAAGTTTCATAAATATGTACTAAATAACCTTAAAGCCCTTTATGAATAATTATGAGTTTTTTAGTTTTTCTGAATCTGCATATTAATTTGGCTCCATAAATAATACATGAAGCCAAAGCCAGATTGTGTGGTATCTGGGGATAAAGGAAGCTAAGAGAGGGATAATTATCAGTTTAATGTGGGAACGTACTTAACCCAAAAGATTATCTAGAAAACTGATGATTCTGTGAGTTTGTTCTCTATATATTTATCCATGGTTTTGTATATATAAATAACAGCATGAAAAGCAGATGTTTCATTGATAACATTCAGATTTGCTTTTCATGGACTCATGATGTTCCAAGTGGCACCAAATTGCCCCAATTTTCCTGTGGTTGAGTTGAGCACAATATCATTCCTGCTTATATCAAGGTACATTTTCCCAAAGGCCAACAATTAATGAGAGGCTGCTGAATAAATGGCTTCAATATTCACTTCTGTGGGACATTATGGATTTTAATGATTAAAAAAAAGTGCTGCAAGTCCAGAAAACAATTTCATTTCATTAATCCCTCAAATGCCTTGGGAGTAATCGTCCAGAAAAATTATACATCCTTTTGCACACTTGTGCATCAATTCAAATACATATACATACAACACACACACACATACACAAATGTGGCAGAGTTAACCCCTTCTGTGCTGTGTTCTGAAGTGTAATTCACAAGTGGAATAAATATGACTAGACAACTGTACAGTAACATTTAAATATGAAACTGAAGTTTTGATAATATGAAATCTCATTTCAAAATTCTATATGAGAGAATATTATCCAGATAAGAAACATGGATTCTTAACATTGCAAACATATTTTCTATGTATCAAAAGCTTTTCTATAGTATATCTTGGCCACTTTCTTTTGCTTTTATTAATCAATAATAATAAAGTTTTCTTCAACAATAGGAGTTAATTTGCATTCAGTTAATGTAAGCCTGAAATATAATCTGGTACAAGTTTACTCAGAAATAACTAAGTACAAAGTTATTAAAGTACAAACAAGACTGTACTCACAGGTTGCATGTACACTCCTAGAATCCAGTTAGCAGCTATCCTGAGACCCACAAAATTTGTGGTACTAGACTTTTCAGCCTCTTTTTTTTATGTTGTAAGACTTGAGGAGTTTTAAAGTATCAAATGAGCTCATAAACCATTTCAAAGGCATTAGACACCTATGTACCTCTTTAAAACCCACATACATTCAGTTGGACTCATTTTTCTCGCACTAGGTGGCTTAAAGGGACAAGGAAGCCTTTAGGCCTTTGCAAGGCATTGGATACTCATTTCACACCTTAAGTTCCCCCCACCAACCTACAATAAAAGTGGGCCAAAAATCTTAGACCCACACAGTTTGTTGACCTTATGACATCACTAATCATATTTCATAGTTTCCAGGCAGTATACAACTCATCCATCCCCGCCCACCCAAAGTAATTCATTTTCTGGCCTAAGGCATCTCCAAGATGATTTTCAGGCCTACAAGCAATAGAATTTAAAGTATGCATTTATAGTACGGATCAATTACAAGGACCACGTGAAAATTGAGATCAAGTTTTAATTGCAAAAACTTTAATTAGGAAGACAACTGCCCAATCTGGGAAAAAGATGTACTTGGTTTAAGACATTTCAAACAGGCACTATATTCATGTCCCATCATATTCCAAAGGACCGTTTTGCTTTTGAATCCAAAATGCTGCATCACCCTACTAGATAAATGATCATTTGCCAGATTTATATCCAGACTTCAGTTAATAATGTTGCAAGAAATATCTGATCTTATGCAAAACAAAGGTTTTTTTAAAAAAAAAAAATCAATGAGCTTGCTTAATTGATTGTTTGTCCTTCCTGCTGTCCCACCTTGTCCCCTGTTCCTAATTACTTTGTGACAGTAGTTACATTGGTGTCCTGTCTCAGTTGAATTTAGACTTGATGCAAAATTATACTTTGCTTAGGAAGAATGAGTCTTCTGCTTTGTGTGATTATGAGCAGGAATCAAAAACTTTTTCCTAATTTTTTTTTTATTAATTGCAGATTAACACTTCTTTTGAACCTTGTCAAATGGTTAATACTAACTGTACTTAATGAAAATAAGCCAATGTCAAGCCACAATTTAGAAATCTAGCTTGTTTTAACACCTTAACTAAATCTGATTAAAGTTTAGGACTGGTAAGCATTGGTTATTCTCAAATGGAAATTGCTACACAAAAGGAGAGGACAACTCTTTGTCAGATAACTTTAGTTTAAAAAAAATGATAGCACCAACTTTAAACTAAACAACCCTACAAGTCCTGCTCCTCACCACCAACAGCTTGTTTTAGAAACATGTGCCTTTGGTATCTGTCCTGCCCAAGTTTTGTTTTATTTTGTTTTTACTCATTTTGCTATAAAATATGTTATACTTTCTTGGGGATAGTTGGTGTCTGAGGTATCAAGATGCTGTACAAATGATCTAATCAGTTACTTGTTTATTTGGGCAAGAAACTCTATTCTTCTTAGAAGGCTTACTAGAATAACATCTTTGGTATCCTAGAATTGCATCTGTTCATTCTGAGATTCCTAAAAATCAGCTACTGTTTATAAATCTGAAATGTATGAATTTCCTCAATTTCTCTGCAAAACTGGTCTGCCAGATTCATGATCTCAATTCAACATACAGCACTGGATCTCCTTATTCTCTTGACTGTATCCAATTCTTTTAACCTCAGCACTAGTTATCTGAGTATTTTCTTAACTGACTTTTGCCTTTTATTATACTATAAATTCAAGACATCTCTTGTAATCTTCTGACTACACTAATATGCTTTTTGTGGGCAGTATTTATCTTCAACCAATTGAACTTTCTTATTAAGAAAAGTTCATATGAAGCAGAATGGCTAAATATTAACTCATCCATTCCTTAATGTTGAAGAAAATTTTACGTATAGTTTTGAACTTTGAATGTTTTCAATCGTTGTTCTCAATAGAAGATAGAAGAAGCTGAAAATTAAATTCCAGAATTCTTCAGTCACCAAATCGTTATGTAACAATACAGAATCAACTGCTTCCATCTATCTTTTTAGCTTCTTATGACCAATCTGAAATTCTGCCAACAAATTATGATCAGAAAATTGGATTAAGTCACCAGTCATGTGTAGTCCTCTCTTTCAATGTGAAGTAATAAATAACTGACAACCCTTTAGATCTCTGAAGACTGCTATCATATTTCCTATAGACTTCTACAGGTTAAATTTACCAGTTTCTTTAACTGTTCCATATAGGACTTGGTCTTCAGTTTTCACACCATTTCAGCTCTTCTGAATTTGCTCCAGTTTTTGACAACATTTTTAGACCAAAGTGCCAGGACTGGACTTGCTATTTCAAGCAGGGCTAGACTAAGGCAAAATAACATGTGACAATTACTTCCTGTGATATGAATTCTATGTCCCTATTAAAAACATTTGCTCCCAAATAACATTTCACAGTAGTAGTAACAAATTAAGATCTATTAGAATACGCAGCTCTTTCTTCACACATTTTACTGCCAAGCAAAGTCTACATTTGTGCCTTTCTCCTGATTCAGGACTTTATGTTCATCTTGTTCATTTTGGCCCACTGTACAAGGCTTAGATCTGTTCAAATTCTTTCTTTCCCTTCTAAAGCTATTCAACCTAGTTTTGGGTCATCTGCAAATCTGATAACCGTTCCCTTCATCTAGGTCATTAATTGTTGAACAGCAGAGCTCTACAATAGGGTAGGGCTCTGCAGCACTTCATTTGATACTACTGTTCAGTATGGAGGGCCATGGGTGAGTACTTTCTGCGTACAGTCATTCCACCAATTATGTCTCTCAAGTTATATCATCCATTTTTAACATTTTTTTAATGAGGATATCATGAAAGATTCTGCTGAATGTTTTGTTGAGGTCAAGTTATACTGTGTTGGTAGTATTTCTCTATCCTATTAAGCTATTAACTCAGTCAAAAAAAGGAGATAAGATTAGTATGGGCATGACTTTTCAATATTTAATTTTACATTATTAGCTACCTTTAAATTCTATAAAGTAAGACAGGATCCATATATAATTAATAAATCAGTCTCTTCCATATATCTGTAAACACTCCAAAAGCTCTTTAAAAATGTGTACAGTAAAGAACAATAGCTACTGTCATAAATGAGAATTTATGTATTCAGAATTTTGGAAGCTCTTAGGTCTTCAACTTTTTCATATGTGGAGGGCAATTTCTTTGAAGACTACAGAGAATTATTTAGTGGTTTTAAAGAAAATCATACCATAGCAGGAAAATTTCAAAACAATGATTATATTTTACCTTTTTTTTTTTTTTTTTTTACTATCCATTCAATCATGTCTGATTCTCAGAGACTGCCTGGACAAGTCCCTACAGTTTTCTTGGCAAGGTTTTTCAGAACTGGTTTGCCATTGTTTCCTTTCTAGGGCTGAGAGAAAGTGACCGGCCCAGAGTCACCCAGCTGGCTTTGTGCCTAGGCGGGACTAGAACTCACTGTCTCCCAGTTTCTAGCCTAATGCCTTAACCACTACACCAAACTGGCTCTCTTATCGTATTTAAAAATCTATTATTACAAATGCTGGTACTTGCTTGATAAATGATAAGGAAAAGTGCTAGTAATGTTTTAAGATTTTTAAAACATCACTATATGGTACATAGTGCATAATAGGCAAATTATAAAGAAACCATTATTATTATAAAACTGTGTCTCTTATTTGAGGGACTTGGTGTTTCTCAAAATGTATTGCTGATTGACAAGAATTACCTCCCAGCCTAGGGAAAGGCACTTTATAGATATGTGTACACCCATGGGATTTTTAGGAGCAGTCCACAGTAAAAGGAAATCAGATGTGTATGCTATAAGGCATGGTACAAAACAATAGTCCAATATGATCTTTTATCAATAAAACCTGAAAATGAATGAAATGTCTTTATATATCAAAAACATTTGGATGCTCTTTAGAGCTTTCTGCTGGCCTCCTAAATTCTCAAGAATTACTTAAAAAAAGGAAAAGAACAGAACACTTCCTGTTGCTTAGTTGTTTTAAATTATATAGAAACATTTCAGATCATGGACAAGCAGAATATTTAAAAAAAAACATTTTCACCATTAATTAAACTAAGATTTGAAGATATAGTTTTACAAAAATACATTTGGGTCATTACATTTAATAGAACTGGAATATATATGCATATAATAGATATATTCTTATTTATGCCAGGATTCTGCACTATGCCAGGATCCTGTAGTATGTTTCCAAATTACATCCAGGTTAATGCAGGTTTTATTGAACCCAGCAATTAGAATAAATGCATGTTTGTGTCTGTGTGCTCAGTGTATACCCAACAGAATGTGGAAACTGGTTCCTTGAAACCCTAAAATGTAGGGTGAATTGTTTTCAAATCATCTTTGTTTGAATTCAGGGAAAACCAGGTAGGGCAACGGCCCAGCCAGCAGCCAGAGAGCCTCATTATGTGTCATTTGCATCCCATTAACCACAGAGCTGTGGGTCATTCACTGCCTGTCAAGCAGACAAGTCATTCCTTTTGTGTTAATTAGTAGAGAAATAAGGAGTTAATGAAGATCTTATGATCGGGAATGATTCATCTTTGTTGTTTCAAATGAATCTCTGCTCTCTAAACACTCTGGCGAGCTCCTACATGTTGAATAATAGAGAATCAGTTGGAAGAGAGCTCACCGAGGCCTTTAGACTGATGGTCTCCAGGGGCATTTTGCATGGTGGGCTTTGTTAGCTGAAGATTAGAAGGAGTTAATTGCTTCAAGATGGCTAGCAGATTAGGTTACAGGGTGTGTAGTATCTGTGTAAGCATATGTCAGCTCTCGTTAAAAGATAGGATATGCTTATTTTAATGAAATTATAATGGGAAGAATTCATTTGTCAGTATGCTAAAAATCTTATTTACGCACTTAATTTGAAAAAGAACAGATATTGTTTTAAGGCGGATCCCTTTTAAATCTGGCTGTGATGCATTTCCAGTGTTCAAACTTTGGAGATCCATGCATCAGCTCAGGAGCTCTTTCTTTCTGCCATATGCTCTTCAGGAGAGAGCTGAAATATACTAAATACCCCTTTTGCATTTGTGGTTTTACACCTCTGACTATAACATATGCTTTTAACTATGTTAACAATGAGAGACCAGCTTTTATATGAAAAGTGGAAAAACCACTGGCTATGACTACTCAGCTATTATAACTAGAAGCTGAAGCAGCTGAAGACATGTGTTTATAAAATAAACTATGGTCTGGAACTAAACATATAGGAACCCAAGGCTTATGCTTGCCTTTAATCTGGTTCCTAATGGAAGAAAAATGCATCAATTCATGATTCCAGGACTTCTTTCTTAAAAAGAAGGAAAAAGAAACAAAAAGATTAGAAGGATAGTTTTGCCAGGATTTTCTGTAGTAAATGTATGTAACATAAATAAATATAAACACAACCTACAAACCCACTTTAAAAAACATCAAATTTATATGCATATTAGCTCTATTTTTGCATGGAATGGAGGGCAAAAATTATTCAGAAGAACCCAGAATCAGAAGCCATGGTTTGTTCTTAACTTCTTACCCAGCTTTTTCTTTTACATCTCATTTTTTAGCTGAACAGACTGGCAAGAGATACAGCAAAAGTAAGTGAGGCAGAATGTACCAGTACGTTACTCATTCTCTGATAACCTAGACTCTGACAAATTCTGTCTTGTTATCCTGTGGAAACACAGACATAGCTTCTTTTTGGTTTTTGCTAAAGTCACCATGTTTGGGCAACCTAACTGAATTCATATACCCATTATTCCCTTTTGTTATTTATGAATAACAATATTCCCCCCCCCTTTTCTTTTGGCATAATTAAAGTTTTTTTTAAGTGTTCTTTTTCCAAAAGAATAGATTGGTAAGGAATAACAGAAAGGCTATATGCTTATCACATAAAGGGGAAAAGGAATCATTTTCACCACCTTCAGTCTCAATATCCATGTATTTCTGGAATCTTGATTTTCAGGAAACATTCCAAGGAAAGCAGCTGAAAATATCTGGAGACACCATCCCTCAATAGTCATGTACAGAAGGTTTTTTTATCCTGGATATAAAGCAACTTATGTTCACTTAATTCTAAGAAGTGTTCCTGTAATAGCTAGTATACAAGTTTCTTGGATGAAATGATTCTATTTAGCTGCAGAATCAACCACTAAATACTGAATAATAATATCTCACCTTCCATTCTGATTGTATAAAATCTATCTGTAAGTATTAGTACTGATCCTGTAAGTGGTATGACCTACTTCAAATTTGGTTTAGTACCCTCTAAATGATTTCCAAGTGTATTTAAAGCCAGCAAATTATTCATTATTTATACCTCATTCTGTATAGTTAGTGCTGCTCAACACAGTGGACACCTCTTCCAAATAATACACATTACAGGTAATCCTTGTGTGACTATGGCAATTGGGATCAGAATTGCCATCACTAAGTGATATGGTCACAAAGTGTGATATCACGTGACCGTGTTGCGAGTGACAGCAGTTTCATAAGTCCTGGTTGCCATTGTTAAGCAACGGCCACACAGATTGTTAAGCAAGGACCTCATGTGACCGCAGCTTCTGGCTTCCTGACAGTTTCCCAATTGACTTTGCTTGTGGGAAGCTGGTAGAGAATGTTGGAAATGACGATCATGTGACTGCAGGGATGCTGTGGCAGCCAGAACTCTAAGGGGAAAAAAATGGGGAAAAAAGAAAAAAAAAGAAGACTTACTATATGTTTATCACAATTGGGGCACCATTGGGAACTTTGCCTCAGCACCATGAGGACTGATAAAAACTGAATGGTTCATTGTCCCACCTTGGAAAGAGTGTTGAAAGGCAAAACTTACCTCACTAAATTAGGAAATGGCTTGATACCAAGTCAATCTCTATGCCCACCTAGTCAGCTGTGGACTGGAAAACATGGGGCCTTGGGGCCCCTTGCATCCCTAAACTCCTTTGTGGTCTTTAGAGCCACTTCTGACAACAGTTGCTAAAAGTTGGTACCATAAATTCCTGAAATGTTGAAGTATGTAACAATTATAACCTGTATTGTTTATAAAATATACTTAATATTTTTTAAAAAAAGAAAAACTCAAAACTGTAACAACCACCCCAGCTGATGCTCAGCTTGCATCATTATTCTGCCTTCTGTAGCCCCATTCACCAAAAATGTTAAGTATGATCCACAGCCATCAAAAGGTTGTTGCCCTATGATCTACTGTTATCTCCATTCAATCACCAGCAATCACCTCCAGCAATCATCACCCAGATAAGCAAAGGTCACCACCAGGCACACAATCAAGCAGTCAACATATGCTAATCAATGAACTACCAGAAGAGCAAAACAGAACACCCACACCCACCAGCACTGGCAAAGCAGGCCACAGCAGATAAATAGAGAGCAAACCTCATCCCATTTTAGCACTGAAGATGTTACCTAGCCGGGTAATGAAACGTTTGCAAGAAAAGAACCAAGCTCAGAGAACCCCAAGGACTCTACTGTTATCTATCAAATACAGAACCAACTTTCTGTGGTTTTGATTAGAAGCCTTTTTGTATAATTTCATACCTGACTGCTCTAACTGGAGATGACAGAGGTCAAGGCAGAGGCATCTGCAAACAAAGCATGCACATCATAGTGAGCCACACCCCATTTCTGAAGGAAACCCATCAGTTGTCTGATTCTTTTGCTGGGGGGTGGTAGTTGATGTGGACAATCAATTTTTTAGATTTCCTTACATGTGGGCCAAATGTTCAGAAATATCTATGTGCATCTTAACTTTAGTATAACTATTCTTCATGAAGAGACATCCTATCCTTCTGTGATGTTGAAGAACCAAAAGGGGCTAGAAGAGATGATTCTTGAATTGCTTCAGAGAAAAATGGAAGAATGAGTATTGTATCCAATGGTAGAAGGAAGGGCCAGGAGAAAAGACTGGAAAGGAAACACTTGCTCTGGGATGCCAGTCCAGCTTTCAAAAAGAATTTTGAAGCTACTGAAAAGAAAGAATGGGAACTTTGCTACCCTTCACGAAAGTCTGCCTCCTATCTCAGCTCTTCCATCTAGCAGCAGCAGCAGCAGCAGCAGCAGCAGGAGGACAGCAGTTCTTCTCTCATCAGTGCAGAAAAAGCTGGTTTTTGAGTAGAGGGAAGGAGGAGGGATAAGTAGAAGTAATTTATTCGGGATCTTTGAGAGGATAATAGCCAATTATTTGTTTATAACACTGGTTAAATTTTCATTAGGCAGATTAATGGAATATCATGTACTGTCAACATTGGACTGAGGGGTGGTCTGTAAGAGATAAACGGGCAAACAGTCGATGTGTCTCCCTGCGTAAATTAGTTTTTGCTTTCCTGTTTTTCATATGAAAATGGAAAAGATGGACAAGGTGGTGCATTTTAAAACGAGTCTCAAGACGGGCCAAATCAGTTAAATATGAAAGCAATCGTGGCAATAAATAAATACATTATAATAACTTAGCATCCTGCTTATAATTTAGATTTCATGAAAGTCAGGGATAATGTCAGTTTTTAACCTGCTCTCTTAATACATATTTCCTCTTCCTGAACCTAGGTGTTTCTTGCTGTGAGGTGAAAGTCTATTACTTTTTTACCCCCGATTTGTCTGTGTAATCTGTTCAGCATTACAGCTGGTAAATGCTAGAGGCTCATCACTCGTTCTTCTGAATGCAGGTATTATCATATTCTGGATGGCAGGAGCCCTTTCCTCTAAGTAGTGTATTATCAGTATCAGACATCCTCCTCCTGTCTCCCTCCAGTGAGCAGTTTGGGGTTGCCTATCACACTGTTTTGAAGTTGGAATGGATGGGGACTACTTAACATTTGCGAATGGGATTTTCAAAGCACCTTAAAGGGTTTAGGCAACTAACTCCCACAGGCTTCTCTCAAAATCTCCCTCCAATTTATACCATAATAGAAGGAGATTGCTGCAGCAACGGGGGCATAAAGAATCTACACAGTGAGTGGTATGTAATGTATCATCACTTAGACATTGCAAAGTGCAAAAATGCTGGAATTGTTCTGTAGCAATGGCTACTTGTAACTAAAAAGCAAAACAGGCAGCTTAAAACACCTTTAGACCCAATGATGCCATTTCTCATGCTTTGGGGAGCACTAACTTTCATCCTGAAATGTCATCAGGCAACTCTTTGCATTGACTGCAATAACATTAACCCAGTGTTTCTCAACCTTGGCAACTTTAAGATGTCTGGACTTCAACTCCCAGACATGCTGGCTGGGGCGTTCTGGGAGTTGAAGTCCAGACATCGTAACATTGCTAAGGTTGAGAAATACTGCATTAATCCTTTGGGATATCATATTGAAAGGTATTGCCCAATTCCAGTGACCTTATCTGATTCATATTATTTTGGAGCATGGCTAGGCAACATGTGGTCAGTAAAGCAACCCCTTGGTTTCTCTTCTATTCCACAAAATGGCTAACTATACCAAGACACTAAGAAAATAATTCTGAGAGAGAGAGAGAGAGAGAGAGAGAGAGAGAGAGAGACATTATTCTATATTTGCATGGTGCATCACAATAGTTGCTGATAGAGCATATTAGAAGCTGGCTGGGTGAACTAAGCAGGGTCACCTAACACTTGTTCAGTGGGCAAAAGGATGATTCTGACTGAAAACACATCCAATTCAATAGTGGAACCAATGACTCAGAGGATTTCTGGGCTTCCCTTCATTGGATGTGACTAAGTGGAAGCTAGACAGCCATCTTTGCAGGAGTCTTTCATTTGGATTGCTGGAGTCAACAAGGAATTGGACTTGATAGCCTAAATCAGTGTTTCTCAACCTCAGCAACTTTAAGTTGTGTGAACTTCAACTCCCAAAATTCCCAGCCAGCCTAAATGGTTCTTTCCAACTCTATGATTCCATGAACTTTGGGATTTTTTTTTAATTGCATTTATATTTATGCCTGACTGACTGCGGTCCCATAAATGGATGGTTTTGCATATATATCAAAGTAATCACTATTGCTCATACACACATATATAGTGTTCAATGGATCCTGCTTATATAAACTATAGAATAAAAACAGATTGGGCTAATGCAACTTTGGACATACAAGTTCAGACATGCTGCAAAGATTTAAACATCAAAAATGATGAAACATGGAAAATCCATTTAGCCCTCCAAATCCAAAAATGTAATCAGTGAAGTCTAGTATCAAGCCATCAAAATAAGATGGTACAATTTCTTGTCAAGAAAATTAGGCAAAGAAAAATTGAAGTAAAGTGAGATATTAAGCCTCAGGTAGGCTAATAGAAAACTTGTAAAACAACCACAGAAAAAAGGATACAAAATTCCAACTCAGTAGCCCTTACCACCAAAAATGGTACATCAAGCTACTTCTTCTTGCAAGGGGAAACTGTCACATTTCTGATGCATCTTCAAAGAAATCAGAGCAAATCAACTTTTTTTTTTCACTTTTCATTTTTTTTTTATGACAAACAAAAACTTCTATAACTTCTTGCCAAGCTCAAGTGCCACTTCCCAGACTGAGTGGAATTAAGTTTTTATTATTATTATAAATGTATATTTTCTTCTGGAATCATGTAATGTTCTAAAGGCAATTTTCTTAATAAGCCTTCTTAAATGAACCAGAAGTACAGTATTTCTAACCAGGCTTGTTTTTGTTTTTTTGTTTTTTAAGTTGCACATACAGATTTATCCCTTGTGCCTATGAATGCTTTATTATATATCATATGTATTTGTATCATCACATTGGCTGATGTGAAAGTGGTGATTATTACACAACTTCATACAAAATGTTCTTCACAATGTTGTAAAAACTAGGTGTGAACTTAAACTAGTTATCAAATATTTTGCAGTTTTGAAAAGTGTTATATCCCATTCTCCCCTTTTAGCCCTGAAGTCATACATTTATCCACCATTCTAGGCATTTTTGTGATATGATTCACAGTAAAGATAACAGAATATGCGCATATTAGAATATTAAAATAAACCTTATAGAAATTCAAATTAACAAATTATTTTCTTTCATTCTGGTCTGTGCCAAAATGACCTGTTTTCAGTTAAAGAAAAGAATTGTGAAATTACACAAACAGTGCATTTGTCTGTCTCTGCCTTTCCATTTTTGGGGAAAAAACTAGGCAGAAAGTAAGAAATATAGATGTAGTAGGTCTATAGAAGAAGCGATGCCTGATGCAAACTTCAAATGAGTCCTCAAAAAATGAGCTTGCTCAGATAAGAATTGTACGGTGAAGAATGAAAGAGCTTTGGTTGTATAGTATTAATACTATTTAATCTAGACAAAGAAATTAGTATTATTCCACAAGAAGTTTATGGTTCTTCACATGTATACAGTGCTGCACAAACATAGGGAGACTAGATCTAGTATTTAGTATTTTTATTTGCTATGCACTTATCTCTAAGTGCTGTACAAGACCTATTTTTTCCATAACAACAACCCTTGTGGTAGGTTGGGTTGAGAAAAAACAGTTGGCTCAAAGCATTCAGTGAGGTTCTGTTGATGAGGGTGGACTAGAACCTGGGTCTCTTAGTTCCTAGTCCTTAATCACTAAATCACACCGGTTCTCCAAACAATACTGAAAAGTTTAAAGTCAGTAACTCTCTGCACATCAGGCAAATGTTATAACCACTATGCTATGTCAGCACTATTTGCAGCCTCTACCAGATATAAGCAGCTGTAAGCTAATAGAAGAATGTAAGAAAACAGAGTAGTATGTAGCAAAGTATATGTTATGGATTTTTAAACACATAAACTGGCATAATAAAGTATCACATTCTTATTATCATTCAGGGTCTGGAAACCAGAAGCAATAATAACTAACATCCTCAAAAAACTGATAAAGATTTGACAGTTCAAGATTAAATGCCTATTATGATTTACACTTTGCTACATATATTTGGCTACACATGCATGGATTATTGAAATTATGCTATTTCCTGAGCCAGTCTAAATTTGTATCCAAATAAGCAAAGTGCTGAATGTGTCATGAAACTCTGGGTAAAATGAAAAGTGAATTAAATGTCAGCTACTAAATTTACCATGGCATGTTTCAGATAAATGAGAATTCTGCATTGCAAAGTTGAGAGAAAACATCTGCAGAGCTGCTAACAGATTATTTGCAAGATTAGCTTCTAAGTAGCTGGATATACTTAAATATTTATACAGACATTTCACAAAATGTTTGACATTATCTCAGAGAGTCTTTGGCATCATCATCATCATCATCATCATATAACTCTTTATGAAGTTTTATGCACTATATAAACTATAACATTATCTTTCTATTTAAAGTTCTCTGTTGTTCCATAAGTGGATAATTATGGTTTGATTGATTTCAATTAGATTAATTTACATCTTATTTATTGAAATAAAATTAGTGGGTATTTGTATATACGTGGAGTGTTTTTGCTCACTTTCCTATACAGTATTGTAGTTATCAAAGGAACTGGTTTCATATGATATAAAAGTCAGAAATTCTAGAAAGTTATCAGATGGACCAATGTGCGATAGCATCCTGTGTTCATCTGTGCTCTATATAAAACCTCAGAGTTTCACAATTCAGTGAAATGTATTTAAATTAAAGTTATTTACATCAATGTGCTTATGGAGTAAATATAAATGTGAAAATATTAAACATTTTAAATGCAACTTCTTTGTTCTGAAGAGACAGTCTTGAAAATACTGTATCTTATTGCTAATTCCTTTATATTCTTAAACAAGTGTAGCACAAAAGATCCATATGCCTTATTTATTTTATTTCTATGACTGTTGTTAATTCCATATCACATCTCTTTAGGGAGTGTTATTTAATGTAAGAGATTTGTCAAATATACAAACTGTTCATATAAAGATAATGTCTTGAAATGTATGTTTAATTACAATTACACTTAAAGTTTGTGATGCTTGACAATATTCAGAAGTACTGTATTTGTTTAATCTAAAATTTTACTCCTCAAGGCACTATCAGAGCAGTAAATCAACTCTCAACTCTCCAACACTTTCTAAAGGTACAAGACCTGTCAAAGTTGCCCTAATACTTTGCTCCCAAGCACTCTTTCATTTTACTTGACTTAGTTTTCCAGTTAGCATGAACCATCATTACCAAAGTCTAGAAGTACTAGGCTTATACTTTTCTATTGCCTTCATGTAATGTTCATATTATTTTCTTATGCTGTAATCCCAAAACATTTTTTAAAATTTTAACACATCATCCTTCCTGAATATTCCCCCTCTGATTATAACTTAGGGCTAAACTGAGTCACTTTCCTACACGTGACAATGTTATTTCTCTGGAGATTTACATATGTTCTTAGGTTTTTACTGGAAAAAAACGGTTTTCAACTCAATGTGTTTTAATGCTTGATTATTTGCTGTTACCATAATGATCATACAAAGGACAGTCACAACTGGAAGACACTTATAGGGTCTACTTTATTACCTACCTACTTTAAGGAAGAACTTTGGCCAACAGCAGTAATAAATGACAGTTACTGTTTTTGCCATAATATCACTAAAATATAAGTTGCAAATAGATAGGAACCCAACTGAGCAAGTTTAGGGATTGTTTTCCAGGCCTCAACCTCATGAAAGCTATATATTAAATATTCCCTAGAGGGTGCCTGGAGAAGTGTTACTAGTTTCTTCACATTATTTTGGTCTACCATGAACAGTTCATTACAGCTATAGTTAAAGGTTTTATAGCCCACATAGGTACAGTCGTGTGAAAAAGGAAGTACACCCTCTTTGAGTTCTATGGTTTTGTGTATCAGGACATAATAAAAATCATCTGGTCCTTAGCAGTTCTCAAACGCAGGTAAATACAACCTCAGATGAACAACAACACACGACATATTACCCCATGTCATCATTTATGTTACAAAAAGAAAGCCAAAACGGAGAAGCCATGTGTGAAAAACTAAGTACACCCTTACTGCTTCCATAGGTATGAAGAGGCTAAGTAGCAGCCAGGTGCTGCTAATCAAATGCCCTTGATCAATTGATCATCAGCAAGATTCTCCATTTTGGCTTTCTTTTTGTAAAATAAATGATGACATGGTGTAATATGTCATGTGTTGTTGTTCATCTGAGGTTCATTTACCTACTTTTGAGAACTGCTAAGGACCAGATGATTTTTATTATGTCCTGATACATAACACCATAGAACTCAAAGAGGGTGTACTTTCTTTTTCACACGACTGTACTACCAACTATCTATTGGTGGCTCAATCCAAATTTGCATAAGAGTTATTCTTGCAGTTCCCAGATGAAGGCCAAATGTATACTGCTTAATTCAAGTTCAGTTCAAAGGTAAAGGACCATAAGAATGGAGATCAGGGACCTTAAAATTCCCCATCAAGAGTTAACTCTTAAAGAAGGCAAAAATCACCAATCTTCCCTATGATTATATTGTGCACCTCTTTAAATTATCGTACTTATTTCCAAATTTGCTATGTATATATTTGAAAACTGCTGTCCTTTTTATCATCCTTTTTGAACAATGCATTTTCTGCTCTTTGGCAATACATGAATGGTCATTGTAGCTACCATTCTGTTTTTACATTATTTTTAGTACTGCCATTATTTTGTCTGTATTTTGTTTAGTTACTCCCTCCCCCTGTTTTCCCCTTACCCTTGCATGTACTTGTTTTATTTTAAGTAAACTCTTTGGAGCTGTTGTTTTTTAACAGAAAAGCAAGGACATAATAAATGATAATTTATAAGAAACAAGCCTGCTCTTCCCCATGAAGGCAGTTTTTAAATTGATAGGAGAAAAAGTGAGGACAGGATATAGTAGCATTACATTATATCGGAAACAATTTTGGACTAGGAGTGATCCCTTTGTCCAGTGTCTGCCTTTTGTATGAAGCAAAATCTGCCAGTAAAGCTTGTCCTTTAAAATACAGGAATAGAGGGACCAAATACACCTGCCAAAATGCTACCTTCTTCACACCAGTTAAAGTGTGTCTGCACTGATTTATGAAAATACAAGTGCTCAGGGCTGCTGGGCTGTACTCTTCTTGGTGGCTTTTTGACTGATTTTTTAATGTGAGATACTCAGGGAGCAAGCATCTGTCACTGTACATTCTTTCTTACCCTTTTCACAGTAGGGTTAGGCTAAAACCCAATGAATATATTGAGATAGAGGGGTATATACATGACTTGTCAGCTCTTTGGCAATATGAAATATTCAGAATGATCCCAATAAGTTTTGAAGCTAGGTTGGCTGAATAGGATGTGAAAGTAGAGTTTGGCCCTAGAATTATTTCTAGAATAAAAACAGTGTTTTCTTATCTCAGGTCAAGTTCCAATGAGCAACAATGATATCTAACAGAAAATACTCTCCTTCCTGCCGAAGAGATACATAGAAGTTTAAAGCATGGAGGCTGTTACTGTTAACCCAATCCCTTGTTATAAATCTCCTGAAAATAGGTATTATTAGGGAATTGCAAATGCAACCATAGCTAGAGTAAAGGTTCTGCCTTTTGTGTAGATCCAAATCTTTATGCACAATTGGTGTAAGACAAAAGAGTATGTGATTTTGTCTTTCTCCCCCTTCCACTTGTACATGTCAGTGTCAATTCACGGTTAGCTTTAGTTTATATATACATAAAAAAGCAAAGTGATTAGTAATATTTTCTTATAGCTAAGGACCTAGAAGCACTATATCAAATATTATCCTATCTATCATACAAGGCTACAGCATAGGTATTGACACATTTTGCTGGAAGGAAAAATGTACTGTTTCATGTCAGATAAAAAAAAAAAAGCAACAAACTTATCAATTTTATTCTTGCCACACAACTAGAACTTCACTGTCTTAGCTATCTTGTTGCTTTAGCTTCCCATAAATATACCACAAAAGCAACAATACACCAAGGAGGGAAAAAATAGAAAGAATGTATGCCCAGTAATATCTGATTTATGTTGTTAAAATCTTTATTGGTTCTGTTCTTCATTTTTAAAGATCTCCACAATATTTTGGTGAGTTATGATCATGTGAATGTACATTCAAGATAGTCTTTGCTTATTTAATGCAATTCTTTGAGAAATAAGAATCTAGTGGGCTGTAACTTTTGCTGTCTTTGGAAATCCACTTTGTGAATTCTGTTGTGAGTTCATCGTTTGTCAAATATAATTACTACCACCTCAGCAGGTGACAGCCCCTAGCCCAGTGTTGTCCAAACTTGGCCACTTTAAGATGAGTGGACTTCAACTCCCAGAATTCCCCAGCCAGATTTTTAAAGATCTCCACAATATTTTGGTGAGTTATGATCATGTGAATGTACATTCAAGATAGTCTTTGCTTATTTAATGCAATTCTTTGAGAAATAAGAATCTAGTGGGCTATAACTTTTGCTGTCTTTGGAAATTCACTTTGTGAATTCTGTTGTGAGTTCATCGTTTGTCAAATATAATTACTACCACCTCAGCAGGTGACAGCCCCTAGCCCAGTGTTGTCCAAACTTGGCCACTTTAAGATGAGCGGACTTCAACTCCCAGAATTCCCCAGCCAGTATGGCTGGCTGGGGAATTCTGGGAGTTGAAGTCTGCTCATCTTAAAGTGGCCAAGTTTGGAAAACACTGCCCTAGCCAGCCCTGGTTGATCTTGGAAAAAGATTTGCAGGGTTGGGACTGCTGGATACTTGGATGGGAGACTGTCAGGAAATCCCAAGGCTGTATGTCAACTGGGGAGCTGAAAATAAAAAATCTTGGAAGAAGACAATGGTAAACCATTTCCACTGGCAACAAATTTGAAAAAAGCTCTTTGATATCCAGAAGTTATTTGTTAAGAAATAGCATCATTTCATTCAGCCAAGGACCTGTCAAGAAAAAAATGTAGAATGGAAGAGGTTATCTGGAAACTTTGGAGCACACAATAAAATACAGCTCCAGGGTGAAATCAGAGGTGACTATAGTGAATGCCTGTTTGAGTTAAATACTGAAAAAGAACACTGGTTTTGGTAAGCCTAGTCAGTGATATCACCAAAGGTGCAAAATTAGGAATAAATCATGGTAAAAATTGGGGAGCGAACTCCCAAGACAAAATGAATTGTAGTTTACTTGGATCCATTTGAACTCCTTCAGAGGAAATACGTATCCCAAAAAGAGTCTAGCAGGTGCATTTCTCCAGCTTAACATAGAGAATTAGAAAAGTTCCATTTGTGGTCAGAATATGACCACTGGAAGACGTACTATAGGACTATAAGAGCAATGTAAGGAACAGATTCAGTATAGTTAACCTATGGAAAAGAACACCCAAGAAGTTATAGGAATAGATCAAAGACTTTGTGAAAACTGAACTAGTTTTCACAAAATTTCAAAGTGGAAAAGATTGAAAAAGCTTTCAGAACAAAATATCAAGACAGCCAGGGAAAGATGAAGCCCCTAAGCAGGAAGAAGGATGCACAGTGACTTAATACAATCAGTCAACATAAAACAAGAAAGGATAAGATACCTTAAGGGTATCAATAAACAGAAGGAAGAAAAAAAGAAAAAGACAATGAGACATGTTTTTAAGAAAAATCACACTAAAATTTACAATTAAGTAGGATTAGACAACAGTATTTATGGAGACTTCTATTAGAAGTAAAGGAGGTTGAAAGAAGATGAATCTCTTTATAAATGAGGATATAGAGAGATTATATATCCAGGAACTGACTCTGCTAGAAAGTGAGGTTTAATGTTAAATATTAAGAAAAGAAAGATAATACCAGCATACTTAGTGAACTCACATTTGATGGAAAAGAAATGAAGGTGATAGATTTGTTTTCAGGAGTTCAAGAATGAAGATAGACGGTGTACTGAAAAACTAAAGAGGTTAAACCTAGAGAGAAAGATATTAAAAAAAAAAAAATAGACAAGGCCATGAAGAATAAGGATATTTCTTTGACAACAGAGAACAGAATGGTTAAAGAAATTGCCTTTCCAGTGGTAATAAACATCTGTGAAAGCTGAACTTTAAGAAAGAGTGAGAGTGGAAAGATGCCTTCAAATTCTGGATTTGGTGATGATTACTAAGAGTTTTAAAAGTGCAAGGAGAATCAATCAATTGAAATAAAAATTGACTACTCACTTGTGGCGATGATCAGCGAACAGAAACTCACATATGTTGATCTTGTTAAGACTGAGGGAAATAGAAGTGGAAGAAAACATAAAGTGTATGGATGGGAACAAGGTGATCACTGGAATATCCTTTGTTACTGCAGATTTTCTAGGATGGCACCTAATCAAGTAACATCTCCAGAGTAGCTGATACACAGCTGCCTAAATATTTTCATGGAGACACTTCTTTTTCTTTACTATTTTATGTATATCTTCTTGCCTCCGTTCATTCTTCCCTTTGATGCTACTTGATGCAGAACAGAACAACCAACCTTACTTAGTCTTCTGGCTATGCAACCACGTATGCATCCAATGGAATGTTCTGCAGTACAAGGGAAGGAATTCAGATTTGCATGAGAGATGCACTAAGGCATGGTTGTCATTCCTCTCTGTTAAATTAACTTCAATGAGGTCCATGGCTAAAATGTTCCATGCAAAGGAACATTAACCCAGTTGCTCTGGCAACAAGAGTTGCATTTCTCCTTTTCCCAGTTACTAAAAGTTCTGCATTCCTTTGTTAACAATACTATTTAAATCTATTTAAATATTAATTTCTGAGAGTCTTAATTTTGGGTTTGGTGAAATGTTACTTTTACAAATAATTTAAATTACATTCTATTCAACATATGAAGTTCTTTACTATAATTTCATGTAACTTACATCATCCTGTGAGATACATTTTGGCTAAGAAATAGCAGAATGCTTAATGCCAGGCCAGGTTGATTTTTCTACTGTTAAATTCAGTTGATTGCTTTATTACATTACTATGAATGCATTTTAAAAAATACGTTGCTCTCACTACATCAAGATTATTCAAGTTATGCAATAGTACTGCTAGACATACAGCTCACTGCAAATTTCTGTGTGAGGGAAATGGCAAGGTTCTTAAGGACAGGGTACATTGAGGAATTGAAAGCAATGGATGTTCAAAAACACTGGAATAATTCAACATATATTTGGGAAAGATATGCACGTATATGGTATTGCCGTAAAAAATAGATATTATAGTAAATTGTATATAGAAAAGGTATATTGGGGCAGTTGCATACTAGATGTATACAGAATAAATATAGGGAAAATCTGCAGACAGAAACAGGTCCAGATTTTCATGGTGTTTTTCAAAAACAGATAGAAGAAAATTTAATGGAGCAGAAGAATCAATATACACAGCACTGACATGGACTGGATGTGGACTGATGTGGACCATACAATGATGTGGACCATGTGGAAATATTCTCTCCCTTTATCATCACTCTGCATTTCTGTGCATATCTAAAGGCTTGTTTCAGGGAGTCCCTGTTCCTGCTGCAATTTCCATTCTATCAGGAGACAGTAGGCATTGGATAGAACCAGGTGTGTTTGTGAAAATGGGCATTTTAGAATATTCAGATTTTCACATGATAATATTCCTGTGTGAAAAAGAGTTTTTGACTCAGAAGAATCATCTTCATTCTCGGCTTGCTTGCATCTTTATGTTTTCAAGGTTCCAGTCTGGCTGTTACACTTAGCAGTCTTGTTTTTCCATGCTCAGTGGTGGAGAACGTGCTCTGTGTGCCAAAGACTGCACATGTAATCCTTGAGATAAGATTGGAAAAACTTGTGACTGAAATCCTGCAGAACCACTACCAGTCAGGGTCAATTATAATGAGCTAGATCAGGATTTCTCAACCTTGGCAACTTTAAGACGTGTGGACTTCAACTCCCAGAATTCTGGGAGTTCAACTCCACACGTCTTAAAGTTGCCAAGGTTGAGAAACCTTGAGCTAGATTAAGTAAGAAATTATTTGAGTACAAGATATTTTTATATGTGTTTGATGTTTTCTGCAATTCAGTGTATGTTCTGTAGTAACAGATCAATTTGAAAGATTTGGGGTTTGCGCATCTGCCTTACTGGTTGGGTTCTCTTTGGTCTCCATTATAAATTCAGCCTGCTTTCCTCTGAAGTTCTCCCTCTTTCGATGCCTGGTGTCCAACTATGATATCTACTGCTTTCTTTTCTCCTCAGCTTGTTTGCCAGTGGAAAAATAAAACAAAAAACATCATTATGCCCACTATCATAAAACAGTGAGGTAATCTGCTTAACGGAGAAGTCCATTCAGATTATTAACAGATGAAATACAGAAAGTGTAGCATTTCAAAGTTGCCAAGCCCTTGGTGGAATATCTTACATTCCAGTGGGTTCATCTGTTTAACAGTCAACATTTTGCTGTGTGTATTAACCTTGGCTACATATGCTTTTGGTTTTGAATTTTTACTGGCTTTGTTCTCTATTACCACACTTTCCTTTTTATAGACATATAGGAAATCATAACAAAAATGATAGGTCTGCTTTATTGTATGGCATAAATAGAAATATTTCCTGCTATTTATCTATACAAGGGTTTCAAAAAAACAACAAGCACTTGTAGTTCAAAATGTAGATTACATCTAGTTTCATTCATCCATCCATCCATCCATTCATTCATTCATTCATTCATAAAGGTTTTGTTTGGTGTCTGTAGCAAGCCACAAGGATGCCAAAATGACATGTATCTCTTGACTTCATGAACAAATCCCACCCTCATGTACTTTTGTCCTGACATCTGTTGTGAGAAAATAAGTCATAGTATTTGCCTCATGATGCACATTCCCTCATTTTCCCACCAGCCCCCTCCCCCATGTGGATACCCCTGGTGAGTGTTTTAATTTATGCCATACTCATAATAAAGATGGCACCACACCTTGATTTACAGACAAACAACACAGCCTCTTCGCTTGATGAAATGGCAAAAAGTAATCAAAATGCCATAACAACGTTAAAAGCCTATAATTAATGGTTATAAACATAAGTTATAAACATACATCTTCCTTCTCTTTTTCCTCTATCTTCATGTGTACCTTTTTATTTTTCCATTGTACAAGATTCCAACATAATATTAATCATGCTTAACCCACTATTTAAAATCAATGTTTAGTATTTTATGTCTAAACCAAGAGGCTAAAGCCCGATGGCAACATGAATTGTAGCCTAAAAAAAAATAGAGTTCTTAATCCCAATTACCTGGAGCATATATGTACTTATTTTCCAGTCAGCAATCTGTATATTCTCAGAAACAGTCTTTTCTTAATTACTGTGATTCAAGTTCCGTGGGTTGTTTGCCACTGAAAGATGCTGGGGCTGTGTTATGATCTAGACCAGTGTTTCTCAGCTTTGGAAACTTGAAGACGTGTGGACTTCAGTTCGCAGAATTCTGGGAGCTGAAGTACACACATCTTCAAGTTGCCAAAGTTGAGAAACACTGGTCTAGATTAAGCACTTTATGGATATATATGTATATGTTTTTTCATATAGGAATACTGTGCAAACATGATGGTATGATTAGGCTTAAAAAGTTTGAAACCAGATATGGGTGAGCTGTTCATTGGCATTTTGGACTTGCTCCTTTCATGAGAAAATTGTTACAAACATTTCAAAGCAGCTGCAGATTCCCCAAAGAAAGGAATTACCCCTTAAAAAGGGGGGGGGGATGGGGAAGAAACACTGGAATATGATGTTAGGGTTAATGTTGCATTGTTGCATGATAAAAATCCAGCAGTTCAGAACTGGGCTACTTTGTCAGATCTAACTATCAAACTCTATCATTCTCAAGATAACCAGAATGCAAGGAGACTGTGACTTATCTTGTCTTTTGTTTGATTGTTTTGTTTATAGGAGTTGCAATTCACTTTTAATAACATTTCTTATGATTTTTCTCATCTAAAATGAACAAGATAATCTTAGACTGAAGTCCTACAGCAGTATTTCTCAAACTAGGCAACTTTAAGATGTGTGGACTTCAACATCCAGAATTCCCCAGCCAGCCATGTGCACACATCTTAAAGTTGCCAAGTTTGAGAAACACTGTCCTAAGTGTAAGGTTGGTCCCACTTCAGCTCCCACCCATTTACACCATGCCTACAAAAGCCCATATTTATTCATATATTTACTGTGCAGTTTTTGAATGTAAACCAGGCTCCCACACTGTTACATATTTAGGTACAGCCTTTGATCTATATGAGATATTGTTTTTATTATGAATGAATGCACAGCACAATTGTCCCTTCAGTGCAGAAAGATGGTACCAACCCCAGAAGATGCCTTGTAAGCCTAAGCTACTAAAATAACTAATGGCATGGACCCTGAGGCCTGTCATGCTTAGATCAGACATCAGAATATGATTACAATTCACGTAATGTTTTCCATTTATTTCAGTGAACCAACAATATGCACGAGTAGCTTGAATCCAACACAAAATGCCCAGGTTACTTTTAATGGGAGAGTAATTCATTTTCCTTCAAGGATTTACATGGGGATGGATGAATCCGTCATGTCTGGATCTGCTCACTTTCCAGCTTTCCAGCCAAGCTTATTTTCTTTTACTTTTCTGCAGCATTCTGAACATTAAAAAGCCAGCCCAATCATACTCACAGATTTGTGTGTGTGGGTGGGTGTGCACATTTTGTTAATATATACATTTTTGTTTCAAATGATCTTTTTGTTGTTTTTGTTGTTGTTGCATACAATATACATAGATCTGTGCTTTTTTAAAAAAAAACACATATCACTACGTTCTAGTTTGGGAATAAGTTACAAAGTGCTATTGGGCTAAATCCTTATCAGACTATAAGCTGAACAATAATGTTCCCTTAATGTTAGAATACTTCAATATTTATTCGTGCTGCAGCAGTTTAAAATAAAAAAGGTCAATCAAGAGGAAAATATTTGGCTAATAGCAGCTCTACTTTGACATTTGGATTGTATGTATTTGGAATGAAATAAAGGCCATTTGTTTCATGTGGCAGCAGACTCAGTAGCAAAGTCAGTTTCATTCAGGCGGCCACAGAACAGAACAAATTAAAAGAGGAAGGATTGGAACAGCCGTGCATGAGTGACCAAAGATCCATCCTTTGGCAATTTTGTAAAAATAATAGTTGTGGAGATCATATTTATGTGAGGTATTTATGGAACAGTTTTGCCACACACTTGTGGCAAGAGTCAGAAGAGCAATTCACTCAGAGCAAAGGGTCAACCTCTTTCAGCAGAGCAATTTTAAAAAAATATTACAAGTATCCTTCCTGGTATACAATTGGCATATATTGTGGCAAAACAGAGCTTTGTGCATAGCAAGCTGATGAGACAGATATCTTTTGAAGTTTTACCTTTCCGCACAGGCTCGCTTTCCCTCATAATTGCAAACCACAAGCCCCTCGATTCAATAGACTTGAAAACCCAACTGCCTGTACGAATCCAAACACCTCTTGGAGAAATTAGGTTATCATTCATTAGCTATCTATCATTTGGCCACTGGTAGGCTGGCAGGATATGAGGGCCATTTAATTAGGCCCAGCACCACTCTTTGGTGTGAAAAGGGCTCTCAAAAGCTTCAATTCCCTACAGCTTCACAGCGGGAAGTTGTTGGCGATAATTGACATAGGATTTCCTTGTTAACCAGCAGCAGACATGCTGGATTAAAGCGACAGAGATCTCAAGAAGAAAGTGAAAAGAGATAAGACGGGGCTTGGAAAGACTTCTGCTTATTTTGCACTTGAGGATGATGAGCAAATAGCAATAACAAACTGGAGAGCTGCTCCCTGCACGTAAGGCCTTCACTTATCAGTCCCATTTCAGCTTGGCTGATCAAAGATTGACTTCCCTTCAAATAACACAGGCCTGGGGTTTGTTAGTTTATTAAGCTGCAGGTTTTATGAATTATCACAGTTTTAAAGATGGATTGCGGCTTATGTGAAGGGGGAGAGGATTATCGTGTTTTCATCTAAACAATTATAAAATATCACAGCTGAAAGCTTGCTTGCAAATGACATCATTTTCTCCTGCAAACTAAACAGGGCCATTGTATACCTTCGTATACCAGGCTCCAACAAGTGTGCCTGTCTCCTGAAAATTAACTCTGCTTTTGAGAAGCAACCACAATGTAAATATATCGCTAGCTCGTGGGGCTTGTGCGGTTTGACAGGGAAGTGCATTTAATTTCTAAGCAGAAGCATTCAGGTGGAGTTCAAAAGAAGAAGAAGCCGGGTGGAGACCTAGTGTATAGAGATGTTTCTTAAAATATGCCTCTGATAAATGATCCTGAAACACATACACATGAGTATAGTTAACATAAAAATGTCTCCTTTAGACCAGAGACAATTATTGTGTATCACTTAATAACTTAACCTGACAACAGCACATGTGGTAATCATAAAGAGACTAAAGCAGTAAAACCTTGTTAGAGTATTTCCTCATATATTTGTTTGTGGGGGGGGGGACATATGTGGATAAAGTTGCATGTGCAAATGGAATATAAATTCTATATAATAAAAGCAAGATTCCCTTGAAAAGCCAATATTGGAAATATTCAGTGTCTGCATATAAAATTAGTTTGTGTGAATAAAGAGCACCATGATGAGACAACCTATTAATAGACCCAGTGTCATCATTGTAAATACAGATTATTGTATTTTACGCTTTCTAAATCATAACATAACCTTAGAGATGAACAAATTGATTAATTTAGTCCTCCTTAGAAACATTCCTCATTTCATTATGGCTTTTGGAAAGAACAACTTTGTTTTACTTGTAGACATTTGCTATTGACATCATCAACTGTGAATGTTGTCTTAGGAATACTTTACATCCAAATAGCACCAAGTGATTTTATAGTTAAAGGATGAAGGTTGATGCAAAATTAATGGAGGACCACATAAATAGTGTCATTTTAATTACTAGTTGGCATCAGATTTAAAAGTGGGGAGAGTCAAATATTCCCCATGTCCCGTGTACAGGACTACAGCTGGTCCTTGATTTATGGCCATAACAGGGGCTGGAAAATTCATCGTTAAGTGGTGCAGTCATTAAGTGAGGCATCACGTGAATGCATCCGATTTTATGACATTTTTTGCAGCTGTCATTAAGCAAATAACTGCAGTTGTTAAGTGAACCATGTGGTCATTAAGTCACACAGTTCTCCATTGATTTTCCTTGTCAGAAACTGACTGGGAAGGTCACAAACAGCAATCATGTGACCTGGGACTCTGCAATTGTCGTAAATACATGCCAGTTGCCAAGCACCCAAATTTTGATCATGTGACTGTGGGGATGCTGCAATGGTCGTAAGTGCGAGGACTGGTCGTAAGTCACTTTATTCAGTGCCGTCATAACTTTGAACAGTTACTAAACGAATGGTCATAAGTCAAGGACTATCTGTGGACTACTCTGGGCTGTTCTGGTAAATCATTCAGACATTGGAGATAATACAAAATATCTTGATTTTTGTTTCTTCCCAAGACCAATTCAAAGAATCACTGTTTATCTTTAAAGCCCCAAATGGCTGAGGCCAGAATATTTGAAGATTACTTGATCTATTTCTTCATCAGACGGTAGCTACTCACCAGAGCTTTTTCTCTTATAGCTCCCAACAGTGAAATTCACTGCTCAGGAAGGGCCAGGTCAACACCACCTCTTCTACATTTTAAACTTCTGCATTGTTCCTTGATAAGAAGAAAGGAGAAAGCCATGCAGTACCCCATAAGGATATGTTATTATGTAATACAGTATGTCCATTCTTCCTCCTCTTTATATATGCCAGATGTCAGAGTCAACTAAAATGACTCTCTGATGTACAGCATTTAAGGCAATTCTCAATAATACTCTAGAGAAACATAGCATCATTCCAGAATAATGTGGACAATTACAATGGTAGCTACCTGAAATTTATCAGGGGACCAGAAAAGAGAACCCAGAGTAGTAGCTTTAACGATATAGAGTTAATTACCATCCTGATGATTCTGCCTGCTGATATCAGCCTTAGCTCTATGTCTCCCTGATTTCCCACAGCTCTGTTTAGAACATATACATTCTTTTTAATTTTTCCAGACACATTCATGAAACAAGATTCTCTGAGATATCATTAAGACTTCACTCATTCCAAGTGCTCCCCTTCATAGCTGTCACATGGATTTGTGAATTTAGACTATATTTTAAAATACTTTTATTTTTAGATATTCTCCAACTTTTGCTTGTTTACCATTGTTGATCTTTTTGAACAAGGTGGGTATAACTGTTTTTAATTAGCTAGATAACCGCAAGGAGCTCAGAGACGATGAGAGCCACAGGCTAATTAATTGATCACTGTCCTTTTTTCCCAAGGAATGGTATCTTTGGAAAGAGAGGCTGGTATAACAAATTATGGCATTTGAAGATGCCAGGTGAAGTTCTTGCCAACTTGACTTCCCCTGTTCTCCCAACGTGTGGCTACTAGTGATTGCAATGCAATCGTTCTAGAATGTTCAGAATCATCCTGCTTCTCAATCAGATAGATTGCCTTCTGCCAGCTGAGTAACCAGGCATGGGGTGCCACTGTCTCCCTGTGGCCACTGTTGCCAATATTGCTCAATAGACAGCAGTATTCCATCAGATTTCATTAGAACACCATTGTCTCAATCTGGGGTCCTCAGATGGGGTCCTTCCTTTAAACAGAAGCACTGAGACTTAGGAGACAGGCTGTTGGTGGCAGCAACAACAACATTATCTGCTGCGATCCATAGCCTGAGCCACACAGAATGTTATAGTTCATGAGAAGGCTGGCTCTACTGGCAGTTGTATCTACTGGGAGCAGGGGTTAAAAAAGTCAAGGTAGTGGGTGTGACTGCACAATCAAAGCTATGCTTCTTTTTTGCATGACACATGCAACACATGTTAAAAAGAGGTAGGGTTTTGATCATGCATCATGACTTTTTAGAACCCCCCTGTGGATGCTTTTGCCACTAGCAAAAGAGGAAAAAAATTGGTGGCCACAGTAGCTTTTTAAGTCTTGGCCCTAATTATAAAGTCATTGCAAAGTGGGTAATTCATTTCCAAATGCCATTAATTCTAAAACAAGACAAATAATTACTTTTAGCATTGCTTGTTGTTGTTGTTCAGTCATTAAGTCATGTCCGACTCTTCGTGACCCCATGAACCATATTGCGCCAGGCCTTCCTGTCCTTCACTGCCTCCCTGAGTTTGCTCAGTTTCATGCTCATTGCTTCAGTGATGCTATCTAACCATCTCATCCTCTGCCGTCCTCTTCTCCTTTTGTCTTCAATCTTTCCCAGCATCAGGGTCTTTTCCAAAGACTCCTCTCTTCGCATTAGGTGACCAAAGTATCTGAGCTTGAGCTTCATTATCAATCCTTCCAATGAGCAATCAGGGTTGATTTCCTTTAAGATTGACTGGTTTGACCTCCTAGCAGTCCAGGGACTCTTAAGAGTCTTCTCCAGCACCACAGTTCAAAGGCATCAATTCTTCGGCGCTCAGCCTTCTTTATGGTCCAGCTCTCACAGCCATACATTACTACTGGAAAAACCACAGCTTTGACTATGCGGATCTTTGTCGGCAAGGTGACGTATCTGCTTTTTAATATGCTATCTAGGTTTGCCATAGCTTTCCTCCCAAGGAGCAAGCGTCTTTTAATTTCATGGCTGCAGTCTCCATCTGCGGTGATCTTGGAGCCCAAATAAATGAAGTCTGTTACTGCTTCCATTTCTACCCCTTCTATTTGCCAGGAATTGATGGGTCCAGATGCCATGATCTTAGTTTTTTTAATGTTGAGTTTCAAGCCAGCTTTTGCACTCTCCTCTTTCACCCTCATCAAGAGGCTCTTTAGTTCTTCTTCACTTTCTGCCATTAGGGTGGTATCGTCTGCATATCTGAGGTTATTGATGATTCTCCCTGCAATCTTAATTCCGGCTTGTGATTCTTCCAGCCTGGCATTTCTCATGATGTACTCTGCATATAGGTTAAATAAGCAGGGTGACAGTATACAGCCTTGTCGTACTCCTTTCCCTATTTTGAACCAATCGGTTGTTCCATGACCGGTTCTAACTGTTGCTTCTTGGCCCACATTTAGCATTGCAGTACCACCCTAATGTTTTATATGTTTTAAGCAACACTGATTAAATAGAGCAGAAGACATGGCTAAATATTACATGACTTATCTAACTTAGTCCTTAGGCCTGGCTGTTACCCAAGTCCTCCATCTCTTAACTGAAGTAGATATTGAAACTTTTTCGTTTTTTCTACCCCACCATCTTAATGGCATATTTACACAAAGCACAGGTACTGTACATTCAATATGCATCATGTGTCCCATCAAGTTGTTCCCGCAGAGATACTGCGTTTTCTAAATGTCTAGAAAATAATACTGGATTTGGGAAAATCTCAGGTTCACCAGTTGAACTTGTGAGGAAAGCCAAAGTTACATATGTTGATGTAACTAATAATAAGCAATACAGCTCCCAAACCCAATACAGTCCATTTCAGTTCTGTTAAATTAAATTTGTTGCCATCCTCCAAACCCTTAGTAGCAGTGAGGTCATTCAACATCTGCACCCTATGGCACTGATTATAACAATAATTTTTAAAAACGGAGAAAAAGTTAGTTCTGTTTGTTGTTTAATTCTACTGGAGTTGCAATCTTTCTTCTACACTGAAGAGTTTTTCTAGATCATTTTATAAACAAATGATAAAAGGTAACATTCTGTTTCTATCTACTTATCTGTTCTGTTCAGCCAGGTTATTGCATCATTGCTGATCAGAATTTCAGCAGGTTAAAATATAATTGGAAAACATTACGGTTGTTAATGAATAAAATCATTGAGAGAAGAATGCCATGTGCCTCACTTTATTTATATATAAATAAATAAAATTTATTATTAAATTTTAAATAAATAAATTTTATTATAATAAAAATTTTTATTAAAGAAGTTTTTCCACAGAGTAAAAACAAGTTAAAGATAGGAGAAATGGAGAAAAGTAACAGAAAGGGGAAAAAGAAAAAAAAAGAAAAAGAGATAGAAAAGAAGGAAAAAGAAAAAAAAAGAAAAAAAAAGAAAAAATAATAAGTGGCTTCCGATCTTCTTAACAGTATTTATATTTTACCTTTATACATTTATATTTTACCTTCTCTCTCTAAGGTTACTTCAAAATTTCCTTCTATCCATAATCTATCCTTTCTAATCATAAAATCCACAAATCATCAGTTCATTTTTTTCTTTTTTCAGCAAAAAGTCCATAAGGGGTTTCCAGTCACTAATAAATGTAGTAATTGATCTTTCTCTAAGCAAACAAGTTAATTTTGCTATCTCTGCTAGTTCCATCATCTTCCCCAATCATTCCTCCATTGTGGGTATTTTAGAATCTTTCCATTTTTGCATATATATTTGTCTCGCAGCAGTGATCATATATGAAAATAATCTTCCATCGCTTTTTTCTAGTTGTCTGTCCATTAATCCCAACAAAAAAATTCTGGTTTCAGTTAAATCATAGTCTTTATAAATCTTTGTATCAGTATATGTATTTGAACCCAAAATTTTCTGCTTTTTAAAAGTCTATCAAACGTGATAAAATAACCCTTCATGTTGTCCACATTCCCAACATAAATTTCAGGTATCTTTATACATTTTGGATATTTTTTCTGGAGACATATATCAACAGTACATCATTTTGTAAAAATACTATTTTAGGTTATAACATAATGTGAATTTCAATCCTTTCAAGCACATATTTTCCCACCGTTCCAACAATATGTTATGTGCAAAATATTTAGCCCATTTTAACAAACTCTTTCACTTGTTCATCCTCCATTTCAATTTTCAGCAAGAGTTTATACCCTTTGGCAATTACATGTTCATCATTTGTACATAACTCAACTTCTGTCTTTTGTTGATCAATTCCAAATGTCCTGTTATCTATCTTGAATCTTTCTATTAGCTGTGTATACAAAAACCATTGAAAACTAAATCCCTCTGCAGCCAATTGTTCTCTTGATTTCATCTTACATTTTCCATTTTTTTCTAAAAACTCTCATTAGGTTAACCCTTTCTCTTTACCTGCTGTTTCTTTTCTATAAAATGTTTCTTGTGCTGAGACCCATAAAGGGATTTTTGGCACAGTCTGGGTTTATATCTATCCCATATTGTCATTATTGCACTTCTGACATAGTGATTTTTAAAATCTACATTAACCTTAACTTTATTGTACATAGAAAACTATGCCAACCAAACCTCAGATCATGTTCTTCTAATTCTAAAATTAGAATTTAGAATTCTAAAATTCTTTTATTTCTCAGCAAACCCACTCTTTCATCCAAACCAAACAGCTGGCTGCAAAATACAGTTTTAAATCAGACAAACCCAATCATCCTTGTCCCTTTACATTTTGGAAAAATTTATATTTTATATTTATATTTAACCCTTGGTTTTTTTTCCCTTGCCATACAAACCTAGATATATCTTTCTGCCATTGCTTAAATGGTACAAATGGTTGTCAAAATTGTTTGAAACAAAAACATCATTCTAGGCATTACATTCATTTTTATAACAGAGATTGTCCCCAGCAGTGACAATTGTAGTTTCTCCCATCTTAACGTGTCCTTCTTAATTTCATTCCATGCCTTAACATAATTGTTCTGAAATAAGAATACAATTCATATTAGTCATATTAATACCCAAGTATTTTACTTTTTTCTCAATCTTAAAACCATTTTTTCCAACAGTTTCATTTGATTTTCTATTTTCATATTTTTGTTAACATCTTAATCTTTTGGTTGCTAATTTTAAAACCAGATAATGCACCAAAATCCTTTAGTTTTTCCATTAATATTTCTATTCCTTCCAAAGAGTCTTCCAAAATTATTACCAAATTGTCAGCAAATACCCTTTTAATCCTCATTCTAGCAATTCTCTCATCTTGTCTTATGTCTCGTTCAATACTTCCAAAGTTAGTATTAATAACAATGGTGACAGGACATTCTTGTCTTGTCCCTTTCTGTATCTCATGATGTTTTCTTAATTCTCCATTTACAATTATCTGTGCCTTTCATGAGGTATATATCAATTTTACCCGTTTAATAAAATGCTCACTGAAGTCCATATTTTCCATAATTTTAAACAAGAAAGTCCTGTTCAAATTGTCAAAGGCCTTTTCTGCACCAGAAAGATCAATGCAGCTTGTTTTTCATAATGTTGTTCTAGGTATTCCAAAATGTCCAATACATTTCTAATATTATCTCTCTACTATCTTTTGGGTAAAAACCCATATTGATCTTCATGAACAATGAAGGTCTGTAAAACCATTTTCATCCTCTTGTCTAAAATCATTGTAAATAACTTATAGTCATTATTTAATAATGATATTGGGTGGTAATTTTTGGTGAAATCTTGACCTTCTCTAGGTATTAATGCTATATTAGCCTCTATCCAACTGTCTGGTATCTTTCCAATCTGTAAAATAGAATTCATCATTTTTTGTAACAGTTGTAATAATTCATCTTCAAAATATTTATAATAAGAGGATGGTAAATGATCTGGTCCAGATACTTTCCCTATTTTGGCCTTTTTTATCACACACTTCCATTATTATTATAGGACTATTCATTAATTGTTTCTATTTTTCTGTAATCTTTGGTAAGTTTTGTTTCTTTAAATATTCATCAACCTTTGCCAGGGAAACTTCTTCTCCTTTATATAATTTAGAATAATATTGATTAAATGTTTTTTTGCATCTTTGAATTGTCGGTTATTATGGTGTTTCCATCTTGTAATTTTAATATAATTCTTTTTCTTTCCTCAATTTATATGCCAACCATTTCCCTGGCTTATTTTCAAATTAAAAATTCTTTTGTTTTGAGTAGTTCATTTTTGTTTCCATTTCTCTTACTGTTAACATGGGCAATTGCCATTGTAAGAGTTTAATTTGTTGTGTAATAGTTTCCTTTTCTGGGGATTTCTTTAATTCTTCTTCTTTCATTTTATCTCATCTAAATTTGCTTGTGTTGGGTTATGGTCTGAAAAAGTCTTTGGCAGTAATGCCACTTTATGAACACTAGTAACCAAATTCTTAGACATCTAAACATATTGATTTTTGAGAAAGATCTACAGTATATCCTTCAGAAAATAAGTGTATTCTTTTGCATCACCATTTTTATATCTCCATGCATCTACAAGCTCTAAATTGTCCATCCTACCAAAAAAAAAAACTTTTGCTAATTTGTCTTGTATCATTCTGATGTCTTTCTCAGAAGTGCTATCTTTTTGTGGACAAATTACTCCATTCCAGTCTCCCACTAAACACTAATTTTCATATGTTAAGCCCACTAAGTCCACTAATTTATCCATAAGGCCTTTATAAAATGTTACTTTATCCTTGTTTGGAGCATAAATTCCCATTATCAAAATCTTGGTCCCATGCAGACTAGCTTCATCCCCCTCATACAGTATCTGCCATAGTCATCAGTTAATATCAGTTCTGGTTGTAACTGGGGGTTCAATTTTAAAAAATTGAAACAAGGTGCCTCACTTAATTTCTTGATTTTAATACCTACACCAATTTTTCTAATGATATTTTACAAAATTATGAGTCCATATATGTTTTTCTCTGTGTGATCATTTCAGACTAGAAACATCCACTGTCTGAAGATTGTATATATGAATATTTGAATTAATTGATTATAAACCTCCGTTGTAGACTCTGTAAACTAAATCCCTTTTATTGTATTTCTGTTGCCAGATTTAAGAAGACAAATTGAACTGTAATCCTACACTCTTATTAATGAAAATAGGCCTTAGATTTTGGCTGTAATTATCTTCTGGGTTTTAGAATTTATTTATTAATTTGTTTATTGTCAGACTGTGACTGTTTTATATTTTAAAATGTGGAAAGTACCTTTAAAATTATTTGTGCAGTTTTTCATCTTTTAAAATGTCTTTTAGAATAAAGTTTTGATTTGCCATAACTTTTAGACTAACTTTATTTGAGCCATTCCCTGAGAAGCAATATCATTCATAATGTATACTATTACTATTTCTTCTCCTGGGAAAAGAGAAACAAAAAAAAGTTATTTAATTCAAGTGTGGATATTTGATAAATTCCTAAAGTTACAAATAATGCCTCTGCTTTTAAATTTTTATATCTGAAGACTGATGCAGCGTATCTCCTCCTGCCTTTATTCAAGTCAGTGTTTAATCATCCAAGCAACCTTATAATAGAGAAACACACTTTATGGCACTGGAAGATTTACTTTTCAGTTGCCATGTGACTGTCCTGACAACCAATAAATGCATTATATTGATGAAGTGAACAAATCTCTATCTGGTCATTTTCAACTTGAAACTAATAACCACCATCATGAAATCAGGCATGCAATAAGCTAGGTTAAAACAGAGTTCATCAAATAAATCATTCAGGAATTTTTCTATTTCTCTCCTAAGACACGTTGCACATCTGCTTGTTGAAAGGAGGAAAAAAGCAGTATTTCTTTGATCAACTTAAAAAAATATATTCTTTACCTGTCCCTAGGGCTTTTTTTTTTTCCTGGACCCAATCCTAGAAGATGTATGGTACACCCACAGATTGGACTCTTTTCAAGTGAATTTAGGTGCAGCGTTGCCTAATAATGTAAGACATTTGGAGCCAAAATACAATGTTGAGTGCCAAGTAACAGTGAGATAAGAAGCCAACATCTCTGTATTTTTAGATGTCTAGAAAGAACTTTTTAAAAAGCCTTTTGGAAGAAAAATCCCTGTATTTTAATATTTTAAGTAATTTAAATGTATAGGAACAAATGAATGATGCAATATAAATACTGTCCCTGAGAAGATGGTTTCTAGAATAAGATGCCATGCACAACAGAAAATGGAAACATATAGCAAATTCACTCCTGATATGAGTTAGTATCTTTATTACAGGTCACAGACCAGACAAAACAAAAATGCAATATAGCACATGGGGTAAGGGTGTCTGTGATCAATCTAATTTGCTGTTAACAAAGCTCAAATTTTATAGGCTATATTTACAAACCTAGCAACTATGGCTAGAGCTAATTTTAGCATCTTTATTTGCCAAAAAGAAGCTGTACAAAGAATTCCTCTGTCTGTCCAGGAAATGAGCTAAAAAAATTACCAATTACCTTAGTAAAAATCACAATAAAGCAAAATATGAGGCTGTGATTCCATAGTCCTGACTTTACAAGGGCAAAGCCTTTCAGCATAGGGGATTTTATGGAATTTACCCTCAAGCCCAATCCTTATATAATGGCATATAAGTATGATAATGAACAGATAAGATGGCTACTGACTGAAACAGTTTTGAGAAGAAGAAATTGAATGCATTTATTTATTTATTTATTTATTTATTTATTTATTTATTTAGTAAGCTAACCTTCTATTCAAACTGGATATTTGTCAAGACAGCTCATAATATAAAATATATGCAAGTAAAATAAAATATAAAGTCCATCTGAACCAAAGTTCATCTTTAGACAATCCAGCATGGGACACAATGTGGTGCCTTCCAGATATTTTGGGTGACAACTCCAAAAGATGACCTGGATAATGATGAAGGATTATGGGAGTCTGTCTGTTTCTGCACCATTTTGTCTTTCTGACACAAGCAGTCTAGGAGCAAAATCTCTCTTTTTTTTCCACCTCATTTTCCCACCATATTAAATCTAATCTTAATTATCATTCATAAGATTTGACTGTAAAAGAAGGAAAAATAAAAATGAATGTCATAGTGTTTATACCATCTGTTATCAGCAACCTTATTTCTTCTTTTTTTTAAGAAAAGCCTCAAGCCTTATATGTCCATTATTAATAACCAGTAGTTGTGCTAGTAACTGGCTTTGTTTTTTAGCTTGCAAGCATGAAAAGCCAATGCAAATCACCCCTTTTAAATTAAATATAAGAAAACAATTATATTTTGACAGTTTAATTGCAATCTTCACTGAACGTGGTATTCTGAACAAGATACCACATGTATTTAGTGTGCTGATTATATATGTAGATTGTTTTGCAAATTAAGAAAATATCCCTAAAAGAGATACAATAATTGGTTGACTAAATCACTATTTCTTAAGGGGACAGTATTAAGAAATGAATGTTGTATGGCTACATCCATAATAATTAGCTTTTAACTCACTGCTTAAAGGTTTTAGATTTGGGGGAGCTGCAACCCTATGCACACTTATTAGGGAATAAGACACATTGAACTCCCAAGGACTTAATTTTGAGTACACAAACAGAAGATTGCATTGGTAACCTTCAGACCTATAGGTGTCATTCTATTTTCTGCCAGATGCTTAAATCACCTTTTTTACAGATTTGTTAGCAATCTCTACATTATACTGCCATCAAAAATTAACTTTTATGAAGTAAATTCAATATAAATCAGTATGTCTTATTTCAGATAAATTGTTGTGCTGTAAATAAATATCTGAGATATAAACTGGGAAAATTGAAACAACAATAATAATTGTTGTAATGTTGTAATAATAATCATCACCATCAGTTATTTTTTTGGTTGTCTGATTACTAAATGTTATTTCGCTATATTTGTGAGCTGCCCAATTTAAGCAAAATACAATAGATCTGTGACATTAAAATTTGCTATAAGGAAATGAACCCCATATGAATTAAGAATATGAAAAGAACTGTATAGGGTCAAATTCAGCATCTTGTTTCTCATAGTGATCATGGGAACCACAAGCAAGGCATGAGGGCCCTAACTCTCTTTAGCTCTTATGGGCATTACAATTGCTTCTGAACCTCGAAATAGCATATTTCTTTCTTTTATTCATTCCTGCTTTCCTTAACTAAAGGCATGTAAAAATAAAAGACTAAGAGTAAACGTAATATTTATAGAATGCATGACTATAAACTTGCTGATATTCCACCACTGATAAGATCAAAAGGGGAAAATTGTAAGGACATGGTGAAGAGACTTAATATCCACCAAATATAAAGCCATTACAAAAAAGAAAAGAAAAGCCCCAAAATAAAATCATACACCAATACCCACAACCTCCTAATTAAAAGAGCAATTTTCAGGTACCTGAAGGAGGAGGAGGAATTGCAGGTGATTTCATGAGACAGACTGTTCCAACCAATCAAAAACTTTCAGCTTCTGCAAACACAGGTAATTGATTTCCCTGAGCTTGATCTGCGAGATGAGATTATACAATAGGAAAAAAGATGAATGTGTTTACAGCAGCATCACAGCTCATTTTTTCCCTCTATGTACACACACACACCTTTTTTAGAAGATGACAGTCAGCAACAGCTCTTTCATAACATGCTACCCCAATATTTTGGTCATATTTGATAACACAGTTGTAAATTCAAAATATATCACCTCAGAATACAATTCAGAAGGCATTCAAAATACACTTCTTCAGAAATTTTCCATGCAGTGTCCACAAGGGAATTTCCACCCTTTTAAAACTGATTGGTGAGTGTAATTTGTTACTCATAAATCATTATCTCAGTAATTTAAATAACTGGCATTTGGGTCATTTAATATATGTTTATATTTTATTGTCTACTTAAACTGTGAAATTAACAAATTGTAAGGTCATGCTAAGGACAAAGTAATGATTTTAAAACTGGCAAATGACAAATTTTAAAAAGAAGTAAATCATTTGAAAGCAAACTTTCAGTATCTCATAGACAGTAATCTGCCCAAGGCTTAAATCATCATATCTGCATTTTATGTGGCTTCTTTCCTCTTACATAAATGGGACTAAATTGCTTCTTTGCCTACAAGAACAATTACATAAATAATTTGTATGTTAAAAATATCATAATTTCAATATAGCAGACCTGATCCAATTCTTGGTTAAATATATTGTCTTATATTAATCCAAATTCATTATCAATTCAATCATCTTTATTTTAAAGTCTGATTAATTAATTTTCAATCATCTTTATTTTAAAGTCTGATTAATTAATTTTCTTAGTACCCTTCAAGATACATGTTATCCTGTCACAGACTCAGCAGAGTTTTTCTAAAACAAGTAAACCAAGCATAAGTCACCCTTTTCCTTGCTTTCAGATATCTTCTAACCCATGAAACACCCATTTAAGAACTGGTTGTACTTAAATGTTAAAACTGATTTAGAAATAAAATGTTAGAACAAAGATTAGGAACATAGCTTGCTTAGAGATTATGCTTTGAAAGTAGTGCTGTTTAATTTATTCATGAATAACAAACACCCCATTGGTTTTAATAGGTTTACTCCAAGCAGGTCTTTCACATTAAGATCTGCCATCAATATTTTTCAGGATCCATACTTATGTTAATCTCTAGAGCATGATAGCCAAGAGTGCACCCCCCCCCCCCAAAAAAGAAGAATCTAAATGTTTCCAATATGCGACATATGAAATAAAAGGCAATACAATTGAAATAAATTATATTTGGAGGGGGGAGAGCTGTTGAAACATTTTCTAAATCTCATTTCTGCATGAGTAATAGAACTGCCAGCCCAACACCTGCAGGGGTGGAAATAATTTACTTAGCCTTACTGACTTCTAGGCAGGTTCCTCACTTGATGAATGGTTCAATTAAACATCTGTTAATCACAACAGTATCTCATCTTGAGGTGAAATACCTATTCTTCATATCCTATCATTCTGCAAGATAACATCAAACATTCCTTCATTTGCAAGACTTAGGTGCATCTTATGATTTCAATAAACTTGTCAGAGAAACAATGTGTCTCCTCTCCTCCCGCCTATCCTGAGAAAACAATTGTAAAGCTTGGACTCTTTTTTTCACCCTCTTGCCCTTCCCCCATCTCCACAACCTTCCCATAACCTCAGGCTCCTGAACTCTTTAGTATGTTTTTAGGCCTTGATAATAAAGCAACATCTGCAAACGTACAAGTGCTTTACTCAAGTTAATTGAGTAAATTGAAGCAAGATGCTGGGCAGGGGTGATCTATGATCCCAGGTTGAGGACCTAGAAGGGAGACAACAGATTTACTGCAAAGACAGTGGGCGGCCTTTTGTTCAAGCCCTAGTTCACGGGAAGTTTGAGGTCATTTGGGATTAAAATATCTTCAGAAACAAATGGAATAATTTGACTGAAATATAAGACACCCAGTGCCAGTTTATGCCAGGAAACCATGGGTAATTTATTGTCCTTCAATCCAACACTGTTCTGTGATAAATTAAGCTGAATTTATAGATTATTGGGAGAGCTGGTACCCTTATCTCTGACAAATTTGTAGACTAGGGAATGATTCTATTTATTGAAAAATGAAGTCAAAAACTTGTGGTAATGCAACAACTAACGACTATATCTAGTACTCAATAAGCAAATTTCCACACTGGGTACTATTGCATTCTTCCCCTCTTCACTACAACTCCCCAAGTTTTTATTAGTTTTTTTGAGAAGGCAATGAGAGTCAAAGCCATCCTTATCTACTGCATCACACTGTTCAAAAAGAAAAGAACCTCCACACAGCACACCTCCTGTGAGAACTCTCCTGTCACATCATGTAAAGGAGGGGATATTCAACAGACACTCCCTGGTCATCCAGTTTGGTTGGGCAACATTTACCTGGGAAAGGCAGACTCATACACACCCAGATCCCAAGCCATAAATGCCTTTATAGGTCATGATCAGTACCTTGAGTTGTACTTGGAAACATACTGGTAGTCACTGCAGCTCCCACAGCAGTTGTGTTACATGACAGTATTGAGCCTCATCCGCATTTTGGACCAGCTAAGGACTGGGTGGTCTTCAAGGGCAGCCCCATGTAGATTATTACAGTAATATAATGTAGAAAAATGGTTATAAAAGGTACTAATGACTTTCTTCCTATTCTACATAATTCTACATAAGGCCACATCTGGTGTACCAGCTGGAGTTGGGAAAAGACCCTCCTGGCTACCTAGAAATTCTACCTACTCTTTCAACTGGAGCCATGACTCGAAAAGAACACCAAATCCCTATCTTCTCTGAAAAGAACATCCTCATCAAACAAAAATGGTTTTATCCTAGAATCAGTAGGCTTCTGAATTAACTGCCATTCCATGTTGCTTCAGTTGAGCCTTTTCTCCCCATCCAAGCCCTGAAACTCTTCAAGCATAAGATCAGGACTTCTAAAATATCCTCCTATTTGGCCCAGACTGGAGACATATAATGCAAATTAATGATATCTTAGCCCAAACCAATGGCTTCATGTAGAACAGAATTAGAGAAAGAGCCCCAGGGCACCCATAATAAAAGGTCTGACCTTTCCTCCCACTAACTGGACTTGCCTATATAGGAATGAAAAGAACCAGCATCAATTCTCAAAGTTCTCAAGTGATCCAGAACAATAGTGTGGTCAACAATATAGACAGCTGTGAAAGGTGTAGGAGGACAAGCTGTGCTCCCTCTCCTTCTAAGTCTGTCTACAAGTCATCTGTAAGAGTGATCAATGCAGTTTTAATCTCATATCCAGGTCTGAATCCAGATAGCCAGGGATTCAAATAAACTGTAGCATCCCAAGTTCTTTGCAGTATTTACCCCACCACTTTTTCAACAACCTTCCCTAGAAATGAGAGGTTGGAAATTGGATAGTAATTGTCCATTTCCCATAGATCTGGGGCTGGTCTTCTGAGCAAAGTGGATCAGAGCCTCTTTCAAAACAGCTGGAACAACCTTATTCAGAGAGGCATTGACCACTTCTGGATCCAACTTCCAGTCTCCCTCCCTGTCTGCCTTAACCAAATGGGATGAGGGTCTAAGCCTGCATATGGCAGAGCTAACATCACAAATAATACTCCCAGGTAATATTGCAAGATGTCACCTCTTTTTTCTCATCAAATTCCATACACCCAAGTTCCAAGTTCCAACTAGTAATTTTATACATGAATGATTGGCCAGATTATCACAATAAAACACTAATAGAATTTCATTAAAAGGCTCAGGACACACTAAATAGTGCAGCTGGCTGACATTCCATAGATACAATAAAGGCAGAAAATTAATCCTACTTCACTACTCTTTCACCACAAGATAGGCTCAAATTTGAACTTTATCTGTGTTCTTGTTTTCTGCCAGCATAGTTCTAAGCATCTCTTCAATTGCTTCATCTCCTAAAAGTGCTCAGAAAATCAGTGAGCCATCTGGGACCAACAAGTGACAATAAATCCCTCAGGACAATCTTATAAAGTGCTCTAGTCACCTCCATATTTCATAGGTTAAGAAGGCACTCCTCAGAATTTCCCTCGATATAATAGGGGAATTCCCCAAATGCCATCAGGAAACAATCCGGATCCATCAGGTAGCTGGAATGGGGCATTTTAATCGCCCTCCCCCACTACAGAAGTGAGTGGCTGCAGCTGATACGGTGAATTTCTTGATATTTATTCCAGAAATAAATTGTCAAGAAAAAAAATAATTCTGAAATGCTAGGTACTGGATTCTGTGTAACAGAAACATTGGCGTTCCTGCATTTTTATTCTAATTAATATATAGCACTTCACAGCAGATTGGTAGTAAGGGGGAACGGGATTGTAACCAATATGGGCCTTTGAGAAATGTGAGGTAATATCTACCTAGTAAAACAGCAGAAGTACCAACAAACAACAACTAAGGGGCCTGAAAACAATTCAGGAAGGACTGAAAATGCTTGCAAGCCATAAAATATTAATTGTAATCATAACAAAGTAAAGAAAATACGAAAGAGACCATAGAATATAATATTCTAGAAGAGGACATTTCAGAAGAGGACATTTCTGACTAGGTAGCTAGTACTGATTCTTAATAGAGAAGTTCCTGTTAGCAGGTGAGTATACACTGCAACTTCTTGTTGCAAATTTACTTTTTAAAGTGTATTGTTACCATTTTTATATTATAATGTAACAACTGTACTTGTCCAATGATTGGCAGAAAAGTGGTGGGGAGTGAGCTGGGAAACGAGCATTATTTTAGTCCTCGTTTACATGCTGAAATACATACATGTGGACAGGGGTGACTGTGGTGGTGGTGTCCAAAAAGTCAAAATGGCAGCCCCAGCCATGTGAGCAAAGCTTGTCCCTTTTTTATGGGCACCCACATGGCTGCCATCTTGACTTTTTTTACCATCCCCTCACTGCAGCCACACCTGCACATGGATATGCAACCGCATGGAGGAAGGTTTAGTTAAACAGGGCAGTACCTGTGATGAGCCAAGAGACCTCCTGGAGCTAATCCGTTTCTAGGAGCTCAGCATAGTGGTGGTGTTGCCTAATGATGGTGTCAGTGTTTTGACCGAAAAGCAGTTAGAGGTCTAGTTCCCTAAGTTAGAAACTACAAAGTCATTGTGACCTGAACTCAGATCACATAACAAGCTGGCCCAGCAAGAAACCGCTAAGTTCATCTTAGCTATTGAAACTAGATGCAAGCCACAGGAACAAACATGACCATTCCCATGGGTTTAATGTTATTAATTCTATTTTATTAATATTAGTAGGGAAAGATGCATTTCTTGTGTGCTTCAAGCATGTTTCAGAAAGATGTTGACTGTGAGGAAATTGTTTCCATGGATCTTTAGCTGGGGACAGTGCTTTAGTATATATGAGATTTTTATATCAATATCGTCTATATCTATATCTATATCTATATCTATATGAGATTTTTATATCTATATATCTATCCCATAACAAGGCAGTCTTTTTTGGTGGAGTACCTGATTATATTTAAATGAGCTCAAATTAATTTCTCTAAGGCAAGCGCATTCCAAATTAAGCTTGAGGGAGCTTGCCCATCACTCCCAGGAATTTATGAAAATTTTCAGAGGAAGATTAAATGTGGAAAAGTTACTTATTTGAATCTTGATTTTACAAACACATTTGGGGAATCTTCAGCATTCAGACAATTCCCAGCCCTTCCTGTAATTCCTCAGTGCTAGCTCAGTGTTCAAAGCAGAACTTACTGCCTTATTTAAAATTACCCTCCTCTTCTACAGCCGCCAGAAGTACAACAGGCAAATAAAGAGATGGAGGGGGGCAGAGTCCAAACTGAACTTGGAATTAAGCTGGGCCATTTCCCTTTTTGAAAAAGTGGTTTACTTTATTCAGGTGCATTTTGAACTAAATCAGGAAGACTTACCCATTAGTATTTGGAAGTACCAAAGCAGCCATGAAAGATTGTAATTGAGTAAACGTGAGTTAAAGGCATTCTCTTCGTAGATCAGTTGAATGAGTTCTCCTGGCGATATTCATCAGTGCAGGGTGCCTTTAAGCATGACATAAAAGCCGGGAAAGAGGATGTGGGAATAAACTTCCCATTTCTTTTACAATTCTGGAATTTCCTGTCAAGAATAGAAACACAGTTCTCCCTCATTGCTGGCTATGCATTATGGAAGTTAAGATGTAACACTACATTAGAGAAGGCTGTGATATGGGAATAGCCTCTTCATTTCCCTGAAGGGGAAATTAATGAAGTTCTCCTTCACATAAGGCTCTTAAAAAGTATAAAGAAGTATAAAGAAGATGCACATTTCACTTGAACATTTTCTGTATCCTCAAGAGTCAAGCAGCTCTGTGGTTGATTCTGATGCCAAAATTGAACAGTTATAGCTCCAGCATAAATTCAGCATAGCCCGTGGCAGAAAATTCACATATTGGGGTTCCTTGACAGCAATTTTATTTATTCTTTGGGTGTCTTTCAGTTTGGGTTAGGCATCATATTTAAGTAACCAACATGGGGAGATATGGATAGATTTGGTATTGTCTGCCACAAATTTAGTATCTATCAAATCGTTCTAAATTGAATTAGGATCTCTTGAAGGCTAATGAACAAGAGATCGATTTGGAGAGGCCCAACTCTACCTTCTCACTGGTACCATTATGCAACTATTCCAGCTTTTTTATTTTTTGCATTTGTTTTGGTTGAGGGGCAGCGAGAAAGAAATGGAAGAAATTGTGGGAAAACATGAAGTGTCACTGATGTGAGGCATCCTTCCCTCAGTTAATTTCAGTAATAAAGAAGTGTGTGATCACACAATTAAAAACTCAGCTGAAAGCATCCAGATACAGTGTTTATTTAAAAACCTGATACATTTTCTTCCAAGATCATTATTTAATGTAAATGCCAGGATGGGAAGAGGGATTACGTATAATATTTGAGATGTATACCCAGGATATCATTTTTACCACCTTTATTTTTCTATCAGTGGACTTCAGGGAAGAATATTGAAGACATGTAATCATACACCGCTTCCAGATTTGTCACTGCACTTTTTCTCTCTATTATCAAAAAGCACACAGTTGCAATGGCAGCAGAAGCAGTGCTCAGAGCTTCCGAAAAAGTCTTGGGGAGGCAGTGCTGCAAGTTGTCAGATCAGGGGCATTTGGAGGGGGAATCAAAAAACCCCAAGATTGTGGCCACAACTATGTGATCACAGCCCCACCCCTTTTTTACATGTGTCACATGTGATACTATTAAAAAGAGTTCAGGCTTTGATTGCACAGTCAAAGCCACCATCTTGACTTTTCACCCACCCACATATGGATGTCCTTCGTCATAATCCTTTCCTGCCTATTTGGTTGGTTGCTCCCCACTCAAGAATGCAAAGTTCCACTCAAGGCAAGCTACGGTCTATGCAAAATACATTTGTCTTTAGTTTTTCTATTGTCTAAAATGTAAGCATATCATGTTCCATTCAGATTGGAACTATCACATGCAGAGAAGGAAAAGTTTAATCTTTTCCCATAGCCTTCTTGTTTGGAAGATTGACAGACAGTAAAGGAATTCTTTTTTTAATTCTGCAGCCCATCATCAACTCTAAAATCTTAGCACAAGCTCTCTTGCACCTGTCATCTGAACATGCTCTATGAAATAGGTTATTTTCATACAAAGTATCCACAAAAATCTTCAGACAGTGTGGTAAATTAATTCTTTTCTGAAAATCCTCAGACTGTAAAGCAGAGTTATATGAGAAGCCAGAAGTAAAGTCACTGAAGCTGAATGTTCTCAACAGTGCTCCTCTGATATAAACTGCTCCAGTGTAAAAGCTCTGCATCTTAATGTTTGAAATTTGGCACACTTTATTCCCTAAGGAGAATAATTGTGCCTACAAACTGCATCTAGTTCTGCCTAGTAATATAAAAACAAAATTTATTAGAAGTCTATTTTCTATAAATGATACTTAGGTGACTGTCCCTGCACACATTTATCTGATAGGTAGCAGTTTAATCTTGTGAGAAATGTATATAGTGCTTGAAAATGTCAGCCAATTCTCTCAAAGGAATAGAGGTTTTTTTTTTCATTTTCCATTAATATCAATGTTGTGTCATAAAGCTTCAGGTTTCCAAAACAGAATCATAATTTGGTTTGAATCAAATGACTTCTGAAGGAGTCTGAACCAAAATGGAATCCTTGTAAACATCTGAAAGCAGAGTTAGAACTGAATCTTCTAGCCAGTATATGTAGCCATTGTATTTCTGACACAGATTCCTCCTTCCTTCCTTCCTTCCTTCCTTCCTTCCTTCCTTCCTTCCTTCCTTCCTTCCTTCCTTCCTTCCTTCCTTCCTTCCTTCCTTCCTTCCACGCTTATATGATATGCTGATCATGTCTCACTCTGAGCAGCTTAATAATAAAAACTTAACTGAATATAACAACATAGCATTATCACAATGTAAAAACATACAGTAATAACATCCCAAGCCCCAGGGAACAACCATAACATTATCCTTATCCAGAAAAGACCAGAACAATGTAGTATCAGCAAAAGTAGGAAAGTGACACAGACATAGTCACTATGTTTAAGCAGCATCCTATTTTTTTCAGAATTTCCACTTTCAAATGTTTTTAAAATTGAAAAAAACGTGTCTATGATATACTTATTCTGTAAAATTTAGAGGTTTTTTATTATTAGAGCTGTATCACCAATGCATAATAATCTAAAAGACTTTCATTCTACAGTCAGTTTAACATTTATTTTTGTCAGCTGTACTAATCAACATATAATTCTCCATTCTTTGTACAAATAGTCATTCAGATGAAACACCAAAGCATACTATTTACAAGATCGGTTGTGTTGTTCACCTTCTCAAACATACTATATTAATACAAAGCCATTAAACCTTATAAAACTGTGAGAATCATAAATGATACAGAACAATAAAACCTCATTGCATGCCCAGCTTCTCAGCCAATCAGACTGTACTGATATTAGTATATTTTATCATTTATCATTGGACATGCTGTGAAAAGCTGGACAGATTTACAATTTTATTCATAGTAAGAGTTATTCATATTGTAATAGCTTGTAGCGAACTATCAATTTAATCCAAATAAAATAAGAAACTGCAGATGGGACTATATGCCAATAAAAATGAGTCAGAAGAAGTAAAAGAGACACTTCCCTCATATTGACATGCTATAACCCATCGAGCATTGCTTATATATGAGATTTACCAAAATAAGTTTAAAATCATTGAGATTTAGTGAGCAATATTTGGAGTGTGCCTATACAGGGTGCCCTCAGTGGGATCAGAAAAGATGGCAGCTGTGGCTGCACAATTGAAGCCTATCACTTTGTCATGGATTCAATCTGAAGAAGGAGCACAACACTGAGGAGAAGAACCAAGCTTTATTATCATTGGATGCCTGCTATGCAAGAAAGAGGGACCCCAAACAATGGAAAACCAACAATTTTTATAAATGTTGAGGGCTACAAGGTGGTAAATTATAGGGATCTGATTTGTTGGCCAGTTTTGGGGCAGTAAGGCAAGTCTTTGTCCATGTATCTGGCGTTATTTCTATTGTTAGGCAAAATGGGCCTCTTAGGAGGGCAGCAGTGCTGGTGAAGTCCATTGCTAAAGAAGATGGAATGTTGAGATCATCAGCTGATACAGGATGGAAGGTTGGGGTTTCTCTAGGTTGCAATTCTCTTGTAGGGGCTGCCCTTGGGCTATACTGGGAGCTGGTGAGGAGGCTTCTATTCTTTGGTTAGATGGGATTGCAGGGGGCTTGTCTGGGGCAAAGAGGGTCAATTTGGGCCTGATGAGATTAGGCAAAGAGATGAACTGGGTTTTGACCCTGGTCATATCTAAAAGACAGGGGGAGGGGGCAGAGAGAGGGCAGTCTCCATTTTGTTTGTTCAGATTTATTTTCTCCACTACAATTTTACTTACATCTTTTTAAAAGAGGCAGATTTTTTGTGTAGTCAAGACCACTACCTTGACTTTTTTAGCCCCCAGTGGACATCCTCTGCCCATATAACTAATTTCAATTTATTAATGGTTGGATATGCCAGATGAATGATGACCAATGACCAAGATCCAAAGAAATGTTTTCTATAAAAGAGGGATGAGCAACCCCTTAGTACCAAGGCTCCAAAAACTCTTGGGACTGGGGGGAAGTTCCTAAACAGCCTTTCTGGTAGTGCTGTTTCCTGAAATTTTAAGATAAGGTTGTCAGTAAGGTAGTGTAAGCACTAAAATAGGCTTGGCATATTTTTGACAAGCAAATAACCTACTTCCTAGATAAAAACAAAACAGAAAAAGTTACCTCTGCTTGTGTGGTTTTTGCATCCATATCAACCTTGTATCATTGTTTATTTATTTATTTTATTTTATTGTCCTACCTTCTGCAGACCTCAGTCCTCTCCCCCCCCCACACAAATATTTGTATGATCCTGAGCTATTAAAATATGATCCATTCATTACATTCCCATCTAGTTCCTTTACCCTCCTTACACCTTCCAGATATTTCAGCGAAATTACAATCTTCAAATATAGGAGGGCATTTTCTCTGGCATCATTTAATGCTTTCCCTACCACTTCTTCTTCCAATAATCCTTTTTGGTAAGTCAGTCTAAGAAATAGTGATTAACTCAGATTTACCCAATGAGCTTCCATGGCTCCGAGTCCTTGTGCAATACCTTGACCACTACACACACTGGCTTTCTATGATTGCATTACTGATGGGTGATTCTCTGTAGTAGGAAGGGTGCAGGAGATGGAGAAAATTCTCCCCAATCACTTCCCTTCCTGCTTTGATTGTCAATGTCTTCTCAGATTACTATTGGATACCTAAACTAGCCAAGGTGCACTCAGTAGGTCCAGGTCAATTGTTTCAAAGTGCTTATCCAAAAGCCATGGCAATTTAGGAATGGGAGAGTGACTGTTACAGAGTATCAGCTCAAATTTTACCTCTACCAGCATGATGTGTACCAATAAATGTTAATTAAAACTGCCACAATGTTCTATAATGTATCTCCATCGTGACAGCTGTGTCAGGAAAATTACATTAATCATAATATGGCACTGCATCTAATATCCAGTACAATATTGCAAGATAAATCTGATTTGGCTTCAGTTTTGTGCATAAACTATTACATAAACAGAAATATTTATACATATACAAAGTCTGGGGCCTTTGGAATTATAGAAAGCACATCTAAACGCACACACACACACACACGCATATCCATAAGGATGCTTTAATGGAATAAAATATACTGTGAGTGGGTGAGAAAGTGTTTTATTGATATAGTTTTAACACTCGGATGACAATTTAGACACACTGTTCTATTATCTTCCCTGCCAAGCATTAACAAGGAAATGGCAAGACCAGTTTTACTTTGGGGACTGTTCATCCCATATCTCTTCAACTTCTATATTTTTAGGCCCCAGCTATTTTTAATATTCTAAAAATGGGTATAAAGACATTATTATGACCTCCAGAGCGGAGGGAGATAAATAATGCATTAAACTGCTTTGCTTCCTCCTCCTCCTCCTCCTCGGATGAGGTCTATAGTTCCGGACTTTGGCTGTTGCTGGGGCATTTAGAGAAGATAGAAACTACGACCAGCCAGATTCTTCCCATGATATTTGTCGATTGTACGGCCAATACATGGAGCTATCCATTGCCTTTTCCATATGAAACAGTGGAACTGAAAGCAAGAGCACACGTGGAAGCTGCTAAACTAGAGATTAGAACTTCAAGTGGTAGCTTCTGGCATTTTACGTAGATGCCAGAAGCCACATTCTGATGGGAATCACAGGTTAGTCAGGAAATTACTTACATTCATTTGGGGCCCTATCTCCTAGGAGAAGGTTAGCCTTTTCCTGTTGCCCCTGGGTATAATTTGCCTTTTTCATAAGAAAGGGTGCTACCATTTCCTACTTCAAATAAACCTTTCAGAACAAATGAGAACAGTCAAAGGTAGCACATTAAAGAGGACAATTGCAAGATGATGAACTGCTTTCCTTACAGGAAATTCATTCTTGCTTAACAGTGTACTCCTGCAAAACTCAGCTGGTCTATTTCTTTCTGGATACTAAGAACAGGCTACCTGGGTTTTGTTTACTGGAGAAAGATGGCATATATGCACATTTGCCATGGTGGGACCTTGTTGCAACCCAGCTGTAGAAAAACAGAATGTTTGTCTCACTCTTTCTGTTTTGCTTTTTGCCTAATAGCATTTGCTTAGGTTTGTTTTCCTTTAAGTTTCTATATCAGTTTTTATGTTACCCTTTCTTTCTTTTCTTCTTTGGCTGCTGTGCCAGTTTTTAATTTGGCCCCTTTTTTCTTCAGTGTTACCCCATTGTATATATTGGGTATTGATGTTTTGATTATGCAAACAATCTCAAAAGCTATCTTTTTTCCCATGGGAAACTAGCTTGTACATTCTCTTAAAGAAAATAGAAATTGTTCATGCTTTAATATTAGAACCCTGCATAAATTTAGCAAGCATATGCTACCTCCCACCCTCAAACAAGTATCAATTTTATTTCAGATGGCCCCAATATGGCATTTTATGAATTTGTTGGATTACAGCTCCTCTCATTTTCAGCTATCTTTACAATAATATAAAATATTTTACTTCTATTTCAGTTAAAATCTACTCTGTGGGGATAAGTAGAATATCCTAAACCAAACAGAATGTTCCTTTGTACCTCTCCAGTAAGGTTATGTTGTGATTAGGAATCAAGAAGCAGAAGATCTGTGTTAGAATGGCAATGGTATACAAAAGAGTGAATTTAATATATTGCCTAGTCCTCCAAAATGGATCAGTTATTCAGAGTTTTATTTTTAAAAAAGTCACATGCCAGGTCTTCTTGATAACCCAGAACAGGAGTGGGTGCTTTGAGTTCCATTGTGTATAACTAAATTCAGCAGCAATGCACCAAATTCAGCGATCAAATGGCTATACATTTTCAAGAATAAGTATGTTAAGCCTCCAACAGCCTATATACTTAACCTAAAAATTCCCTCCAAAACTACAAAAAGATGGTCTAACAATTCTGTCCCTGCTCCTTCAGTGGCAATATCATATCACCGCCGCTATGACTGCTGCCATCACCACCACTCCTTGACCTCTCCAGAGTTACACTGAAGCCAACATCACTATTTTAGGACTTCCACCAAAGTCCCAGTGCAATTCCTGAAACCCTCAGGCCCTTCACTCTTACCTCTGTTGGTTTTCTCTGGGAATGGAGTGGGACTAGGCCAGAGAAAGTGGCATCTGAATAGGCTTTGACAAAGAGGCAGGGAAGTTGAAGCAGGCACATTTCAGGAGGGAGAAGTTGCTCAAAACATTTTGGCTCCAGAAAGCAGAAGAACCTCCTTAGGATGTTTTGCATTTTCCAAAAGGGTACCAGATAAAGATCTGCTTTTTGAATAATGGAATACATAGACAGTCAAGTAGGTTCCATATTTCCTCACAGATAAAGACTTCTTAGTGACAGCATTGGATTCATCAATTTAGAATGTTCCTAAGTGCTTGAGCTCTTGTACTGAACTCCTTGTCCATTTGCTTGTCAAACACTGCTGGCCAATCCACGTAACTCAACTTTTACTTCTTACTCCCACCATTTCTCAATACATTCCTTCCTTCCAAAAAATTAGGAGAGACTGCTTGAAGGATTCTCCCTTCTAGCCTTGTACTATCATTCAAAGGTTATTCTGGCAACAGTAGCTTTCAGTCTTTTAGTTAGTATTTGGAAGAGTGTTGGGTTGGCTTGATCTGTGCTATTCAAATTTCAGAGTAACCTACATCAGGCAAATCTTCAGGGAAAACATATCTTTCTTATATCTGTCAGCAGTTCCAAAATCATATTTTCCCTGTATTTTAAAGAAGTCTTATATTATTAATCCAAGATTAACTCAAATATTTTGGTGGGCTACCAAAGCGTTTGGTTTAACCAAAGCGTTTGGTTTAACCAAAGCACAACTGGAAAAAAATGTCCTATTAGCTCAGAATATATGATGAACACATTAGAACAACGGTGACGGTTAATGGCCTAAATATAGCATTAAGCACATTGTAGTTTCTATGTTAAAAGATTGGTTTTTCAAATCCCTCCCTTGGATGCACTCTGCTTCAAAGAAAATTGGTATCAGGAAAAGGTCAAAAATAGTTCCTTTCCCAAATATACATTGACTGAATTAAAATACCTGAATTTTATTGAACAGTAAAAAGCTTAAAATCATTCTAGGGCTGTGGGTGTTGGTATGTGTATATTCATATATATTCATATTATTTTATATGTGTAAGAGTTAGTTTAAAATAAATGTGATATTACCAGTATATGCTGTGCAAAATATTAATAAAACAATGGAATTTTTAAGTTTTTTCTCATAAATTACATAACTCAAATTTTAAAACATCTTTAATGACCACTGACTTGGCATGTGGCACTTAATAAAACTGGACTAAACTCGTTTTCTGCTTGACAGGCTACTAGTGGAAAATGTGCCCTACAAGTAAATGATTAAGAGGCAAAAATCTTTCCTGAAGTACTATTAAACACTTCAAAGATTTTCCAAGTCAGATAAAATGAAAAGCAAATGTGTTTCACTGCCTCTCAAATACCTCAAATGTTTTAGCAGGTGCAAGCAATGAAACCTTCTGTAGTGACAGCACTTTAGGCTGAGCAAAGTACACCCCCCTGAATGATGGGAAAGCTGGATCTACTGTATTCATGACTGTAGATGAGAAAATATATGCATCCCTAATTTCTATCTACTCTTGTAGTATCAGGGGGTGTGGGGAGTGTGAGGGAGTAATGTTTTGTCTTCTGCTGCTACTATCTGGTCCCTTTTTAAAATTATGTTCCTTTTTCATGTGCACTCATATAGATCTTTAACCTTCAGCTTCTTCCTTAAGTAATGCATTAGATAATAAAAGTTAGACGGTAAAACTGACTCTGCTCTATCCTTCTGCTTGCCCACTGCCCCCATCATTGATGTCTGTGTTTTCCTTCCAGGAGAGGGAAAAGTATTTGATTCATTTGCTGAAATGTCAGGTGGCATACAACATTAGGGCTATCATATCTGGAATGCAGAAAACCAGATAACCACCAGATTGCAGCACAGGGTTGAAGCTTCTGTAGCTGTCTGCTATCACCTAGCGGCCATCCAGATTTTTGCAGCCCAGCTATGTTAGCCTGTATGAAGTAGACACATTTCACTGAGTCATTTCTATAGCAATTTTGATCTGCACTTTAAAGCATTATGTAGAAATTCTGCAAATAAAATGGAGCAATAAAAATAGGAAAGACAAAGATGGCAAGCCAGACTTGAAGCCATGTGTATCTGATCCCATTTTCCAATTCTCATCTGGTAGAGAGACTCCAGTTTGTCTGAAATGTTACCAGACAAAATGTTACATCTTGTACTGAGTCATTAGGGCCAGAAACAGGGAGCAGAGAAATGAAAGGTTGCCCAAGATCATCCAACCTGAATTCCATTTGTAGCCTAAAGTGGGTTGTGAACATGAATCCTCAGCAATAAGATGCACAACTGCTTCGAGGAGACAGGGTTTAAGGGAAAAGGTCATTGCTAGTTCATTGCTAAATCCATACTAATTAAATTAGGATGTTTGAACTTTATTGAAAAGTCTGACCGAACTGAAAACACAAGCACAGCATTATATATTATTGTGCACAAATAAATAAAAGGGGTCATCTCGTAATACTCCTTGATAGTGGGAGAGCAGGAAAGGGAAGGTAAATAATGCTTTATATTTCCTAACATTTGCCTGAAAAAAAAAAGTATCTTCTATTACAGAATGACCTTTGGCTTTTTAAAAAAAGTTCTCAGATCCAAACAGCACACATCAAAGTACAAGAAATGTGTAATATGTAGACCTTCTTGGGACCATCCAGTCTGGAAGGCCATCCAGAATAAAGTAACCCATCTAATGATGGGAACATCCAAGATACTCATCATTCTTCATTTCTTGACATCATCATCATTTCTTACATTTTAATCCTTGCTCTTTCTTTTCCTCAAGTAGTTCACAGAAGCCATTTAGTTGTACAACAAAGGAGCACTTTGCTGGTAGGAGCATCTGGCTGTTCATGGGGGACAGTTGTGAAGGCAAGAGTATTGGTGTTGGCACCATGCAGACCCACAGCTGGGGGTGCATAGCAGCTTCTGTTGTTGATTCTTTGGGATGTTAGCCAGATATCAAGTACCTAGTTCCACAGATGCCTCCCTGCATCCTCTCCTCCTTTGCCACTTCCCAGTTATAGTGTTAAGAGTAGGAATTTTGCTTCCTCTTCAATTGCAGCACTGTAGTTTTTTGATGAACTATCAAATCAAATCAAATCTTTATTACAGTCATGGACCAGCATAAATGAGCTATTTATTGGCCATTAACATTCACAACAATCTTGCAAGGCAGCTGAGTAATGACTTGCTCAAGGACTTCCAGAATATTTGTGTAACAACTTTTAGTAAAAATATACCCCATGACTTGGCATACTTAGACACTAAATTTGCTCTGTGTCTGTTTTCTGGATTAGAAACAATGATATTGAAGCTGTCTTTTATTTATTTATTTATTTATTTATTTATTTATTTATTTATTTATGAAAAGGTTCAGAGCCACCCATCTTAAGTACATAAACCTGGGTAGCAAATAATATGCCCCCCCAAAAAAACCCAAACAATAAAAAATTCCTAACCCATTAAAATGATACAATACCAAAAAAATAAATAAATAAAAGCAAGCAAATAATCAAGGCACCACAAAATAATTCCATAAAAGACACACATGTATTGGGCTCCCCTAGCATCCTGGTTCTAATGCTGGGGTGGGGGGGAGCCATGTTTTAACCATCTTCCAAGAGGCCAAGAGGAGGGAAGCTGTTCCATAGGAAAGGCGCTATGACAGAGAAGATCCTCTGCCTTGAACCCTCAAGATGGCACTGTTTAAGAAACGGGATCAGTGCCCACCATGTCAGATCTGCTCAGTTAATAAATACAAGGATGTATCTTAAGCAAAACCTTAGAATAATGTTTCTTTCAGGCTTTGGCACACTCAGTGCCCTCCCCTCCTGCCATCAAACACTGTATTTTAGACTGACAATAGAATGACTGTCATTTATATCACTAGCACTGAGCTCTGCAAAAACTAAATCTAAATTGCTGGGACCCACAGATTCTCTATATTGGAAGCATTTTGCTTTCCTGTCATTTCTTCTAATTACATTGTTTTCCTGCCTATCTTTATAGATACTGTGTCATTTTTCAAAAGATCAAGAAAGAAAATGGACTCTAAATATTGCAAATATTTTCATATATATTTTTAGTACTTTATGCTTGAATATTGTGTGTGTGTCTGTATGTGTGTATAAATACACACTCATACATATGAGCCTTTGTTTCTGTTGCTGAATAACATTTTTAGCTGCAAACATCTGATTCTATATCATATTTGTGTGCTCTCTTCTCTTCCAGATGTGCATGTTTGTGCCCTGCCTCTTGTCTTTAAGCCTCTTGTTTGATATTAATGCCCGTCTCCCAGATTGTTTGGATTAATGGTTTGTAATCTGGATATATAAGGTTATCCTTGAGGAAGCTGCTGAGAATCAGCTTGAGAAGATACTTTCATCAAATTGTTTGATCATTCATTACATACATACATACTTACATACATTCATACATACATACATACTAATACACTCACACAATTATGTATTATCATGTTCTTATTCTCTTTCAGGGTAAGCAACTTTATGCAAGGGGCAATGAACAAGTAAGAGGTATTAACCAAAATAAATTAAAGACAAAAGATAAAAGATAAAAGGAAAACTAATTAAATCTAGTTTACATCAATACCATTCACTATATCTGAATTCTTTGTATCTTTCTATCCTTGCAAACCATCTCCAGAACAAAGGATTCCTCTTGGTGAGGTATGCCTTGTCCTCAGCAAAACATTTGAGCAGAACTTCCATGATAACTTTGGGAACAAGATGGATAAATGTGGACTAGATAATCCTGTGATCCTGTGGATTTCTCACCCAAAGACTATTAGCAAATAATTTTGCATTGTATTGGGGGACAACATCAAGTGGGTTGCCTCAGAGCTTCATCCTAAATTCAATGCTATTTAACATCTTTATCAGGGAGGCTATTTGCAAAGGAGACAAAATTAGGGGGAATTGGTAGAGATGAAATCCATAAAGGAAAAAAAAATCACAGTTCAAAATTGTGCTTGAAAATTGTGCCATATCAACAGGATGCTGTTCAGCTATGACAAGTCTGAGGTCCTACAATTAGGCAGCATAGATCAAATGCATTGGTACAGGAATAGGGAGGCCTCGCTTGGCAGCAGTGCATTGGGGAAGAATCTTGGATACTAATGGGCCACCAGGGGGACATAAGCGAGCAATGTGATGCAGCAGCTAAAAAGGCCAATTAATAAAAGCATTGCACACAGATCATGGGAAGTAATAGCTTCAGTATAGTACTTTATACTGATTAAATTGCATTTGGAGTAGCATATCTAGTTCGCCAGTTAATTCCCACTCAGATTCTTCCACAACAATTTCCTATAATTTAATGTGCCGCCAATTAATTTTCAACCAAGTTTGTCCCAGACTAATTCATCTTAAGTCAATTCACCCAAATTAATGTCCCAAAGTGCCCCTATTAAGTGGTAGCACTTTGTGGCTTTGAACTACGATTGCCAAGGGCGGGGGGGGGGGGGCGGAGGATAAAACAGGATGAATCTGCATTGTTTGTTTGTGGCCTCAAGAAGAGGGCATCAGTACTCTAGTGTGATTAATAATAGTGTCATATGTGAAAATACATTCAAAAGTTTAGGAGATGCACCGTCAGTGTGAAATTTGATTTAATTGACTGTTGTTGATTTGACTTAGCGTTCCTGTGGGTCACGCTGTGCCACTCAAATTCAGTCCAGATTCGCTCTTTGCCTGAAAATCCCTTCTACCAAGATGCTCTACTGTTTCCCCTTAACTTTAGATATGCCTTGAAGTTCTACTCTCCTTCACTAGTGACATGAATTTGATTAGCTCACACTCAGCCACCCAATAAGAAATGGCGGCTCCCACTGAGAAAACAAATCAGCATGAAATCACACAATTGATAGGGTTTCCTCCAAGGTGCCCTTAAAATTAATGACATTGGGAGGCCAAATAACTTTCTCAAGCCAAGGAGGCCCAGCCTGTCAGCTCAGATTGAGCTGTGTTGCTTTAAGCATTTGCACCAGTTCACCCTTTAACTTTGGTGGATTGTAAAGAGTTGAGGGGAAGTGTGTGCACACACACCAATATACATGAAGAAGCATCACATGTCTTGCAAAGGACTACTGATTTCAGAGGTTAACATATTGATTCAATATGCTAATGCTTCCTCTATCATCATAGATAAGAAGGAATACTATAATATTCATGTACCAAGTACAAGGATGGCAACACTATTTTATGCATATTCATTTTTTATTTAGGTATTTGTTCACTTACCCAAAAGTGAACAAATTAGATCCCACTGCCCAAACCATTTTGTCATGTAGCAAAAGCATTCATTTAAGGCATTTATTTTATTGGGTAGTAAGATTATGTATTGTGTTATCTCTTACAATCCACCAGTTATAAACCATTTTTTAAAATTGATCACTGAACATCTTTTTAACAATTCCTTACTATTTTTCTATTATTTTTAATGTTTTAATTTAAAATTTCTATTAATTTAATGTTTATTTCCCTTATTTTTTTCAATAGTTCAAACATTTAATATAAATTATGTAGTCATTTACTACAGGAAATCCTTGTGAGTTGAAAGATGAAATGTAATTTCTGATGTCATAATAATAATTATAATACTGTTAGTAGCAATAATGTCTGCAACAGTGCCATTTTTACAGAAAGTTGCTATCAAAATTAATTAATTGAATAAATTTATGGCTTCCCTCCTTGAGAAATCACAGCCATTTATAATTCATATAAGCAATCTTACATACATCCAAAAATAACATTGAAACAATTATTTATACATGTTAAAAATAAAATTTATATTTCCAAGAGAATGCACACTATGTTATATATCTCATAGAAGATAGAATTAAAAAAATTAAAAATAGTAAATTAAATGGGAATAAGAATATAATAGTACTCTAAATTTTGGCTGAATGCTATCTTATAATTATGTTAATTGTAATAAAAATCAGGCAAAAACTTTGGATGAAGAAAATCGAATACAAGCTTTCTACGTATATAAATACACAACAAATGATTTAAAAAATACAAATATTAATTTCAAACTGAAATTTCATGATTATTTAAGCTCATCATGAGCTAAAGCATCACCTAGTTTTCCTTGAAAATACCCATTTTACAATACAGAGACAATTACTCCTTTCTGTTTGTAAGTAATACAGCATTGATCCATAACAATTGACACTGAATAAATCTCAGATGACTATTTTTCTCCAGCCATCTGGGTATTGTTTGCCAAATATATTTCTTCATTTGCAGACCTCACCACACATGGATTCTAGCAAGATATTCTGTGTCCAGTTATTCTTCTATAAATACAAATGTGCTGTATAAGGAGGAGGAGATCCTTTCTCCATTTCTTAGTTAATTTTAAAGGGATATGCACATGTGTCTTTCAAGATGTATTTTGTATTTGGCTGTTTTGCTTTGCTTTGTTTTTGTCTTTGCAAAGTTTCATACATAATATTTTATAATCCAGAACTCAATTTACACATTAGTAATCCCATAGATTATTTTTTATTGCAATTAATTAACTATGTAGGATCCGAGTTCTAACCATTGAACTAAGGTATGTGTCTCTGTGGTCTTTCAAAAGACTAGAGATTGTACTGGACTCATCTCAAAACAGTTCTTCAGAATAAATCCATAACCAAAAAATGATTACACAAAATTAAAAACATAATGAAGGACAAAACCTTAGGTACTACAATAATGGATTTTAAACAGGGAAAGCAGATAATCATAAACTGTCGAAACAGGTCTTAAATTCTAATATATTTTAAAAGCTTCCAAACATGGAAATGAAATGACCAGGTATGAAAACATATCAATTAGGAGAGTCAGTGAGAAGAACTGGAAAGCCATTACTGAGAAAATCTTTTTTATCACAATTCTTGGTGGAATTAGAAGTTGACCATAAGCTAGAGGAAGATACATATTGGAGGAGATATTCCATTAGATGCAAAACATGTAAGAAGTCTGAATTGTTCAGTGGCCTGAATTGAGCCCAGAAGCAAACTGGAAGCTAATTTGGATGACAGAATATGAGCTTAATGTGATTATAATGCTCAATCTGGGCCACCCATGTGGGAATAGCATGTACCAAGGAATCCTGTTTAAAATAATTTAAAAAATTTAAAATTCCTATTTAAAATACATGACTGAGGACCTGCACAGTAGAATAAGAATTGCAGTAGACCTCCTTGATCCAGAGTTCAATGTTCTTCTGTGGTGAAGCAAAAGGCCAACATGAATACTCCTGCTTTTCTATTCTCCTCCCAAATTTGCCCCTTTGAGTGGAGTAATGCAGATGAATAATCACATTCAAGTGAGGAATCCTGTGCAATCAGAGTTCCTAACTGCTGGAAGAACTTTAACATATTAAGTGACAATCTCTCTTCAAATTTTCGTATTCAACCTGGGAAAATCAAGAGCTTGAGGAAATGGCACATTATTGCCTCTCCACAATTTGACATATGAGCACTTGCATCAGTCTTTAGTCCTGCAGCTTCTGCAGATTATTTGTCTAAATTGGAAGAATTGAAAGTACTTAAATAGAATACTCACCCCTGAAGTACATACTATTTAGATAGGGAGACACTTACAGCCTTCAAGTGATTTCAATCACTCTTTTTGTATTCAGCAACAGTAGGCTTTAGTTAAAGGACAAGATAGCACCTAAGGACAATCAACTAACTTAAGTGGCACGGGACCATACCTCATTATTGCTCATTGTCATCATCACTTTCTGCCTGGGTCTAATTAAAGATGACCCTGAGACACGGCAGATTCAATCAATCTTCATTCAAGTCAAAATTTTCAGTTTGGTCTTCTTAGGATTTTTATGCTATGCGTTAGTTTTTATAAATTAGGCAGAAAATAAGGTTTTAATGGGGGGTTGGGATTTCAAACTGCTAGTACTTATTTATCTTTTCTTTGTATACACATGTACAAAGCAAACTCTGAGATATTGAGTGAATTATCTTCAAACAATTCATCATTATAGATTCCAATGGTAACCATACTGTAGTTATTGCCCTGATTTTTTTTCTTTTTTAAAAAAGTAGACAATTTTAAATATATATGAAACTTTCTTTTTCCACAAAGTACAAGAGAAACTGAATATCTGAGTGTATACATTTTAGGCTCCATTGGTTTCATTAAGAGTGCTAAGAAAATACTTCATGTTAGAATTTGCCTGCTTGACTTAACAGAATTTTACATTTAAATGATGTTGTGTTCCATCTTTTCATGCTTTCCCCCTTCTTCCTTTATCGTTTTTCTTCTCTCTATATCTCTGTATGTGTATATTACAGAAGGGAAACTGCATAGGTGTCTTTTGACTAGGAATGCTAGAAATCCTCCATCCATAAGTATACATTTGATTAACAATTGAGTGGCTAAGGTTCAACAAATGAAACTAGTCATCTAACTTTGCATTTCCTGAACTATGGTGGATATAAACTTATGTAGAAAACGTTCAGTCAAAATTGAGCTGAATAGAGGGGTATAAAGCACTTTATTCATACCCATAAGTGAGATCAAAGTGCATGCTAAATGTTCTGAGAATTGAGAAATGTGTAAAAGAAATAAGCCAATTCAAGGTGCAGTTCTGGGTGGCTATAGAAATCTTGGGGGTAAATCTTCTTACGACCATTGAATTTTAATCAGAAGTAAGGTGATGTTGTACAAAATGTAGTCAGCTTTGACCTAAACTAAACAATTATTGTCTATAATGCTGAACAGTTTCCTATTCATACAGTATGTTTGATTAAATCTGTATAGCATGACAAAGTATGTTAAGGCCAAATTCGTAAAATGTATGTGTTTTATGAAAACATTAGTTAACCGGCAACACTATCCAACAATATTAAAATAAAATACATTGTTCGTAAAGTTGTGTCACAGTGACTAATCTTTTTATCATTCATTTATTTATTTATTTGTCATTTCTCTTAACTAGAGTCACACACATAGGCAATGCTTGCAGCTTTATGGCTAGTATCTTCTTCCATGGTGAAATATTTTCTCAGAGTATTCTTATTTTCCAGGAACAATATTTCAGAACCAGAGATGTCAACTCCCTGGTGTTAAAACGTAGTCTCTGGAAGTATCTCCCAGATGTTAAGCTTTTAAGTATTAAACTTTATTGGGAAAATGGATTATCCCATGGAGTAGAGCTTTTTATCACCTCTTCCTTTCCAAAAAAAAGCACAGATGATACAGTGTGTGCGTGTGTGTGAGAGAGAGAGAGACTTTTACACTGCATGTAAACACAGAGGCAGTTGCAAAAAAATTATAATTCTGTCCTGAAGAATCAAATTTACAAGCACAAATTTTACATTTACAAAGCAAAATATGCAAAAATAAAAGAGGCTTGGCAAATGAAATGAGACAAGAAAGCCAAGGAGAAATACAAAGTAAGGAAAAGGGGAGGTGAATGAAGGCAAGGAGGAGAACCGTGCTAGTTTCTGATGGCAAAACAGGAGTCCAGTTTTTTCTTTAGTCTTTCCAACTAAAAGATTTTATTAAATGGCATAAACGTTTGTGGGCTGCAGCTCGCTTCATCAGATGCATACAGTGGCTCGGCGGTGGATTCCCACATGCATACTGGGATTACCGTACATTGGATAGGTTAAGAGCCTGGGACTGAATGTAGCTCCAATGTTTATTCCTATGAAACATTTTAAAAACTAGAAATGATGGAACAATATGTCATTTGAAACCTGGCATTATTTCATGCAGATATATTATCCAGGAAACAATCATTTCAAAGGCCATCCCAAACCAAACATTAGGAATAGGGTGAAAAAGATATGCATACGGAGATGCTGACAGAGTTTTTATTAAAGGCATCAGGAAGTAAATAGTTCATAAACTGTGAATAGCCAGCTAATTGGCTTTGGTGGAGTTAAGAAGAAAATTGAAATATGTTTGCTTCTGCAATACTGCTACCATTAATCTTCTATACAGTCCTTTGACTGCCAGACTTAAACTTCTGTCTTTGAGATACACAGAGATGCACAATTTCAGTGAATGTTCTCTCTACCAGTTAAGAGGCAATTCTCGCATGTCATCATCAGAGTTATATGTTGCCCTGAACTTTAAATATGGGCTTAGGGCAACATAAACTCCATTTAAAGTTTTGCAGGGGCAGGGCTTCACTTGAGTGACAAACTGACAAGGTACAAACTGGAAAGAAGACAGTTATTTTGTGAAGCATGACATACTTTATGAGTGATTGAACATTTTGCACTAGAACTAAGGGTAGAAATGCTTCTCCAATGTGGTGTTCATGCACTTATTGAGGAATGAGGTGGCCAAGGAACACATATGAATGTCCTTTTCTTTGTACAATTTCATGCTGTCTCCCCATGTTAATAGGAAGACCACTATTACGTAATCTCCACTTAGTAGCAAGGGAAGACATGCCTTTGGTTGGGCTTGTTCAGTAATTGTATTACTGTCCTGTCACTCCCCAGAGAAGTCATCCACCCAGATTCTTGCTTGCAAATTTAATGGAATTTTTCATGAAGCATTTAGTTCCAGCTTTAATATGACATACACATGTCAACCCAGCAAATGTCATTTCTTAACTTCTTTCCTGAGGCACATCCCACCAATGGCTATAGAAAAAAAAAAAGACACAATAAATAAATGTACTTTTCTTCGTTCTAAAGAATTATTCATCTGGAAAGTACATATTATGAAATTCAGGACTGCTGGAAGGGACTTGCCAAGACACTTGCCAAGGACCATATCTCACCAGGATTCACTACTTGTTTTCAGAAGCCTACTGCTCTCCCCCAGCTATTAGTGACAGGATCAAGAGAAGGTATTAACAGCTTCTACTCTTTTTCCTCTTTCTCTTTAGGTAATGATACAAGTCAGCCCAGAACAAGCAGGCAAACAAATAGGCAGTGACTCTAGTAGTAAGATAGGCAGAGAGATCTTTGCTAAAAGATCCAAAAAGTCCTGGAACCAATATATTTTCTCTAAAGGTCAGTGAGTACCCAGAATGCTCAGCAGTGACCACACTGGCTGAAGAATTCTAGGTTAGGGTTAGGGACAAGTCCACAGATTTAGAGGGTGCCCAGACTGAGAAAGAGCTGAAATATTTATTTATATTTTTATTTATAATTTTGTGTTCTTTAGCCACCAGTGATACATGACTGTATCAATACAGTGACCATACATCCTTTATTAGAAAGGACAGCCCTTTATTTCAGAAAGCTGTCCTTTAGATTGATTTATTTTTCAAAAACTCACTTTTGAAATGTGAGACTAAATGACCTTTATTTTGGTCGTTTTACTTTTACTGTACAAATGGTACCACTTAATGCCCAGTCTTACACGTTCATGTGAAAAATATGGAAATTGAATTGACTTTTTAAAATAAATTTACACACATACATTGGTTTTAGATATTTTTATTAGAATATGTGTTATTGTAGTTTTTCTTGGTTTTACTCTTGAATTTTTTCTTTGTAAAGCAAAGTTAGAAACATAAACAATTAAAAATTGTTATCCTTATGAACCTCTTTCAGATTTGCTCCTTTTTCAGGTTTGTCCTTTATTTTTTCCAAGAAAGTATGGTCACCATAGTTATAAATAACAGTATAGATAAATTATAGATGAAGAATAGTAAAAGCCAGGCTGGCAGGGGAGGGAAGAGGTAGAGAACCACAACAATTACCTACAAACAACTCAAACTCAATGTACTGTAAGTACACTGATGACTGTGCCATATTATTCAACTTTATAGGCTGTCGGTCTGGTAGCTTTTAAAAGGCTTTTTCCATTAGATGTAGAAATAGATGGACTTGTTTCTTGAATCATTATGTTTAGTGGAGATTTTAGTGGAAATGGAAGGCATAAATGAACTAATGTTGCACATGACTAAGGCTCATTTTTTTAGGTCACCCACATCAGTTCTGTAGTCTTATCCCAAGACTTATCTGGCTCAGCAGTTGGTGTCCAATTCTTCCTAAAGTATTGGGTTAGGGTTAGGGTTAGGGTTAGGGGTTTTTTTTCCCCACTGTTGAAGTCATGTTATCCCTCTGCTCCTAACAAGTCTTACCATATGAACAATCTTACTGGCCACTTAAGTCTGCTGTGGGCATACCCCCTCTCAATCATTCCCTGGATATTTTCTTCTACTTTGGATTTGTACAACCTTGATTTCTTGTTTGTTTTGATGTGGAAATATTGATCTCCTGGAAGATTGATATTCCATTTTTTTAAAAAAAATCAATCTCCTGTCATACAGTGTCCTTTACATCTATTTTGGTTTTGGCTGCAAGAGAGGTTGGACACCTAGCTTCTGTAGAGTAGACCTGCCAGTGAATCCCACTCCTTCTTTCTCCTGCTCCTACCAAGGACTTTCAACCTCTATAATCCTAAGGAAAAAAGAAATAAAAAATGTCAGGATAACAGTGCAAGTGACAGGACTGGTATGAAGCAGCAGGAAGCTATGTCTATGTATGGGTGAGTACTATCCCAACTGACAGGTTGTGATTTTTTTTTAAACAGAGGACTATCAAACACCCATGAGATCAATAGCTCTATGATTCTTGGGCCAAAATAAAAATAAAAATCCACAAACAAATTCTGGTCAACAAGATGAAGTGGAAGGGAGCATTTGTTCCCTGACCACAGCCCACCATACTCTATGGACAGGAGCTGTTTTCTCCTCTGCTAGGGATGCTAGGTGGAAAGAGAAAAGAACCTGAGGCATCTAACAATTAGTGTCCTCAAACTACCCCACATTAAATCTATAAAGACAGCACCATTTCCAGCCTTACTGCTGAGACACAGAAAAGTTCATGGGGTCAGCACATGGGGGCATGCACAATTTAACAGATACTTTTCTGTCAACTCAAAGACAGGAGAGATGCAGATTAATGTGGCCATGAGAAAGTGTCTTAAGTAGCATCTGCCATTCAACAGCAAAACTCTTATTTTGCATGTATAATTGTCCATCAATTGTCCAGCATTCCCAGCATTTGCAGGTATGATTAGGAAGGCTCTTAGCCAAAAACTCCAGAGAATCATTGCCAGCTGATGTTGACACTACTGACCTGGATGAACCATTGGTCTGCCTCAATAGAAAGCAGTATCCTTTATTCCCTCACCCAATGTCTCTGTAAGTAGCCCAATACCTGGCCATGTCTGCAATGGTGAAAGATTCCTGAACTACTTCTCTTAATATGTTTTTCTTTCCATATATCTTCAAGAGCTTTAGTTTTTCCAAACATGTTAAAATCATTGGTATTGATATCAATCTTTGTGTGGACCAAGTAAATCATGTATCTAAGTACATATACTGAGGTCTTACATTAGCAGCATAATAGCTCTTGCATGTGAGGAATCAGCACAGTGGGAAAACTGTCTCACATTCCCCACCCAATCAGCAGCTGGAAGTTCTGCTTAGTGAACCTGCCACACTAGTGGATAATAATTGTGCTATTAATTGGTGCTGTCCAGACTAAGCAGAATGTAAAAGATCCCACTGTGTCCAGTAATTAATGTTTTTTCCCCTTCACTGCAAGATCATTAATAAGGGATTCATCCAAGAAACAAGTAATTGGATGGTTCTGCTTCATTAGAGTATTTTTAGATAAAGCATTGGCCTAGAGATGTGGTGGGGGGAGGGGAAATGCACAGTGCTTAGTTAAACAATTATCGATAGCTAATGTGTTATGCTTTTGTAGTTTCCACATTCATGCAGATTCTAATTATTAATTTACATGGCCTCAAATATGTTTTGATTGACATATACCCTGGGTGGTGGAGAGAGAGAATGAAGATCTACACTGTCAGATTAATCAAAATATCCTTGAATCCCATCCGCGACCCAATTTTCTCAATGGGACATATGCAGCTATTGTCACAGGAAGCAAAGAAAGGTTGGTTTGTGCTAATTAGCTTTGAATGGAGCTCTTGCATTGACCCATGATCTGATCACTTTCTGAAAACTGGAGAGTGGAAGTCAAGCACCAGCAAGTAACTCAGGAAGATGGCTAATGGAGCTTCTTATGACACTTCCATTTTGCAGACATGCATTTTGACTTGTCTCAGTATGTTGCTTTTTCCCTGAGGAGTTCAAAGTGGCCTTTGACCTGTCAGGAGGGCTCCGATGAGCTTGAGTAACTTTCCCAAGGACATCCAGAAAACTTCACACTTGACCAAGGATTAAATCTGAGTTTCCTGCTGCAAAATCCAGCAGCCTCCTCTGGCTTTCTTGTATGACTTTATTATGCTACAGCAATATGAAAAAGAAGTTTCCATATGGTAGAAAAAAACAACCTGTAGGCCAGAATGTGCTATATTTACATAAAACACATCATTTGCAAAAAGAAGATATCTGTAATTTATCCTAAAACATGTCCAACGCTTCACAGTGAATATTGATAAGCTATTAACACAAAGCAGTAACATGAAATATCAATGCAAAAATAACAATTCTTGTATTTCACTGAATTTTACAAACTAGGGATTCATAGCTGATTGGGCAATAGCTTATTAATGTGAACCAAAATGTCACACCCCCCCCAAAAAAAGCAAGCTTGACACACTGTTTGCATTATTTTGGTTGTTGCTAATAAATTATTGACCGAATTGGAGTTTACTTCCCCCTCAGAGATTGAAAGGTATCCTGGTATCGTACCTCCAACTGTGACCAAGTTAGAATAGTTGAAGGAATCTGTAACACAATGAGGTACTGAGTGATAATATCACTCCACGCTGGATTGTATAATAAACTGTTTCTTGGTATGGTAATAGTTAGTTCATTATTCACTGAGGTTTTTAAAGCTATGAGTAATTCCATTTAAGTACTGTGTTTCTCTGCAGGTTAATGGGTTGCTTTTAAGGTGTAGCTTCTTGCTTAACAGGTTCCTAGTTGCTTCAAGGTGCTGTGCGGTGTGCGCTTTGCTAGGTGTTAATTATGACTACAGTAATTAGCTTGTTAGGCTGTCAGCTTGTCAGAGAGTACGTTGATTTCATTTAGGCTTTGTTAAGTTTACTCCTTCTGGCATTTCTTCACTGTACTTTCTCTCCTTCCAAGTATTCTTCCCAAGGTAGAAGGACTGGCTTTTTTTTGGTGGCTTTTTTTGGTAGGGCCTGACTATTCAATGGCCTGGCATTCTGAGTGAAAATACAGTATTCTGTCCAAGGCATGCTTAAAGAGACTTTTCTTCTCATAAAGAGATTTCTTCTGAGTTGCCAGAATGAACAGAATCAACTTAATTTTCAACAGTAAATAGGCTGCAGAGCGGGAAGATCATTCCATCCCAAGGGAAGCCAAAAATGCCAGAAGAAGGGAATGAAAGTAAGAAATGTGCTGGTTTAGAGATGCAGTGATTGGTTGAAAAACAAAAAGAAATTGAAGAGTGGCAGCCTACTCTCCTTGTAATGTAAACTCTGTTCAGACTTACTTTTAAAAATGAACAGATGTCTTTGAGATTAGGAAACAACTGCTGTATAAGACTCTGCTGGATGCCTAATATTTTAGATTCCATGGCTTTTTTTTTTTCTTTAAGGCATTTTTCCCTGAGCTATATACTTTCGAGATTCTGACATTCATGAAAGTTCCCCCCCGCCCCCTCACTGAGTTTACATGGCATACATTCAGAAGTACAGGATCTACATTTCAAGTCAGGACTCATCAGAGGCTGTCAAAACAGTTGTGCAGCCCAACCTAACAAGGAATATTAGAGACCAGCAGAGATAATAAGAACAAGGGTAGGACCTCAGAAATAACAGTACAACCCCAAGCTTCCATTACTAGCACTGCTGATATCTGCAGAATTTGATTTGCTCAACCAGTAGGACAAGGAACTAGCCTCCAATTCCAGGGCAAAACTTTGCAAACCTGCTGGTTGGGGATGACAGGTGAGCTCCAGAAGCAGGGCACGTCTTTGGAAACTGGGCAGATTAAAGTTTAAATTCCTCAATTCCTTTCTCCATACCCTTCTGCCCTCCCCATACTTGAAATCAGGTAAGAAAATCAAACAAAGAAGAAAAGTGGAAGTGGTAGTCCAAACAAACAAAGCAATATCATTTCTCTCAAAAGATGTGGGAATGGGAATAATTTTGTTCCATTTCTAGCCCTACCAGTGGCTTGGTCTTGCTATGGCTTAGAAAGTTCAAAGGGACTTACAATGGTGTGCAGAATATTTTGAACTAAACTCCCTCATGTTCTAAACACCTTGTTGTAAATATGAACTGCACCATCCCAAATGTGAAATAACTGTTTTGAGAGCAAAATGAGCTTTTTTGAGCATTTTGGAAGTGATTCAAGCTTGAATCAGTTCTGTTCTGTGTGTAAAACACTGTTTTGAGCCCAAAACACCTCCTAATGGCTAGAAACAGTTTCTTGCATACCAGCTGTTTTGTGTCCAAAATGGGGTATTTAAACACTCAGAATTGGATATTATGAATTCTTGATGGTTTCATCACAATTTTTTTGCATAACTCTAGGAGCTTGTGTTTTCTTCTACCCCTTTCATGAGACAGACCATATAACATTTTCTACTCCTGTCTTTGATAGCTTTGTATTTTGTTCTGTCTTAAGCATTGGTTCAATTATATTATAGCTTTAAGAAATTGTTTGCTCTATGTTTTAATATTAACTACTTTAAGTAGTTTTTTTAAAAAAAAATACAGCTATTTTTAAGAGTTGAAGAATTTGATTACTATTTTCTAACAATATGTTTTCAGCCTAATGTCATAGGTATATGCAATGGCAAGAGTTTTACAAGATCAGAATTAAATTAGTGCTATTAGTGCAAGAACATTTGCTATCACAGTTCCAATCTTGCTGTCACTGAATAATGTCCTCATTTTGAATCATAGCTGTAGCACCAGTCTGTAAATGTCTGCTTAGGACTAAATCCCTTTTTATTTTAATGAGGCTTACTTCCATGATAGTGAGCACAGTAAGAACCAATCATCTACACCAGTGTTTTTCAAACTTGCTGGCTCGGGAATTCTGGGAGTTGAAGTTCTTAAAGTTGCCAAGTTTGAAAAACACTGATCTACACTGATGTTCTCCTTTTTTGTTTCTGGTGTTTTTGTAGAGCAGATGCCATGGTATTTTAATTTTGACAATTGAGATTCAGGATAAGCCAACACCATGTCCTGATACTGAGGCAGAGTACAAAGGTTGGTGCCTTCCCTTAGTTGTCATTGTGGTATAGTGTACACTGTGTCATTTTCTTTCCAGCAGCTTTAGGTAAGTGCTGATACCTTGGTGGCATCTCTGTTGCTGATTTCTCCATTGCTTCTCTTCCAGTTCTTCATTTCCTTCCCATCCCAAATGATGGGACACTGCTATTGGGATAGACATTGTCTATTTACTCTTGCACCATGATGTTATTGCTCAAAAGAAAGTTGTTGGAGTGCTTTTTGTTTGTTTTAATACTCCTTTGTATACACCCAGAAAGTAATATCGATTTTGTTAAGTCCTCAGCATTAGGTAACAACTAAGAGCATCCTGCCTGCCTTTGATCTGGCTTATTTCTCATTTGCCTCTGAGCCAGGAATTCTCAAATGTTTTGGTCACAGGGCCCCTTTACATTCTTAAAAATGATTGAGGACCCGAAAAAGCTTTGGTTTATGTGAGTTATATGTATCAATACTTACCGTATTAGAACCTAAAACTGAGAAATTTTAAAATATGTATTTATTTGACTTTACGGACCCCCGCAAAGGAACTGCTCTAAGCCATAGGTTGAATCCTTATAAACTCCTTGCCAGACTACCTTTTGCTCAGCTCATTTACCAGCTTCAATGGATGTAGCTATGCATCCTTCTTTCATGATCTTGTAAGAGTGGCAATGAGACCCAATAGGTGTGAGAATGCATCGACATGGGCATCCCTGTATCTCCTACATGCTGATTTGCTAAGGCAGCAGTTTCTCTGGCTGAGATAGTTAGGCTAGGCCTTTACTTTACTTAAAAATCTGCTGGCTGCAGGAAATCCAACCCAGTTTAGACTTGAATGCTTAACATTCCAAATATCTTCAGGCAACTGTATGTGTTCATCAATTGATATACATGCAATTAAGTACTTTGCTTACATATCACAGATCCAGCAAGTCTAGCCCATATAGGAACTTGACAGGTGAGGGCTGCAGCTGAGCATTAATCTATTTGTAGATTTATATCCTGTTTTCCCTCAGGAGCAAAGAGCACTATACATAGGGATCTTTTCTTCTATTTTACCTTCGCAGCAAGAAATCTGTAATCAGTTAAACTAAGAGGTAGCGATGGTCTCAAAGTTTTCTACTGAATTTCTGTGACTAAACCTGTCTTCCTAAGCTTAGATTCTTCTCATCATTACACCATACAGGCCCTCTGGCTAGTTCCCACCCACCCACCCACCCTTTAGTTCAAAAATTAGAAGCCCATCTCGATGGCTTTTAATTGAGTTTGTTTTTTCATAAAATGTGACATCATGAAAACAGAAGATAACTGTATTATTATTATCATTACTATTACTATTATTACTATTATCTTACTATAGCATCTGTGTATCATTATTTTTCTGATTCATCCAACAGGGTTCAGCCCTGTTTCCATACATTCATTTGCCTTGTTTGATCTGCAACATTAAAGGAGCTGCAGGAACAAGGGGTGGGGCTTCTATTTTGCCACTAATATGAGCTACTGCTTCAAGCCTACTGGGACTCCCTGGTAATGAATACTTGTGATGCATTTTATCACCAGTTTGTGCATGAACTGTGGTCCTTATTTTGCATGTTGTTGATTTGACATTGATTGTTCAGCTCTGAGGCACAATTTGGGTTTCATCTTTCAAGAGTTGCTCTCTTGTTAAGTATGAATATCTTCTGAATCAAACAGAAATGGTTGCAAAAAGAACTTTCCTCTTGAAACATCTCTGTGCAAGGATTTTTAAAAACTCAATCCTATGACTTTAAGGACATTTGAATAGAATCTTGATGGCTGGTTATTCATTGAGTGCTACAAGAGTCAATTCCCAGCTTCTTATAAAGGTGCAACTTTTTTTACTGTATTTATTACAGAAATATGCACACACACGCATGTGAAAGCAACAAGAATGTAATGTTCATTTGCATAAAGTGACTTTAAAAAGCTGTAAATTTAATCTTCAAATGTGAAAATTTACATCTGGATTCTTACGTACTAAAAAGTTGTACTGTTTGCAAGGAAAATATTGTTTATATGGTTGCTTCAAAAATACTTTACAAAGTCTGTTTCTTAACAAGGAAGGAGGACAAGGAGCAGGAGCAGCAGCAATTTGTTAAGCTTAATGTAGAAGAAAATTGAAAGTAGAAATTTCTCATGTAGCCTGATGGAGATTCTGGAACCGAAGGCTCAAAGTCAACATTTGTAATGGTTATAGTTGGAGCCTGGTTGTTGATATCAGCTGGAACAAGTTAAGTAGATGATATATACTGAGGAGAAGTTCTCTTTTATTTGGAATCCTTTTTCATTCAATGTGTATGCTAATTTGCTTCTTCCCTAGCAAAAGAAACTTCTAATTTTCCACTGTATACTTGGATTGCTTGAGAATTTCTTTCAGATTTCTCTCTTGATAATGTTTTTGAGTTTACTTTGTTTGTGCTCACATAGAGTGTCTCTCTTCTTTTCTGTTACTTATCCTTCCATCCCTTTGTATCCTCCTTTGCAGCCTGTATTTCCTAATCTGAAAAAGCCCTGTGGGAGGAATTCTCTCATGGCCATCTCATCACTAATAACTGCACGAGCACCACCCTCCACCCACAAGAATTTCACTAACATTGTCTTCTCCTTTACAGGAACCACTGAAAGCAAATTTGCTAAAGACTAAAGGAGAAACAGAAGAGTAAAGGAGAACCAGAAGAAAAAATATGCAGTCTTTTGAAGTTGATTAGCAGAAATGGGTGATTTGTTCACTTCATTTTTGTATACATAATTAACAGCATCCACAAAAACTGCCTGAAAGAACCTGAAATGTGAAAGAAAATCATACTGACAGACTTGTTACGTTACTCAGTCTAATGTCTTATGCCTCTCCCAGAAGCATAAATATAGGCTACAATGCTTACTCTGCATTTAATATCTTTAAACATGTCAGTCAATTCTAACTTCTAGGATATTATCTAGATATCCTAGGTAATAGGGAAAAGTGTGTCATACAAAATTAAAACTGAATTAATTGACCCTGCCAATTACTATAAGGGATTAGTTTTAGCCCCTGACTGAGCCAGGTCAGCTAACTCCCTTCTGCATGGAGAACTACTCACCTGAGAGTTAACTATCTCATCCAGTGTTCATGATTCAGACAAAGTCCTAGAGTGACCCTGCCAGAAAAACTCCTAGGCATTTCATCTCTACGGCTGCTATGTTTTAATCCCCCACTAATATATGTTAGTGGAAAACACACACATACAGAGAGAGAGAGAGTTCCAACCCAATGGCCCCAGCATGGAGGGAAATAATAAGAGGCAGGAAGCAGAGAAGGTAGCCTCCTTTGTGACAGCTGAGAGACCCCCACCTCCAGCAAAAAGTTGATCATCCTGAATTGTGTGATTCTGGCACATGAAAGTGAGTGAATTAGTTGGGAAAAGGGATCGTTGGGCTGGTCATGTTATGAGAGCATGATTGGGAGGAGAAGCGGGGAGGCAGTGACACCAGTGAGTTTAGACTTTGGACATAATGGTCAGGGATGCTTTACATATCAAATGTGCACAAGAATAAAACCCATTTTCTCTCAATAAAAAATGAAGAAACAGTAAAATGAACATGTGGAACAATATATATGCTGCCATCTGCTTACTGAATGTAAAATAATTTTGGAAGAAAGGCCAGAAGCACGCAAGCAAGCTATGGTGAATGACATCTGCCTTCCGTATTTTCTACAGAAACATTCTGTCATCTCTTTGGCTTCCTGGTCCTAGATTCCTGCTCTGATGTCAAGGCTGAATTCCACCATTGCTACTAGGACTGGAGAACTCAATTACCTGGAATGAAAGCCAGATCTGTGAGCAACAAAAAAGATATGGATATGTGCGGTGTGCCCCCTCCCTCATGGCCTTCAGGAAAGAGATCAAATCCTGGCTCTGCCAGAAGGCTTGGGGGCCAGAGGGGGCCCCGCACCTATGGAGATGGCTGGTGGGGTGAGGGGTTGTCCCCCCCCCCCCAGCATCTTACAGGTTTTTTAGGGCCAAATTATAGGAGGTTTTTAGGTCATTTTTATAGATGTTTTTAACTATTTATAGATTATGTCTATGGCTGGAGAGTCCTGTGTTTTTTATTATTATTGTGAGCCGCCCAGAGTCACCCATTGGGGGAGATGGGCGGCATACAAATTTGGAAAATGAATGAATGAATGAATGAATGAATGAATGAATGATAGTGATAGGGCACCAGTGGCTTTCCAGAGATGCTACACTTCCAGCAACCCCTGTAATCATGGCCAAGGGTGAAGAATGCTTGAAGTACAGTAAGCAACATCTGGAGGGGGCAGAGGTTATCTACCCTTACTGTACCAGGAGGAAAAGGCTGCCCTCTACCGCCACTTAACAATCAGAAAAATCCATATGGGCAGAGACCAGAAGTCAGGCTTGTAGACATTTTTCAAGCCCTCTGTCTCCTATAGCTGGGGAGGGAGGGGGGTTGGAGGTGAGAGAACGGTGTTTTATGATGTTTTTGACATTAATGCCTCAAAGCACATAGTTAATGAACAGTCTAATGTGTTGTTAATATACTTGGAGGCTGTTTTTCTATTAATAGCTACCAACAAAGCTTCATTAGGAAGATGTGAGGCAGCATATTCTGATTGCATATTTTAGGCTATTCACCTATGCAATGAAACGTGATGTAAACTGCTTGATTAGTTTTTCTCCACTGCCCCCACCCCCCTTTCTTGCAGTGTGTATAGGAAGTAGTTGTAAAAACTAAACAGGCCCATGTTTGGCACTGAAACCTCTTTAGAATGTCAAAGGAACTTTGCACAAAGGCGATGCCAGGAGCGTTGATTGTCTTGTAATTTGATTTAGTTCTTCTGTGCAGCTCCTCATCTATGCAAGTAGGGGCAAAATGGCTGATGTCTGCAAATGCCCGAAAGGCTAATAAAGCTTGCTGTGTTCCCAGCATGCTCTCTGCTGTCAGAAACCAGCAATTAACTTAATAGGGTTCTCGAAAAGCAGTAGATCCATGAAATGTGGCATGTGTTGACATTCTCCTGCTGATCTAAACAACCTCCCATCATTGAGGAGAAGAATATGTTTGCTGTTTGAATTATGTAGGAGCTTGTTATGTGAATTATATAGCACCACTTTGCAGTATTAAGTCTAATATTTTATGATCTTCAGTTGATTAGCTAGGCTTTTAGGATTACTTATAAAGGTTAGGATATTACAGGCCAAATTTTGACAGCTTGTCCACAAAGCTTTTCAAATCTGAATTAAAAACAAAGAAAATGTGGTCTTTTTATCCTCCTCCTCCTCTACAACCTTTTGGCATGAATATAACCAGTATTGTACTTAGCAATTTTTTTCTGTTTGAAATTAATAAATTAATTAAAATGTTTTAAGGAGTACAAATAAAATATCTAGGGGTATGTGACTGTCTGAAGTGGTTCAAATAGTTGAATACATTTAGACTTTTTTTTTTAATTTGGCTTTTGAAACAATTTGAAAAAATTGAATGACTTATTCAGGCTTTTCAATCTGTTTTAGAAAAATGCATTTACACATGCACAGAAGCTTTTTAGATCCCCAAAATGGATTCAAACCACTTTGGAAGCAACTGGTTCAATCAGATACTTCATATTGCTCTGAAGATTCAGTTTACAGATTCAAATAAAATGTCTGGCTCAATAGAATTACTTTCAAATCAAATGTTAGCATAGTCCTAGTATTTACAGTGATCAATTTATTAAGAAGCCAAAATGTGCAGAACAACTTTCCCCAGGCTGATAAATATGACCTATAGAAACTTCGATCTACTATCCCTATTTTTCATGAATATTGGCCATCTGGCTAAGGTTAATGGCAGTTCAAATTGTCTGGATAGTATGTGAACGATGAAGCTAGTAGAGGTGCTCATTAAATATATAGCATGGATTCCTATAGTGATTTGTGTCATGTGAAACAATTGCTATACTCAGGCACTTTCACCCAAATATATTTCTCTTTCTATATATCTAGACATCATATATAACAGGAAGGATGTTTCCTCACTAGGTGCCAAGTTAGATGGGAAATGTCAGATCCAAATTTTGCTGGATCTGTAGGCCTGCTGAGCAGTAAAAGGTAGTGAAATCAAACAGCAATTTAAGTAGGAAAAGAGAAAAGGGTATTTGCTTGCTTGTTTGCTTCTCCTCACCAAACAACTGGTTAGCGACCATAGTTGGCTTATTTCACAGGAATTATTACATACATCTCCAGGTATTGAATGCACAAGCTCTCAGTCAGGACCTTTCAGCTTAACTGGATTATAGAATGGAGTGTATACACATCCATCTGGCAATTAATGAATGCCACAGCTAATCCTTCCATGAAGATTTACACGAGAAGCAAATACCAAACATTAAAAAAAAAAAGTTATCTGTATGGTAGAGTACAAGTAGGGGGGAGAATACATGGACCTTCAACTCTACTTCTGACAACCTAAGATTACACTGTTGAAATTTGATAGTAAAAATTAAAATTAAAAATGGTAATTCAATTTTTCAGTTTTTAAAAATCTTCCTAAAGACCTGTTTAAACAAACAGAAAAAAGAGGCTGGGAATATTCACCTGCATACCTCCCTGAGATACCGCTGCATTATCAAATATACCTGTATCCCTATGCCAAGCCCTTGTGTGTGTGTACACACACACACAGAGATGCATTCACCCACACACACACACACACACACACAACCCCTGGCCAAAAAAGAAATGTAAAAATAGGCAAAAATAGTGGCAGATGGCAAAAATCATGAAGAAGGAAGGCTCCATTTCATCTGGTAAAGGGAAAAGTCATTTTCAGTGTTAGATATGGTAATCGAATGCAGCCACGTTCTTTAGAACCTATAGACAGTTTCCTGCCTTTTGCAGCTGCAAATGAAAGAGCTATAGGTTATGTAATTTGGATGGCCAACTTGCAAGCCTAAAGTGGTTGGGTTTGCTAAATCTGCTTAATCAAGTCTAGGATTAATCCAGGATAAACACATATTCCTGTGGGCTGGTGGCAGAAATCAGAGATGCCTCTATCCAGTAAAGAGCAGCCATCTCTGCAGGGAGACCAGTTTGCTTTTTGCACAGAGCCCATTCCTAGTGGCTTGACTGGGCTGTGATCACTGCAGACCTACCCCCTATTCCCTTTTTGCCTCTATTTCTATTTAATGAAAAATAAAAGAAGCCAAGAGGCCGTCTCTAGGCTCACCTCTCTATGTTTGGCAGGAGGGAAAAAGAGTTAATCCCCTGTTGATCCTGTCTTCCATGTCTGCGTGGCATGGTGGACCGGTTAATCCAAAACCACTCCAGGGCTTCTTAGACTTAAAAGCAACTGTCTCCAAACCCTCCTCTGACTTGGTCAATGGATTTACAACTTCATACTAACTGCTGCCTATTAATCCAGATAATCTTGTCATGCCAGCAGAGCCGTGATGAGAACATTCAAGGGCATGGGGCTCGCTTCTGAAAAGATAGTACATTATGGGTATGCAGACAGCTGCCATGTTGGTGCACACTTTTATTTTCAAGCTTAGCCTTTTCTGAGATCTCAGTGCGCTGCTGAAGCATCCCGTTCATTACAAGTACTAAAACTTTTTTTTTTTTTTTAATCTGCACTCATTCGTTACCGACTCTGCATTGACTGCTTGGACGAGTCCTTGCAGTTTTCAAGGCAATTGTTTCGGAAGTGGTTTGCCAGAGCCTCCTTCCTAGAGCAGAGCCCAGCTGGCATGCGCAGGAGGCGGGGTTTGCGTTGCTTCGCGCCCTTTTTGGGCGCGCGCAGTTTTTCGCGCTTACCAGCAACTGCTCCCGACTCCTTTTTGCAAGGCGCCACCAGCATTTTTCCTCCCACCGGAGTGAGAGTACCCATTTATCTACTCACGTGAGTTTTCGAATTGTTGGGTTGACAGGAACTGGGGAGGAAACAGGAGCTCACCCTGCTAACGCGAAGGCTGGACTCGAACCGCTGAAGCGTTGACCATTTCTGGCCAGCAACTTTCAGCGTCATTAAGCCGCTGCGCCACCGCATCCCCTAAAATACTAAATACTAAATACTAAAACTTATGTATTGACAATTTTAGAAATAGTCTTCAAAAAACACAAATCTTTCATAGATTGGTCCTATATTGAAACATGTGAATTTAGAAAGCCTTTTGAGAACTGCTCCCTTATTGTTAGAAAGATAATTGTTTCATAAGGTACACATATTCTTTTATAATGTGAAGCATAAGCCAATGACTTATATTTGTCTCTCTTCTTTTAATTGAGCATAATGACAAAAGGTGCAGAAGAATTATTATAAGGATCCAAGGTAATCCCCTGGTCAATTCTGTGATAATTTCTGACATTGTTCAGTAGCTTATGAAACTCACCCAAATGCAGGTTTGGCAAGAAACCCCATTATAAGTCTTCACAATCCTTTTTTATTCTTTCCAACCCAAAGGAATGTTAGGGACTCAAGATTCTCTCTGTCAGTCTATCCCAGTGTTTCTCAACCTTAGCAACTTGAAGATGTGCGGACTTCAACTGCTAGAATTCCCCAGCCAGCATGGCTGGCTGGGGATTTCTGGGAGTTGAAGTCCATACATCTTCAAGTTGCAAAGGTTGAGAAACACTGGTCTATCCTATCAGCAGGATAACTCTGAAAAGTCAATAGAATAGAATCACCATTCCTCACCCAGAAATTTTCCATGTGGGGAAGAAGCTAACAAAAGAAAGATTGAGTTCCAAAAAAAAAAAAAAAAGGACCACATTGGGCCAAGGCTGCAGAGAAAAAAAATCTGGAAAATTTCCTCCAATATGGAAGAGGTAATTGGGCAGCAGCTGGTTGTTTCCTTATAAGCCCCCCTGCCAGTCACATGCCTCAGAGCAGAAAATGTGCAGGCTGCTTTGCACTTCCCAGCCCACACTTAGATAAATATACATACACACACCATCAGGAGATAGCAGAAGCAGACACAGACACTCAGAGAGAAATGCAAACAGCAGTGTTGGGGGCAGGTCAAAATCAGCAAGATGGCAAACAGAGCATTCCAGGGCAACATCACTTCTTGTGAATGTGCATGCATTGTTGACCCACATATGAAAGTGTTGGGGTTGCATCATGATGCTCCATCTGCCATCTTGCCCATGGTGATCCTCCCCCCAGATGTGGCTGCCATGCAACACATTCTTTTGTTGTGCAGAAGAAAATCCAGAAGTCTATGCACTGCTGGCAAAAGGGTTGGAAAGAACATTGGAAGTCCTGCTTTGCATGTTTTCCCTACCTTGATATTCTGTCTAATCCAACCAAATATTGGAAAGATATTACTGAATGGTGCTCAGGACTCTGTTTCTCCACCTATGTGTCTGTCTGTCCATCAGCAGGATAATTCTTAAAAGAAAGAACAGAATGGGACTAAATTTTCTATGGGGGAAGAATCCAACAAAAGAAAAACCAAGCCCTAAAAGGGCCAGATCTAGCTATAGAGAAAATAAATCATTCCAGAAAAAAAAATCTCTCAGTGGAAGACACAATTAGGCAAGGGCTTGGAATTCTGCCAGCAGCTCCTTTCTTAGTCCCCTCCCCTCTCCTTGGTCATGCGAGCCAAAGCACAGCCCAGTCTATACTTCTCAGGACAAACATACACACTACCCATATACTGTAATCACAAAATGAGGGAAGAACAAAAACACACACCAAAATGCACCTATTCCTAATTCCATGACATTTATAACATGTGGAAGATCACCTGTCTCAATACAGATCTAGGGATAGGGGTTCAAAACGTTTGGCCTATAGGCTTCATGCAACTCACCAGAATCCCTTTTGTAGCCTCCCATCACTCACACACACACACACACACACACACACACACAATTTTTTGGCTATATTTTGCAATTTTGGTGGTTAGCAAAGCTTAACAATCCAAACATATTAGTTAAGCCTTTAAAGGTTTAGTGAATCCACTGCGCAATTTAAAATAGCTTGTTTTAGTATTATGCCTAGAGCAGTGCAGTAACATAATAAAAATACAGTCTTACTGTATAACTGTTACAGACATAGACCTAAATAGAAAACACATAAAACAGCAGGCAAAATACAACTTGAATAATCTCAGAACCAGACATCTATTCCACAACATACAATGAATTGCAATTGATTAGAAGCTGATAGAATGTAAATATCGGGAAGGAATGCTGTTGAAATCTCTTTTAATAGAGATCAAAGTATAAATGTATTGCAAACCTTGAACCCTACAATATAATATATGATCACCCATCCATACCAAGCAGTGATAATTCAAGCTGACAGCCTTGAACAGTTCAACATTTTTGATATTAATGTTACACATTATTGTCAAATAAAGTTATATTTTATCCCTGTGTTCACTCTAGAATGTCCTGTTATTAACAATCTCATGTGTCTGACAGCATCAACATTGCCTGCCTACTAGCATTATGGCTGTTACAAGAAATAATATAAGAGTTTCTTATGAGTGTATCTTTTCTTGTCCCTTGCCTAATGCCAATTCAGTTTTTGATTTTGGAACCATACTTTATCAAAGCAGTAGCAAAGCAAACAAATATAATAATTCTTATTTATCTATTGCAAGTACTTTTATGCCACTTCAGTCACTCAAAACTAATAGTTGAAATGTTACCAAACTGCTATTTCTGTACAGTTTTGAAAACTCAAAAAACAAACAATTTACCCAATAAATATTTTATTCTTGCTTTCTTCATTTTTCAGTAATCTTTTGTCCTGCAAATGAGAGGTGATGACCTTTAAACTTCAATTTGAACAATGCAATCTGAATACTAAATCAAAGTCAATGTACCATTTTTTTCTCCTTCTGCCATCGTTGGTGAAGATAGTTATAATCTGGAGATGTAGACCTTCTTAAATATTTTACAAAAATGTCATTTGTTCCTTGAAATTGGAACCTTGCTTTGCTTATTTGGATATATTAAAATATATGGGTACGTTTAAAAATGATGAAAAAGTAACCAATTAAATAAAAAAGATGAAAGAAGCAAAAATATATCTGGCTGAGGATACGTACATGCTTGTGTTCAGACCTACACTGTGGTGTTAAGGGATGATATCACTTCTCCAGGCTAGGACCTGCAAGGGTTGGGATTGGAGAGAACAGGCTTAAGTTGAACCCAAGAAAGAAAGAGTTGCTGTTCTTATATCAGGAACCTTCTCTCTTGGGTTCAACTTAAGCCTGTTCTCTCCAATCCCAACCCTTGCAGGTCCTAGCCTGGAGAAGTGATATTATCCCTTAACACCACAGTGTAGGTCTGAACACAAGCATGTACGTATCCTCAGCCAGATACATTTTTGCTTCTTTCATCTTTTTTTATTTAATTGGTTACTTTTTCATCATTTTTAAACGTACCCATATATTTTAATATATCCAAATAAGCAAAGCAAGGTTCCAGTTTCAAGGAACAAATGACATTTTTGTAAAATATTTAAGAAGGTTCTCTGTCAACATTGGCGTTATCGCTGGACGGGCAAGCTTTGCTTGGGAAGGAGCAGATTTGTGATTTGAGGGTCCTTCCAGACTCACAGCTTCTATTCAAGCAGTTAGAAACTGTGGCTAGAGGGGTCTTTGCACAGCTGGTGTGCCAATTGCAGTCTTACCTGATGCAGAAGGACATGGCTACACTAACTTAAACTCTTGTTACTACTTGGTTAGATTACTTCAATGCACTCCACACAGGGCTGCGTTTAGATACTACAGGTAGTTCTCACTTAGTGACCACAATTGGGACCAGCAACTCTGTCACTAAGCACTGCAGTCACTAAACAAAACATCACATGACCACGATGGACTTATGATGTCACTTCCCATTCAGTCATTAAGCAACTCACTGAAGGTCTTTAAGCGAGACATCACATGACCGTGACTTGCAATTTTACTGCCAACTTCTCCATTGACTCTGCTTGTCAGAAGCTGATTGTGAAGGTTGCAAATGGCAATCATGTGACCACGCCTGCTGCTTGTAAAGTACCCCAAATCTCAATCACATGACTGCGGGGATGCTGTGACAGTCATAAGTGTGAGGGCCAGTTATAAAGTTATTTTTTCAGCACCGTTGTAACTTCAAACAGTTGCTAAACAGGGCAGTCATTATGCAAAGACTACCTGTACTAAGAAACTATAACTCTTCTAGAACATTGTGGTCCATGTGTCAACCAGATGCCCGGAACAAAAAACACTAGTTACTGGGGGCTCTACAGAGGTTACTGACTGGTTTTCAGGTACAGTATAAAATATTGGTTTTGACCTATAAATCCCTTTATAGCTTGGCAGCTGATACTGTAGGACCATCTACTCCAACCTGAATTGGACTGATTTACTAGATCAACTAGGGAGAAATTCCTCATAGTCTCATACTTCTGGGAGGTGAGGCGAAGGCTACAAGACACTGCTTCTCAGTGGTGATGCCAGTGTTTGGAATAATTACCCAATGGAAATCAGATTAAGCCCTTCTTCTTGCTTTCAGGAAGTAGTTTTAAAAATGAGCTATTTCAGGGAGATTCTAAGTAAGTTTATGAATTGCACCATCTTTTATATTTTTAATTCTCTTTTTGTTCACATTTTATTATGGTTATATTTTGGCTATTCAGCTTCATGGTTTTACGATATGTTATTTAATTGGCTAATTAAAAAGTACCATGCATGTTTTAATGGTTTCTTTTATATCATGTAAGCTTCCAAGAGTTGTCAAGAGTGCAGCAGGATATTAATGCAATAAATAAATTAATAGCCTTCAAAAATAAAGTAGTTTTGGCACAAGTGGAAAGATTAATGAACCACTCTTAAACAAATGTAGCAAGTACATATATTGAACAACTGGAGACTCTAGTGCCTCAAACTTTGAAGATGCAGACATTCTCATGGGGTTGGCAAAGCAAAACAGCTTTATCCTGTTAGAAAGCAGAGAAAAGAACAGATTTTGGAATGTTTCTTTCTACCTAACAAAAATTAAGAAGTTAAAAGTTAACTTTTAGAAGAGTTAAAAACTTCTAGCATACAAGAAGATAGTCAATAATCTGAAATGGTTCTTGCAGCTTACTTTTTGGTGTATATTCTTTTCATCACCTTTTTCATCTAAATTATTTAGTGTAAGTTTATAACAACTTCTCTAATGAACTTTAAATAATTTTTATGCAGTGTTGATAAACTCTTTAAGGCTGACTGTTTTAGTCAATTACCTTGGAGTGAAATTCTTGCTAAGTAGACATGAATAAAAGGGTTGTGCAAGCCTTTTCAAAGCAAAGGACAGTGGCATGTCCAGACACTTGGCTTTGGCATGTCTGTGGAGGTAACTGGAAGCAGCTTTTGAAGCAGACACACAAAGCTGGGCAAAAATGTCCTGGCTTTAATGACTTAAAACATCTCTTTCAAAAGATTTATATAGTTCTAAGTGCTAAATATTCACACAGTATTTAGTTCATGCAAAGCATGCCTCCTCGGAGCATTAAAATAGCTGCATCTTTAATGGCTCACACGACTGCTTTGAAGGCTTTTTCCATGTGTGCGCCTGCACAGACTTAAGCTGGGCTCACCATTGCAGTAGCTGTACATGTACATCCACACAAATAGATAGTGTGTGGATAGTGTGTAGATAGCCAAAGAGAGCCATAAAAACAACCAAGTGAGACTTTCAGAGGATGTGACGCTTTAACTCTTTGCGCAGGGGTGTTTTGCTCATACTAACAAAGTTTGCAAAGTGCCTTTTCAAATGCTCTGCACTGCTTTTCTCTTTCATCTGATCCTCTGAATAGAGAAATTCTGGGGAGGATGAACTGCCATACCCTCACACCAAAATTGTGGAGAATGTACTATGTAAGTTTATAGCTGGCTTATTTTCTCTTTCTGTCTGGAGCAAAGAGAGGCCTAGGATGCTGTCGTTCCTCAGCTCTGAATCACCAGCACATTCACCCATCTCAGACTGTAATATCAGTAGCAAGTAGAACCTTTCCCCTCTAAAATCTGATTGATAACTGAGGGTGACACTAGAGTCTAGTGGAATCTGCTGAGCTGGGAAAGCCACTGGATTAGGGTTCCACAATTTCTGTTAGCTCAAGGGCCATTCCAAGCACTGTGTCACATTTCAAGGACTGTGCATCAGTCAATCAATTAGTTTATTGATGAGTCATTTGACCATATCAAGAAGCTATCAAAATAATGCAAAGAAAAATGTAGGTCATATTCATATCTTCTCACCCCTGCTTTTGTAAGTGGTTCATCCTCTTCTGAATGGTCTTGACTGCATGTCAGAAGGTGGGAGTCAGGTCCCATTTTTAAAGGGAATCTCAGACATTTTAAAGGGCAAAATTAGTTCATTCAATTAAGGCAACCCTTAGCACAATAAAATGCAGAGAAGTATCATTTTTATATGCCATCTCTTTCAATGTTTCTGGGGACCACAAAAAACAAGTGCTGGTGAAGTACATGTATCCCTAGTCTTGATGATTTATCTGGATGAGATCCGTGAGAGGAGAATAACTGTCTTTGAATGCCACCTTGTTAGACCATGGATTGGTTTTCCTTGACATACCAGTATACATAATTGCAAAACAATTGATTATGAAGTTGGTATACACACACACACATATTATATTGAGAGCATAGTATATGTGTGTTTACACATTCTCAGACATAGAATTATTTTGTGTGTACTTTACTACAATGGACATTGTGGTATGTAACCTCATGTAATCTGAACTACATAGACTTCCAAGTAGATTTTCCACAATTTAAAAACATAGGATCCTAAACTATACTGAAAATTTACAATGGGGTTGAAGACACGTTTAGTGGGCTTTAATCCTTTGGTTCCCACTATGGTTCTATTATGGACAAGGTATTTGTGCCTGCAATTTTCATTGCAAATGAAATAGCATTTGAGATAAAGCACCAGATTCCCCCCATCCCAGTGCTTGGACTTCAATCCGGATCAGGCAAAGCATATGTTTATAACCAAGAAACAAATACTATAATCTCAAATATAGAACTATGTTGTCAAAATCACATGTATATTTGCCTTGAGACTCCCCAAAATCAGAGTGGAGTAACTTACAAGCTTTGCCATGTCCTTATTTGTAAGTGATGCAATGATATTTGTATCCGTTTTGTGTGGTACTTATTGTCCATGTTTGGTGATCTCAAAATCATCAGTCCCCTCCTTAGGTTGGCTCCCTGCTTTCAATCACAAGGAAGTAGGAAAAAAGTTTGTATTGGTTCACTTCCTCTTGAATTTTGTCAGTCAGATTCAGTTTGGCAGAGCTTCTAATACAGGCCAAACGTGGGTTTTCTTACAGAATAGTGTTTCTCAACCTTGGGAACTTTAAGATGCATGGACTTCAACTCCCAGAATTCCCAGAATTCTGGGAGTTGAAGTCCATGCATCTTAAAGTTCTCAAGGTTGAGAAACACTGTTATAGACTAATGGAAGAGAATAGGAACAAAGATATTTTCTTCTTAAGATGAGCCTGAGTCAATCCCAGGCAATACTTACTTAGAGAGTTCTACTCAGCTTAATACATCACAGTTGGTGTAACTTTATTTCTTATTATGTTCTATGCAAGGTTTTCCCCTAGTTTCTAGATTTTCCATATGATTTTTGTTGATGATTTAACATCACATTCTTAGAACTATATTAACATGCATTGTTACTTTAAAAAAAAACTTTCCTGTCAAAATGGTATCAATTAATAACAGTTTTAAGTGTGAACACAAATATTGTCTGAATAATCTTAAGATTAAATACTTTTTCTTTACCTAATTACTTTAGTTAAACAATAATGACTCCATGGGAAAGAAAAGATTCCTATAACTGAAGAAGAAAGTACATAATGCATATTTCCATTCAAATATTATTCCTATGGAATATTGGCAATATTTAATGTTTCCGATATAAATTCCTTCAGAACATATCAAATGTCTTTAAAGAATATTTCTGTTTGAAAATGAATTAAGCCTTCCTGAAAGAATTTTAAAGGTTGTGATATTCACAGTCTGATAAAGCAGCACCTCTAATGAAATTCTAATTAGCAATTTCATGCACTTTGCTATTAGTCATATCAGATTAATGCACATTTTCACAGCCTTCCTTTAATTAAGTGCACTTATTTCAAGTTTCAAACAATTTCTTATAAGATTAAAACTGTGCTGTAATGTTATTTAGTAAACAGAAGATGTGTGAAAATGTAGGTATCCACATATTTACTGATGGATATTTTAACTGTCCAGAGCTGCATAAATTTGTCATTTCTCAGATTACAGATCATCTTCCATGTAACTCTGTGCTTTGGTAAAATTATAACAGAGAATGTTGGACAATTGAAATTATCAGTTGACTCTTCATGATTTTTTATAATAAATTCTTCTGTCTTTTTTTTCCTCTTCAGTTGAAGTAAACAAAAAACCTAGCTTATGGGAAAGGAGTTTGATGAAGGAACCTACTATTCAAACTTTTCCTGGATGTAACTAATTTACACATCATGATTATTATTTAAAAATTAATACTTAACTTACAGAATTGATCCTTTGTTCTCATTTCATCCATCTTCTCTTTTTCCTTCTACACTATATCTTTTTCGGGGGGGGGGGCAATTGCAAACCTTCAGGACTGTTTTTTTTTTCATTGTTTAAGCATGAACAAGCTTATATAGGGTCAACTAAGGCATAGATAGCCAGAAAAATAGAAAAAGAGGGCAGAGGGTTTCTGATATATTTCCATATTTACTGATCTAAACTGAATGACTTTCTCATTCACCTAAGACAGAAATATTAAATATAGGCTTTGCTTGCATTGCATTTAGTTCTGCCCATCCTTGTTTGGAAATGCGTGGAGATGGAATGCTAGATCAGCTAAGTACTCTTAAACAAAAGAACATGAAATATGCCCACTCAGTGAAATATCTTGGTCTGCATTTGATGGTAACCATTAAGAAATATATCAAAATAACTATGTTAAATTACAACAAGAAATCAAAAGAGAAAGATGGAGGAACCCTCTAAAGCCATCATGGTTAGGATTAATTACAATAATTAAAACGAATATATTACCCAAGATAAATTATATGTTCGAAATGGCGCCAATTACAATCTCAGAGAGAATCTTACAAGATGGCAAGAAATTGTCAGCAAATTTACATGGAGAAAGGACCCTGAGTTAAATTTAAAATTTTACAAGATTCAAAAGACAAAGGTGGTTTTGCTCTACCACATTTTAAATTGTATCCTAAAGCAAGTTGCTCGTCATGGAAAATAGAACATATAACATTCCCAACATTTTCCATGTCAATACTGGAAAAAGCTGCTCTAGCTTCACAGGTATTTATGGTGCAGAGACACAAAGGAAGATAAAAATTTAAAGTAACATATTATCAGACTAAGTTTGATAAAAGCATGGAATTCTATGAGGAAACTAATAAGTTCAACAATTTCATTGTTAGCCTCTCCTTCAAATGCCTTCCATGTTGGAGACAATTATAGTAAGGAAAATGTTATCACATATGCAGACATGGTCCACACAGACTCAATGATCACATTAAAGACACAGCACGAATTATTCAGTGAAGGCCAGAATACACTATGGTTGATGTATTTACAAATTGCTGGAAGGATATAATCTTATCTTAAGAAAGAGGGAAGGACATAGGAAAAGGGCAGCATTTGAAACATGCATAAAACCAATACCATGTTAGGGCATATATACAAATTCCTACTTAGATATGGCACATATACAAATTCCTACTTAGATATGACAAAAAACTGTATGATAAAATGGATGTAACATTTTAAAGAAGCAGTCACAACACAACAATGAGAAAAATTATGGATGAAATCCATAACATTTACTCCAAGCTACAATCTAAGAGAATATTGGTATAAAATGTTTTACAGATGGTACACGAGTCCGTCAATAATCTCCAAGATAGATATATCAAATAGTAATAAATGTTAGAAATGCCATGAAACAGAAGGAACATTTTACTACATGTGGTAGACATGCAAAAAACTCCAAAGTACTGGAAAGATATGCATAGTGCAATGCAGAAAATTTTGGAAATTAAACTTGAAATGAAATCACAACTTTTTTTTCCCTAGGTATAATCCTAAAATATATCAACAAGAAATATCATAATTTACTGGGATGTATGTTTATGGCAGTGAGAATAAATTTTGTCCAACATTGGAAGAAGATATAATTCTGACAATATCTGATTAGGAACTTAAAGTTAGAGAATATGTAGCAATGGCAAAATTAACAGCATATATTCGCAACAGAAGTTTAACCAAATTAAAGCAAGAATGGTTCCCATACATACAATATATTACACAGCATGACAAATATAAACACTTACAGGATGGTTTCTAAGGGGGCCTAAATGCTCCTAAACCCTGCAAATTGGTAGAGGCACAAGAAGGAAGAAGTTGCTGATGATATATCTACTCATAAGACCTGGGTCAGATGTGAGATACAGAAAAATATAAGGAGGATGAAACATCAGTGCGTGGTCAAAATCTGAATTTCCTCCCTGAATTTCACTCAGGACATGCTATCTCTTCTAACATAGTAATTTCACCTTTCCTGAATGGTTTTTGCCCACGGAATTACTCCCCCAACCTACAACTAAACCAGAATACATTAATCTTGACCATACGGCTATATGCACACAATATCCCTAACCAGGTCAAATTCTTCAGACTTTTGTAGATTTGGATTAGTTTGTATCCCAAGGGGAAAAAAGAGGAGGAAATGAGAAATATTATTATACAGTACAGTTGATAACACATATCTCTATGCAAACTGATGTTCAGTGTTCACTGAATTAATGCATATTTTACCTTACTTTTAGTTTTACAAGAAACGTTGTGATTATTTAAATGTGGGCAAATAGGTACCATATACAGTATTTTTCTTTGTGTCCTTAATACTGCAGTAATACCATTCTATAATCACTAAAGCCTAATTTCCTCACTTTTCCATACTACTGTTAAAATGTAAATATATACTACATACTGGAAAATTCACTGGCATGACAGTTTCTTGTTTTCATTGCACCCTCGTAGAACTGGTGGTTTTTGGCCTTTAAGATTCAAATATATTCACTAATTGTGCACATTTTAGGCCCTTGTTGACAGCAACAATGTTCCCTTGTTGATGTCATTCACTTTGGATGTAATATTTCTGACATTTCTAGCAACTCTCCAGAGCCTTGCACACCTCTTTCCACTCCCTTCTGTAAGGGGCATTTGCATTATTATTGTAGACTGACATCTCAATAACCTGGAACATATTGTATGCTGCATATATCTGGAGCAGGATTGCGATGGGGGTGACCATCCATGGTCCACTTTGTCGAGTCATGTGTGAACTATAATTTTGACTAATAATTACCAGACATGAGGGCTATGAAACATTAATGTCTGTATTGCTTGCTCCCTCTCTCTCTTTCTGAATTTTAATGCATTCAAAAAACATGTGCCTAAGGCCAAAGCAGACCCTTCCAAACTACCCCATATGGAAGTATTTTAAAAGTGATAAATGATTTGGAATCTACACTGTCTACTGGTGTGTGTCTCAGGAAAGAAATTAGAGCTAACAGGTGTTAGATGGGGAATGGTGAGGCATTTTAATAGAATTGTCAAAATGTTGGTACCAGATGTTGACATTCATGCATATAAAGAGGACGGCAATGCTATGCTGTCATTTAAATTATTTTTTTAAAAAACTGAAATACCATGTCTACCAGAGTAAGTTCTTTTTGTATCCAACACTGGGTGGGGGGTAGGGGAAAGGAATTGGTTGTAGGTTTATACAGACCATTTCTCCTTCACCTTTTCCTATGATTTCCATCAAAGTGCGGTGGTTATATAGCTCACATCTGCACGCTTTAAATAATCCATGCTTGTCAATGCCATTTTTCCCTTTCTGATCATAACCCTCACAAACCTTCCTCCACAAGCCTTGAAGTTTCTCCAAACCTATTTCTATATTTAAGAACGGATGGATTATTTAAATGCTGAAAGTTACAAAATAATCCAGTGATTAAAATATGGGCAACGTAATCTCTGTAAATGTATATGGCATTTTTAACATAAGAATGAACTAAGGGAATAGAAGAAATCTACTCTTTCTTCTCAAGGTTTGTTATATAAAATCAATACCTCTGATTCTACCATGGAGATCTATATTCTCAAGCAAGTTTTATGTGCAGTTAATCAGGTTTGCATTTCAATATCCCTTGCCAAACTGAAGATTCCAAGCATAATTCAGATAGACCTTTAGATTCACCTTTTGCACAAATTCCTGCTTTTCTATGTGATAGTTATAGATATATAGATATATAGATATATAGATTCTGTCTTCTGGGAAAAATATACACAGGCTGTTGACTTTGCAACACCCCTTTGTTATAACTGCTAATATATGTATGTGTGTGTGCATACACACGCATGTGCGTGTGTGTAAAATGGTAGTTATATATATATATATATATATATATATATATATATATATATATATATACACACACACACACACACACACACACAATCATGTATGTACTACATGACATAAGTTCAAGGGAGGGGAGATGTGTACAAGCAGTTTTTAAGTAGTTTGGTAGTTTAAGGGATCTGGTAAAGAACAATGATATTTTTGCATCATCAGGTTTAAAGACAATCACAGATTATCTTCAAACTGCTTTTGATATTGGTAAGCAAAAGTAATGGCAGTATGGAAGGAGACACACACAGACAGAGACAGATTCCATGGGAAAGTGTTATGCCAAACTGCATCTTTTCCTTGCATAAACAATTCAGACATCTTTTCTGGTTGATCTTAGTGAAATGTAGACTAAATAAAGAAAAACAGCCTTCCAAATAAAGAGTGACTTGGAGTGTGATTGGATAACAATTCCACTTTCTATCTTGAATAAAATGAAGGTTAAATATCCCATAATACTCTCCCAGAAGTGTTATAGCGATAGATAGATAGATAGATAGATAGATAGATAGATAGATAGATAGATAGATAGATAGATAGATAGATAGATAGATAGAGTCATGTGCATACAGCGCCTTATTTTTACTGTGAAGGAAGCAATACCAGCATGCAAATTGATAGTTCACACAGACATTTCATTCAGAGGCATCGCAGGGGAGACAAAAAAGTCAAGATGGTGGCTGCAACCAAGTGATCAAAAACCTGTTCCTTGTTACATGTGTCATGCAGGTGAGGCACATATACCTGTAAAAGGGGCAGGAATTCAATCATGCAGTCATAGCTGCCATCTCGGCTTTTTGATGCCTCCCCCAGAATACCCCTGATTTCATAGGTTTGACATTTGAAGAATCTGGGATGGCATAAGGAGGGACCCTTCTGTAAAAATCTTCATTTTTCAAAGTTCCTCTCTAAGGTTTCTTTGTATCTACAATTGTCTCATGCAAGGGGCCTTCAATACAGTAATTCCTCACATGTTTTAGTCCCAGAAGACTTACCAAGCAATAAACCTGAAACTATGGTATCTCTTATTCAAGTCAACGGTCTCTCACAAGTTTAGTCAACACCTTCCTGTTATAAATGCATCCACGTATAAAGACAGCAGTCCAATCCTGCTAAACTGACCTGGGGCATAAGTTCCATTAAACCGTTGATTTATTTTAGTTACTATTAAACTGCTTTTTTACTTGTTTGGGCTCTTTATGTATACAATAAATATATGGTCAGTTGGCATTTATGTTTGCGTACTGAAACATATGAATGCGCACTCTTACCTCTTTGTGCAGTTGGAGAACATGCTTTTTTATGGTTCCCAATCATGTGGAAATCTGACATTACAGGTGTGCTCAGATATTATATGGCACCTTACGGTACCTCTGAGCAAGTTAAAGAAGGTGTTTCCCTCATATTTAATGTGTTTTGTCTTCTAGCTTTGCCACATGCCAGCACACAAATGCTTTTCATTAAATGCAAATAACATATTTTCAAGTGACTTGAGTCCTATGTTCTTCATACCATTTATCATTATGCATACCTAATATATTGTGCAAGCTGCCAATTCCCTAGCCTTCTGCTTTGGAGGCATATTTCTGTAATCAAATAAAAATGTATTTCTTCCCCCACCCCCCACCCCCAGTTTACGTTTAAATGTGAAGTTTTTCAAAGCAAATTCATTCTGTGTTTGAAGCAAGATATCATGTATTTATGGGAGTTTAATAACTTCTTCCATTAATAACATAGACAAACTAATTTACCAGAACGTGTCTGTTTTAAACTTTGGGAACACAGAGTGGGAGTATGAAAATCAATCTTTCCTTTGTACTTGAGCCACTGACCCATTGAAGCTTTGAAGATCACTTCTTTAAGAAATTGTGAGGAGTTATTTAACTACAAACAGCAGCTACCTTCCCATTCCAGCTGCATAATCAAACATAATAAATTAGAAGAAGAAAATAAAGGATCAGCCTATTTTTTTTTTAAAAAAAACACTTAAAATTCTTTGGGGCACTCTGAAAAAGGTTCACAGTTGGGGGGAAAATCAAACATAGCTACTGACATAATTTAAAAATGCAAAAAGGTTTTCCTGATTTTCCTATTTCTCTTTTATTCAATATTTTGATAGAAGTGAATGACCAATTCTGTGAACCACTGTATTGCCCAGCATAAACATTCATGAACACTTTTCCTTTTTACCTTTATTTCAGAAATGATTTATACTCCCAGTCATGATCCTATAGCCCCTGTTGTGCTTAGCAGAGGAGAATTGCTTCAGAATAACAGTTCTTCTGCAAGTGCTCTTGCATATCCTCAATCTTTTGGCTAGTGTTCACAACCAAGAAGTAGTCTCAGTCAACTTAAGTAACAAATACACAAACATAGCTGTACTGCTCGAACATGGACATTTTGAAGGCTTTTAATGATTTAGTTTGAAGTAATGAGTCTTTAAAAATGTCCATCTCTGATAAATGCTAAGACTTCTTTTGTAAAAAAAATATATTGATCCTGATCTATATGAACATAATGCTGGTCAAAATATTAGCGAGAGTTTTCTGAGGACCAAGAAAGCAAGTGGTAGGACTGTTTCAGCATTTCTGGCCTTCAAAATGTAACTGAGCATAGCTGCATGAACACAGGTGTTGTCTGCTCTCTACCTAGACTGGAGGTAGGGTCTATCACTCAAGGTAGCTGTAGTTGCATCTGCATCTTTGAGCAAGGCCTGGGCTGGATGAATATGTTGTCTTCTACTCTGTCCCTCTTTACACATTAAGACAAATTCACCCTACAGACATAACACCTGGTTTTGCACTTTGAACTTATTTACTTCCTGTGCATATGCTGTATACATTTCTAGTAAGGAGATTTCATTTGTACAAACTGTAAATCCATTGCTTTCACAAAAACTCTGTGTATGAAAATGGCATGGCATGGCATCAAGGATGTGAAATTTTTGGGCCAATCCATTTTGCAGTTGCTAAATGAATGAGAAGCAGACCTGCTGAGGAATCACTTGCTGAAGAGTGCATGTGGTGTCACCAGAAGAGGAGTGATATCATAGGAAGGGTTGAAGATGATTTTTTTATTATACTTTCCAAAGGTTTTGGGGATTTCAGGATTGGAAACAGAACAGGAAGCCTCTGGGAGGTAATATGGAATCCCTATGTCCATATTTAGTAAATCCCCCAAATACCCCCAAAGGCCCAAAATAGCATTACTAAATTTCAGCACCAAAATTAAAGCATATCTGCAGTACAGTTTCAGCCTGTCTTGTGGTTGGAGGGTGCTTGCTGGTGGAAATTGGAAGTTTGACTTTCAGGGAACTCCTGCTCTTATTTCCACCCATATTTTGAAAACTCACACACACACACACACACACACATACACAATCACTAGAAATAAGCCATTTTGCCACCAAAGTTAAAAGGCTCAGTCTTAGTGTAGGGTAAGTCCTGGGGACCATTTGGGACCTGTGAACCACCAATTAGCCATCTCTGTTCTATGATTCTTGAACCAATAACAGCTTCACAATAGTATTTAAGAGCTATTTCTTGTGGACAATAATGCAGTAACCCAAAGTGAACAATGCCAGGCAAAGAGCATTTTCAGAACAGAGATTAGTGTCATGAGCAGAGTCCCAGAATAAAATATTTTATTTTTCCAACATCATGTAAAGGAGTAACAAAGGTCTCTGTTATTGAACATATTGGCATGCTGATCTATCTGTTTTTATTTAAAATAATCCAGTTTGGTATTTCTAATCATATAGTTATTTGGCTGTTACCAAATGAATCATCCAGCTGAGATGAAAAGGTTGGGCCTAATAATGCACAAGAGATTTGCAGCTATGGATGATGGGAATGGGAGTCCATTAGCTCTAGAGGGTGCCAATCAAGGGAAAATGTTCATAATATATATCAGAAACAACAGTACAAATATAACAATCCATTTAGTTTTTAAACTATAAGTTAAATCTTGACCCTACAGAATCATATTGTCTAGACTTTTTTTGGCACTGATAAAGAGTTAGCTCAAAGGCTAGAAGATAATACATTTCATTAAGCCACCCTCAGTATCTGGTACATAGGTGCCTTTCCAGGAACTTATGATGATCTTTTTGGCAACAGTCCAAGCAAAGAACAAGAACCCAAGTTCTCCAAAAACACGTAAGCTCCAAAATTTTGGAAAATAATTTAACAGCAGATTGACACCCGAGAACCTGTTTCTCCACAGAAGTAATACTCAATCATTAAGAGGCTACCAAGAGGCATCAGCAAAAATGTTTACTAATATTTATTAAGGTATTTAAGTATTTATTTGATTTATACAGCTCCCCATCTCATATACATGACTCTAGGTAGCTTACAATAAAATGCATAATATGTAAAATATAAAAAATAAAGCACATAGCAGCTGGCCATCATCCAACCGACCATCCATACAGCCAGGAGACAGGCTGTGCCACATGCCCAGGACCAGGCACAAAACCAGGTTTTCAAGGCCTTGTGGAAAGCCCGTAGGGACAGGCCAGATCTACTCTCAGGGGTGATGGTGTTCTAAATATATCCTCAAATTTACTGTATCTCCCATATAAGAAGGTCAGTAACCAACCATTTTTAAATAACTGTTGAAGAATCAAATAAGATTTAATGAATTAATCTTGTTTTATTAATAAATGCATGGGATTTGTTGAAACCATTGATTTGATAGTGTAGGAGACTATAGTTGATAATAGTTTGCATATTATCAACTAATATCTATTTATTAATTTTTTTAAATTAAAACAGTCAAAATCAAAGGAGCTTCTGAAGCATCCAGTGTCTCTGGTCCAAACGAAGTAGCATAGCAAATGCTTTAAATGAATGTATTGCTATTCAGCTGTTTTGGCATCTTGCATTCTTTCTGTAAACTTTCAAATATTTTAAAGGTTATCATTAATGATTAGCTGATGAAGGGTAACAATCCTTTTATTAGCCCATGCTATATACTATATACCATTCCAAAGAGAGAGAGAGATACCCGCCATTTTTAAATAAGGACTATTCCAAAGGATTATCAGAACAAGAATAAAGTTCTGTTTATTTTTATCCAAATAAATCTGACCGTCTTGAATGCAGGAAATGCAATATCGTCCTTAAAACCAAGAGCCTGCCAAGATTTCAGAAGTGCCAAATGATAGCTCTCCAATTGGCCCCATAATGATACATAATCAGTGTCATGGTTGTTCCAAAACAATACAAAGACTAAGAAATACATCTAATGATATAATTGCAAAATAGGAAAATTAAAATCTCTATTTTCATATGGAAAGTCACAACTTATATAAGGACAGCCTTGGAGCCATCAACATTTAATCATTAAGTTACCATTTTGTTTAAAATAGCTAAGTGGAATTAACATATTAACATTATTAACACATCCCTCTTAAAATCTATATCAATCGTGTGATGATATTAATTTTTACAGCATTTATTTTTCCTTACAGACTCACAAGTATATTCAGCTACATATTAATGTCAGCATTAATCTGAGTTATACAATCTGCAATATTCACATCCACCAAGAAGGATATTTTCCTAGGTATAGTTATCCCCCAAAATAACAAAATCTGAACAAAAGACAAAAACCTGTGTCTTGCATATTTTCATAAAAACCTTGAAACTGATTGGCAAAATATTAGATTTACTCCAATGTATTGTATACCTAGAATATTTGGCATAAGGCTGTACAATCTCCACAGATCTAGAGAGCTTTGATAGTCATTTAAAAAGCCAAAAATATAATTTGCATATAATAACAACTTATGTTCACTTCCTGCCATCTGTATACCTTGTATATCACAGGACTGTCTATGAAGACGAACCAAATTAAGAGATTGTTAAGTATAAAATAATGTCTGCTCTTGACTTCAGTAAAAGTCCACTTCAGCATATTGAAATATGAGAAATACTCTCAAGTGTAAAAGAAAATAGACACAATCTTGAGTATAAGATGTGCCTTATAGACCATTGAGAAATGGAACTCTGCCAATAGTAATAGCAATAGCCCCCAAAAACTATTGACATTCAAATTTTTCCTTTGTATATATGACCTTGAGAGAGGAGATGGACTCTCACTGACTTATATGAAGAACTGCATATAACACTTGGAGCAAGTCACTCTCTTCCGAAATTATGTTTATTGGCAATGGAGAGGGATGCCCACATCACTCAGTCTCTGGACAGGTAGAAAGGCTAAGCAATAGTGTTTTGATCCTAAGGTTGGGAGGCTTACTATCCCATCAGCAATGCCAATCTCTGTAACCCCACAACTTCTCTTCCTTGTTGCCTTTCACTTTCTGCTTCCCCTGTTGCCAGCTCATCCATTAAACTGCAAAATAGAGGACAAGTGAATAGACGGTAGCAGTAGCAGTAGCAATGGAAAGAAAAGGTTCCACTCAAGAAAACACCTCACAACCCAAGGATCATCAAACCTGAATCATTCTTAAAATGGGTAATGGCACTAATACAGATCCATTTCATCTTTTGTTGCTTGATGAACATATTCCTTTCCTGCTAGAACCCCTGAGGCATTTAGAACAGCTTCAAGGAAGGAAGAGATATTCCCACTTTGCCCATTGATAGATCTGTGAGTGGAAAAAATACCCGTGTCTGAATTTTATTTCTAAATCCATACTGTCACTCAGTGTAGTAATCAAATGCTGCAGAATAACATCCAGCTTTCTTCTCTGTTCACGAATTTGTTTTTTTAATTATTTTTCTGCACTGCTGAGTTTATATTTATGTAGAATACAGCTAATCGCATCATTAAAAGGATACATTTTTGTGTCAATGCATTAGTATAGCATGAGCTTTGCCCTAAAAAGTCAGCATTTTCCTTCAGAAATTGAGATCATGGAATTTCAACAGATCTTGTATTAAAAATAAGCTTTAAGATTAATTTACCCTATTGCAACAGTGCTTTGGCAAAGAATGAATTAGAGCCTAATAAACATATAATCAAATTTCAGTACTGAGTTATTAATTAAGCAAGGGCATCTTTTTTGGTGCTAACTGCCTCATAAACAATTGACAGGAGATTTGCGAATTTTGACTTTCTGACACCATTAAGCAAATCAATATTAGGTTTCAGACACAGCAATTCAGACAGTTTTCCTTGTTATTAGGCAATTGTCTGCCTGGAATACTAATGACAGAATTAAGAGCTGTAGATTTTGCCTGTGCTCCATCAAAAAGATCTTTATCTGTGGGGAATTGGGCCTCATTTGCATGGCAGGAGAATTCACTTTTGTAGGTACCATTTTCCTCAATATGTCAGTCATTAGTATTTATAAAACTGCCAAGCGGTGAAGCTTTCTACCGCAGTTTATAATGAACAGTCATCTCCCTGCTGGAGATACCACTGAACAAAGCAAAGATTCGTATATTTATTTACTTTGGACTCATTTATAACTAACCTGGAGTGGGATTTGAGACCTAAGATATGGCTCTCCAGCATCCCCTTGTCAGCAGCTTTAAGTGAGGCTTTAATTTTGCTTCAAATATTCATCAATTAATTTGCTGGGAATTATTATACCTTTGACACACGTTTTCCTAGAGTGGCTGTTCTTGTTTCCTTTGCTCTCTTTGGATTTATTCTATGCAACGAGTCATTCAAACATATGCTTACAGCTAAGAAGACATTGTGTGCTAAATCAGAATTATGGCTGGATTCAAATGGAGGCAAAACGAAGAAACAGGGAGGTAGTTAGCACATGATACACGTTGTGGTGAAGCATGTGCACTCAACAAACTCCAGTGGGTGTATCTAGAATGCAGCAGAGCTAACTTGTCATGGATTTTACAACCATCAGAATCACATAATCTTTAGCATGTTCTATATCTGTACACCGTAGAACCCATTTTACTGAATGTGATTGTAATATCCATAAAATAAAGATGACATTTTTACAAAGCTTGTTGCTGCTTACCCTTGATGCCTTCTGCCCCTTCACTTCATTTTATGAAGTGCCATCGTAAGGTTTTTCTACTCTGCTCCAATGGCATAGTCTGAAGGGACACACAATTTTTCTCAGCTTGTTCTCCTAAATGGCATTTGAGATTGGTCAGGCTGGCTGGGGAATCTGAGGAGGACACTAGGTTGAGGGAGGGAGCAGGCTTGGGGAAGAATGAGACACACCAACCTATGCAGATCAAATCACCCCATTCAAACACATACGGAGGCTCTTTGCATTGTGCTTCCAAAATGGATAAATATAGCATGTTTCCCAGGAAAAGAAGCCACTTTGACAAAAGCTTTTGTAATGGGAAAGCCCTTTTAGGTGAGGCATGAGTATCTTCATGAGCAAAATAGAATTAATGTATGGGCATTTTTTGTTTTCTCAGGATTTTTTTGCCCAAACTGGTTTTGTCTTCAGGAAACTGTGGATTAGGATCTAGCAGGTTTTACCAAGATCTGCCTGAGTCTAAAATTCCCTGCTTATTTGAGATTTGCTCCTGGCCCCCAAAACTCACCTGTGTGCTGCACTCCATTTACTTTTTACCTAGACTCAGCAATATCTGGCCTCAAACCCACCTATATATTCAAAGCCTTTCCAGTGCAAGCCAATAGAATGTAACAATAGCCAAGAATAGCATTTTTGCTCCCCTAACAAAGCATATTTGTTCTACTGAAACTAATAGAAGGAAATGTATCTATACCAATTATTCTTTAAGGGCATGCTGGAGGATTTCATCCACAGAATCCATAGCTGCTTCAGCACCCCCAGGAGACATCCTCTGATCTAACTCCTTTTTGGATCTCCTGGTATCTTGGCATCAATCAGGGAGATAAGGGCAGTGGAATTATACCTTTCCAGAGCCCATAAAACTTCCACCAATGTCTGGATCCAATCCAATATTATTATTAGTATACACATCATATTGCATTTTTTCAGAAGGTACTTGTTCATCTTAGATAGGTCTTTACTTGTCTTTCTGTGAGTCAAAAGCATCTGCAAAGCTCCAGTCTCAATGTGTGGATCAAGAGCTACAGTAAATGATGATAACTCAGCAACTGCTGAAGAGAGGAGAATAAAAAGTGTTGGTGTGAAAGAGGAGGAGGACTGCATTAAGTGATTGACAAAGCTGTCCTCAGATCATGACTCTTGCTATCAGGCCACTATGGATCACAGTCAGTGTTGATCTAATTGCAGGAGTCACTCTGAGAGGATGAGATCATGAGAATGAAAAGTGGAATGTATTTGTATTTCACTCATAGTAGTGTACCACTGCCCAATAAAAAGAGTCCAATGAAGTAGTCCCTTTCATATTCTCATCCTCTAACAATCACTGAATCACATTCAGAAAGGCACATTATCATTCTTTATTACTAAATTTTCCCTTTGCACAAAAAAAAAAATCCTTAACCTATCAGTCTTAAATCTGTTACAAGTATTCTTCATGAGTGGTTCTATTTCATTGCATATTTCATCACATTCTGTCTCAAAACAAAAATTGTAAGGAGAAACTTAGAAGTACATCAGCTTTAAAGGTGCTAAAAATCTGCTCTGATTTTTGTGTAGTTTGGCATCCTTTATCCCATTAAATCAGGGGTTCTCAAAGTACGGCCCGCGGGCCAGATATGGCCCACCAGGGTCATTTATCCAGCCCGCCCGGCTGATTGGCCGCCGCTGCTGTCTGTCAGAAGCGGAAGTGTCGGGGCTGTGTCAGGAGCTGCAGGCGATGCACGAGGAGGGAGATCGCAGAGCCGGACTATTCTACATGACAGGTATGCTGGGTCCGGCAGCTCTCCTCCTCTCCTCAAACTATAGGCTGGCCCCCCAGCATTCTGAGGGACCGTGAACTGGCCCCCTGTTTAAAAAGTTTGAGGACTCCTGCATTAAATAGTCTTGCATTCAGTACACTTCATGTACTCATTGTGACCTAACTTTCCTGCAAATCACATCCCATTCTGGTTAGAAATAAAAATGTTTTAGTCAAATATTTCTGTTCAACAGTAAATGTTTAGCTATTTAGGTGTTAACATTACCTATATTAGCTAATGGAAAGACAAAGCCTTTTTTAGGTACTAAGTTGCTTCAGATACAGAGGAACAACCTGAAGATGCTATACCCGGAATGACTTTTTTTTTTAATCTGTTTAATTGTGTCCAATTCTCAGAGACTGCCTGGACAAGCCCCTGCAGTTTTCTTGGCAAGATTTTTCAGAAGTGGTTTGCCATTGCATCCTTCCTAGGACTGAGAGAAAGTGAAGCTGGCTTTGTGCCTAGGCAGGACTAGAACTCACGGTCTTCCGGTTTCTAGACTGATGCCTTAACCATTACTCCAAACTGGCCCTGGAATTGACCAACAGACTGAAAGTGAAGGAGAAGAGTGGTAAACAATTCAAAGGGTTGAGGATTTGGGGGCTCATCAACTCCTTATAATCTAAAGTAATTTCTGATCAGTTCTCACCATGTCCTTTTTGAGGTAGTGTCTGAAGTCAGAGTTTCTACAGCTATAAAATTATCCTCAGAGGTTAACCTGGAACTAGTTAGTTAATTAGAACTAAAATATGTGCTGTAGCTTAGATCTAGCTATTACAATTATCCTCTAAAATAGTACCAATATTTTTCATATACAACTTGTATTAGTCCAGATTAGTATTTGACGTTGGTGAATAAAGTTGCATTCAAAGATTTTTCCCTCTTTCAGAAGGAATTTCTTCCTCCTGTTCCCTCAGGAAGTCTTTCCCATCAAAGAAAACACGCTTTTGGAACTAATATATTGTGCTTGCATTCTCTTATAACATTTAAACAATACTTCATCAGTACAACCATCATTGTGGTTTTAAATTTAAACAGGGAAATAAATTCAAAGGGATGGATTTCTGTGACATCTTTTAATTACAAGCAATACTAGATTTAAAAAAAATCATAGAGAAGTGTGATTTTTGAGTTGACAGTACCTCTTTTTCCTTGTAAAATATAAAATCTTGCATAAATTGAAAATGAGAGCCAAATTGCACATTATTCTCATTAATTAACACTACTATATCAGAAATACTCACTTAAGAAATGAGGCCTGATTGGAATAAAATGTTCATGTTGCCCAATTCATTTTACCATATCACTTTTTCAACAAAGATGTACTATTATAGTCTAGCTTAGGCCCTTATAACTTACCTCAGTTGGGTGCTTATCTGATTCATTGGATCTACCATGCTGGTTGCTAATGTCAAAACATCTGGAAGGTACTATACTGAAGAAGACTGATTCTGTCTTGATTCTAAAAGTTGAAGAGTACTTAGACTGGGACATTCACTGTCATCAACTTGTTCAGCAGATATTCACTCCTGTCAACTCTGAGTAGAGAGGATGTTACCAGTGTTCAGAACAGGAACAATGGCCTGGCTGTTAAAATTGTGGTCCATTGTAATGTAAGCTGAGTTAGCACATCTGTATAAAATACTTGTCCCTAGGAGTGGTACCAACAATTACATTTAGAGAAAGTGAGGAATACTATAGCAGCCCTATCTCTTTCTGGAGTTCAGCAGGGCCTGATCCAGAGCATAGTCCAATTTAGTGCTCTCTAGGCCTCAAGGAATTACTAGACTGCAACAGCAATCATTACTTACTATTTAGGTGTAAGAGAGAGATGTAACTAAAGCACATCTGGGGAATCCAGTCTTGAAACTATTATTGTCCTGATTGCTGCTTCCTCCAAGCAGGGAGAAGGGAGAGGAAGCCTTGGATTGCCAAACAGTGGACTAAAGTAGTAGATTTTTGTTTGGCTGAAGAATCACCCAACTTCTTACACAATATAGAGAAAAATGGGCATCAACAAAATACTTCTGGATAAATATACAAACATTACTCTCATTTCTCATCTCTGGCTTGCTTGTGATAGTTTGCAGAGCCAGTCATAAAACCTAATTACTAGGTGAAAAGATGATATCCTCACATCTGAACAGCAGTTGGCAGCCTAATCTCTGGAGGAATGCCCAATCTTTATTTTCTCTTAATGAAAAAGCTTCCACCATTTCTTAGGACACTTAAACATTTAAACCTGTAGACTTTGCATTTTATTTTTAAGACTCAATCATAGATAATCCAATGTAGCAGTACAGGCAAATTTAAACCCATCAACCAGGATGCTAGCTTTGGGAATAGCCCCTGCCAGATTATCCAGGCCCAAGAAAGCCAGAAAGGGATAAGTATTTGTTAAGTTAGGCATTAATTATCCCTACATAAACAAACATTTATCGGATGTGCAGGGTGCATTCTCTGTTTGATCAAAGAAAAGATTCGGCATTGCCCCATGGGCCTCTTGGCTATTTCATTCAATGTGAGCAATCCAGAATTTTTTCTGTAAATCTTGAAATCAGGTTTAAATGTATTTGGTAAGATATGATTTGCAAATTACCCTATAGAAAGATAATAACTGTTATATTGAGATATGTGTAGTGTATATATTTATGCATATAAGCACACACAAAAATGTTGCACAACAACAGCTCATGATACCTGAATCAACAGATTTGTTTGGAATGTCGGCATAGAAAAATGTGAAATTCCTGAGATGGTATTTCTGAGTGCCATTATTAACTAAATATTCAAGGATGAATGTCTCTCACCTGTCTTGGAACACCCACACCAATTTATTCATGGTACATTTCATGTACACTTCTTTTTTATACAGTATATGTTTACCACTGTTGGCTTCTCAGTTGAAGGATCAACACAATGATAACTACAGACTTCAAAATGAGAGTTAAATTTTACTGGAAGATAAAGTGATGGTAATTGTACAAATATTACCTACTGATTCTGATTTTTCTCTTCTAGGGTTCTGTGGCTATTTCTTTAGCCACCCATATTAACACTGACCACCAAATGAGCATCCAGTGATAGCCTACTCTCTTCCTACAAAGTTTGTCCATCTGGGGCCCTACTGAATCTTTTCCACTATACATACTCCAAGCTATTGGAAATAATGACATGTATTTAGATTGTTTTAATATACATTCATACTGGATGATTGCTCTCCTAGAAAGGGTGGTCATTACAGCCACCTCTTTTTTTGTGAGCTAGACCTGGAAACTGCTTTGAGCACAACATCTAGGTAGATCTAGATGACAACTATTGGTGTTCTGTCAGAAGAATGAAAATTACATGATCTCTTCCCACATGTCATTGTAGAGCTACCTAATATAAAATATCTGCGGTCTCAGTGCTTCATTTTCTCAATGGCCAAGCTTTCTCCTCTCCCCAGAATGGCAATACTGTAATGGCAAAATTGTGGTTTCACCTGGAAAGTAACTGGAGTAGTCTTTATTACTCTTTTCTTCAAAGAAGGAAAGGCCTAATTGTCCTGAATTATAATCTGAATATCCAAACAGATGGTATTTGATCATCCTGAAAAACTATAGTAAGTCATACTAATCTAAGTTTGTATGGCTGTGAGATTAACCTCATTAAATGATTAAGGCAATTAAGTTTCTTTCAGAATTTTGTTCCTTACCTAATCAGACACTCCAGGTACAATATGAAATTACCTTTTTAACACAGACCTGAACCGAAAGTATCAATTACTCTGACTGACTCAGAGAATAGAAGCAAAAATTAGAATAATGAACAACTGGCCTCTGGAAAACACCTCTGGACCAGTCTGAATAGGAAAATTGTTCCTTAGAGAAAAAGAACAGAATGGAAACTTTGGTTGAATTACCACACATACAAAATGTGATGGGAAGCATCTGTTCTTTGAGGGGAAAATTAAATCCTCAAATTGCCTTCCAGAAGCACCACTGTCCTTCATGAAATTGCTGTATTCCTTTTAAAAGAATGCATGTTATTTCCAGACCTCCTAGGCTCAAAGGAACGTGAAAGGTCTTCTTAAACCAGGGTACTGGGAAGTCTCTGCTGCAAACACCGAATTATTCCACACAGAAAGCCAAATTTTGGGAAGAGAATATATTATGTGGATTATGAAAAGGATGTATAGTTTACTTAACTTTGTATGACAGACCTTCAAGTCCTTAGTTTCAATTGAGATAGCCCAAGCAGCCATATATGCAGTTCTAAAGCAGAGAAGACCCAGTTGTAAAATTCTGTTCAAACCACTTGCTATATGGGTTACTTACTAAAATATGTTTACTTTAAGAGGAAAAGGATTCCTTACTTTTGTGGAGTTGACAAATAAAATACAAGTAATTAAAGTACAAGCAGATTATCAAAACACATTTTCCTGATAAAATTGTAATCACATTTAAGATGCACTGACACCTTAGAAAATTCATTAAATGTCACTAAGGATTCTATTCCTTAGTTTAAAAGAAAAGGAGAAATACTCAGAAAAAAAGAAAGATTATTGAATGACAAAAAGCTAAGTGTAGTAAACAGAAACATGACATGGAGCTGCTTGTCACAGAAAATGTTCTTGCCTCACACTTTGCTCTTTTTAAACAGGTTTTAGATGTTACCATCTGTTTTAACAGGTTAATTTGAAAAAGGCTCTAGTTGTTAAAAGGGTAGTTTTAAAATTGTCATTGCTTGTTTTGCTGTTATTGTTTATCTGTTTAATAATTCTTAAACTAATTTTGTATTTTATATAAAGGCACCATATAAATATAATGGAGCATGATTGATGAATCCCATAAAGTAAAAGATTGGCTATGACTCTTCTTAATGAAGAGCCAGAAAATGATACTGGAAGTTTTTGCTACATATACATCAGATTTGATAAAGAATATGATGACTCAACTTCTTAAAAAAAAAAAAACTTCTGTCAAACTAGGATCAAGTTGGCTAAACACACAATGTTACTAGTAAAAAACTAAGATTCTTGGTGCTTCTCTTTGAACTAGCTCTTTTATACTTGTTAGCTGATAATGATGCTGAAGTAAGAAAAGGAGATGTGTTAGAAATCGTGGCCCAACTATACTCTCTGAGGACTGAGAGTGGTTCCCAAACAATGCTAATGATTATGTAATATCAAAGTGCACATGAAAAGGAAGTGCTATCTCATTTCATAATCACTGTGTGACACATTAAATCAGTCAAAGGAAAAGGTAAGCTCCACTTAGTCATTAGTTGCTACTGCATTCAGAAAAAAAGTGATTGGCGACATGGTGCCACTTACAACATTTTTTTTAAAATGTTACTACCTATATCAAATGTAAGAAATAGTCTAAATATGTGATCAGACTTGACTGGATTATAAAGGTTGACTAATACCTTTAAAGCTTTTTGTACTTTAGCTATCATATCTAATTTTCTGCATGAAGGATAAACCTAATTCGTCTGAGGAAATCTGGGGTTTCAATTTACAGCTCACGAGTCTTAGATAATTTCCTGCTCTGCTTGTAAACAAAAGATAAGTTGTGTGGATTTCAGGTATTTAGTTAGATATCTGTTTTAATTTCAAATTCAGTTCACTTTATACAGGTTGGAATAGTCTGATTAATTTTAAAAGAGAATTGATGGAATCTAGGTCCAGATAGGCAGAAATCTGCTTGTCCAACAAGAGTTTTGACTTCTCTTCTCTCCCAACTCTACTGCAGCCATCTGTGCTGCTTCCATAACTGCTCCAAAAAGTTTCCCAAATTTTCAGAAAAAAATGTTGAGAATGTGTGATATATCTCCTCTGGGTTGCTTCTGGCAACAGAAAAGTCAAGTCACCAGAACTAGATCATTGGATTCTGCTCAGTATGATAAGAATTTGAGTTGAAGCTGCTCCTAGAGGTTCTGAACTCTATTACTCTTCTTATAAAATTCTCTTTGGCATAAAATCAAATTCTGAACCCCAAAACATAGTTCCTCTTCCCAAAACATAACTCTCACTTCTTTGGCTCCTGTTCAAATATAGGCGACAAAGGGTATATAGGATCCCTAGTTACAGATGTTGTGTTTTCAATGTAGGCATCTGGGGAGAGTGGTTTCAGGTATAAAACATTGGAGATGAAACTGCTCACCACATATGTGGCATATAGTAAGCCACTTTTCATGGCACCTGAAGAAGGCTTATAAATTAACACATTTTTTAAAAGTTATATTATTAATATTTTATAAATATCCTCTCTCTTACACCACTTTCCTTCTAAACAGCAGGTAAGAAAAAAAGGAATGTTCCCAAGAAACAAGCACAGGAGGGATATTATATCCACTTTTTGCCAGCATAGTGCTTCAAAGTAATTATAGTATATCTTAAAATTCCTGGAGAAAATAAAGATGGTAAGACATGGGATGAACCATAATTAATACCAACACTTGCCTGTCCTGTCCAGCTTCTTGGACACCATCCTTAGATCCCATTAAGCATGCCAAGCTCACTGACCAAAAAAAAAAGACTAGTTATAAATATTTTATTTAACAGCTGCCCTTTTAAATACTCCTTCTTATTTTGGATTCCTAGCTGAAATATAAATCCACAAGTGGCAGTGCAACTTTTCTTGACAAGAAAATGTTAAGGCAAGAAATAAAGAGTAACCTATAGAAGGGACGAAATGGACCAGTTCAGATAATTTGGGACATCCTTGATGTCAAGCTCCACAATAAATGGGATTCAAATGAGAGAAACAGCAATGCGGGGGAGGTATAAGGTAGCCCAAAGGAAGATTGCATTCTCTTCACACTCTTTGGTGTATACCTCTCAGGTGCTGTATTCCAGTTTGGTGGTTGTGAAAGATAAGAGGTCAGTATGTAGAAATCCACAGACATAGCAGATTTTCAAAGATCACTATTGAAAACAACAAAAAGATTAGAGAGGGTATAGCTTAAAGTAGGAATCCCCTGTAGCCTTTGTTAATGGCAGTATTGCTGACAACTGAGATCATTTACAAGAACTTATAGTTAGAAGACCTAGAGGCAGGCAAGAGCAAAGATTACACAGCTTCAGATCAACCAGGGGCAAAGAGAGGGAGAGAGGGAGAGAGAGTCTGAAATACCTGCAGGGCTGTGGATGCTAATGGCCAAACATCTGTCAAGGATGGGGATAAATTATCTATTAGCTGCAATATTTGACATGTTCTGCAATTGACGAGAAAGAGGGATATACCATACAGTACATGTTGTTTTTTGAAAGACGGGAAGGGAAAATAGATGAGTGGGTTATACAACTACAATTAATAGTTAAGTGCCTTCAATGACAGGCACTGACATGATACGTTTCCAGTTATTGATTCCCTCAGGCTAAATTACCCCACTGTCACACTCCCTTGTACTTCCACTAGCTATCAAAGTGCCATCCATGTTGTAATATCCTTCTCACAGCACCTCCAGTTAAGCTATCCAACATCCATCTGAAATTAATACTGTGTCTTCTCCAGTTCACTGCATGCTTTCTGCCCCATGAGAGTGATTGTTTTTCTACCTCGATTGTGTAGCACTCCATAGCCTCCCTGGCTGGTCCTGTTTCCTGAAAAACATCTATTGGGAAGTCATCCCTGGGATTTTAACTGAAGCATGGGAAGCTAAGACCGCAAGCTACCTGAGACACCATTGTAGAACAGAAGATATCATACATGCTCCCTTGACCACTTCATAGCTAATAAAACAAGAATCCGATTCCCTACTCAGAATTTAAGAAAAATGAATTTTCTCCTTTGAAAACAGTTTTCTTTTTCAAGAAAACTTTTGCTCTAAAACTGAATGAGAATGATGAAAAATAATACAGGAGAAATTTTTAGCACACCTTGAAATGAAATCTAGGTACAATGCTAGAACAAGGAAAGATCCGTATTTGCTATAACTGTAAAGAAATGCAAGGTAGACTGATTTACATTGTCTGGAATAAAGTACCACTTCCTTCTCATTTCTACTGAGGATGATAATGATGGAAATTCACACCATCCCATTGATCATTATTGAAACTTCTGCTCATTAGTTCATGAAAGTATACTTGGGAAATAGACTACTAAAAGCTGTAGACTGTAGAATCATTCCCAAACGTAGTTCAAACTCCATAATTCCCAACTAGCATGATCAACTCAACCTAACTTGAGGTCACAGACTGAGGAAGTCTGATTTAAAACAATCTTGTTCATATAATATTGCCTATACAGATCATATCCCATAGTAGCTTTCTGATATCTGATGGTCATAATATGGGATGAAATGTTTGATACTGTCTTTATCCATGCAAATTTCTGACTCAGATTGGGAGGTGGTATGCCAATGCTGTCAAAACCAAAAATCCATGCAAGTATAAAAACACTTTTATCATAATATTCATAATTATCAAACTATCATAAGTAATTATTTTGTTCTCAATGGAACACATTTAATACAGAAAATTATTTCTGCAGTTGAGATAAATATCTATATGTATTTGTTCTCCTCCATTCTTCTAGAACCATGCATTGTGTCCTCAGATATAGCAGTGGTTATGTGAAGTTTATTTGATTAACATTTGATTGTGAGTTTTGTTATTTTAAGCACAGTGGTAAAGCATGCATTAATTGAGATAATGAGTATGAGCTGTAATTTAGCTCAGTAATCAAACTCATAAACCAAGCATTATCAAATTTATGAACTCAGCATGTGCAAGTATCCTCGGTGATAATGAATTCACAGTCAGATTACTCCCTTGCAATTGTTGATAATCCTTTAAATATATTATACTGGCTAGTATCTATTATTTTACACACTTTTGTGCAAAGGTCTTCCCTCCCTCCCTCCTTCCTTCCTTCCTTCCTCCCTTCCTTCCTTCCCTCCCTCCCTCCCTTCCTTCCAAGAAAATAATGAGAAGGAAAGATCTAAATATTTAATAATACTTAAATAAAATATTCTCACCTAGAATTCAGGATACTTTCCAGTAAGAATAGGCCTTATATACGCATTTGTACAGGGCTGCACAGAATTCTAGAGGAGTTACAGCAATGAAGTCTATTGCCCATTTGACTCACTTGCGGGATTTCCACTGGTATCTGGAGGCCATTGTGGAAAACAGGAGGTTGGACAAGATAGCTTTTGGTCAGATCCAACAGGACTATTCTATCTTCGTTTAATAAAAGGTTATTAAAGAAATACATTCTGGATTTCCAGTACACTGAAAGACCCTGATCTGCCATGGAATGTGCGGCAGAAATGTTGTCTGCTGTTCTTGGCTAGAAAAATGTATCCATACATTTGTATTAATACAAATTCAAGAGCATTACACAAACATCATGTTTGCTGAAATTACACTTAAATATAATCGGAATAATTTGTATTTAAATAAACTGTTTAATAGATTATATTGCAAGTGAAAAAAGCATACATTAGGAGTACTATTCACAAAAGTATATTTGGACAGGCCTATCAGTTGCATTGAAAAAAAGCATATATTTTGCATATAAACTGTAAAGAACAGCAACTGTGGATTTTCATGGCCATTCCACACTCCTATGTCACCCCCAAAATCATTAGGTAGAATGGAATAATATGCATTCACACACTTTGAATTTAGACTGACATCGCATCTCTAGTTTAAACTCTAGTTTAAAGTTTATAAAATAAAATCATCATTTTTTTTTGAGGATGTGAATATTATGAACTTACTCATTTTGTCACACTCCCAGAGTGGTCTCTCAGAAGTTAGATGAATGTTAGGTATGTCCATTCCCAAAAGTATTAATGGGAATCACTAGCCAGTCTCATAAAAAGTCAAGCCAAGAAGGTTGTTGAGTTATGGATTTGCTGATTAAAAAGGATTGAATATGGGAAGAAGGGAATCAGGTAATTTTCAGGAGGGTTGAGAGCCAATAAGCTTGTTAGTAATTCCTGTAAAGGAGACTGGAAGTCATTTCTTTATATTTCTTTTCTTTTTTTTTTCTATCTGTATTACTTTTCACACCTTTTCTTTTATCTTTTCCTCTTTTCTTTTTCCTTTTCTTATTTTCTATTATTTCTTGTTTATTTTTTATTTATGCAAAAATTTGTAATAAAAATTATATTTAAAAAAAGTCAAGCCAGAATTTTGACTGTATTTTGCTTACTTTATACTAATTCAGAAGCGTTATCTGGATTTGGCATGGGTGTTATTTTCACTAATTGATCACAATAACAAGGCAAAGGAAAAGAAATTAGATCATCTCCACAACCTTAAGAACTAGTAAACAGAATATCATACCTTCTAAGTGAAAATTGAATTTCTCAGGATTCAACATTTCTGGAGAGACAAGAGTCTATAGGATTTCATACATAGAACAATTATCAGCCATAAATATTTAAGATGACTCACTCCTTTCTGGCAAGCAAGAAGATTCCCTGCTGTGATTTGTTTGCAAAGCATTCTGAAGATAAAATCACCCAAATGATCTCAAAGCTTGATGCTTCTTGCACAGTAAAACTGGTGATTGGGGCAATGTACTATAGTTATTCGAGATTCATTTGACCCTGTGGGTACTGAAGAAGTAGATGAAGTCCTCAGTGGTATCAGCTCTGCCACATGTGGCTTAGACTTCAGTCCTTCCTGGCTTACTCAAGATCCCAGGAAGGGGACAAGAAGTTGGACTGGGCAGTTATATCACAGGATAGCTGTGGCTACCTTGAAAGTGGTGGTGATATGACCCTTCCTGAAGTTTCATTCCTTGATCTGGCAATACTAGACAACTTCTACCCCATCTCCAACTTTTTGTGAAAGACTTTGGAGAAAGTTGTTTGGGATTCTGGAAGAAGCAGATAATCTGGATTCTTGCTAGTCTGTTTTCAGAGCTGGGCACAGGACATAAATTCCATTAGTCCCCTTTTGTGGATGACCTACAGTGGAACCTGGATGGAGAGAACATAGCTCTTCTAGTTGTTGTTGTTATTGTTAAAATATATTATAGCCACCACCTCCATAGACTCTGGGTAGCTTACAAATACAAATACAGTGGAACCTCGGTTTACGAACTTAATTCGTTCCGTGACTCTGGTTGCACCCCGAATTGGTCGCAACCCGAAGCAAATTTCCCCATAAGGTTCAATGTAATTATCGTTAATCCGTTCTGGCGTGGAGGACAGGGAGGCGGCTATTGCTTGGAGGGAGAGTCCCCCTCCCTACGACCACGTGTCAGGGGTAGAAAATGGCCGCGGACCATGTGTCGGGGCGTAAAAATGGCTGCGGACCACGTGTCAGGGGTGGAAAAATGGCTGCGGACCACGTGTCAGGGGCGGAAAATGGGCACGGACCATGTGTCAGGGGTGGAAAAATGGCCGCGGACCACGTGTCAGGGGCGGAAAAATGGCAGGGGACCATGTGTCACGGGCGGAAAAATGGCCGCGGACCGTGTCACGGGAGGGAAAATGGCCACGTATCCTGTTCGTACCCTGAGGCGGAGTTCGCAAACCGAGGTAAATTTTTGCGGCCGGAGCTGGTTGTAACCCGAAAAGTTCGTTAACAGAGGCGTTCGTAACCCGAGGTACCACTGTACAAAACAACAAAACAGTTAAAAACTTATAGTCCCACAGGCAGCCCAGACTAACACAATCAAACCATAACAAATAAAACCAAATGAGGGATCCCACTAACACAACAGTCCCAGGCTTGAGACCAAAGCTAGATCTTAAATGCTTTCTAGAACCCTAGGAGAAAGGGTGCTGTCCCTATCTCTGGGGAGATGCTGCTCCAGACAGGGGCCATGACAGAGAAGGCGCACTCCCTCAATCCCATAAGATGGCCCACTCTGCCAAAACATACTAGGCGGGCAGAAACAGTGGGAGATAGGCAGTCCCTCATAGGACCTAGATAAGCCCTATGCCATAAAGGGTTTTATAGATAACAACCAGCACCTTGAATTCCACCCAGAAGCCAACTGACAACCAATGCAGCTCGTGTAGCAGTGGTGACACATGGGCATACAGGGAAGTACACATTACAACTTGCACCACTGCATTTTGTACCATCCCAGTTCCAACAAAGGTCATCAACAAACATGACCAGCACTGTCTTTATACTATACTCTGATATGAAACTCAACAGAAACAGCTCCAGGTAATAAGTTTCCTCCAAGACCCTCTGTAACTGTTGCTGACCACATTCTCTACAACCTAACCCAGATGCAAAAATAGCCTCTTTCGTGTTAATGTTTAGGAGGAACAAGAAAACAATCTTTTTTCACCAAAATCATAATTTTATTATGAGTTACCAGTTGGGTTTATTATCACCTTACTGTTTTAATGATTATATTTTCATGATTTTATGGTTGTATTACATATGTACAACCTAGTGTCTTCTGATAGGGATTGCAAAGAAATTGTTTAAAATAAATTAATAATAAATAAATATTGAGGCAAATATGAGGAAGTGACTTTTTAATGAAGAAAAATAAGTGAAATCAAAGAATATCTAACCTTTTTAAACCTTATCACAATTAAAAAGTTGCCTACTATTAAAGTTTGTTAAGATAATTTCTGTGTTATTTTTTATTTTTTTCAATAGCAAGTGCAATTTTCATATGAGCCTTGCAGGTGACATTCCCCCTCCCCTCCCCAGCTATATTTTATTTTTGATCGCTCAAAAATGGGACAGCCTCAGTGTATATGTCTTACAACTCCCTCATCCTTCAAGAAACCTGCTTTTACTGTTTCAGTGCATTTGGCATCTCTACATAGGTTAAGTGTTGTGCCAAGAGAAGCAATGCTGATTTCCTAATATTGTTGTATTAACATACCTCCAATTTAGCCTGGAGCAAAAGGAAATGATGTTGTTTGGAATGAGATGATAATTGACTTTCCATGCCTTTGAGTCCTAAGGCATTTTCTTGGGATATTACAGCTAACTGTGTAAATTGAAACGGGCAAACAATTGTCCACTGGGAGCCCTGGCACCTAAAAAGCTGTCTTTTGCCTTATTCGCTGCTCACACAGAAAACATATTTTATTTTCACAGGTATCACATGTGTTTAACCATCAAATAAATGGGCATTCAGCAGATATAACCTGTGTGTTTGCACTAATGGGACCACAACATGCATCTACTCAAGATATACTGAGGAAATGGTAGTTATTGACTTCTCCTATTGAAAGATCAAAAGAAAGTGGCAACATGTAGGTATGGGTGAAAGCCAAATTACACATTCTCTCTGAAGAATCTGGAAGTGGATATCTCATGTACAAGTTAGAGAGGCATTCAACTGGTCATGCTTCAACTTTAGATTTTGTTTGCATTTAACATCTGCACTTCAACTTTGGCCTCAAGCCATTTGTCCTTTTTTTAGCTCTTCTCAACAAAGCTAAGGAAAGATGATCCCTAATTTATAATTACAGCCCTAGATTGAGAAGTCATTTCTGACTGCAATAGCTCTGACATTGCTTGGTATATCGGTTCACATATCCAAGGTGGCATCTTAGGTGTTCTGACCAAAATGTTGCTCTAATTATTATTTCATGAAGAGAACATGTTCAGAGCATATGGGCTATAATAACCTTGTTTCATGGCAATGGGCAAAATTATGAAAGTGGAAGATACATAATGCTCGCATTACTGCAGATTCATCAGAACAATTTTTTTCCCCTCATCTTACTTTAAGTGTATCAGTGGTCTTATTCTTTCTAGACATTTTATGATGACATATGAACAGATACTATAGAAGAACATTGGAACTGATGATGTAATTTTTGGATCCAATGAAAGGCATGTTTTCCTTCTCACTCCCTCCATCCATTTTACCTCCATTGCAAATCTACGCTATTCTCTCTTGTCAATTCCTCCAGCTCTCTTTATTGCCACCCAAAATTCAATAGCCAGTTCCTTCTTCATGTTTTCAAATCTTTTACTTGCTGCCATTCTTGCACATTGTGCATAGCTAAACACCATACTTTGCACAGCTGCTTAGCAGCACACTTATTCTATGCATCATGAGAATAAATATTTCCAGAGCAGTGGTTTTGACAAAAACAAAAACAGTGAAGTATTTTGTGACAATTTAAAGGCCATAAGCTTTCAAAAGTAAGATAAGTGTTGTGCAGATGGAATACTCCTGCATTTTATCCTACCATTCTTCCCTTAATTTGATGAAGGAGAACTTGTTTTCAGTGTTTCTTTCAAAGAAGAAGAGAATTTTGGTGCAATTCTCAGGGATAGAGTTCTTGCATTTATTTACAGGTAAGTAACCCAGAAACATCTGTAAATGTCCTGTCTCATCACTCTAGGTTTCTGCAGCCCCCTGGGCATCTCACAGTTATGAGGAAATGTCTTCCATGGGGCCTTTTCAGATTGGAAGTGTGGACACTAGAGGAAATTCAGAAGGATGAAAATATGTATAAGAGAAAGCTACAGGATCAGCTATAGCGCCGTCGGCCACTTTCCATAATCTCCAAGAGAAATCTAGAAAAAATCAAGTACCTCTCAAAATCAAATAGAAAAAAAAGACCATTTTACAGAGAATAAGACTTTCAAGCAGCATTAGTATGATTGTCCAAATGCTGGCTTCCGGGGAAGCAATGGTGGGCTGAAGACAGCTCTGCAAGAGTGGAGCCAACAGCCATGGTAGAAAGAAGAGCTGGTGAATGGATCAGCTCCTTGGAATCCCTCTCTGGATTAAGGAGAGGACTAGGGTCACCCACAAGTTTGCTTCATACGGAGGCTCCCCACAAAGAGATCATAGAATAGCGAGCTCCAGCGGGTTGAGAGCTCTGGGAGCTGGAGGAAAATCATCCTGCCTAAAGCCACAGATCAGCGCCTTCAAAAAGACACTGGATTCGCCCACTTTGTCTCTTAATTACCTTAGGAAATTGCTTGTTATTGATCTTTTGGATGTTAAGAACCTTCTGAAGGGCAAGTTTTATTATGCCAGGAGAGCTTCCTTGTATCCTGGATGAAAGAAGTTTCATGTAAAACTAAAAAGAAAAATGTTAATTTTTAGAAAACAGCAAAAGAGGAACTAGAATGTTGATTTTGGAAAGTTAAGGGCCCAGATGGACTTGAAATAATATTTCCTGTGGGTTGTTTAAAATTTTATAAAAGCATATATGAAGATTTTGAAATTAACTGTAAGAAATCCTCCTGTGGAAAAATTTTGCTGATTGGAAAATAAACATATAATAAGAAGGGACTTTGAAGGTTGACTAGAGGGAACCAGCAAGAACTAAGAATTACAATTAAAGGAGAAGAGATAATACGGAGCAATATTACCTGACTATAGAAGAAATTAAGGTTGTCTAGAAACAATGTACTCAGAAATTTCTTTCAAGATTGTTGGCCACTATAAAAATGGATCTAACAGAGCCTACAGAAGATGAACAGATTTTACTGGACAAAATAGAGTTTGAGCCCAACGTGAATGTGGATTTTAAAATAGATTTTTTAAAAATGCCAGACTACAAGAGTGATACAAAAAAGGATGAAGTGGATTTGAAAACATATTTTCAAAAACAGAATGATAGACTATAAGAGTGATATGGAAAAAGATGCCACAATGGATTTACAAATGAAACTGGCTGATCTTTTGATAACTAAAGGGGACATACAAATAATAAATCAAAAGACTGTCTTGGATAGCCTTCTTATCTTGGATTTTAAAAAGGGACATGTTAAACTATTGAAGCTGTTTCTGAGAGGAGACAAAGAGAAAATGATAAGAAATCAACTTGTGCGATATTATTATTTGAAGGGATTAAAGTCCAAGCTTTTTAAAAGTATTGTAAATGGAAAGAATTTAAAGTGAATTTATTTGACCAGGGTTAAAATATAGATGTTGTGGTTTCTGGTACCTATTAATAGAATTTCTTTTTGACCAGGATTGAATAATGAGGCTTTAAAGATTTGTTTATAAATGGGGAGAGATTTCTTTTGCTTTAGTCTCAAAGTGATAAGTTGGAATACAAAATGGATTTATTTGATTAAGGTTAAAATACATATGTGATTATTTCTGGTAGCTCTTAATGGACTTTTGCTGATTAGGACTGAATGATGAGTTGTTACAATTTGTTTATTGATAAGAGATGAGATATGGGAAGAAGATATTTTTTTTATCAAAACACTAGAGAAGGTGTTAAGTTACTGAAGTTGTTTATACTTGTCTGGAGGGAGGGGGAAGTTATTTTTTTATATATTTCTCCTTTTCTTATTTTTTTCCTTTTTCCTTTTCTTTTTTTCTCTTTGTACTTTTTCTTTTCCTCGCTTTTTATATTTCTCTTAGTTTGTATTAGTCTTTTATCTTTGTACTTGTAAACTTTAATAAAATTATTACAAAAAAAAGTATGATCCTCCAAATGCTAACCATACCTGGGTTTACTTAGCTTTTGAAGCTTGCCAAGTTCAGCCAGCTGCTGCCAGCTGCTGCAACTTTGTTCAGTATTGTTTAGTCTAAAATACCCCATTTTTGAATTGTAGCAATCAAGTACTTTTCTTCACTGCTTTTTAAAAATTATGTTTATATTAGCTTTAAAAATAAATAAAACAGTGACTTATGAATGAATATTTTGTTGTTCCATGAAGTGAATAGCAAAAAATGATAGATAGATAGATAGATAGATAGATAGATAGATAGATAGATAGATAGATAGAATCATTTAACTACATCCAAAAGATCAGAAATGTGTCAGCAAATGTCTTCTTTTGGTAGTTAATACAGTAGCTTTAATGATGCACTGTAGCATTAGATTATAAAAGAGCCATTCCCCAAAACACAGATACAAAGGATTATTAGGGATTTAGTACAATAAATTCTGTAATATTTGCCCAAATAAGCAATTACTTTTGTTCATCAATTGGTGGGCAGAACAGTACATTTCTAAACTGGAGGTAGAAAACCAGTGGCAGCCCTTGGAAGCAGCCATCAAACTTAAAGGCAAAGAAGGGATGGGGAGGCCCAGAAAGTAAAAGCGATGCCACCTCCTCCCACTTTTGGCTTTGACCTATCCAGCTACAATTCCAATGACTTTTCCTGTGGGTAATTGATCCTAAGATTTGTCCTTTCTGTTTTGAACAAGCATCCAAAAGTGGAGATCATGGTCTTGCATGGCTGCCCCCTGCCCCATATGTTGTGTTTGCTATCTGCCAATAATTCATTTAGCAAGGGCAGCAACAGCATCTCCAGCAATTATGCCAAAATGATGGCATGCACACGGGGATGTCATTCATTCATTCATTCATTCATTCATTCATTCATTCATTCATTCATTCATTTTATTGAATTTGTATGCTGCCCATCTCCCCCAACGGGTGACTCTGGGCAGCTCAACGGGTGACTCTGAGCATCACCGTTAAGCCACCCAGCATTACTCAAATGCTGTCATTACTGTACGTGCTTGCTTCCTGACGCCTAACACAAGTACATAAGTTGCAGCATTTGTATGGTGACACTGTCACACGTGGCTTATCATTTACCTCCTTTGTCAAGCAGCTATTTATTTGACGAGCCCCAACCTGCATCCAAATACAGCCGTGCATAGCAATTCTGTGTGAGTGGAATCTGATTAGTCAAGGAACTCCCAGTCATGTGGAAGAACACTATTCATTGTGGTCTGTGGATCAGCTCCAGTCTTAGGCTTGGATTAATTGGGCTTGTCAATTAAATTCAGCCTGACAATTTAATTTTCATTAACAGTCTCCAAATCAGTTCAGAAAAAAAAGGTTTTAAGACACTCAGCTTGTTAAATTGATTTGGAGTCACCCCATTTCTTTTGTAGACTCAGCTCAAATCTCTAATTTGATCAATCCTTTCAATTTGGAGGTAGAGATTAAATCAAACCTTGAGATTTCATACTCTGCATAAACATCTAAGGATGATTAGTCCTTGTTCATATAACCACCAAAGATACAGGAAGGTATGAAACATGCGTGCATGTACCAATGTATCTCAAGTATCAACACATGTTCCATACCTTCATGTTCATGTTATTTCTGTTTCTGAGACAGTTTGTGTGTATTCTGGATCATCAGCAGTAATAAGGTAGACTTTTTTTTTCCTTTAGTCACCTGAGTCAAATTCATAGTAACTCACACTTTGGCAAACCAAGGACCTTGCCACACACATATATCACATACAGATCTCATCAAATGTCCCAAACTCTGTCCAGCATCTTTGAAAGCTTTCTTGTAATTCATAAAAATACATAATACCTTGATATTAAAATATCAAGGTACATAAAAATATCAAGGTACATAAAAATACATAATACCTTGATACCTTGATATTCAGATGAGCAGAAGGACAATTTTGAACAGAACCACTACATTTATCATTTTAGTAAAATCATAGCACTTAAGGCTTCTTTAAATAATTGTATGATATCTTGCTTATTGTTATCAAATGTTTATAATTTGTACTTGTATGTTTATACAGCTTATAAATTTAAGGCTTAGAAACAAAATTCATTTGCTTTCAGTAATTCCTTAGAGCAGCCATGAGAACTGTACAGCCCAGAATGTTACATATTAATTCTTCTTACAGATAACCAAATATGTAAATGTTGATTACACATAATCAGGTATATAAATGTTGCTTCCTTTTCATTCTTAACAGATGGTTTGTCTTATCAGATGATTTATACATTATTAAGGAATTCGTGATAATCAGATGGTACCACAAACATGTAACGGTCATCATACATGTAGCCCTCAAGTCCCCTTTGTGTCCCTGTGAGCTCCCTCTGGTTATTTTTGCAGTAAACTGGTTGCCCATTTCCCACCTTTCTGAACTGGGGAACAGAATGAAACAATAGTGTAAGCCCTAAAACAGGTCCACCAAGGCAAAGATGCCCTCCATTTCCTTCCTCTTGCTCACATGTGTAATGCGGTCATGACTGTTTTGTGGCCCTCCATCTCCTAAAAGGTTTAAGTGTGTTAGTGTGGCCTTTGGCCATCAAAAAGTTTCCTACAGCCTAGTTAAACTGTCAAAGCAAGGCTGAATGGTTACCTCAGTCAACTTGGTTTTCTCCCAGATTACCTTTTGAAAAAATTTCAAGTTTCATCCATCTCCTTTATGAAGACAGCTATGAATAGCATTAATTTCTTATCAGAAATTAAAGGAAGGTTCTCATGAAAACAATTCTACTTCTGTCCCCTTAACCTAGAGGGATTCTGGCCACAGATAGGCAGGTGTACACACGGTTTATTCCAGAACATTATACAGCTCTGGAAAGTCCTCAGTAATAGAGAACAAAAAGGATGGTTCAGCTCAGTTTCAGTTCAGTTTGTTGCTCATTGATTAGTCAAATGGCCATGTCAAATCATAGCATGTCATCAGGATAGTAAAATAGAATACATTTGTACAAAAGGGAAGGATGAATGAATGGGCAGAGAGAAACGTTTTAGCTACAATGATAAAGGAAAGGAGACAATGGCCATTATGATAATATATGGCAGCTTTGGGTGCTTCTAGTTGGGGGTTCGTTACACTGCCAATCAAAAGGCATTGTGCAGCTATTCTGTCTTTTCTTCTTTAACAGATTCATCATAGCAATTTTTTTTTAAAGGTGAAGAAGTAGTGGGAAAACATGGGAAGTTGACAAATGGAAGACAAGGCCAGCTGCCCTCCCCCTTCCCTTAGAGTTAATGAATGAGAAACGAAAAGACACAATCAAAGCCCCATCTAGTTGCATGTACTTACGTTAGATGTTGACACTTCAATAAAGTGGGGATCCCACCCCACTGAGAAGCAACTGTAAGATATAATAACAGGATCAGGAAATATCCATCATTTTTAAGGTAGTAATGTGAATGTGTTTATCTGTTGAAGAGGCTTATCTGAAAAATCTATGATCCATTCAAAAAATCACAAAATAGAAGCTGGTGTAAAAGACAAGAAGTACGCATTTCAGTTTGGAAAAATCATGTGATGCCATAGGTGTCTGCAGGATCCACCTCTTCCATTAAAATGATGAAAGCAGTATTGTAGGGTTGTAACACAAGCTCCACCCCTTTCATATGTGTGGCCACATTGCAAAAGGGTGGAACTTGCATTAGATTGGCATGATTATGCTTTTATCATTTGACACAGATGTCATTGTAAAACACAAAGGGCCTGACTAGGTATACCATTTGAATTATCTTGCTGTACTTTTCTTTTTCTTTCTTTCTTTCTTTCTTTCTTTCTTTCTTTCTTTCTTTCTTTCTTTCTTTCTTTCTTTCTTTCTTTCTCTTCCTTCCTTCCTTCCTTCCTCCCTCCCTCCCTGCCTCCCTCCCTCCCTCCCTCCCTCCCTTCCTTCCTTCCTTCCTTCCTTTTAAATAAAGAAGACTACCCATTGTATTTTGGGTCCATTTGTTCTTCAAGAACAAACAAAATTATTTATAATGCCCCCTCCTTCCAACCAGGGCATTATCCAACTACAGTAAAAAAGAATCAACAAATAAAAATCAGCAATTCAAGTTATACAAAAGAACACATTGCAGTAACTCTGTAAGGTTCACATCACATACAAGCAGGCCAGGATAATCAAGCAACAATGCAAGATCATAGATATGTTTAATCAGTCAGTATATACTAACCCAATATACTATAACTTGCTTATTAAAATGTTGCCACTGGCTCAGTTTCAGTTCTTTCTCTAGCTAACTATGGACAAGGGAATCATCGTTATTTCAAAATAAATTTTCAAGAGTATAAAATTAATGAACTGTTCGCTACAACTTTCCAATTCCATCAGAGATTCATATCCATTTTGGATTACAATATAAAAATGAACATATAACAATTTAGCTGGACTACTTCTTTTATGAAGAATTCGCTGCACTGCAAATAGTTGCTAGGTAACTAGATTTTTTTTTTACTGTAGTTTAAAATAGTTTTTAATATTCCATATTAAGCATTATTGTTGTATCATTTTGTTTGAATGTTACTTTGCTTTGAACATACAATATATGAAATAAACCATGGGGAAGATCTATATCCAATTTATGCTTAATAGAGTATCAGAAATGCCTTATATTGGGTCAGAACATTGGTCTATCCAGTTGAATATTCCAACCTGAAAGACAGTAACTCTCTAAGGTCAGAGGCAAATGATATTCTGCTCACTTACTACCTGATTCTTTCAGCTGGCGATACCTGATGGATTGATTAGGTGGATACTCTGCCTTTTCTCCAAGAGCTTCAAGGGGGATATCGCTTTTATCCTCACTACAACCACCACTGAGCTGCGAGAGGGTGACAGGCCCAAAGTCACCCCATGAGTTTCCACTTCCTGAAGGTGGAGTTGAATCTGGGCCTCTCCAGTCCTAATCCCAGACTTTAACTAGTACACCATACTGGCTTTCTGAGGCTTACCTTTGGACTTTCTGACATCAGCGGATGTTGCTGTGCTTTGATCTCTCCCTCACTCTTAGGGAATATCCTGTTTGGTTGTGGTTACAGCAGCTATCGATCAGACAGTCTTTTCAGCTAAAGAGTGGTGTTTTTTCCCCCATCAATAATATACAATTAATTCTATGAAAAGATCAAGTACCTTTTATAAAGAAACGCTTTCCCACCTTCCTCTTCTCTCTGCAGTTCCCTATGTCATGCAAAAATCTTTTCCAGAAAATCATGGGGCTTTGGAAATGGTACAATGAACAGAGAAATTGGTAGAACTGGGCCTTTGAGCATCAAAAGAAAAGCAACTCAACATTGAGTAAGACTGAGCATTTGGTAGTTAGTGGCCATTGTAGATAGAGCAATAATGCAAACATTTTGCGGGTGGGAGAGCCAAAATGTTTATGGCTGGGGAACTCTGAAGTGTTCTTCTTTTGACTGTGTTAAGCCTATTACAGGATTGCACTACAGAGAGGCTGTATTCACACAACACACTTAAATTAGGTTAGGTAAAACCTAATGGCTACCTTCATACAACATGCTATCTTTGGTTAGTACTATGCTTTTAACAAAAATGATTGCATTTTTTAAAAAATTACAGTTTATTTTTTTTAGGATATTGCCTATTAAGAATACCTAGTCACAAATACGTAGCTATGGTATAAAACAGTAATAAAATAAACTATATGCAGAAAAGAAATGAACCAGATTTTTTAAAAAAACAACTATTAAGAAAAACTGCAGAAAAGAAGGACATTAAAAAGAAGGGAAGAGGGAAAAAAAAAACACTTGGTAGCACAAGGGCAGGACTGGCTGAGCCACTGGCTATTCCTGCTGGGCTGCCATGGGGCTTATTCTTTTCCTTCTGTTTCAACATCTCTGTGACATGAGTGGGAGAAGTTATCCATCAGTTCAGAGTGAGGTATCATCAATATGCAGGCGATACTTAACTGTATCTCTCCTCACCCAGGGCTGGGAGGCTGTGGGTGTCTGAATGGGGCAAAGCAATCTGAAACTGAATCTCATCAAGATGCAGATGCTGTTTGTCCTACTCTCTTATTAACTCAGAAGGGGGTCATGTACTCTGGAAGGAGCACAATAAAATTCAGGGTGATTGTTTTAACCTATAAAACGTCACCTGTATTGGCTTCCAGTTACATTCAGGATTGTCTCCTTTGCCTTCCTGTGAGTTAAACTCATAATGGAATGAGAGACCTCTGTAGTAGGAATCAGGATGCAGACCTTCTCTGAGGCCACCCCATTTTTGTGCAATAGCCTGTCTCTGGAGATTCAGACTTTACTTTATTATTTTTAGGTGCTTGGGCCTTGGGGCAGGGTTCCTCAACCTTGGCAACTTCAAGATGGGTGGATTTCAACTCCCAGAATTCTTCAGGTTTGCCGGCTGGGGAATTCTGGAAGTTGAAGTCCACCCGTCTTAAAGTTGCCAAGGTTGAGGAACTCTGCTTTGGGGGATTAGCTGCTTGGTCTTCTTTTTTATGGGGGCTCATACTGATTATTTTTAAAAATAATGTTACTATGAATATTATTGATATAGATTTTATGGAATGGTTTGAGGGATGTTTAAGATTATTCTGATTTTATTACATTTATGACTGAACAAAGTCAGTTTAACCTTAGCAGTATACAACTATCTGAATGAATGAATGCATGAATGAATGAATGAAACATGATCCATACTTTCATCAGTTACATTTGGAAAGACATCTGGGAGCCAAGAAAGAGTCTTGGAGATACATGGAACCTTTGGACCACAAATAGCCCACCTCTGATCATAGCTGTGATAAAGGCTTTGTTATACTTTAACATCAGCAAGAATGGCAGTAACTTAAATACTGTATTTTAATTAGTTCTTTATGGGTGTTACAAATAAAATTATACATTTTTTATGATAAAGAGACCTGTAGTAGTTTAAATGTATAATTTTAAAAAACTAAATAATATGCAAATCAAAGAGTTTTCTGTTTTCTTGGGAAAATGCATGTGGCATATCAACTAAAATCTTACCTGTAACAATTTACAAACAAGTATTTACTGTACAAAATTATTCCTATCTTGGAGGATGCAACCAAACACTTTTTCATTCTAGTTTGCTTTTTGAAAGCTATGTTTTAAAGTGATGTTTTACAGACTTTCACATTTTGATTTAATACATGCATAATTACATATTTCATGTTTTACTTTATTTAGATTTACATCTGTGTATGTGTGAAGCTGAACTGGCTTATACACTATTCAGAAGAACTGTAGCAAGATCCTTTTGAAGGCCCAACTGGAAAGAGAATTGTTGTAACTTACAGGAAATTAAAAAATTCCTGCAATACCAACCCACTACTCAAAGTCAATCTGTGGTATCCCACAATACACTGTGCTCTGAAGTTGAGCCAGAATGATTTTTGAAGAGTAATTTCAAGTCGTATAAAGGGTCACATTTTGTATTAAAGCCATATTTGCTTCTGTGTTTTGTGAATTTCAAGCTCGTTAGTAAACCTTTGTCCCTTTTGCTGTGTGTCTTGCTTTGAAACCTGTTTTATCAGTCTGTTTCTGAGAAGTTCAAGGAAAAACATTGTGACAATTTTTTCTAGGGAAAATGTGATCAAGTAGAAATTATGATTATGAGGCACATGACTGCAACATTGAGTATAAGAGGAAGGGGAAACTATAGAATGAAGTTTATTTTACCACTTGATTGCTAAGCACATATAAGCCAGAGATGGGAGAAGAGGGCCTCAGAAAAAATTACAGGTTGTTTTTCCACAATATGCTGAGGGCTGTGTTAACAAGAGATCAGGATATCTCGGCATCTTTGATGATTAAGCTTTTAAGGAAAGAACAATGGCTTGATATTCTGCTGAATTGCCTTTGTCTTTTCCAGTCAGTATGTTCCTGAAGTATATGCAGGATTTGGGCTCCGTCTCTATGTAACTTGGAATCAGCAAAAATAGTCCATATGCAAAATGAAATTGCCAGTCTGGGAGTATTTTCTATAGGAAGTGTTGGAAGGAAAAAGCAAGCCATATAATGTAATCAGGAATTCTCCTTCTGGATCTGTTGGTTAATTTACTGTATGTTCTTCCCAAACTATGCCCAGTGAGTACTTTTAGATACAGAATCTGTATAATATGAAAGAGTGTTTATCTATTCTGCAATACAGTAAATCTAAGTTAGAATAAGTGTAAATTCATACAAACTTTGGAAAGATCAGTTACTTCTACAACAGCAACACATTTCTTGTATTTTATTATCTACTAGCCACTTTTATAATCTCTGTACCCTTTGTATAATTCCAATGTGGTTTCTGCTCTTACAGCACTAGGCATATACAAGTGGAAAAAATTAATATGTTTCCTTTCCTCTCTTTTAATATGTTTCCAGTCATATAAATCTTGTGTATTTTTCATGCAGAAGTGTGCAATTTTTAAAAAACGGGACCTCCACAAAAAGTTGAATATAAATATGCCTCTAAATATGTATTTTATATGCAATTTTAGTGCTTTTTATTTTTAACTACATTACACAGTTCGAGAAGTATGCAGTTCAGTCCAGAATATTCTATTCTGCCCATTGTTGTGGAAGATGTAGATTAAAATCATAATAAAATAGTGGTCTGAATGAAATTAATGACCTGCCCTACTAATCTTTCCAGATATTCCTCAGGCACAATGCACACAGACAAATACATAATGGAGGGACAAAGGACATTTGAATTCTCAACATCATGAAAAAGAATCGTAAGGTATCTTTTTAATTGTTTCTCCTAAGTGAAAAACAATTTCTCCACTTTTAAGGACAAGGAGCAAACTATGGCTTTTACCTGCTCAATCTTGCATGGAGATCACTGGCCAAGCAGCCAAACCCTCTCATTCTTGTATCGCTGCACCATCTTGAGACATTCAGTCCCAAAGCATTCTTCTCATCCCCTACTCCCACCCTAATGATGAGAGGGCAGCTTTCATGACTTCTTCCTTTCTTCTTTGAGCAGCAACTAACTCTTAGATCAGTGTTTCTCAACCTTGGCAGCTTTCATATGGGTGGACTTCAACTCCCAGAATTCCCCAGCCAGCTTGCTTAGATTCGTTTTGCTTCCTAACTGTTGCAAAAATAAGCATGTAAGTTATAGTATTCAAGCGCTCTCCAGATGTTTTGCTGTCCTATAATTCCTGTTCAAAGTCCATGCTGTGCAGGCCTTATTGAAACTGTAGCCCAAAACATATGGCAAGCACCAGGTTTATTTCCAACCAGAACTCAGTTTGCTTTTTCTTCAGTGAAGTAAATGCTATACAAATCCATTCTGACAAAGACATTTTAACATAATCCTGCTTGAACTTAGTCGTAAAAATTCAGGTCAGCATACTATTACTCCCAAGGTTGTTTCAGTGAATGTGACAGCAACATTGACAATGAAATAGCAGTGGGAATAGATCTATGAGGTGCCAGTTTATACAAGCCACTAAACCATTAAACCAGGGTCTGTTGTCAGAGGAAGCTGTTTGCATGTGTGAATGTGCATTATTGTTTTTCAAGACTGTGCTATTCCACCAAATATTCCTTTGGTATGACCAATCTGTTCATTTCCCCAAGAACATATGTAACTGTTTAAATTTTTTCACATGGAGGACAATGAAATAGACAATATAAAAATGGGATAGCAAATATAAAATATAAATGAACAGCCAACCTCCCCATGTTGATTAAGAAGGTGGAGGGGATGAGTTTACAACATGCATCCTTGTAACCCTCCCAATGTACAATTTTGAAATTTATCTATTTATTTATATTTCAAATTTGGTCACCACCCATCTCATGAGGAAGTGACTCTGGGCACTTTACAATAAACAAAAAACAAAAAAACAGTATAAAAATGCAATAGAAATACAATAGAAATGATAAAGAGTGCTTATGTTTCATTGTCCTATACTCTGGTCTCTCTTCAGAACTTTTGTCTTTTACTTAATACTGCATCAAGGCTATGACATGGGTAGGACCTTGAGATGAGCCAGGAACCAGAAGCTATGGGACAAAGCCAGAAGTTAGGATCAAAAAGCAAGTAAGGACTGAAGAAAAAGTAACTGATTCAGGAATGCAGAAGAGTTCAAGATGTCCTTGATACGTAAGCAAGCCTCATCTGCAACAGGAAGCCACCTTACTTATACTACTTTGTGCTCAGAAGAATCCAATAGCTAAGGTGGATGGATAAGGTTGGTCCAGGTTTTTGACATTTGTATTATATTGAAGGGATCAATAACTAAATTGGCAATATCTAAATTGGCAATGTTAACTTCATAGCTTTAGAGCATGCGCAGAGTTCTCTATAGCCAAGCTTCAATACTAACAGCACTTAGCGAAATTGCAAGAGGAAGCAACTAACCACAGATGAGCTAGCTCAGATAATAGGGAAAACTCCTCCCGAAGAGACTAAGTCTGAGGCCTGATAAGGAAGGAGGATCCAGAACAAGGGTCTGCAGGGACTGACAAGGTATAAGAGTTAGGGGGAACTCCTTTAAATTAATGTAAGCAAACAAGGGCAGGGAATAATGTATTCTGTTTAAGTTTCTTTGACTGGTTGTAAAACTCATCTTTATTATAATGGTACTAAGATCTGCCTTTTTAAAAATACTATAAAAGGCTGTGGTTTTGTCTCTAAGGGTGTGCCACCCTGCTCTCTCTTGGTGCATGGTGTGAGCACCCAGACTTTTGCTTGGCCAAATAAAATGCTGCTTAGAGAAGTCTCTGCTTGAAGTGTTTTATTTTGGGCTGCTGATTGATTTCAAGTTTTCTGGGTAGCCGTGAACCTTACAATATAATGAAAACACTGTTCCCAGAGGGCACATCTAGTATTAGCTGTGAAAAGGACTGCGTGTTTCCATTTCCCTTGAAACCCTGCACTGCATTTGCAGTTCTGTTCCATCCACCATACTCCTTCTTGCAGCTCTTTCTTGTCACAACAAAGGTTGGAAGTTCTATTTTCTTTTGGCTTGTAAACTTTAGATTATTTTAGGGTTGTTGTTGTTTTTTCCTTTTTCCAATACAAAAATAACAGACAGTAAATGTGAATGCTGGGAAACAAGAGCAATGTACCAATTATATAGATTTCAAATAGTGGAAACTGAAAGTATATCTGCCCATTTCATTGGGCAGGTGCCGATTTGTAGTCTCAGCTGAACTCAGTTCCTTAGATTAAATAGTTAACAGGAACTCTGCCAATGTAAAAAGTCATCCATGTGGTTATTATAAGCTAATGCTGGAAAATATCAGTTAAACTGGAAAACACATGTTGCTGGCTTGGTTTGAGGTAATGTACACCAGAGCCAAAAAATTATTTTAAAAATGAAAGCAATATCAAGGCTCAAAGTTCCATGTGGCTGATTTTGGGATATATTCATCCTAAAAGCCCCAAAACTGTGTTTTTGTTTTTGTTTTTTTTTTCAAACAAGCCTCCAACTTATCAGACACAGACCTTGAATAATCTCTGCTGAGCAAGGAGTTCAGGACCACTACAAAACTAGGTTTGTCACTGTCATCACTTTGGGAAATCAAGGGAGCTGCATAATTAGCCTGCATCCTATGGTATTAAATTAGCAATGCAATAGTCTATGATAATAACTAAAATGTTTTCTAGGCTGTGTGAAATGAATTTGTAATGCAGCGCACAGCAGCAGTATCTTCTCTAGAAGGGGTAGAAAACCTGAGGGAAATGGCCACAGCTTCTGTCTGCCACCCTTTGATCCCTTACAACTTCCCTGTGGTACATTTGAATTCATTTTCCTACCCTTTACTTTCGATTTGGTTCTCAACTCCACAGGTGCTGTGTCAGTAAATTATATCTAAAGGCACACTTCTACGTTGGCTGTAGCAGAAAACTAAACCCTGGAAAATTGCACGAAGAGAGCTTTGAATTGCCAAAAAGCAGGTGGGTAACTATGAAGACTCCATAAATGACCAATAAAGGCAAGGAGGTACCTTCAACTTCTACTTCTCCCACAAAAAGGGGGGGGGGGGGAACCTAGTACCAAACAGCCCAAAAACATTCTCTTTCTTTTTGTAATAATATTAATAAGAGTTTTAATTACAACAATAAAAGATAATACAAACTAAAGAAGAAAAAAGAAAGAAAGAGGTGCAAAAAAGCAGAGAGAAAAACACCCTAAGAAAGCAGCTTCCCACCCTCATCGTGACAAGTGCAAACACTTTCATAATCTCTTCACCTCCTGTCAATTAACAGACATAAAATCCTTCATTCCATAATTCATCTCTTAAGTATAGGCAAATCTAATAAGTAATGTCTTCTCCAATCCAGGTGACAGCAAAAAGTCTAAACAGAGCCCTAAAATAATAACATCAATTAACATATATAAAACTCCACAATGTTTTTCCATTCCAAATGCCAACAATTCCATTGAGAACCACCCCAAATAGCAACATATTCCATTCAAATAAACATTCCATATCTCAATTCTTAACTATAAACAAATCCACATTTAACAGATATAAAGTAATCCCAGTATCCTAATATAAACAAAAGACTAAAATTTAACATAACGCAAAGGGATATAAAAAGACAGTTAAATACAAAGTGAGTTTAAATGCTGTCAAATTAGGGTACATAAAGTAACTGTAGAGAAAAAAAGCTTAAACACCATGTTAAATGTAAGCAAATCCAATACACTTCATTTTTCCAGTCCAAATACCAGCAAATCCAAAAAGAACCAACCAAAATAGCAACATGTCCCATTTTAACCCTGGTCAAATAAACCGACTTTGTGTTCTTTCTTTTTAGGCAAAACAATCTTGTTCTTTAATCCATTCAGATGATTGTTGATCCTTATTTCAGATTTCTTTAATACTTTGTATAGTCTCTTTTGTAAGTCCAGCAAAAAGAAATTGTTCCAATTGCTCTCTGGGATTGTCATTATTTCCTTAATTTTTAAAGCCTCATCCAATTTTTTCTTTATATCTGATGACAAATTCTTATTCAGATTCTCATTCATGTTATTCTCGGATACATTTTGTTGCATTTCTTTTTCTGTAACATCTTCTTCTGGGAACAGACTGTTCCCAAGAAAACACAATGTAGCTGACATAATTGATTCAAAGTCCCTGTGCATTTCCTCAAAGATATCTCTGAACGCCATTATAAGTTACTTCTTTTGTTATGTCTCCAATATCAAAAACAGGTTTTCTTTCCCACTAAAATACATTTATTCTTTAAGATTAATTTCAAAGTCTTAATATTCAAAATCCAATATTCCAACATTTTCTTAGCCCTTAATCCGTTTAAAACTCTCTCTAGCCAAAACCTTGTCTTGATTTTTGCTGTTTATTTTAAATTCTTAAAGATTATAAAGATACATCTTCATTTTCTTATATTAAGGATTGAAGTGTTTACAGCCTTGCTGCTTTGAAGGTGTCCTTTGAATCAGTTAATAGGCAATTTCTGAAAGTGGTTAGCAAAGGAAGTGTGAACTCAGCATCCTTTCCAAAGGCTCCATTTGTGGCTGGAGTAATTATGGCAAATTCCCTCGTCTCTCAATTCTCCCACTCCCTGGAGATCACTGTCTTGCAGTTTCCTCACATGGCAAAATTGTAAGGAGAACAGCTTGGGTAATCTCGTGTCCTCTGTTTGTCCAGAGAGAGTCAAAGGAGCCAATCTATTTGTCTAATGCCAAAAATAGGCTGAACAGCAATGGAGCATTTGATCAAACACACGCTAAAGTTCTTCTCCTCCTATCAATCAGTAGGAAAAAAATCCAGCACCAGAACATTAGGAAGAACTCAACCAGCAGAAGAGGTTATAAGAAAGGAGACCAAGGAAAAATTCATTTCAATCCTACTCTTTAACATATCATCATTCCCATATAAATCTCTAAAGTATTCCTTCCAGCATTTCCTCATTTCAGTTCATCCCAAATAATTTCATCGCTTTTATCCTTCATCATTCACTTTTCTGGAGGTTCCTTGTTTAGTCTTTTTTACTGACTTCTAAAAAAAAAAAGATATTTCCATCAAATTGTTATATATATATATATATATATATATATATATATATATATATACACACACACACACACACACACACATAGTATATCATTTGTATAGATCCCCATTTCACACAAGTGACTCTGGCCAGCTTACAAGATTAAAACAAATAACCCACCAAACTTCCTCCTCAGCCGCTGTGTATTTTAATTTTTGGATTTATGACGGAAATTTGTTTTTAATTTATTCTTTGTTCCCTGCCCAGAATCACTTGTTGAGATAGGTAGCCATACAAATTGAACAAACAAATAAATAAACAAACCTGTAGCATCCAAGAAAACCATTAACTATTACCCACTCACCACTAACAGTAGCAGAGCTCATCTACCCCCTGACCCGAGTGCCTGGGGGAACAGCCAAGTCTTCAATGGCTTACAAAAGACTAACAGGGTTGGGGCCATCCAGATCTCCAAGGGGATGCTGTTCCATAGGGCAGGCACTGCCACTGACAAGGCATGACTCCAGGGTTCAATAGGATGACATTGCTTAATGGAAGGGACTCGGAGCATGCCCTCTCTACCAGATCTGGTGGGTGGGCAGAAACAGGAGAAAGGTGGTCCTGCAAGCAGCCTGGTCCTATGCCATGGAGGGCTTTATAGGTAATGACCAGCACCTTGACTTGTACCCAGAAGCCTACTAGGAGCCAGTGCCACTCTCTGAGCGATGGTGTTACATGGGCATAACAGGAAACACCAAAAACTGCCCAAGCTGCTGCACTTTGGACCAGCTTCTGAATGCTCTTCAAGGGCAGCCCCACGTAGAACATATTACAGTAATCCAAATAGAAGGTGACTAAGACACTCCACTTCCAATTCCAATTTTTTTCTTCTTTTAATCTTAACTATTCCTTGTTTCTTTACTTTACTCTTTGCCTCTGTCTTTTTCTGTCTATCCTCATTTATGATGTATCTTTCTGTCATCCTCAGTTTTTGCACGTCATTCTCTTGTATGTATTTTTATTACCCATGCCTCTTAGACTCCATTCCAATAAGCACCTTTTCTATACTTTTTATTAGGATAACTCCACAAACTTCTGTGCAGCATAATACTTTACATACCATTCCAAGCAGCTTCTACATCTTTTCTTATGTCCACTTGCCATTCATGCAGTTTGGGGTTTAATCTGTACCTTAGCACTTGTTTATGCAGATTCACATTTCCTTTCCTGCAGTTGCAGTTGTTCTACTTTCACCTTCATTTCTTTCATTTCTTTCCTTTTCTTCTATGCTTATCTCCCCCCAAAATTCACTCTAGACACTACAGATACAAAATAACAGTCTGATTCAAATTCACTACCTATCATCATCTTTGTATTCTTCAACAACTCTTGATTTTACATAATAAATAATCAAAATAATTATGTTTTTCATTTTTTATTTATACCTTTGCGATGTGTATGTATGAATAGGCATATGTTTAAACCATGTATTCACAACAAACAGATCTTTTTCTAAACAGTGACACACCAGTCATCATTCCCATTGATTCTTAAGTCTCCAAATGGCCCAACAAATTTTTTCTATGTCATCCATTCATGTCACCTAACAGAATAACTTTTCCTCTTGTATCACATTCATTTAGAATGTTGCAATTTCCCCCCCCCCCAAACTCATCTCTGGTTCTTCCACTATTACATTCACTGGAGCATAATATTCAACTATACCAACTGATGGGTTTCTATTTTTATACATATCCACAACAATCTAGATAGCACCAACTCATACTGACAAATACTTTAGCCCTTTTGTTCTTAACTAAACCTCCTCCTTACTTCCATGCATGCATTCTTCCATTCTGTTCAACGAGATCAGGCTACCCTCATTTAGGTCTATTAACATCCTTCCCATTTCTCTTAATTTCACAGGCTCACAACCTTCCTACTTTCCTCATTTCATTTCATGCCTTTTATAATTTAGTTCTTTACATTCCAAGTTGCAATCTTTGAAACCTTAAAAATACTACTATGCTGAATAACCCTATGAGAGATATTTATTCAAGAAGAAGTAATACTAACAGTGTAGGTACCTAAGAAAAAAATGGAGAAGGAAGGAAGGAAGGAAGGAAGGAAGGAAGGAAGGAAGGAAGGAAGGAAGGAAGGAAGGAAGGAAGGAAGGAAGGTTGGTTTGATAAGTACTGTAGTTAGATTACAAAAATTAAAATAATGCACTAGGGCTGTGCAGTTCTTGGGTGATGGGGAGGACTGTTTTCCTTTGAAGATGATTATTTACCTGGCACACCTAATTACAGTTTTGATATTGTTTAATTAATGCCAGGAAATTTCCTGCAATTTTTCTTGACCAGTTTTTATTTAATTCAATGAAAAAAAATTGCTTTCAAGGAGCAAAGAATTTTAGTAAAATTCACATGGGTGGAATGTGGTTTTTGTGCTTAGAGGGGAAGGGCTGATCTCCATGACCAACTTGTCCCAGTGTGAATATAGGCCACTGGCCACTTGTCAAGGGCAGAAGACATAATGCCATCATTTACCAACCCCAAACCACTGGGAAGGCAACCTCCACCCACATTCTCCTGTTATGCATCAAAAGTAGTGTTTTCGGTCTTGTGTCGGATCAAGTAGTGCTGACTAGTTTATCTGCCACCCTTCATTTCATTGTTGGCAAACATTTCCACTCCAATTATCTAACATGTGCAGTAGCAAAAATGCCCCCTTGCCTCTGGCTACTGCTCACTGTCTTCCACAGCCACTTTTTTCACCAGTTCACTAGTACAATGATGAAGAGCTGAACCAACCTTCCTTCCTTCCTTCCTTCCTTCCTTCCTTCCTTCCTTCCTTCCTTCCTTCCTTCCTTCCTTCCTTCCTTCCTTCCTTCCTTTTTTCTGTCTTGCACAGGTCCACTGATGGCACAGTAAAAGATAACCCTGTCTTCTTTCCTTTTTAACTAAGTGAAATTGACAGGCATTCTGCCACTTTCCCCTTCTAGCCTAAGTGACAGGAAAAATGATTAAACTATGGTGTTTCCCTTTTCTTTCTTTTTTTTCTTTTTTCTTTAACCTGTCCAGGAGAGGGAAAGGAAACAGGAAATTCATGAATCAAGAGCTATGGTTAACACAATCCAGACATAACATCAGGCCATCACCATGGCCAAATCAGAGGAAGGGACCAAAATCTGGAAAGGGAACTTCTTAACCAGCTTCATTTCCAGCTGATTTCCACATGGAAATCCAGTTGCTTAAGGACGTAGTGCAGAAAAAAGCAAAGTGCTTACAGTGTGTGAGGTGAGCATGTGTTTCCGATTGTTCACTGTGCAGTAATCTTCCAGTGATCTGAAGCCTTGCTTCAATTCCCTCATCGAAGGGAAATCCATCATGTGGGCACTTTTCCCACTGAGATTTTTCAGTTGTAATGCTACTTCACTATGAAGCAGGAGGCCTACTCTTGTGAGGTTATTTCAGAAATTCAGATAGAATATCCACCCTATTTTTTTTTCCTATTAATTTGTGAAAGTTTTGTAAGATCATTTGTGTCTGGCTCTAATGGGAAGTATTCAGGACTATTAATTTATTTCTCATTTGGAAGTAAACCCAGTGGCTTTTGCTTAGAAATAAAGTGGAACTATACCAATAGACAATGAATTCATCGGGTTTATTATTTGTTTCTTGGCTTCTTTACTATATTTACTACATGGTACAAGAAGTTCCTGCATTATAAGTTTACAATCTAAACTCTAATCCAAGAGTAATAACAATGGATAAAGAGGACCACAATTTCATGATTGTTTCTATTAAACATGGTTATTTTAAAGCACAGATTTATAACTGCATCATTCAGGTTAATTGATTAAAATTGTTTTATCAGCTAAAAGATATACCCAATGGAATTTATGTCTATACTGTACTTACGTAAACATTTTGAGGTACTCCCTTTTGTGTAAGAAATAACTTTATGTTGCAGGAGTTGGATTCACACCATAACAAAAAACAAAAAAGGAGTGAGTGAGAAAAAAAATATTAAATACCAGCCCTGGTATCTGTTACTTCTATAGTTTCATGTTGCCTGAATTTTAGCTGTCATACATTTAAATTAATAATGGAACCCCCATTAATTTCTGGATGGCGAGTCTTGGTTATTTAGTTCCATCCATTTTAAACCAGAGTGCTACTTTTAATTAGTTATATTTAGCAGTCTTAGACAAAGACACAGTCCTGTTACCCTTGTAGGATTGAAACACTCCCTCCCCGCAAAAATAGCAAGTGTGAGCAATTTTAATGTACCACTGTATTAGAGGCACTGATCTATAGACAGGTACTTTTTGTTTCAGGTGGTAAATGCTACTTATACAACAGTAATGTATTATTGCCTTCTGCCTGTCCTTTCTTTGGATGGGATTTTTCTCTGCCTACCTCTTGGGATCCTATCATAACAGCATCTGGCACGATTAAGTCCTGGAAGCCAAATGAAGAATTGCCAGCATGCATTTAAAAGTGCATTAAGAGTTTTGAACACAATGAAGACTTGCCTACATAGTGAGTACAGGAACACAGTGAAATGCTGCTAATTTATTTTTGTGAAGAGGAGAAGGGATAGTGCAGGTATTGCCAAGAAAGGGCAGTGCTAACTGTCTAGTGATTATCTGCACATTCTCTGTACTTGCAACTTGGTAAATATACCAATGTTCCTGATGTCAGTATAAATCTGAAAACAGTCAAAACAATCCATATGTAACTGGATTCAAAAGGCTTGGAAGATGGAAAGGTCATTCATCTGAAAGGTCTTTAGATCAATAGTTCTTAAAATCCACAGATTCAAGGAAACATAGATTTAGATTTTGAGGTGTAAGTTTCTTACTTTCTTGAAATAATTTGCAGCGTGAAAAAAAAGAGGATAACTACCATTACAAGGAATGAACCATTTAAAGTTACTGCTGATGGCTATTTAAAACCTAACATAAAAGCAAAGACAGCTTTGATGGATTATCCAGTTCTCTGCATAGCATGAAATTGCAAAATGATACCATAACCACTTATCTTTCAGATTCCTTAAGATAAACACAGTGGAATTCTTTAAAAGACTTTTGACAATTTGAGACTGATTCTTTCTCTCTTCTTTGTCACCTCTACTTAGCAATTGTTACCATTTAGTCAGAAATTAATTGTGTTAGTGGTAAAGATATAAGTTGTCTAACTGTCAGCTGGTAGCTGACTATGTAAGTATTGGTTTGCATTTGAGACTTTCTTAAAGTATCACCAACATTCAAAGTTAACTTAAAACAGTTACTCATAAGCCCTAAAATATAGCTTATTTAAGAAATATGCATGTTTTGTAATTTAACAGGGGAAATGAAAGACGATGGGCCTGTGCCATAAGGGTGGGTTTCAAAATTGCAACTCTTTTTAGATCAGAGTAGTGATTTTCATTACTTTAATGAAAGATACTTGATTCTTTTTCAGGAGCAGTTTAACTGTTAGTACTACAACAACAAAATCACCAGTGGCCACATTCAGGACAGTCATTTAATGGATATGCTCTTGGATTGCTCAGAGTTGTATTCCCAAATAAGCAGTGCCACAAATGAGTTAGCAAGAATGTTGGGTAGAAGTTCCACATGATAATGTGCATATGTTCCAATTCCTTTCAGACTGAAAACAAAATATCCTCCTACTGCCAAAGCTGACTTGGGTCTGAAGGTCTCCGAGACAGATTTATTCCTGAAAACATGCCTCTAAACATCTACAGGAAGACAATTAATTTGAGGAGATTGGTAATGGCATGGGCATCTACTGGAGGCAAGGAGAGGCTAATGAGAACATGGGAATCATGACACCAGCACACAATTATGCAGTTTACATACTTGCCTTAAAATCATGATATCAATTCATAATTATGCCAGTTGTGTGATGATGCCGTGATGCACCTGTCATAATTTTGCCATCAATTGCTTATCACAGATTCTCTTGGGTGATAGGCACTACAGCATAAAAGTAGGAAGAGGTGGAAGCAATTTAAGGCCATTTGACTTGATGTTTAAGGTCAGCCACTTCTGATACACACAGTCAGTAGTGTAGCTTGGACTTTAGGGAGGTTAAGATGTAGCAACTATGTTAAGAGAGAGATGTAGAACTTTATGTAATTAAGGAACCTACATGTCCAGGAAGAACTAACTCCCCACCATCGCTCCCTGGCTAACTTTACCCAACAGACCTAACCAGATCAGTGGCTGCATTTATGCAACATGCTTAGTTTGGCAAGTGTTCACATAATTAATTTTACTATGTTGTTCAAGCCTATTTATGGTTCAGTATATCAGAGGGACCCAAAATATTGATGAATTTTGTAATGAGGTTAAGTAAGTTGTATACACACAGCCATGAATAATTTGCACATCTCTTTAATGCATATGCTTTGCATGCACATAATATATTATGGTGTCCATGTGAAGATACCTGTACAACCCAGTTTCCATCCCACCATCACAGCCTAGATGGATCTGTAAGCGATAGTCAGCTTGTAGCTGTAAAGGCAAAGGTTATAATCATAGGCAAATAAAAAAACCTGTCCCTGATCAGAACAAAGATCAGGAGTCCACTATCCACTTTCTTACAGAGTTGAGGCCTATGAGAAGCCCACAAGCAATCTTACAGGTATTTAAGACATGGAATTTCTCCAGTCAAAATGTCTTCCCATTCATTTCAGTGGAGAAAATGAATTTCTATTTCAGTTGAAGGCATATGAACACTCTTTTTTTTGGCAAAACCATAAAATTCAAGGGATTTTTGTCACATCTGAGTGGTCATAGAGTTCTGGACATAGAGTTGTACAGAATTACCACTGTTACTACTTTACAGAGCACATTACAGAACACTGAAACCTGTCAAGTTACTTTCAAGACAACGAACTTTGTTTGATGATGCCTTTGAAATTAGTCTAGGGCAGTGTTTCTCAACCTCAACAACTTCAAGATGTGTGGACTTCAACTTATGCATCGACAGCTGTTGGGACTTATGCCTCCCATACACTGGGAAGCACTGGTGCAGATTTAAAACAATGAAAATGGGAGAAAATAAAACTGGTAGATTCCATCATCATCTAGGTAAGATCATCTCGCTCTTTTAAAAGGCTGGTCTTGAAGTTCTGTTCATGCAACCATATTTATGGTGCTGAATTAAGGTTGACACTTTTTTGCCAGATCCGTCATATTTAAAAGCTACCTGATAGACTGGTATCAATATTATCCCCTCATACTGGGAATAGCTGCCCTATTAAATCTGATTGGTACTGATGTGTTCAATTTTTTAAAAAAAAGTTTAAAAACTTGCTAAAATTTGCAAATTTCTTCATATGCAGGATACAAAGTATTCAGGATTCTAAACCTCTGAATGGAAGAGATTCGTGTATTTATAAAAAAAAAATAATACATTGTGAAAAGCACTAATGAAAATGCACTGTTGGCAGGCAAACGTGCAGTTGGTGGGCATCACATCATACTCTCTGAGTCAGTGACAAGGGGGAAAAGAAGGAAATTGTACGAGACTGCTACATTCAGTAATCATATGTCTATTGTAACAGCTAATTTACTCTCAGTAGACTGACCCCCTGAAATTTAAAAAGTACAGAGACAATACATAAAACTTAGAAGCACTTTTGGTTTATCCTGCTTGGCTTTCACCCACAAACAAGGTTTCAGAAATTAACAAAATGACTTATCACAAAAAGAATAAATGTTGATTCCCTCATGCATACATACTCTTAATTAACCTTGTGGAAACATATAGAACACTTAGATTCTCAATGAAGACTTGTACCTCATATTCTTCTTCTGAATCTTTGTTTATGTACTGTATCTAGAACAATACATATTGTATACAGATGGGAGACCCCATTCTTTATAAAGAGCCTATGGACATTCAGATATATGCACACCAAAAACACCACTGAAAGTTTTTCAAGGTCTGTCTTTGAAGAATTAAATACTTTTGCCAGTTCTACTTCCTCACATATTCAAATCTGTATCCAGACTTTTGGATCAATGCCCGGTGTTTGCCCCTGTTTTCCCTTAAACCTCTGCAAAGGTCTGATTCCAAGCAATAAGTCCTACTGGAAAAAAAGGAAGCTCGCTCTCCCTCCCCGCCCCCACCCTGCACATTTACAAAAATGTAAGTGGCCTATGAATCCTGTTACAGTTTCTGATTGGTCCTGAAATAAATGTATATGTGTTGACTAATACTTAGTTCTTCCTTCTCTTTACAAAATGGAAATTGATTGATAAAGGCCCTTCTGTTGGGCTGCAAGCACAAGAAAACCTATGTGTGCTTATTCTGTAACAGGTGTCACTGAGTTCAGTGCCCGCTATAGCCAGGTAACTGTAATGCTATGTGGAATGATCTTGGGCAGTGTTGTCCAAACTTGGCCACTTTAAGATGAGTGGACTTCAACTCCCAGAATTCCCCAGCCAGCATGGGAGACAGGAAGAAGAGCTCATGCATCCTGCATCCTCATGGGAGCTTACCAGAGACATTTGGAGGGGACCAAGAGCAATTCTGAACCTTTACAGCTCTTCCTCCTGTCCCCCAAGGTCATTCAACATACCATTACAGTAAGTGTGCTTAAAGCTTAAAATGTCTAATCAGTCAGCCTGCTAACCTCTCATTCCCCCCCCTTGCATAGAAGTTCAACATCTGCCATAGAGAGCCTCTTGATCCATAAGAGTCCATTGAGACTGAGGATCCTGGTTTTGCAGAGATCTCCTTTATGTGGACAGCCTCTATAGCTAAAGGAGACTTTCATGTTTATTCTTGACACATGAAAGGTAGCAAAAGTATGCAGGAAGGATCCCAGCTTCTTCTTTTCTAGCTCCATTTCAGCTCCTTGGTTTTCATTGTTTGCACCTCCCTCCATTATGTCCTTGCTCTCAACAGAGTCTTCCTCTACCTGTGAATGTAAGATGACTCCATCCGAATTCACGGGTAACTCTTTAAGAAAAAGACTTCATTTTCTTTGCGGTAAATATGTTATCATGGAGAGACGGCACTGTTTTACGAAACTGTCACAATCTAAGTAATGGAGAGAAAGCTTCAGGCAGCATAATCATTTTTAGATGCTGAGCTTTGGTATTAGAAGAATCAGGTGCTAAGAAAGAAAAGCGTATTAAAAGCTTGGCCAGTAGCCTGCCCTATGGCTCAGGAACAGATTGAGAAGAGATAAAATGAAAGACGTCTGCGCCTTTGATCTGGGGCTTTTGGGTGTGTTCATTAAACAACATCACGTTTTTTAAATTAAAAAGGTAGGAGACTGGATTAATTCCTGGTTTGCTTTTTAATACAATTTTACCCGTAATTAATGTTTTAGAACTGGGTATAGACTGAATGAATGATACCTTTGAAAATCTCAGAAGAGATTATTTAACTTTATTTGAGTATTATTAGTATCAGAGATGGTAACAAGAGCCTGAACTAAGCCGAATTAAGAATCGGATTTGGCGTATCAGCATTTCTTGGAGTTTCAGAGTGAAGAGTAAACCTTAACTTTGAAGGGCTGGGTGAAACCAGGCTTCATAATCATGGCAAGCTGTCTTAGCTTTTGTGGTGCCAAAGTGGCTTCTATTGGCAGGATCTGTACACGCTAGTATTGTTCCAAAAATTTCTTCCTTTTTAAAACATTTTCATTCAGTCTGATGGGCCGGAAACTGCTTGTTTGTTTTTTAACAGAGGAAAATGTTTGGAAGAAATTTTCCTGAGTGACATATAAAATTATTGTGGTTACTTTAGTGATAAGGTGCCCAAAAGGTGTCTTTCATAATGATTGGCACCCAGTATATTTCATTGCCTCCTTCATTTGCCATGATCCACTGAAGTACTGACATCATGACAGACCTTCTCCTATGGCCCTTTTGTCAGAAGCAAGGAAGCTTGAGACACGATATGCCATGTATTTAAAAAAGCAGGGGGGGGGGGGGCACATTGCATCAAAAGAGGAAGCCTGCAAATAGTATTTTAAAAATCTGGAAAAAAATCTAATAGCACTCTAGAATGAAAAAGGAAAAAAATTTTCACAGCTGAACACTGGATGGTGGAATTCAGCAATGCACACAATCATGGGATACAACAAAGATTTTGTACAAGTATTGCTTTTCAGGATATACTGTGGGCATGGAATAACTGCTAGAACAGCAGCAATGATGCTGGAAGCAGAGCTGGAGTTGGCTTTTAGCAACTGCACAGTAACTTAAATTATGACATGTGGCATCTGAAGCCAAAGAACTAAACAACTGGGTAAAAACACATGTATGAAAAGCACATATGTTAAAATGAAGCCATGATCTGACCTTTTGGTAAACAAAAGTAACATCCTGGATGTTCCGTGTCATGAATAGTAATAATTCTAAGAGCTGTTGCCTGAATTAAGTCTTTGTTAAATCTCAGCTTCTCAACAATAATGCTGCTAGTTTCATTCAAGAAGAAGAAATGTATATCAGTTTGACACATGGGTACACAGCTGCACAAGAAAGCCTAAATCCACAGCTTTGCATATTCTGCATAAGCGGCACTCAGCATGGAAGCTGGAATGTGGTGCAGAATTTGACTTTCTCAGAATCTCAGCTTTCATTTTCCAACAAGCACATTCCTTGTTTTTGCAGACTAAAAAGCAGAGTTACTATGCTCTCCAGTGGCTGTGCTGCCCATCTCTGTTCACGTAGTATCTCCATGTTAATTTCAATGCCCATGTTCCTTGGGCTCCTGATCTCATTTCATTCATGGAGCTCCAATTCCTTCCAAAATATACAAAATTCTTCAAAAATCCAAACCTTTCAGGACATTATGCAGCTCTTGAAGATTCTGAACTTTTCTGAAGTACTCATTCTAGATCCTCTACAAAAAATGTCCATACAAATACTTCCCAGAGTTAAAAAGGAAAGAAAAATTATCAGGTGTTTCCTTTGTTTGAAATAAAAAATGATGAATAATGTTGAAAGCCCAATGCTCCCACCCAATGCTGCAATTTTCTCCCTCAAAGAGAAACTACAGGAGAGTGGGGGGGGTTTACATTAACTCAAATGTTAAAAAAAACAAACAAACCTTAACCTTTTGAACCATTTTTGTATAGCTTTTTCAACTCACCTTATTTAAGCTATCATTCAGTAATGAATCCTAATCAGTTTGTTTTTTACAATGCTGATTTAAAAGCAATCACAACAGCATCACCTACCTGTTGATAAAATAAAATAAGCAGGAGGCAAGTTAAATGCTCATTATATTCTTTGCAAAACAGCTCAAAAGCTTTGCAGTCATAGCAGCCAAATAATAACTGTATTTAACTCTCAAAAGTTGATCATTACAAAGCATTCACCATGATAACCTGAGCATATCTGGTATGTCTGTGCACATGTATATTATTGTACAACTATGCAATGTCTTGGGTTCAGTTCTGAAAAACTGTTTTAAAGTTCACAGGAATGCACCCCCAGCATCTGTTAGCAATTCATTAAAGCAGCCACATCTTTTTCCAGGATCATGTAGTTGCATTCTGCCAACAGCTGCTTTAATGCCAGTGGCTGTATTTGCCTTTCCACACAGTCCAAAGCAACTTTTTCAGCAACTAATCCAAAGCATGCAGATTCCTACTGTGCAGTAGGTTTGTGCATGTGTATGAAGTGTGTCAAAGTGTGAGAAGGGAAGAGGATGATGGTAGGGTAGACAAGCTCCCCTGGTCCTAGTCATAATCAGCACTCTGTAGCAATGCAGCCTCTGAAAGATTATCTCTTCCGTTAAAATTCCTGTCAAGCCCTCCACCTAAAAATGCTTATAATTGCCTCAAACATGCATGTTGGAAGACAACTAGCCGAACATCCTATTCCATCCAGGAGCCTATTAGAGCCTACCAGGAAACTCACCTACAAGACTTGAGAGCAATGGCCCTCTTACATGGTTTCCCCCAAAAGCTGAGTTAGTAATTAGCAGTGTGGCCCATACAAGTGTCAAGATACTTACTGTGTTTCTTGTCCCCAATAAAATATACAAGATTGGAAATTCATGCAAAATCTTTGAGAGGATGCTTGAAACTCATACATTCTCATCAAAACCTTGTAGAAGTTATTTTCAATGTTTAGGTGGCATATAACCTTTGGTGAGCTTATTGAGAGTGCCCTGGCCATTGCTGAGATGGTACTTAGGGCCAGAAGAGGTTATCAAGCTCTGAACTGCAGATAGAAACATGCTGCTCCTGATGCTGGAGACAGTGTAAAACTAGTGGCCCCTGATCATAGAAATCTTTATTAATTTGTCTAACCTTGCAGTAGGAAATTCAGTAGTTTAATTATGCATTCTACCAATGCTTTACTACATTGAAAGAGTTGAAGGTACAACATATAGATCTGTTTTTCAGCCTGGGAAATATATGACCTAAATCTATGATACATGTTTCCTTTGACACAAACCCTAAAAATTCACTGAGGCTTGCTCTCAGATAAATGAGCATAAGAGTATAGCTTTTGATTCCAGTGTAATGAGTAGGTAATGAGCAAGTCAATGAATAATTTTAGCATTGCCATTGGTTTAAACATTAAAACTGTGCACTCTGCCCTTATATTTCACATGATTCTAAAGATAAATGAGGCGTGGAAGTGTTGGAGTCCACTGTCCAACATAAAGGCTAGTCTATTTTATGGCAAGTTAATGTAAAATGTGGAGACGATGCAAGAGGTATTGCCACAAAATTGCTGCCATGGAGTGGCCTTTCCTGGTCACAAAACAGACACCATGGTGGGATAACCTGTCAAAGCTTTGTTTACCTCAGTGCTTCCAACATTTCCCAGCTTATCCTTGAACACACTTCCTAACAAAGCACCAGGTTGCAGCTACTCATCATTTTTATTTTCTAGGACTGTCCAATAGGAGAGCTGAAATGCCTTCTTCTAAACAGAGAACATGCTTGAGGTGGTGCTTGATTTTCCAGCATGCCAGTTTCTCTTCAAGTTTTTTTTTAAATCAAAAGAAATGAAAAAAGCTGGGGGAGGCACAGAGGCAAATTAAGAGCTGAGGGAGGCATTCAGGACCCCATTTGGGCCCACAGGCATTGATGCTGTTTATTTCTTAGAGATACAACAGTACAATAACCAAATATAGTGACTTGGAAATAGGTTTAGTGAGAGGCAAAGTTATGCATATTTATTGAAAAGTAAGTTCATCTATATTTAATGGGTCTTACCCAGAATGATGCTTAGCACTGCAGCCTTAATCTTCATAATTTTAAGACAATAGCCTTGGACAGATTTTTTTTATTATTATTTGTGGACCTTCAGACCACTTCTAGATTCATTGGTAAAGACAAGTTGTTCTACTTTCCAAGAGTTGAGCATAGTTTGCAATTGTTCCAACGTTATAAAATTTCTTTTAAAAATCACTCTTGCAAACAACGTATAATTAGAACCAGCAGCCACTGGGGGGTGAGGCATGGGAAAAAAATAGGCCTTTAAAAAAAAAGCGGGGGGGGGGATTTATCAATATTCACCACACTTCACAAATGAGTTTTCAAGTAATTTGCCCTTACTTGGTGTTGTTTTGTATTGAGATAACATGTACCTTGGGTGATCAACAACTTTCTTATTCACCCTTTGACATTAATTATGCATTCTTCTGTTTACATCTGTAGTCAAATCTCAAGCAAAGGAATTATATTTGGATGAAAAAAAAGTTTCTTTACTAACTGTGCAAATAAATAACTAACATTTGAAGTAGCTACATTCATCCCAACCTACCCTCATCCCCCAGAATGTAATAGGACTCTGTGAATGGGTTAAGCAGCTTAACACCACTCTAGATTTGTTGGTGTTAATGGTAAAACTGGAACAGAGTTTATTTCCTGGAGAATAAAAAGGAATAATCCCTTCTTATCATAATGGCAACTTGGTGCATAATTTTACAAATGAAAAATCCTGAATGAATGAAGGGCCTTTACACAAGAGATGCATGCTGCATGTATACTGCATCGAGATCCCTTAAATGTGCTTACTCCTATATCTTAATGTTGAACTAATTCTCTGAGCATTCTCTCCTTATTGAGCGGTATAACCAGCATTGAGGGAAGTATCAGGAGACTTTACAAAACACTTGCAGAAGTAGAAAGGATTCTTTTAAAAAAAAATATTGGGAGAGCAGGCCAGGGAGAACCAAGCATATGTAGTGGCAACTGAATATTACCTGTTCAGTAGGAAGAAGAAATGGCATAGAGTTTTCAAGGGAATGTCATATAGGCTGCCTGTCTGGTTAGAACAGAACTCTGCCCCACCACCACCACCACCACCACCCACATACACACTTTTTTCTTCTGGGTCCCCAACTTCTCAGTTTCGTAGTTAATTAGATATAGTGTGTGCATGTGTATCCATGTGTGTGTATGTTACAGTGACTACATTTTTTGTAACTTTCTATATCTCTTGACGTAAGTATATTTTAGATTTGATTTGACTTTTTTCTTAGAAAGCTGAGAGGGACATATAAGGGACTTTCACTGCTATCCATGTACTTATCAAGTCCTCAGCTTCAATTTCCAATCATCTTTTACAATTAAATGTATCTAAAGAATTCAATAAGCAGTGTGTTGGTACACATATTTACATGTACATACTAGCTCCTAAACTGTCTAAACCTTGTGCTTGTGTTCAAATCCCTACTACCTTAGATATGGGAGTTTGTTTGTTTGTTTGTTTTTCCTTACATCTGAAGCTTCTGGTGACTGAAGATACTAAATACTGAATTCTTGGTAACATCTGAACTGTTGCATCAATATAAAACAGCTGTTTTACTCACATAGCTTTTAACCTCTTGAGATCAATTACTTCACTCAATAAATTGAATTAGTAACTGTTTCATTCCTCTCCCTTTCCAATCTTCATTTTAACTGGGATCTAATAAGTTTGAATTCCGTTTCAATGAAAGTTCACAGTGAAATGCACTTGCAGCAGAAGATGAATGGACTATGGACTCTCCTGAGAATCAAGATAATTATCTCCTCTGTCTTTTTTTAACAAATCTGCAAGGATGTCCTTGAGAGGGATCAAAAATGTCCTTTTTATAAAAACGTCAAGAGGTGGTCATGACCATACAACAAATGTAAAAAAGGGCTTCAGTGCTGCAGTCATGGCCACTCTCTTGACTTTTTTGATCTACCCACTCCCCACAGATATCCCATGAATCTGTATAACTCTTTGGAGTCAATAACAGCATTCATTTCAATACTTTTAATGTTTCAGGGTAGTTGAAAAGCTGTAGTGGGTGGTGAAGCAAAGCATGCTAAGCAAGGATTTTCTGTTTTTAAATTTTATTGTATTTTTGCATTTTGGTGGGAAATGGAGACTCTCCCTTTTTTATGAATCACTTTAAGCCTATTTTAAGGGAAATTTACTTTCCATCTCAAAGTGGCAGAAAACAATACTTGTGAAGACCTTTCTCACAAATGAATGCCCTTCACATATGCTGGACCATAACTCCTAGTCAGTGACTATCTTGGCTGGGATATAGAGTTCAACAGACATTGGTGACATTACAATCATTTGACCAAAATAGCAGCTGCGTTACCATCCCCTTTGGATCTAGCTATGGCTGTTTAGATTTTCTGGGAACAAGGCTGCAAGGAAGGTTTTTCACAGAGAACATTGTAACAATGGAATAATTGAAGGACCAACTGAAATGTCAGTCAAGGCACAAGTCTGGTCTACTTAGCACATAATATGCATTTTAGAAAACAGACTAATTACATAATTACCTAATTATGTTTCATTTGAAAGGGTCATTCTTCTCTTTAGACAATTAATATATTTATTTAGTAGAAAGGGAATTGACGGGCTAGGCTTTTATTTATTACAGAAGCTAAAAAGTTTCCGAGCAAGTTGTTCTGCTCTCTGATTTCACTGTTTGTAAAGAAAGGAGATCATTTTAAGTAGAATGGGAAAAGGGGTGAGGAAAAGAGAACCTGTATGACATGAATTGCTTAAGTGAGAAGTTGTTTGGATTGAAAGATGCAAGACTGGGGCTTTTATTTTGACAAACCAATTTGAACATGACTGTAGCTCCTCCATAGTTCTTCATTTATTTTTAATTGTTCAGGTCAGAAAGCCATATTTTTTTTTCTTTTTGCCTTCATCAGAAGAATTTTAGGCATAATGCAATTTCTGTAGCCATTATCTGAGTCCATATTTGAGTATTTTTACTTCCTTAACAGTTGAAACCTAATCCTGCTTACTTAAAATAGTTCTTACTGAATTCAGTGGGATTTTGATAATGCTGGTCACTTGTTATACCTCCCCCCCATTATTAACACCCCCATTACTGTCAACTGGCAGCAGTAATTCTCTAGAGCTGGAGCATCCTCAAGGAGGGTTTAAAAAGTCAAGATGTTGTTTAAAGCCCTGTACCTTTTTCATATGCACTGCATTCACAATGCATACAAAAAGGGATCAGGGCTTCAGTCATGCAATTTACATAATTCCTGGGTAAAAGAACTGAGATTTCATTAGATTTCACAATTTGATGAGTTTCCAGATTTTTAAAAAATTATCTTTATTGTTTGGCTGCCACACTATTGCACAAGAATCAGCAACAGCACTTGGCATCTGAAGAGGTCACCAACTCTGCTGTAAAACATGAGAAATGTGTGTCCTTCCTAGACTCCTGGAGACCTTGCTCTTTTACAGCCATTTCCAAAGTCAGAAGACCAACCCTGAATTGCTTCTTAAAGGTGAAATGCAAAGCAGGTTTTTTTATTTATTTATTTAAAGTCTTCTGCAGAGCAGCTATCAAACTTTACAGCATATCCTGTAGACAGAACTCTGTCTTATTTCTCCCCCTGCACACAGTTCAAAGATCAGTAGTTCAGGTACAAATCTCTTTTGATAGCTATGTTCCAATAGTTGATACTACCTGAAAATAAGGTTCTATAATTTTATTATGTTCCTTTAAGTCTCAGTCCTGGGAAAAATGTGCATGTTTCAAAAGAATGAAAGCCTTGGTCCGTGTGTGTGTGTGTGTGTGTGTGTGTGTGTGTGTAGTATGTATATATGTAAGTCACCATGTGTTTCTTTGCTGAAAGGAGGAATTGTCTGTTTCCTTGTGGTTAAGAAGAGAAAACTTCACAGGAGTCTTGGGTTTAGAAACAGAGCAATCCCACTGTGATAGTTCTGGAGATATGCTGTTGTTAGTCAACCTACCACATATATTGTGATCCTGGGGTGGGATGGAAGCACAGCCTGAAAATATAAAAATAGTATAAAAAGCAATAGAAAAATGACCTATGCCTATCAACCAGAGAATATAATGATGATTATCTTCATGCATGGAAGATTCTCAAGAGTTCCCAAAGCTAGGGACATTTCTGCTTCACTTCACTGTACATTTCTATCTCTCTCAATCAAATCAGTGCAGATAAATTCTTTGCATCCTACCTGGCTGAAATAAAATTGTGTCATTGATCCATTTGTGGACTTGCATGTGATTCAGGTGTGCTCCTCTCTCATCCTGGCCTTCCTCATATGGATGTGAAAGTGGAACATGGCAAAGTGAGTGTTCCCTTCACGCCAGACTTTCTAGGAAGGATAAAAATAATATTGATAATTATTTTGAAGGTGGACTTATATTCTCTCAATTAGTCTGTGTGTGTGCATGTGTATGATTGATAGGGTTTATTCACTATAAAACAGAGATTTAAGGCTAGTCTACTGACTGTATATGGCCAAACTAAGATTAACTTCATCAAACTCTCCAGTGCTTTTGACTATTTCTACTGTTTTCTGTGGAGGAGCTTAACATATCTTTTGTACGATACATTTATAGCTCCTTTTTATTTGATTAGCCAAGTATCTCTGTGAGTTAGACTCAGCTGAGAATTATTGATTTACATTTATATAAACCAAATATAGCTTTAACAGATTACAAGGAAGAAAAACATCCAAAACCCACAGTAAAAAATACTTTTAATGGGATCATCAACATACACAAAAGTAGTGTAAGCTTTTAAGTTGTTCAAAATTCTTTATCAGATTAGGATTTTGTTTTGTTTTATTTTGTTGAGTATTTAGGAAGAAACAGATAAGTCCCAAAAGTAGGTTATATAATTTGGCCACAAGATTTCCAGTTTACACGTATTCTCAAAAGCGAGAATAGATTGAGCAAATGAGCCACTAGCCAGTGTAGCATTCTGAATCAAAGAAAAGAAAACCTACAATCCAAAATAGTGTCCTCTCCAATAATATCAGAGTTTCGCTTTGCTAAGTGCTGGGTTAAACCCCATGTGACAGTATACATTTGTATTGCTACAGTACATAGATACTTTTTCTTCTTCTTAAAGTAATGGCTGTTGGAATCACAGGACTTATTCTCTTACTACAAATTGCAGGTTTGGAGATTCCTAACCGAACTATGGTGGTGTCAAAAAGTTACATCACTACACCAAGCTATGGTCCAGAAATGTCTCTGTAATAGCTATATTTAAAAAAAAAAAAAGAATAAAGATACATGTAGTCTAGCCCTGAGATGCAAAGTATGCAAAGCCTGCTATTCTGTTAGCTTCTAGATGTGAGAAATGTGCAGATCTAAGTTCAAGATGTACCAAGTTCTCTTTTTGGCAAGATAACATAACTAATAATATCCAGACAGAGGCAGAAGTGTGCCAAATCTGAATGTGCAATTGAGCATCTTGGATTTGTTATGGCCCAGCAGGAACCACCCACATATGCACATACACAAACCAACATGCAGTCATTCAGGAAGTCAGTTCAAAAGTGGCTTGCAGTATAGTATAGAGAAGCTGGTCTGGTGAAAAAGTTAAAACAAAACAGCCCAGATAGGCAATATTTTATGAACATATAAAGGATCTGACTGATTATTCTTACTCATGGCTGAGCAGATATTGGATGCTTGTATCCCACATTTGGATTCAAAGCCCCATCCATGGTACACATTTCTTTTTAGGTTGGACGAATAGGGTTTCTGTGATCCAGCATTAAGGCCTCTGTTAAGGGCTGGGGAAAGCTTACAGAGCAGCTCCTGATGCAATGCAAAGGGCTGTAGCAGGAAACAGAAACCAGCTCCCAGTCATATAACGTCACATAGAATGCATGAATGCATGGGAATATTTGGATCCTGGTCCATGTAAATGATCTGTGATCTAACATGAACCCTGAAGTCATTGAATATTGCTCAGCTAAAATTATGAGAAAGATAAATATAAAGACTGAAGAGGCCTCAGGAATTTTGCCTCATGGGATAAAACCCAAATGATATAAGCTCAAGCTACAAGATCTGGGCCAGAAAAATCCAGATGACTACCAGAAGGCACCAAAAACTCTCTTTGCTGCCCTGTAGTGTTTGTCCAGATGCTTTCAATGCACATCTGTCCCAGGTCTGTCTAGTGTAAACCTCCAAATAGACTGTCCTTGTAATGCATGAAAAGGAAAGGGAAAAATTCTTGTACAGGAACAGATAAATAAGAGCCTCCCTTCTTGCTTCCATGTTCCAAGTATATGTATCTAAATGCTATGCAGAATTCTGCTATTAGTTAATAATAGCATTAGCGGTTCAGAAGTTTGCTTTTTTTGAAAAAAAGAAGAAGAATGAAGGGAAGAAGTCTTTAATACTTCGTCTTAGCAGCTGATAATGTAAAATAAGGTGGCATTTGGAGGCATAGGAAGATGCCAGTCTCTGGGGAGAGAAAGGTGTTAACTTCTAATAGCTTTTCAGTAATAGCCAAGCATCTGCAGTTCCCCCATTTAAAAAAAAAAAAGGTTTTTAAAAATTAATAGAGCTGAATGTGCTTCACACTGAGGAGAATGCCAGATTAATAAGCGCATTAAGGACTGCTTTGGATTGGAAATAATTATGGAAGATGACAAGGAGCAGAGGTAGCATTGGTAGTACTTTCAGGAATGCATTTTAAAAAGGAGTTTAAAGAGCCTTCAGATGTTGGTATTATCCTGCGTGACCAAATTAAGAGCAAATGAGAAAAGTTTATCTGGCATTTTGGAGTATTGAAAGGGCTTAGTGTTATAAATTATACAGTATGAAGAAAGGTAGTAGTGTGCAAATTCACATTAAACATTATTGGCAGTTTAAATAGCAGCTGCTTTATGAAGCACTAAATGTTTTAAATTTAGGATTTAAAAAACACACACCCAGAAATACACACCATATTATTGTTGCCAATATTGCCACAATATGCCTCATCATACCTTCTTCCCCATGTTTATAATAGGTAGAAAAATAATGTAAGATTACAGGTGACCAACTTTGTCTTCAAGCTGGTCCTATGCAGGGTTCGTGGAAACTCAGTGTCTAATTGCCACCACCACTGGCTCCAAAGATGGGTGTGCTTAGTTTGGAGGTGAAAGGCTACACTTGGTCTCTGAAGGGTGTGCAGGTGGCAGGGCACACACCAAAAAGTAACCTGAGCCAAGACAAAAGCTAAATTTTATTTGATTTAGTTTAGAATATCAAATTATATTAATATGATGACTATTATTTTCTCTTTCTGTCACATTAAAATTGCTGTTGAGTGGCAACTTTTGGATGGACTGTAGGGGCTGCACCCCTCAGCCTCTGGTGACTCTATGAGCTAGAGAAATATGCTGTGAATCTGTGCTGCTTACATGGGGCTAAGCCAGTGACAGCACCTAGCAATTCTATAGGGACTTGGCTAACTTTGAAAAAGTTAAGCAGGGTCAAACCTGGTTTAGACTTGGGTGAAAGACCACCAAGAAAGTTCAGGATTGCAGACTAGGCTGGAAAGTTGAAAAAATTATCTCAGAAGGAAGCAACGACAAATCACTTTGCTTTGCTGCTAACAAAACAATATGCTGTCATCAAGCACTGAGCTTAAGGGAGATTTTATTTGAATAGCAGTGGACTTCGCAAACGTGTTTCTAATAATCCAAATTTAAAACTGGCCTGTGGGACCTACTGAATTCAACTGCTCTTCCACATTGATCCTATGAATGTTCCACCAGAAGGAAGCTCCAAAGAATTCTGTGAGTATGTTTCTCCAAAGACAATTGTAGCCATAGGTTTTTGGCTGTAGAACTTACCTTTGTTGATTTTGGGTTGGAGTTAGGGTTTGGCTGAGTTAGGGTTTGGTTGAAAAGAAGGGTTATCTGGATTGCATTCAAAGGGCATATTGTGTTCACATGGCAGAATAAGATAAGTCTGATCTTCAGTATCTAAAGAGCACCTTCTTTAAAGTCTTGTCTCGGGCAGAGGTCATAGACCCCTCTCATGGTAAATGCAACAGCAAAGTAACAAATACTGGAAACACACAAAAAGTCCGAGGCCCACCCACTCTAGCAACTCAGTTTATTTATATATTTCCTTATCCCTTTACTCAAATATACTTCCAACATCACAGCTAAGAATTTCAGAAATCCAAGCCAGTTTCCAGCATTTCCAGGGCCCAGAGTCAACTTTTTGTCATATCATCTTTCTTCTTCAGCTATTTCCTGTTTCTCAATGTCATGAGCCAATATATTCTGACCTTCTTGAAGCTATTATTCATCAAAATGTGTTACCTAACATTAGCAACATGCTGTCATTTACAGAAAATAGGTTTCTGTAGTATATGGGATTCTGGTTGATTGCAGCTCAGGTACGAATCCACAACACTGCCATTTCTCAGGACAGTTGTATTTCATAGAGGAAAAAAAATATGAAAGAGACATAGTGTTTCCATTTTTAATTTCAGTGTGATGCAAATGATGAAATAGAAACTGCTATAAAAAGCAAGTAATTAAGTCCCCATTCCAGAATCATGGAAAAAACATCCATGTTGTTTTTACACCATGATTACTACAACATAATTTCTATCCAATTTTCTGATTATACCTATAAGGAGAAGAAAGAAAATGACTAAAATATGTGATATAAATGAGAAAAGCTCACAGCAAGACAATACAATTATAGCAACCATCATTGAACTGTTCTTCTACACAACATGGTGCAGACTCATTACTTCAAATCCAACTTCTCTGAGATTATTTTTTCTTTTGAAACAATTTCTGACAGCTTTTGATCTTCTGAATGAAAAAAAAATCAAAGAAATCTGTTTCTCAGGAGTATTAATAGCAGAGGAATGTCTGGATGCTACAAAGTACAAAACTGAATATAATAGCATCCTAGTTTTATTCATCTTCAAAGAAAAAGAAATATCTTTTGCAGCCTAAAAAAAAAAAACTGGGATACCCTACAGATTTTGAAGGGATGGAATAAACCTCTTTCCATAAGAAAATATGAGAAGAAAGTCATCTTGAAGGACATTCTTTGCTTTTGTCCATTTAATACCCTGGCAAGCTAGCTGTCATGAAGTAATCAAGCTTTCACATCTGAAGCAAAATTACTATACATTTGGAGAAGTTCATATGTTTGATAATTGTTTCATTATAATTCTCTTTCCACCCTTTCTTGGTTTCACGTTGCACCTCCTTGATATCTACACATATTTCCTTCTACAGCAGTCCCTAAAATACTGATTTTCTAGGGACTGGACATGCTTCATATTTTACCTCTTTGTTTCTGTACCAAAAATAACTCCTCCATTTCTTTTTGGAAAGCAGAGCACCTGCCTGTAAGGAAAGTGAGGGAGGCAGTAACTGCATTTTCTGTTTAGATTGCAGTTAACTATTACCTCATGGGAACAAAAGAAAGAACTGACCAACACAGCTGTACAATTTTATTTATGTATTTGTTTGCTAGATTTATATCCTGTCTTTCATTTAGGAGGTCAAGGCAGCAGATGTAATGCCCTTTCTTCCTATTTTTCCTCATGGCAACACTCCTGTAAGGTACATTGGGCTGACAGAGAGACTGGCCAAACATAATACCTACATATACATACATATTATATACGCACATATATATTAGGGAAAGCATCTGAAAAATATTAATATTGTATCAGAACTGATACGTTTGTGTTCATTTTTGGCTTATCAAATGTTAGTTACTCACCTGTAAAGATACACTTGCAATTCACTCAAAAGAGATTTGGTCAAGTTAAACTCAGTTAGGATAGCAATGAGCAGCCTTAACATTTGGTTCATCCCACATCTAGAGGGTCACTTAAACATTTGCCCAAGCATTGTCATCTTTGTTTAAATGCTGGCTTTTTTCATGGGATGTTTCCAACAACATTTGGCACTCGCAAGCATAAGCTTAGCACCAGTTGCTAGTGGAAATGTTAACCTTGTAAGTCTGGAATAAACTTGATCAAAAGTGGTAAATGCTAATGGTATGTCAGGAAAGTGAAAACCAATAAAACTCAATCAGATTAGGTAGGGCTTAAGTAGTAGCTGTTGGGGGAGGAAGGATAGTTAGTGTAATGTAGAAAATAAATCTAACAAAATGGTGTCTGCACCCAGTTCCTCTCTTTGCCTAATCTCATCAGACCCAAATTGACCCTCCTTGCCCCAGACAAAGACCCCCTGCAATCCCATTTAACCAAAGAATAGAAGCCTCCTCACCAGTTCCCAGTACAGCCCAAGGGCAGCCCCTACAAGGGAATTGCAACCTGGAGAAACTCCAACCTTCCATCCTCTATCAGCTGATGACCTCAACATTCCATGTCCTTTAGCAATGGACTTCACCAGCGCTGCTGCACTCCTAAAAGGCCCATTTTGCCTAACAATAGAAATAACCCCAGATACGTGGACAAAGACTTGCCTAGCTTCCCCAAAACTCCCAACAAATCAGATCCCTAGGATTTCCTGCCTTGTACCCCTCAAATTCTATAAAAAATCTTTGCTTTGTTCAGGGTCTCTCTTTTTTGCAAAGCAGGCATCCAATGATAATAAAGCTTGGCTCTTCTCAGAGTTGTGCTCCTCCTTTAGGCAGAAACCACAAGAGTTAGGGGGATGATATAAATACTGGGATGATATAAATAGTATAGTGGGGGATCAATTTCTTGCATTCATTCTTCAACCTGATGATCTGCAAGAATGAAGCAAAATCTGCTGAAGGCTTTGGCCAGGCTGGATGCATTGCCTTCTGCTTTTGCGTGTTACAAAAATACTCCCCTACATTAATGTATATGTTCCTAGGGGGATGGTGCAATAGAATACTTGAACCATAGGCTCCTTTATTGCCCTCTGTAGTGGACATTCTGGATTACTTTTAGTCATCCTAACCTGAAGAAATTTCCAGGCAGTGAGCATGATTTGTCACTTTTCCTGTCCAACCATTGTTTGGATATATCTTCCCAGGCTGCTTTGTTTTGTGCTTCTATATGCACCATCCAGCTCTCCTGGTATCTGAAAAATTATATTAATTTCTATTCTTTTAAGCTTTTTATTTTCATTTTTTATCTGTTCTATCTGTATCTGACTGCTGCCCTTATGGCTATAATAAAGGTTTGATTTGATTAGGACTAAAGAGTTTGCTAAAGATTCTTGAGGTGCTTGATGACAACAGTCATAAAGTGAAGCAGGGAAGAGAACAGCACTGTAACCACAACCCCCTTTCAGGGAGCTAGGTGGTAAAAATCTTCAGATTAACTTTGATTTTATATAACAGGTTGTCAGATTTCTAAAGGTATAGAACTTTCCTACTAAGGGACCAGAACCTGTCCTTGTTCTCTCTCTCTCTCTCTCTCTCTCTCTCTCAATCTTTGTGTGTGTTTGTGTGTGTAAAAATCTCAATCATCACCTAATCTAGCTCCACTGAAGAATTATTTCTCCCCTTCCCGTGCGTTCTTGATGGTGGTATCCTGAAAAATTCTAATGCCCTTTCTCCCCTGCTCTTTCTCATTCATTTTGAGGAAAAGGTATCTGCTTGGATTTTTTTTTTTTTTAATTTCAAAGGATAACTTTTCCTTTATGTGTGAGATTCTCATGAGTGCAGGATGCTAGCATTTACCTACTATGAGGCAGCTGAGGGTGAGGCAATGTATGAGTGATCTGTGCTCTATTGTAGAACAGTTCCTCCAACAATCCACAACCTCCCTGTTTTCCTAAACTTTAATTAAATCCCAGGGGAAGAAATCATGTGGAAATACCTCCCGTGAGGGGGGAGGTTCAGATCAAAAAGCAAAAACATCAAAAGAGGCTGAAAAATGATAGAGGGGTGTGTAATTGGGAAATAAACCCCAATACTTTCAGCCATTGTACAGCAAAAAAATAGAAAGCTTACAAGACATTTCCACAGGTTCTTTCCCATGGTCAAATTATCCACCTATCTTTGAGCCAGCAAAAAACTATCCTGCCATAAATTAGCTGTCCCCCTTTGCCAACCCCTGCCTGCCACAAGAACAATGTCACACAAAAGGATAGTAATTCTTATCTGCTGTGTGCAGGGCAAATTAAGGAAAGAGATGGGAGATGTATATGTGCATTTATGCATTTATTTTTAGAACTTACATGGCTGCCTTATCCTATAGAGTGATCCAAGGCAGCTCACAACCATCAGTAAAACCAAGAATAAAAACCAAACAACCCTCCCCCTCAGGCGCCAGACCAACCAGACTGTTAGACTATTAGAGATATCCCCAGTTTTGTTACCCTCCCCAGTCTCCCCACTAACCATCACCAGCTGGTGAGAAAACACCCCACCAATCCCTCTTTTTAATGTGGGTGGGTGATGAGCTCGGGCTGGGTGGGTGATGAGTTTTGACTGATGGCTAGATTGGAGGATTTGGACATGGATTTAGCAATATTCCGGAATAATGCTAAACCAATGATATCAGCTGATAATTGATCCCCTTTAAGGCATGTCTCCTTGGAAATAGTGCTAAGCTATGTTCAAAATTAGCCGTAACTTCAGCTGACAAGCATGAGAAAAGTTGTCCCAGGAAGCCACCAGCGCTCTCTCTCTCTCTCTCTCTCTCTCTCTCTGCTGCTTCACTGTGCAGCCCCCTGCCTCCCTCACTAGCCAAGTGTTATTCAGACTGATCCAGGTCTCTGAGCAGGGTTTGAGGCCTGGAAGTACAAGAAAAGTGCCCAATTTGAAAAAACCAAACTCTTGCATCCCAAAGCAGAATGGCCCTGGTTGAAAGTTAGTGCTGCTTAAAGGGGGAAATCCTACTTTAACAGGGGAATGGCTAAGAATCACTTTAAGATGTCTTATGAATAGATAGGGAATAGAAAAAAGGAAACATCTATCTGGGGGTCTTCCTGGACTCACAGCTCTTGCTTGATGAGCAGGTGGCAGCTGTGGCCAGGAAGGCTTTGCCCAGCTTCATCTGGTGTATCAGGTGCAGCCTTTCCTAGATCGGGGGGCCTTAGGCAGTAACTCATGCCCTGGTCACCTCACAGCTTGACTATTGCAATGTGCTTTACACAGAGCTGCCTTTGAAGACCACCCAGAAGTTTCAGCTGGTCCAGAATGCAGCCATGTGGGCAGTGATGTGCAGGCCTCGGTCTGCCTATGTAGCACCTCTGCTTTGCAAGCAGCTCTGATTGCCAGTTTGCTTCCGGGTGCAATTCAAGTACTGGTTATTACCTATAAAGCCCTACATGGCACAGGAACTGCCTATTTGAGGGACTGCCTGTCTCCCATAGCATCTGCCCAGCCAGTTTGAACTGGCAGGATTGGCATGTTCCAGGTTCCATCGATTAAACAATGCCCTCTATTGGGACCCCAGAAGTGCACCTTCTCTGTAGCAGCACCTACCCTTTGAAATGAGCCCCCCCCCCAAGATTTGAATGGACCCCACCCTACTTGAAGGGCCCTGAAGACATGGCTCTTCACCCAGGCCTGTGGTGAGGATGACTGATGCCCCTTTCTTCCTTTTCCTTGTTCCCTTCTGGGTTTGTTTTCTCTACCATCTCCGTTCGTTTGTTTTGTGTTGTTTTTGTATTTTTGTATTCTTCCTTGTTTTTCAATATTTTTAACAATTTGTAAACTGCCCAGAGTTGCTAGGAGTCAGGCAGCATGTGTTGTTGCTGTTGCTGTTCCTGTTGCTGTTGTTGTTGCTTCTTATGGGAAGAAACCTCATTAAAAGTTGAAAGGCAACTTTTGAAAGGGTATTATTAAGCAAGATCTTACCTTCCCATCCACCTTTATTATTTAGAAACAATTTATAGGAGTACTTTTGGGAGGTATATATTTTCCCCCCAAAATTGAACAATGGTGGGTTTTGCTTTGCTTTTTCTTTTTTGGAAACTATATTCTGCCCCTAGCAAGTTGCATAGCCCAGGGGCCAAGGTGCTGAGCTAGGAGTGAGAAGATCGTTGCTCAAATACTTATTCAGACCTGAAACTTACTGAGTGACTTGAAGCTAATAATTAGCTCTCCGTTTAATCTATTTCATGAGGGTTGTCATGAAGATTAAATGAGGAAGAAGACCAGTCCACTCCTCCTTTGGAGCTGCTTTGGATACAAAGAAGTAAAGAAGTTCCAGCAGAACATCTCCTGGGAGCTGCTCATTTCACTCCACCGGGCCCTCCACTTAGCACTGCCAGCCGCAGTTCCCAAGCCGGGTAACCCAGCTGTGGTTTTTGTGGGATGGTGTGTCATCACAGTGAAACAGTAGCACTTGCTGGGAGAGAACGGCTGCCACAAAAGGTGAAAAGTAGAAGCAAAACAAAAACTACAAAAGGAAAGAATGAAGTCCTGTTGCCATGGCAGCTGCATCCCAAATTCACAACTCATCTCCACCCAAAGCCAAATATCCCAAAGTGAGCTTTGATTCCCAAATCCGGGGGGTGGGGGTGGGGGTGGGGGTCTAATGGTGTGGTCAAAACAGTAAAGGTGGCAGTCACAACATTATGATCAAAGTTATGCCTGTCTGTTTGTTTGTATCCAGACACACACACGCAGGTGAAGCTTCAATCACACTGCCATGGTCATCATCTTGACTGTTTTGAACACACCAGGCAGACACCTCTGCCTAGACCTTGATATTCAAGCCAAGATATCACAGCTTGCAGTTCTATGTTGTTTAAGGAAAGCCAAACCCAAGAGTTAAGCCCCCATATATAAGCACATATTTCTTTTACCAATTAGTCCACCTCTCCATAGGATTTACTCATATTTGACAAAAGGGAGGGAGGGAGGGAGGGAGGGAGGGGGGGGAATAACTTATTCCTGGTATCTCATCTGTAGTTTCATTTCCTTCCTTTGCAACATGGACAAGGAGACCAGACCACTGAAATTTGAAAATGGACCCTCAGGGCCAGTAATTCTCTTTGAAAGTGGCTTTTAAAAATGAGAGCAATGGTTTATACATGGCTGCAAGAAATTTCCTGGCATGCATCACTCCAGAAGAGGGAGAAATTTTGACAGAGGAAAAAGGAAAAACAGAAGTAAAACCTGCCGGTTGGTGCCTTCCAGTTATGTTAGACTACCAATCCCATCATCACAACTAATGCAATGTAGTGATGGGATTTGTACTCCAGCACATCCAGAATGCTTCAGCTTAGAGGTGTTTCAGCTAAGACATTTGGCTGAATGGCCAGCTATAAGGCTGAAGGCCAGCATGGCAAACTGAGTGCCACTTTTGCAAAATATGGAATATAACATACCATAATGGAAGCAAAATCCAACTGAAAGTATTACCTGCAGTCATGCAAGGTATTCGGAGAGATCACACTAAAGCACCAGTCTTGTCAGCCCAAAGGTAACCCTCATTCTCATATCAAAACAAATAAAATATAATTTAGCACTTTTAGTGCCATTTGAATTATATATATATATATATTCTACTGGGATTGTTATGAGAAAAGATTTTATTCACTAACTGTCTGTGACATCTGGATGTTGTTTGTAGGAGCGTTTTCTTTTAATACAACACAAATTATTGCCTTGTAAAGCAGCTTGGTCTGGAATTTACGAAGGAAAAGATAACCATGGGGAGGCATTGTAGTAAATGACACAGTGGAGCCCTAAAGTTTGTGGAGGCCACTCCTTATGCTTGGCTTCAGGAGAGGCAATTATATTTTACATGAGAAGGTTGTCAAATCAAGTGGCAAGTGAGGAGAGCAGAGAGTCAGTGCCTGGATAGCAAAATTAGAACAACATTGTATGGAAGGAAGATTTCAAATCTGGGTGCAGCAACTCCAGTGTGAATTGTCCCTCCTCTCCTTTCCAGTTCTTAGCCTCTTTCTTTCTGTTCTGCCCCATCACAGAATTGTTGGAATAGAGCTGGGCACCAGTGGACTTTTGAACTTCTTCACAATTCTATTCTGTCCCTACTATGAGGAAATCCTGCCCTTGAAATATTGTGAGAAATCACCCATCCAATTTCACTGTCCATAAATTTGGTGAAGAATTCCAAAAGGCCCTTTGTGCCCATTTTTAAATATTATTAGATATAGGAGGGTGAACTATTATATTTTAATAGCATTTAAATGAAAGCAATTTTAGTTGTTGTTTTTTCTTGGTCCCACCCTCTACTTTTTGGATAGCTACCCCTGACACACCATTCAGAGACCAAATGTTGTCCTCAGCCTGACAAATAAAAAGCTGTGCATCCCTGTTATTAACATATTACAAGCACCATCTTCTTGAAACTTCCAGTACTCCAATACAGCATTTACATTCCATTTAGTAGAAAAGGATCATTCTTGAATGAGTCCAAATGACATTCTGGTTCTGTTTCTCAGACTCATCCACAGTGCTTAATTAACAACCATACTTCCTTTCTAATCTATAAATGGGGGGAAACAGATTCTTTTGAGCTTTAGAGACTTACATGAGAGTGGTTGAAATGTATCCAGATCCTATCATGTTATGCCCCGTAAGCTCCAGCAAACTGAAACCCAGTTCTCCTTCCCTTTCAGCTAGTTTCTTGGAAGAAACTTTTCCATGGTTTCCAAATTGCAGATGTTACTGGCTTTCTGTCTGTCCAATCAGCCATCCCTTTCTTTGTCCTGAATGTCTGGCTCAAGTTAAACTATCCGTACTGATTTTTTTTTTTTTAATCTAATGTTTGGGTGGCTGGAACTTGCTTTTTCACTAGCCAGTATATTAGTTGGCTCCTGGGAATATTGTCAGGCTTCCATCTTTATCTGCCTATTAAGAAAGTGATGCAAGACTAACCTGTGCCAATGAGGTCAAGATACAGCTTTGCATAACCTGAATAATGAGAGTTGACTGAGATGTCTAATGTAACAAAGGTTTTCATGAAACCTGATCATGCCTTTGGATTTTTATTGGTTGAGGCCAATTAACTCCTCGAATGAAGGAACAAAGTACATTTCTTAGCAGCAGGCCAGTTAGAGACACCCCCCCCCACACACACACACACACAAAAAGGGAGGGTAAGAATGATCATCTTAGGAATCAGTCAGTCTCTGGAATTTGCATCTGAGAATGAAAATACAAATCTGGTTTCCCAATTTTTACAGAAAATGAATTTCTGAATATTAAAAAATCAGAACAGCAAGACAGACCTTTGGACTGAGAATGGAATTTGACTCCTTGTGTACATCAGTGTTTCACTTGATTAAGAGGTCCATGTCTATTATTTTGTTTTGTTTTCCAAACCTCCAAGATCAGGTAATGGTCTTTGATGAAATCAGCACACCAATTCTGAAAGACAATTTGTCTTTCCAACTGTTCATTCATGCATTAAGCCAGTACACACTCCTGCAATCATTCTACATTACCCAAACCGTAATCACACTGATACACATTATATGAGTTCAGATGCCTAATAATGAGTACAGATGTATAGGACAAGAAATTTCTAATTATGAGAGCTGCTGTATTTACTATGATGTTCATTGTATCAGCGGTACTTCTAACAAGGAATAAGTATATTTATACATAATATTTACTTCATAAGTAAAGCACAATTATCCGGCTTCAGAAGTCTTCCTGAAAATGGGAGGCAGGGGGAGAAAGGAAATTGATGAATATATGTTGTGGTCTTTATCCAAAAGTCTTGCTACAGTGAGGAATAGCAATAACTGAAAAACAACTAGTCCAAAATCTTAACTACTACACTATACTAGCTGTGTCATTTCCACTTCCTATTTACTGGAAGTATGGACGGTTGTGGGTACTTCCCACAAAGTAATTCTAGCAAGTTTTATTAATCATCATTTGCTCTGTAATGGTTTTAACAGATGTGGAAGTCATCACTTGATGCTATGGTTTGCTTGAGATGATTAGGAGTACATGAACCAGGAACTAGGAATTGATTATTGCTTCTTGTTGTAGGGGGTTCCATGTTACATGCCTTCAGGTGAAGTTGTACAGGCTGATTGGCATTTACTTGGAAACGCCATAGTAATAGCACAAGTGCACCTGCAGAAAATGCATATACTGTACGAAGGAGTTCTATACAATTCTTTATTGCACACTATTCCCATTTCTTCTAACGCTTCTCCTCAAATGGCACTCTATAAAGTTCATTACATTGTTATAATAGAAGACATTTCGGTCCTCAGAGTATCCTTTACTCCAAGGTGCTCTTTCCCTGTTTGTATGATTTAAAGTATCAATAACTGTAGTGCCTTGTACTGGGAAATCTCACTAGCTGTCCACTGGGCTGAACCCACTTCCATTATCACTTTCAAGGTCATTGTAAACTGGCCTTGAAATATAAAAACAGAGGCAAATAACCCAAAAGGTTGAAAGTTTAACAATCTTCTCTCTGTAGCTTCTTAAAAGTAATTTGAGTTGCTATTTTACTCCCATTGATGATAGCTTTGAAGCTAAACAGACCTACTTCTAATTCCAAAGATCCTAATAAAATAGGTAATAATGGAAACATCCACCATCCATTTAAAATGAAATATCAAGAACTTGTTATTCTGTAAGATGACTATTCCAGCTAAAAGAGCAAGCTGGTTCCCAAACATGTTTGATCTTGCATCCATTTTAATCTCTTCATTCTACACAAGCCTGAGTGAGAAATTTAGGCACATCCAGAGTGAGCAAGCAATTTTTACAGAGCCATTTTCCTTCTAATTATGTATTCTTTGTTTATTAATCACTGCTATAATTTCCTCTGACATGTAACATAGCCACATGTTAGTTTCATACTTTCCACAAGTTAGTAACTCATTGTATCATTATATACATGGCAAAGACATGGCAAATATAAATAAATGGAGGCATATCAGGTTTAACCACTGCTCTCAAAAATAATACCTTTTAAAATGTGGTAGAACATGCAATCAAACTGAATGTCATCACAACTTCAGAGTCTTTATACAAACTTAATTTTACACACACATGTACATACACAGCCTGCCAAACTCTGGCCTTTGTGATAAAATAATGAAATGTCTACAACTGCAAAAAAAGAAAAAAAAGAAACAAATAACTATTTATGTTCTTGACGACTGCTTTTCAGTGACTGAAACTAGAATGGCTAATTTCTATTAAATATTTATACTATCTGACTATTGAAAATGCAGATTTCAATGATATTTAATGCTGAAATGTAAGATGTGTTACAAGCGATAGATAGATAGATAGATAGATAGATAGATAGATAGATAGATAGATAGATAGATAGATAGATAGATAGATAGATAATTAAGAGTTTTGCTTGAAGTTCAGACACGTGAACAGATGGGGTAATTCAAGCTACCAGAAAATTTAGGATATTTGCTACCTTGTGGAAAGTACATGTAGAGCAGTGATTCTCAACCTTTTTGAAGCTGCCGCCCCTCTAAGGAGCGGAAAATATTTCAACGCCACCCTTTGTGAAAATCCTGTAATTTAGGGTATGGGGAGTGGGGGGGAGTTACTGAATTATAAAAGGCAAAAATTTTAAGAAATTTTTTTCAGTAGACTGGCCAAATAAACAATGAAAGTAAATCGAAACTGAGGGGAAAAAACAGAAATAAAGCGAACGAAAAGCAATTCAAGAAACACGGGTCAAATCAAACATTCATATTGAAAGGACGCTCAACACTCGCACTGCGATTAATCGCGCGGTAAGACAGCTGACGCACACGCTGCGATTAATCGTGCGGGAAAACAGCTGACGCATGCGCTGTGCTGGTTGGGATCGGAGAAGAATCGTAGTGTCGAGTTCTTCAAGGTCAGCCTACCTAGAATACAAATTCGTCTCACCATTCTTAGAAGTGCGTGAGGGCAGCCGTCACGTAAGTTCGTTTTATTGCTGGTACAAATGGTGTAAACAGGATAATCGATTTAATAATTTTTTGGGGGGAGTTTTAAAATTAAGTTCGAATGCCAAAACATGCCCACCGCCCCCCTACCGCCCAAAACAAGTTCACCGCCCCTCAGCATCCTCCCAGTACCGCCCCCGTTGAGAACCAATGATGTAGAGTGAAAGAAATATAGGAAACTAATATTGTTTATGGTAACTGTGGCAAGATTATTGTACATTATTGTACAAACATGGAAAAATAATGAAATACCCACAGTAAAGGACTGGATTAGAGAACTGATGGAGCTCATAGAAATGGAATAACTGTCCAGTTTGGTCAGGGAACAAACAATCAAGACTTACATGGACTTTTTCTTGAAAGAAGAAAAGACTGAACTGATGATTTATGGATTTGGAGATTAGAAAGGGTTAAAGAGGGAGGGGAAGCATTAGATGGCAATTACTCGATAGAAAGAAAGGTGTAAGTCAAACTTCTATGTTTTCTTTCTTTTTTCACTTCTTTTTTCTTATTTCCTTTTTTTTTCTTTTTCTTTTAATTTTTTATTGTAAAATTCTACTAAAATATTTTTTAAAAGAAAGAAAATACATGTAGAGTGCATTGGAAGCTTTTGCCCTTATAAATAAAGGTCAAGTTTTTATATTTTCAAAAGGTTGTTTCAGTTTCTGGATACCAATTCAACCACATTTGGGGTAGCAATTGTCAGAGAGCTATATCTTTTTTGTCATACAACATGATTGACTTTCATAGGTCTAATAAAGACTTAAGTGGTCATTTGGGAAAAGTAATTGCAAATAAAACTAGAAAAATCAGTTGCTGAAAAGAAAACTAGGTCACACGTACCCCTTACGAATACAGTTTACCTACAAAGGCTGAATGGCAATAAATACAATTAAAACCTTTGCTACCAGACATTGCTTGGTCCTGATGTCCTTGCAGTTTCAGCTCCAAACACATTGAGTGTATATATTGGAGAAGAACTTTACTGAGACTTAACTGACAATTAATTATTATTAAAAGAAAAAAGAAAAATCAAACAAAATTTTGGAGAATATACTAGGAATTTTGACTAGAGAATTAGAGTTTCAGTTGCCCAATCAAAATTATTCAGTTGCCCAATTAAAAGTTTTCTTTTTTGCTTTCTAGGTTTTATCTTTGTCTTTTTTTTTTCCTTATGTAATTTAGCAGAGGTTTATTTGTTTGTTTCCTTTTTTCACTATATTGCTTTTTATGTATAATTGGTTTGGGGGGCTATAATCTTTTATACAATAGTAATATAACTATGTGGCAATTTAGTATGTATGTGTGTATGTATAACAAACTAATAACGTTACTATATATATATATAACAATTATATATATATATATAATATATATGGATATATATATGGATAGATATATATATATATGGATAGATATAGATATAGATATAGATAGATAGATATAAAACAATTATATGTGTGTGTATATATATATATATATATAAATATATGTATATGTATATATGTGTGTGTGTGTGTATATATGTATATATATATATATATATATATATCAAGCTAATAACTGAATTAACTGAAATGGTTTTAAAGCTTAATAATTTTTTTATTTAAAAATAAATTTACAAAATTAAAATGCTGGGTTATTGTTGCTGGCTGTCTTGAGTATTACACTAATATCCTTGCCTTCCTTTAAAAGGTTCATTGTTCATGTGCACTTTCCAAGACTTTCTTTCCAGATTCCTATTCCTGTTTAGCTTTAATAGTATGTCAGCATCAATTGCTCCAAGCATTTTCGATGTTTCCATGCTCATTGAAGCAAACCACTTTCCCAAGAGGGATATCCATTGTCTGTTTTATCAGCACAGGTGGCCGATGTTATTCATGGGGGTGTTGTTCCAGCATAGTGCCATGGATAATGAAACTATGAATAAGAAAACCTTGCATCTATAGAATTGATGGAGTTAGGCTTATGGTTGTCCTCTTCCTTCCATAAGTTCTTTTTGCCTCTTTCTTCCACAGGTATTGGCTGTCCAATGTATCTATATTTGCCCTTCCTTCTTCTTATTTGATTATGGCAGATCTCACTGGGTCAGCCTGGTTGTGGGGCTCTACATCACTTCCTCACAGCAGCTGGGCTTCTGCTCCTTTGGAGTAACTTGCTCAACTAATGGTGGAGAGAACTGCACTGCTCATGCCACATGGCTCGTGCTGGCTTCTCTGCTCCGCATGTCTCTTAATAATCTCAGCAGAGGGTCCTCTTGATCATTCTACTAGAAAGTAGAATATCTACTTGATATTTCTTCAAGCCCAGTAGCAGTTTAACACATTAAACTGCAAACCAGCAAGTGATGAGAGATTTGAGTGACAGAAATGCATGTAAGAACCAACTCTTTGATAGGCTTCTCACTTTTGGGGGCAGCATTTATTCCACCAAAGCACAAACCAAAACCACCTACTTCTGAAAATAAAAGTATGAAGACATGAGTGACCTTTGCCATGATGACTGATATTTAGATGCTCCTGAAATCTTTTAAGTTATCTAACCTCTGGTCAGGTTAGCCATCTGTCTCTTGGAGATGAAACATACAACTGCCACTTTCTTAACTACTTCTGATGAGTGTTTCAGCAGCACTTTTGAGAGCTTTCAAAGGCCTACATTTATTTTAGACTGTAACGAGATCCATTGTTTTAGGATTTGGCCATGCCAGAAACCAATCATGTCTGGAGGTTCCTGAGCACCTAAAATCTCAGCAGTTTTAATAACTTTTGAAACCACTTGGCAAAATCCCTTTAATTAGCTGTCATTCAGAATCAAGTAGAGTAGGGTTCTTTCTACACATAATTAAACTTTGTACATATATTCAAGAGGGAAACAGTATCTATATCCCAGAACACTTTAGAGAAACTATTGCTATAAAATTAAAATTTTGCTGTTTGATATTGGAGACTGTTGTGATTGATCCATTACACTGGGGAGTGGAGCTGATGATTCTGTATTTTTTAAAAAAAATGCAAGTTGAAACACACCACACAGTAATCTCAAATGTTTCTCTGGATTAAATTTGCTCTATGCTGGCAATATTGCTATTGAGTTTAATAATCCAGAATCTCATAACTGTACACAGAATACTACCTTTTATTTAAATGGCTTCACGAAACGACCTAAGTATTTTTATCCAAATCCAGGATCATGTGACTTCTTTCCAACCAAAAGCTTAGCATACAATTCAAATCATTTTTTTTTTAAATGATATTCCTTTCTAAACTAGGCATTGACTTTTTAGACTACTGAATTTAAAAACTGAGTACCATATCTGTTGAAAGTTAGATTTTTTTCTAGGCTATGGAAATAAATATAGGCACATTACTACCTTACATTCTGTATTTGCCACAAATATTTGAGCTATTACCAAGACATTTAGACTGCATTCCTAAAAGTACAGACATACACAAAATGTCAAATCTAGTGTTTTAACCAGATACGCTGAGCAATTTTGCATAGCCCTGATTATTTAAATCAATAGTAGAGTTTATTTTGAAGCAATAAGATACTGAAATGCCTTCCACCACAAAGAAGATTAATTTGTTTCCAACTACATACTCTAATCACAGATTATTGTATTGAGGTTTGGATTCATTTCTAGTGTTATTAAGTCAATAATTGTCCACAAATCAGGCCTTAGTAGTGATTTGCAAAATGTGCTGAACAAATTTCAGTGGTAATTTTGATTTACAACAACTCCTATTTCTGGAAATTAACTTCCTATGAAAATCCATTGTCCAAACTGAAATTCAATGAAATCCTTCTGTGTGAACTTTTATTCACTAAAAAAAATTGTTTGCACACATAGATCCATGGTTGCAAGACACCATAAGTTTTGTAGCATTAAAATTTCTGCATTAAATTCATCACATAAGCAGTTTTGAATGAGGGAACCTAGTAACCATTTGGTAATGCTTCTAAAGATCCAATGGAGAATAAATTGCTAATGACTTCACTTTTTCTCTTATCCCAAAGGATATTTTCAAAGATAGTTTACTAAGATCTCAGGGGCCCTTTTAATAAGTAATGCAGTGGATACTTGTGGGCCCAGCACACTGATTTATAGCTAGTTAGTGCACCAGATGCCAAAAGAATAAGTCTCTGTGTTCTAAACACATTTTACTTCCAATTAATTCTGAAATACTGTGTCTGTAATCAGAACTATACAATTTGCATTTCTCACTTACAAGAAATATTCATTCAAGTGGATGATTTGTAAACATATGTGCAGTATAAGCTATACAGTTGTATTCTTTTAATAAATCCCTAGAGTATAGAAAAAAGAATGGTTATGATGAAATCCATAATTCAATATTTAAGTACTTCAGGAAATTGCCAAAAAAAAAAATCCAAACACCTAGAGTTCTTTTCTTTCTTGTTCATTAAGTGACAGTTTATATAACCAATTAAGGTACCAGTGATACAGTTAAATGTTTATCATCTAATCTTCTAGCTCAGCTCCTCCTCACACTTTTTGCACAATACCTCAGGCAGGCCCACCTTTTACACCTTAGAGAAAACAGCAGGAAGGTGAGACAACTAATGATTGGCCATAGAAGGAGGGTGATTGATTGAGCCTCTTTCCCCACCTTCTGTTGAAATCAGCACCAGATCCATGTGACCTCTGCTCCCCTTGATCAATGACACTGCCCTTCTCTATCTCCTTGATCAATGACATTGCTCTTCCCTTATTTCTCAAGTAAGAATTTAACTGCTCTTCTTCTATCATTTGCATTCTGGATGAAAAGTAACTTTTTTTGCTTAAACCAATGGAATCCTCCCACAGCAACAAGATGTATAAAATCAGTGCTGTGCAACTTATTTTTAGAAAGTAAACCATGTGAGCTAATGCCATATGCATGGATGTATTCAGAGATATAGTTATGTCCCTTTCCTCTGCACTGACATGAATCATTGGTTAGAACAAAGCATTTAGGCCAATCAGTCCTACCTCCTGCACAGCGCAGGAAGCCAGATCAAAGTATACCCAATAGATAGCTGTCCAACTTCTGCTTGAACACAAACAGGAGCCCACAACCAGCAAAGGATGCCTGCTACCTCCTTAAGTAATCAGTTCCACTACTGAAGTGTTCTTATTCTTTAAAATATTTTCCTAAGTTTCAACTAAAATCTGCCTATCCATAACTTAGGACCATTATTTCATATTTTTGCATTCCAAGAGGATGAACGGGAATTAATTTTCTTCTAAGTAACAACTGTTTAAATACTTTAAGAATGCCATCATACTCTCTTTTGGTCTACTCTTCTCTAGTTTTCTAGTAATTCCTCCAATCTTTCTTTGTACCACTTAGTTTCTAATCTCTTGATTACTTTTGTCACATTTGGTTGATCTTGCTTCAGTTTCCCTGAATTGTGGTCTGACAAGCACAGAAAAGAGTCTGTTATTGCTTCCCATGATCTTGAAACTCATAAATTTGGAAATTCAGTGCCATTCATGAATGCTATATCTTACTTCCTGAATCACAGACAAGTTGTCTCTCAATCCTTTGTTACTGAGAAACAATATCAAATGAAGCCAGTTGACTTCCTGCCCTGGTATTGACTTGCCATAAGCACCTGGTTGACCTAGATAGGTACTATGAAGTCTTGACCTGATACAGTGGGCTTCCATATTTATATATTATAAAAATATGGAAAGATCCTTTGAATAGTCTTGCAGATAAAAATATCTGAATCAGAATCCATTTTTCAGGTATATTAACATTTTCCACAATCTAGTTCATAAATTCTATGTGATAATTAATATGAGCCTTTAAATGTAAGCTATGAATGCATAAACTTCTTCTAGAATAATTTATTATAAAATTTAAGTGATGGTTGATTTAATATCTTAATTTAGCACAGAAGGTCTGGTACGTTTAAATTTATATACAGGAGTCCACTTAATGTATGCAAGAATGAGTAAACCAATATTACTGAACACACAGAGACACAGAAACATACACACACACACACACCTCTCAAGGGAATTTAACCTATATTGTTAATTTGATGGAGTGCTAATAGGTCTCCTAGGTGTCACTGATTTTTCATAGCAGTTATAATTTAAATGCT